>NC_073727.1:3887500-4487500 GCF_023634155.1 Falco peregrinus
AGGGGCAACATATGGCATGTTTAATTACTCTGGGAATCACGCAATCTAGCGAGTGCTATAGGGCCACAACAGTAGCCAGTGACCCATGGACACTTACAGTTTCACACAGGCATAGGCTTAAATTTTGGATTCATGACATTCCCTGAGATTTCCACTTCCCTTTCACTTCAGTGAAGACAGATACCTGCCACAGATTCCCCAACAAGCAACTAATATGACCTTGTCAGGAGGCCTCCTGTATATAATAGGATGATAGGAAATAGAAATATATTCCTCTGTAAGAAACAGGAGACGGAATGACACCAAGAGACTCCCATAACATGGCTGAAGGTGCTACTCCACATCCCTTGTGAGAACGCCTGGGCTTGGCATGAAGACTTGGGGTTCATCCCAGTCACCAGCACTAACTGGGAGGCTCAACTCAGTTTGGGGCAGTACCTCAGTCATCAGTGGAAAGAGGCGCATCCACCTCCAGCATGACACGTGCCCTGTCTTACGCATCTGGGAGCATCACGTGGGATGACTCGCCTCAGAGGGACGCCCACCTCTCTCCATTGACTAAGGCTGAAGTCAAGATGACTTGTTAGCTAAGTCTTCAGCAACTGAGAGGTAGGAGAGGCTAGCTCAAGGTGACTGGGAACGCACAGCATCTTTAGCAAATAATGTGATTGTCTTTTCTCTGTCGTGGTGGGTAGAGAATCCGAGGCACAGAACGCACGGCAGGTTTCTCCAGCCTTTTTACATGTGTAGGGCAACACGGCAAAAGATGGGGTGCAGCTAATGTGTTGTTTCTGTCCCAAACCCTAACTTCTTCATGAGATCAACTTCTTACGGTGGGCAGGGACCACTTAAAATACTCCCTGGAGACTGACAATTTTCTCCTGGCCCCTTGGCAAAACCTAAGCCCAGCAAGCAACACCCTGCCTACTCACACCGTCCATACACGAGTAGGGTGGGAAAGACACTTTCCTCTGCCCCGTTCCTCCCCCAGTGCACCATACGAGGCAGGCCAGAATTTTTATCCTTCCACTGTAAACTATAATACCTGGTTTAAAATTATATTACAAGCCATTAATACAAACGGAGGGTTTGGGAGGATTTTATAACCCACAAGAGATGACACTCATAGGTTATGATGTCATTCAAACCACTTGATAATATACTGTACTAGCTTGCAATATTCCAAAAGCAGCTATTAAACTAAATATAGATGAGGAACATGTTGCTACAACAACACAAAATATTATGAACAGCAGTTCTCAGAAATATATAGCTGCAGACCTGATTTTTATTTATTTGTTTAGTCATTTTTTTTTTTCATGTGGGGTAAAAACAACTGCTTTGGTCCTCTGAAGGTGCTTACACTGTGGATTGAATTTAATATCGCCACAGTGAAAAAAAAAATAATAAAAGACCAACTGAACACTGAGGTAATCCTAGAAAATCTATATGTGTGTGTCTGTATAAATATATAAATATATATATATTTGATGTATGTAAACTACAACACTCCTAGACAGAAATAAATCAGTCATGGCCATTTAAGGTAATTCAGTTGCATTACCTTTCTTTTCATACCAAACTTAAGAGCAATAAAAAGCGAAAATGTAAATACTAGTTCCTACACTTTTGTAAGTCACTATTATCAAAACAGAGTGCTTTAATTATATTTCGAGACTAGGGTATGGGCTGGGTGACAAGATTTACTGGAGGTCAATGTGTGCAATAACCATTTTTCTTCCCAATGAAAAATAATACCATCAACAGGAGTTGTTAAGAACTATTAAAATTGCTGAATTTAAATGCTTCTGTAGGATACTTAATCAGCGACGTTTGGTCATTCTGGTTGGAGGTAAAGATATAAAACAGTTACCAGAGTCACGATGACGATTTTGACTATTTCATATGATTATTTATACTTAAAACTGCCCTGTTTTCAGCACTGTATTACGAAGGGGTGGATCTTAGCCAAATACACCCTTCTCCTAAAGGGCATGAAGTTTCGGGGGCACAGCCCGGGAAGGCTGCACCTCCATGCCTTCCTAGGAAGGCTTTACAGAAAAGGGGGGAAACCCTACCTGAAGCGGTGTGTCACAAGGAAGGAAGGGGGGAACCCTACCAAACAGAAGGTAACTCCAGTGGAGTCAGACCTCTGATGTACCGGGTCAGCAAAACGAGGGTCCCTTCAGGGCTAGGAATAAAGCCCCCAGTTGGAGTCGGGAGGACGAATCCCATTTTCAGCGGCAGGCTTTCCAGCAGGCACAAAACCTCATCTTTCAAATCCAGCAAAACTCCTCCTCAGCCCCATGAGCCACACGGGGGATTTCAAAGGCAGCATTTGACCCATGGTCTGGAACAGGAGTATTGCCCAACACAAAAACATTCAGTATTTAGCTGTTCCCTAAATCAGAGTTTGGTTTCTTGGATTAAGTGTGGAACACAAGGAAATCCACCTTCTCGGCTGAACATGGCAGCCTGACATAAACTGGCCAAAGCTGGGCACTGCGACACGTTTTTTTATAGTTCAGCCGAATATTTTCGCTTATAATTAAACTTTTCAACATGTTTTAATGCAAATGTAATAGATTCTTTTCTCATGACCTGCTGGTTAAAGCCTCGTTTATAATAAATATTTGTAAGTGTCTATAAATACAATATTAATTGCTTAAAACGACACTTTAATGTGGCGCTACGTGTCCAAGGAACTCTGGACTACAAAATGTGGTCTCAGTTTGGGATTCATGAACTCGGAGGCAGTAATGGCAAGCAGTGAGAGTGCTATGAATAATCCTTGCGTCAAGAACCTTTAATAAGAGTTCAGTAAAAGTAGTAAGTAAAGAGGCTACACCAAGGGACAGTATTCCCCTACCTGTAAAGCCATAGAAATGAGTAATGACAGTGATCTGGATGGAGAATTGTACTTGGAGATTCATGGCTTTATATGTCCGTGGCTGGTAGAATTACAAGTTGGGATTCTGGTGACAACGAAAGGAGAAAGAAACCCTCTAAACCAAGAGATTAGCTAACACTCGTTTGTTTTCTGTTCACAACGGTGAACCAACACCTTTTGAGGAAAACGGAACAGTTCAAGAATTAAGAGTCTGAATACAAGGGGCCCAGTGGCTTCCTGCTGACATCCCGTCAAACCTGCCCTATATTTTGTCACACCATGGAGCGGCAGGCACGTGCCAACCCCAGCGCAACTACAGTTTAAGCAGGGACTGAGTGAAACACTTGGTGGGTTCCTTGAAAGAAAAAGGAAACTCCAAACATTATTATTACTTCACTTAAATGTGTATATCATCAGTAGCGTTCAAAAGCACTCACCATTTGGCTAAACCCACTTCCCGTGTCACGAGAGCAGACAGTTGGTATTTCAAAAGTAGTTATTAATTGAAACCTATAAAATATAACTATCTAGGAAAAAGCTTCATGTGCAGACAAGAACATCACATCTCAATACCACTAGTTTTCATCAACAAAATATTCTGGAGGCCTTCACCTTACTATTTCACCTCTGGGCTGCTCAAAAGAATTAACCCTATGTACACTGTCTGCCAAAAAGAAACCAAAACCACATTTTCATTTCTTCTGTTCCATCTTAGTTGTAAGTGTTCGGCACAGGCTGTATCCTGGGTCAGAAAGAATTATGGCCACTCGATACTCCTGACAGCTGGAGGAAAGCACCGTGTTTGGACACAAATGGTCCACAACGCACCTGCAAAGGGTGCCAGTGTCAATTACCTGCAAGCCTCTCCAACAGCTTCTGACAGGGCAGCGAGGAAGGACCATATTTAATCTACTTAAACCTAGACCGGACAAAGCGCTAGAGAATATACTGTACAGGGGAAAAAAATCTGCACCGGCAAGGGCAGGGATGAGATGATCTAACGCAGAAGAACTTTCCCATCTCTGATTTTTATGATTCTCGGATCTATGTGCACAAGTAACAGGTCTGAGGAACAACTGTGAACACTTCTTTGGAGTTGTGATGAAGTTCACTGCACAGAAGGTGTACCTACAAACTGACGTTAGGACAAAACAATTAAAGAAAGAATTTTATTGCTCCTATTTGAGAGTCTGGAGGGGTGGGGGGAGTATTTCTGGAAAGGTTCTTCATCCTGAATTAATCTATTTACATATGACATCCTTGGTGGAATAAAATAGGAGAGAACCACACAAAAATCCCAATATTTGGGGTCATTATTTGGGGCCAAACTTTCCAAGCAGGCAGCCAAAATACAATCCATCATCACAACCCATTTGTCTTTAACAAACACATGAAGCCGCAGAGGGGCTTGCTCAGCAGCCTAGTGGAGCACCTGGGGAAGGATGCGAGTTACTGCATTGAAGTCAGTGCAACGACTCACATCTTTGTAAGGTGGTCACAGATCTAAGTAGCTTGTTGAACCAGTGGCCACATACGGCGGCATGGGATTTGCCAAAGTAAATGTGAAAGTTCACGAGATAAACTTGAGAATCTGACTGTTCAGTCATACTTTGCTTCACAGTGTAAGCCAGCCCTTGACTTCAGTGGGCCTTATACCTGAACACAGCCTGACAGCAGCTAAAATTTTGGCTAAACACTTCTTGAAGTCTATTGCGTTGCTGGAAGGCATGGCAATATTATATACAAGCTAGCAATTAGCTTTCGGGGTAACTAGGTCAGTTAAACGCCACTTACTGAGCAATATGATTTTGCACCACATATTTCTGCCTCGCAAAGCTATTACTAGTGACAAGAAACCACATCATTACGTGTGGTCATCTGCAAACCTCAAGGAAGATCTCTGGGAGGAGGAAGCTGCTGTTTAAAGAAGTCTCAATGAGCACATGCTGAGTAATTTCACCCCTTTCATGTACATCACGCCTGCTTTCTGCGGTCAAGAATTCTCTTCTTTACAGTATGCAAAAAGGAGTTTGGTTAGTGGCTTGTGTTTGTTGAAGGGATGTGATTTGCATACAAATAGTTGATATTCTGAGGCACTCATATTTAATCAAACTGGGAAAATAAACCAGAGCAAGACACACTTAACTCTATTATCACCATCCCCTTCAGACATATAATGCTACGGTTTGCACACTGGAAGCAGGTAGGGCTCCCATGCCAGGGATGGAGGTGAGGACGCCTGGCTGCCCCCACTCCCTCCACCTCTTCTCCAAAAGCAGCACCAGGACTGCAGACCGGCACCGCTAGAGCGCAAGGTTGTTTCTCACAACACGATTTTCAGGGCAGCACGCACAGAGGGAGACCGGGTAACAGACACACGATTGAAACACCTGCCGCCCTCTCCTCGGTCCCACCGTGGGTGTACGTCAGGTACAAAAAAGTACAAAACCCCACCACATGACAGAGTGGAAATGTATTGCTACACTGAGACAAAACTTTAAAAGCCTATTAATTCTTCCCAATTACTTTGTGAAGTAAAAGAGCATTGGGATTGCCAGAACTGTTGGTGAAAATATTTTCAAATCACAACAATAAGTGACACAAAGACAAACAAAAGGGAACTTCAATTTTGTGCCCTTCCTGACTCTTTCTTCATCTTCCTTAAGTATGAAATTTAGCTTTGAGATGATTCAGCATATGCAGAAAAAATATTTTAAAAATCCACTAGTTCTTAGCCTTAATTATCTAATTTTATATAATGCTATTTTAATGTAAACTTTGTCAAGCTAGAGAAAGTATGTTTCAAGAACCAAACTGATTAGAAATTTCACACAGAATCCTCCTTTGCTATCTCCACTTGATATAAATTGTCTTTGTGATACTTCCCCTGAAACCCTGACTAGCTAAAGCAAACTGACTCTGACAGAAGGATTTTTGAAGCTGTTATTTTAATCTTTAGGTTTACATACCTGTCAGAGGATAGCACGTTCATAGCCTTTACTATTGTTCACAGATTCTTTTTTCTAAAGTCTACACATAGGTCTCAAGGGCTCTTGCTCCTCAAGGCAAATTACCTCTGAGTGTTTAGGTTCACCTCCAGCTCCATATTTTTTACTTTTCATATGCCTCTTTCTTTGTGGTTTTCTTCCTCTCTTTTCCTTATTTTCAACTCCTGACCAGGACCCCTAAAGGAAAGAAGAAAGACACTTAGATACCATGGTGATGGGTGACCTTATAAAAACACAGATAAATAGACAGGGGTATTGTAATGTTTCCTTCACACTGTTTGACTCTGCTACAGTTGGGTGAAAACATTTGTTCTACAAATAAAAGAAAACTTTTCAAACATTACTTTGGCCCCAGTCTTGTTCCCAGTGATGTAGCTGAGGATAGGACCCGTGTCCTCATGGGCCCGTCGCCTAGCCAAGAACTGGAGACAAAACTAGTTAATAGAGAGGGGTCAATTACAGCTGATTGATTGATTCTTCCATACAATAGATGATGTGGTGCAAAGATTAGGAGCTTTGATTTAGGCAAATTACTTGGGGTTTTCAAAACTATAACCCTACTACATACTCTCTCCAGACCTTGAGCACAGGGATATCTTATCATTATAATACATTTCAAAGGATTTTTAGTGCTTTAGTCAGCACTGTTTTGTGAGAGTAAAGAGTTTTCAGAAAACAAAGGAAAAACGCTAAGAATTTGTTTTAAAGAGGTTTTATACTATGTATAAAGTATGTTTAAAAGTTTACTAGTTTAAACTATGTTAAGCAAAGATGTTGAAGTTCAACACCAATTGTAATGATATAAGTAACTTCTGAATTAAGGCTGTAAGACAGTACAGGGACCATAAAGATTATTTAAAAACCCAAAGGTCATTTCTTTCAATTCTGCCAAGAAGCCTTTAAAAATCTTACATATACAAATAACAATGGGTGGTTTGCACAAATGACGATGATTTTTAGCAGGCAATCTTCCTCTTCCTTCTTTTAAAGACCCCATACAAATGAGCAAAACCTGTACAAGTCATTATTTGTCTGGGGCCAAGAACAGGACACCGCAGGTCTCAGGCTTTGGAAAATTCATCTGCATTGCCCACTCAGAGCCTGGAGAGGAAGGCACTGGGGCAGCCAGAACAGGGCACCAAGGAAGGCAAAAAGGAGGGCAGAAAAAGGCCAAAAAAAAAGAAAAAAAAGAAAAGAAAAAAAAAGGTCAAGATAGAGGAGAAGTAGAAGCTGAAGGAAAAGGCCAAGCTCATTTTCTCTGAGAAAAATTCAGATGGTCTAATGCAAAGGGATTGCAGCAGGGCTATTCTGCAACGTCTGGAGGTAAGGAGATGAGCCAAGCAACAGCCTTGTGAAACAGAACTAGAAATTCAACCAGAGACAGCATTGATTTTTTTTTTTTATTTTTTTTTCCTCCTCCCCCTATCCCCCCGGCACAGAAGAAGATATATGTGTTTAGATCAACTCATGCCCTTATTGAGTCTTGAGCAGAGAAGGGCCTGACTCAAGCACTTTTCATGCAGTCTGCAGGATTCCTGTGCGCAGTCTGGGCAGATTACTGGGATAAATTAAGATCAAGCCTCTGCCCTTAACCTATAAGACAATTCACCCCCCATTGTATTAAGTGGGTTAAAAAAACCCCACACACAAAAAAAAACCAACAAAGAAAAAGAAAGATCCAACTGACTTGCAACAAATCTTTCTAACCGCTAGGTTAACACTGTATGTGATGTTTGTATGACAGATCATGACGGGAGGTGACAGACTTTCAGACCTTGGCTGAGAAGTAAGATCAGCTGGAAGTAGATGATTTCTGTCAATAGGTGAGCTTCACGCAGCCAAGAGAGTGATGACCTGAAGCTATGGAGGGATTTTTATTTCCTTCTATTATATCTCTGTCTGTATGTGTTCAGGTGTTGGGGTTTTTTTTAATCCACAAAGTAGCAGAAATAGACAGCAGTGCTTAAAAGTGTGAATTATAAACACCTTTGATTTGCCAGAGAAGACGGAAAAACTGATTATGTGGAATTTGGACAGTGGAAAAGACAACGGCCCCAGACACGGCGTTCTTCCTGACCTAGCCCTGTCCTCATCTTTCATCTCATACACACTACACCGACCCCTGCCTCCGCTCCACGCACAGTGCCAGTCTCCACCGCCCATTTGTCAAACCCTCCAACAAGCACCTTCTGTGCCATGCCAGCCCCTCGGCACTGGATGAGTTGCCTGTAAAAATCCACAAGGTCAGTGGCTATCATCCTGCTTTACCCCTCCTTAAAAGCAACCCAGGATGCGACCCTTGGGCAGCACGGGGACACGGGCAGAGCAGCTGGGGTGCTAAGGTGGCTGCTGGGGCCACCAGCTGAGCTCTGCTGCCATCCCGTGGGGCTCCCCCCTTGCTCAGTGTCACCAGCGCACACATTGCATCGCTCTGTGAACAGCCCAGGCTGGCTGCGCGCTACCTTTGGGACGTTCCTCAGCTACACGCTTCCCTTTGCCCCAACAGGGCAATTCCTGATCTGTGCACTGGTGCAGAAGCAAAAAGTGAACCGGGGCTGGTACACTGCCCCACTGGCACCCTTGCTATCGTGCCACCGCAGGCTTGTCCTCTGGAGTCGGTTCCTCCCCCTCTTTTAGGCTGCCACCAGCCTGCTTTTCTCATGGCATCTTCTCAGCTCAACAAACGCGATTTCACCCCAATGAGCAGAGCACGGGAGAGGGGCCTACGCATAACGTCCACTATATGCAAAAACGAGCTTGTCCCCACAAATCCAGCGTATAGCCAATGACTCATCTGGAAGGCTTGGGCTCAACTGATGACACATAAAGACTAAACTGTATTAAGGTTAATGAACTTCAAGATGATGATTTATACTAAAGAGAACGTAACACTTTATGGCAGCTGAGACAATGTTCACTCCTTTTCATTACTTTCCTGAGGATGACCTGCATTAAAAAAAAAATAAAAATTGTCTGACACAAAGAGCTGTTGACAAGCATACAAAATGGAGCATAAATACTACCTACTACCCGTAGCTACACCCAGGAGACCTTTGCAGAGTGTATGAATATCCCCTGCTCTTTATTCCCTGCAATAAGCAAAACGTGCTCTCTTAAGCCAGAAGTGCAACTGAACTTGTGGGAAGACACCCTTTGTGTACCTGTTGCCAAAGCCAGAACGTCGGCTTCTTCCACACATCAAATGTGCATCGTTGGTGCTGCTGACTATCCAGAAATACTGTTAAGCCTTCCAAAAAAAAGTGAGAGTTCAGAATTCCCTCTATAGATGCAACATGTTCCAAAAGCTAATTAATTGCTGCTGCTACTTAGTGAAGGGAAGAGCCAAGAGCCATGTGTTTGTGCTATTCATGTTTCTGATAGAAACATCTGATTTTGCTGTTCTTGATGAGAAAATGCTTCGGCAAGGGCATCAGAGCACTTTTCAGCGTGGCTGACAATACGGCTGCCTATCTGTTTGCTATTTTACCTGCTACCTGGTGAAACCCAGGCATACGTTCTGCGTGGAGCTACTCGAGCCCTGCCTGCCTGTACAGCCCTTTTTTAATGATTATATTTTGAATGCCTTCTCACACCTTTTTGTGTGTGTTTGAGAGGAGCATTAAAACAAATATGTCTTCTGTGGGGAATAGATCTGCAGATACTGAATTGAAGGCTGCTCAAAAAAACCACATCAAACCCCCACCCCACACAGATTGTACCTGTGTAAGAAATAAGCACAACAGAAACACGTGCCGCCAGACTTTCCCATCACGCACCCCACGGTCACAGCCCCCAAACACCAGTTCTGATCTGGTGCCACACCACTCCTCTGACATGAAAACTGCCTCCTTTTTCCTGGTTAGTGTTCAAGAACTGCAGCACTAATTCCTCCTGGTTGCAGTGCCAATAATTGTACTGGAACTAGTCCATGGAATGAAGTGAATCCCATCTATTTATTATTTTTTTTAAGCATCAAAATCCTAACATTGATCTTTTGAAATATCAGCCGGGGTTTCCAGAAGATGAATAGCTATCTTCAGGCAGTGTTGGTCCAGCAGATCTCTGACCTTTGGACTCGCTTCCCCCACAGCAGGGACAACCAAGGGCATCCACTAAGGGCAACAGCCGATGATTCAGGATGTCCTCTAGCAGTGATCTTACACTCTGTAAACAAATGACATTATTAACATGCCCAGTAGAGGCTTGGTTTTGGCTCGTCCTCTTTCTTATTTGAATTAATTTCCAAATAAGACCATTTATGACCTTTATCTGAAGCAGCATTATGCAAGCCAACACTTGCGCAGGCCAGCATCTGTATTCCAGGGTAGAAGACACCAGAAGCTAAAAGGAAGAAAGTGGGTTTCTGCTCCAAAACAAAGTGAAACCAGGAAATGCCTTTAGACAAATAAATCACAATTTCAAGTCAACTGCATTAAGGGAAGGGAGGAGTTTCCACGGCAGAGGAAGAGCCAGAAAAACTCTAGAGCTGGCTTACCCGGAGCAGGTTTCTACCCCTGCTGCTTCTGGTGACACCAAGATGCAAATGAAACAGCAGTTGTAACACAGGCTGGAAAGACGCTGCAGAGCTGACTCCAAACAGCAAGCGACTGTCACAAAAGTGACTGTCAGCTGAGTCAAGACTTGCAACATTTTTGGCTTGTTTGCACTGCTGCGATTCCCTTTTCCTCTGCCCAACAGTGAACCAGGACACAGGGAGACAAGGAAAACCATTCTGCACAGGACATCAACACCCCGGTCACCCCAAACTTTTCTAAAACACTGAACTGAATAACAAAAGCAATGGAACTGCAATACTAGATAAGGGCAGCAGTCCATTCCAGCAAGTCTCCTGAGGCCAGAACCAGGCTTCAAAGTGCAACTCTGCTGCCTGCAGTTATGGGCTATTTGTCCCTCTCAACCCCCCAACACCCAGCGACTGATGGCTGGATGCAGAGCTTTTCTAATGACCTTGACGTTGCTCTTCCTGCTGTAGCATGGACTACTGCTATAAATTTGGTTATCTCTCTCTAAAATTTGATTTGTTCTCAGTTGAACAGAAGCATAGAATTTCCCAGCTGAGTTACACATTACGGGAAAAAGTGTTCCCTTTTGGGTTTTTCAGCCTGCCATATTTCAGTTTGCTTGACTCTCCACTTGTTTTGTGCTGCCTTCACATCCCTTCTTACTTGCTCCATTCTGAGGAAAAAACATTTCATCCTTTTCCATGGACCATTAATTATTCTCTGTACTCTAACCAGAAACCACTGTAACTCCCCAGCATCCTCACGGAGCCGGAGCGTTCCCCATTACCTATAACAATGCAATCTGTGGGTCCCTGAAACTCTGATTTATGTATTTTTGTGTAACTTATTTCTTCCATACCGAACAGGGTCTCGTGTTAGTCGGACTCAGCATCACACAGTTCCTTTTCTCATCCCAATATCTGGATGCCCAACTAGATTCTAATGGAAAAGGCACGGTTTTCACAGGAAAAATCCCGTTCACTTTCTAAAAGGCCTCAGTGGTAGGTATTGCTCAGACACCTTGTCAACTAACCCTCTTTAAACAGAAATACTACAGTATTTCAAAGGCATTTATGGGATGTCTGAGCTTCCAAACGCTGTTGGAGCACATCCATAGGTGTTTTATTAGAACAGACACAGAATCTGGCAAGATCAAGCCCTGAATGGACAGAAACAGAAGCCCACAGATGGAATCACAGAATAATTATAAAATCTCAGTGAAAAAAAGTTGTTTTTTTTCCTGTGAGGACTTTTATTCTTAAGTATGAGAAAAAGAAACCTTAGAAAATAGACACCTAGTAATAAACGATAAAAATTACCTTTTTCCCCACTTGATGCTGGCACTATCTGGCTCTTTGCTGATAGAGAGTTTTGCTCCACAGGAGAACAAAGGAATGTCTGGGGGAAAAAAAAAATTACCAGCAGTACGCTAAGGCAGTAAAAGGAAATACTGAAATTACAGCCTGTGTGTGATACTTTCTGCCCACATGTGTCACTGAAACAAACAGGACTCAAGTGATGATAAGACGCTTGTCCACAATGAATTGAATAGTAGGTGGAATAAAATAAATCCTTTGAGGTAGGACATAAACCATGGGAGGATCAGTTGAGAGTTAAGCAGATTTGTCCCCATGGCCAACGGCGGGAGGGGCAGAGCTCTGAAAGCCTCCGTCTGTGTCTGTGGCATCTGGTGCATGCTATACCCTTGGCTTTTCTGAGAGCACCTGCAGACCTTGTTGGTCTGGGGTGACGGTGCTCGGAGTTTCCCCGAAATCAGGCCAGAGGTGTTCCATGAGGGAGCCCTGAATCACTGAATCAACTTCTGTAATGTTATTTTAACCAAAAGACAATGTGAGGGTGAGGTGTGTGCTTGGGGGTGGGGTGGGGGTGGGGGTGTGTGCAGGGAGGGGAAAGGGAGAGGAAAAAAAACCACCCATTTTTAACTAGAAGCCCTGTCTGTACCTTTTCACTTAGTGACTTAAATACACAGATGACTATAGTTGAGGGATATTAAATGTGAATCCTACACAGTACATTTTTAGGAGATATAAAAATCCAACATACTGTAAAATTTATAGCTTCCTCTCCCTCCCAAAAAAGGAAAAGAAAAAATCTATTGGTAGAACATATAAATTTTGCTGAGGCTTTAAAAGGTGTCATAAAACCTCCCTGCCACAGATACAGTTGGCGTTACAGTAGGTATTTCTATAACGCAGATTTGTAATAATTCGGGGTTTGTACATCGGGTGGTAATACTGCGGTGCTTTAGGCAATATGCCTATAATGTCCAACACAACAGAATGCCTGTTGGGTCTCATTTCGTGTATATAAATTATATATAATCTGAACAAACACGAATGGTGGGACCCATATATAAACAGTCTTAATATTTCAACACCTACGTTTCTTTATGAACCTGGGTGGTTAGAAAGGTGGTTGCAAACGATTATTTCTTTACCAAGTTCACATGGAGTAGTTTGCTCAGTTTAATAATAGTCTATCTTGTTCAGGCTGAACAAACTGGTCCCTGTGGGGGAAAAAAAAAAAAAAAGGCGGGGGGGAGTAATAAATCAATAGCCCAGATGTAATCTTAGGTGTCTAGAATGCAGAGAGGGATTTTGGAGCATAATGGCACTGGTTGTCTATTGTCATTCAGACATGAGCTGCATCAGAAAAGGGCTTGTGGGAACCTGATAAGAGTTGGTCAAAAGTGGGCCATAAATCAAATGCAGGCAGTATTCTGCTGATTTCACACACAGGCTCACTGGGAGGAAAAAAAAAAAAAAGAAGAAAAAAAAAGAAAAAAGATAGAAAAGAAAAGGTGATGGATCTGCAATTTACTGCTTATCACATCTGCTAGAAGTTTCATAATACAAAAGCCTGACCTTCAATGAATAAACACCCTAGTTGACTACCTGTTTCTGCCTGGAAAATATGGCACTCGAGTCTCCTAGAGCTCAGAAATGCAGCTACGGAAATGATGTGACATCTTCAGGTTTAACAAGCTTCTTTTTGTTGCTAGCAGTTGAGTAGCTGTCACTTTAGTTAGTAGTAGCCACTTTAACTTCAGATGCACAGTGTTTATTGAAAGGAACTAGGTACTTATTCAAAGACACTAATAGCCTATGGGGAAAAAATAGTTCATAGCACAAGGATTATGGAAAGAGCAATGTGCATGGCTCTTTCAGTTACGTTTCTGTTCTGCTTCTGCCTAAAGAGAAAATAAAAACTAGCAGTGACAATACACTCAGAGAGAGGTGTCCATCCTGCAACACAGGTGCCTCTGCTGGGATCCTAGCCACATCAGCATCCACAGGTGACTGGTGCTACTCATTTACTTTGTAAAGGTCATTTGTCAATTTTAACCTTGATTCAGACTCGTATTTCAAAGCTCTGGCAACAGCAATTTCTTTAAAATATTGCATATTCATTATTTCAAGACCAAACACTTTAAACTATTTTTCTTTCCAATTTTCACATAGATTGCTAGATCAATGCAATTATTATCTGATGTTTAATCTGTTTACAGCTATACCTTCCTAAGGACTTACTGTAGTTAATACCTATAGCTCAAATTAAGCTCCTGTAGGGACTGCATTACTGTATTGCAGGAAAGATCCTAATTATGTGAGTTGGCAAGCTACCCCTTAGCAACTCCACCAGCCTCACAGATGTTAGCCCATAGAAGATAAATCCATTCTCCACCCCAGCATCACATAAAGGGAAAAAGAGCATGAAATTAAAAGAAACCCCCAAAATTAACAGAAGCCTTTCCCAATGTGCTTGTACCTCATCTTGCCTGCACTGGTCCATCAGATGCCCAGACCCCTGGAGTAAAGGCTGTCTTGGTGGGAGACATTTTCTGCAGCACAGGGTCAATCACTGCTTGAGAACACCAAACCGAACACCAAAAAGATGGTGTAAACTAGTTTGAAATGTTTATTGCCTGGATCTTGTTATGGCAACTCTATTGTTCTCTGGAAGAAATCTGCCCTTGCAGGGGTTCAGCACCCAACTAGTCGGTGCACAGGTAAACAGGGAAAGAGGGAGAAGTGGGGCAGCCGGTAGATCACTCCCGCATAGACCCTTTGCAAGTTAAACTACCCCCCCCCCCCTCCAACCAGCACAGGGCATGCACAAGGCAGTCCCGGCACAGCTGCCCTGCCTCCCCCCCCACCCCCCCCCCGCCCCAGCAGAAGGGACTTCGCTGCCCCCAGACCGCCCACCCAAACAAGCCTCACTTGGCCTTGCTCAGCAGCAGTGACTTTGGTACATTATCATGTCTAACAGCAGCTGTTAGCGAGAAGACAAGCAAGGTAGCAGCCTATTTAGAAACCATTCCTTGCAACCTGGAAGCAGAATTAATGAAAACATCTCGGATTTTGAACCTCGTGCAAGTTCTCTGCATGCTTGCTGGTCTACTTGCCACTGCTGTGCAGGCTTCGCTGTCGGAGAGGACAACAGTTATCAATCATGTCAGAGCACTTTAACAAGGCTAGCAAGCTACAAATACTTTGCAGAATTTATGTCACTGGGGAAGAGTCATTAATTTGGATTTCCAGCTTCCTGCTCAGGCAAAATTAAAAAACAAAATATTGAATATAGAGTCGTTTGATTTAACGCACACAAATAGGTAATTGAGTATGTATCTGCTGACCTTCCCTAAGAGGAAGGGCATAAATATTCCAGCTTGGTTTTACAAACCAAACAAACTCTTATAATAAGAAAAAAGCAATTTAATTATTTTATATATATATTTGTTCACCTTGGTTTGCTAGGAGAGAGATTGATTCCTTAGTTAAAAATTATGTTTGGAAGGGGGAAAGGACTTTAATTTGTATAAAGTGCATTCCGGGAATTAACATTCTCCCTGTTTGAAGGAGAAAAACCATACCATTAGATTTCATTGGTACTAAAAGAAAAAGGTTGTAGGGTTATTTTGCTTTGGGTTTTTTTTAATTTTTATTTTTTGGGGGGTGGGAGGGGGTGTTAATCAAGGTTGCTGGGGGGGCGGGGAGGGAGGGCAGGGTGTTATACTTTGCAGTGCTTTACCATGCACGTGTGCAGCCTTGTTTGTCTTTGTGTTTTCCGTGTACGTGGATGCACATGAATAGGTCTACAGCTTTATTCTGATAGCCCAGCGGTAGCAATAGCAAGACTTTGCTAGTATCACTCTAACACTCCTAATTGCACATTAAAATTAGCAAATTGAGTCATTCTCTTCCATGCACAGACTGTAAATTACTAACCTTCACAAATGCAAAATATTACTTCCAAGCCTCTTAAGTCCTGTGTTATTCCGAACACAGACCTTCCCCAACAGCTTCCTCTCCTGTCTTCTGACATGGCCACCACTTCTCCCCCCCCCAGGTGTAGTATCTCAGCTGAATACTCTCAGGGCAACTCCACAGATTCCTTCATCCTTCTGAACCAGCTCCAGCACGGTTTGGTCCAGCTTGCTGCTGCTTCTACAAACCCTGCCTTCAGAAAGCTACCCGGTAAATTGCAGGGCCTCCTACACAGGGCTGCTCAAGGACTTCACCCGCTTCCAAGCCCTAGTAGTCAGAGGGACTGGCTGAAAAACTCCTTTCCCAAAACAACCAGGATATGCTAATTTCGGTAATTCCCTGGCAACTTCAGCTGGGCTCCCTTTTTTCCCCCCTGCTAGAACAAGATCTTGACTGCATTTTACTATTCAGCAGCTTGCACTGAATGAAAAGAAAATAAAAATCTACAAACCATATGGAGGAAACACGGATTAATCTGTGTAGGAAGCTCACGTTATGTGTACGTGCCTATTAGAAAAAGGCTGAATTAGAAACACTGCTTAGGCAAAACAGCTGACTCACGTTGCTGCAGACCGAATCGAGTCAAAAGTACTTTGGGGCTAATGGAAATATGTCGTTCTCCCAGTCCTAAGCCAAGAAATATTTATGTAATATCGCAAGCTTGTGTCCTGTATAAAAACCTCAGTTGAAAGTTAATTGCTCTGAATCTCTCTGAGGCTTTGGGTTGGCCCGGCAATCCTACCTTATAGAAATTCAACAGATGTCCCTATACGGAGCTCTCGGGGCTCACGCTATGCCCTTACATCTGAGAGTCCACTCAGAGGCAAAATAAGGGGAAAGAGTGATCAAGAGGTGGAACAACTGTGAAAGGCACAGCAGCTCACAAAAGGAAGCTTAAAGAGAGCTCTTCCCAGGAGGAAGGAAAGGATAATTAGAGTTTAGTGAGAGTCTTTCTCTTCCCTTTCAATGCAACTCATAAGGGATATGTGTTGATTATCAAATAAAAGAGGATAATGCATTGCTGAGAGACTGTACTGTGCAAATATTCATTTGAAAATGTTTACACTACAAATTTAGCTCATTTCCTGCATATCTATGCACAGATGGTAATTTCCTTGAATTCGAAACTGATTGAGAAGGGGGAGAAAATGCTCGCAGATATGCTAGCAAACTCAAAGGGATCTCTACCTAGCAGCAGCCCAAACATTTTGTTTTCTGAATCCCGTCCCCTCCTTTTTCTCCAGCTTTCATTCTGTAAAATGATAATCACCTTTGCACACTTCAAGGTTTATAATGGCCATGCAAAAATCCAAGCAATTACAAAATATTTGCTAGCAAAGAATGCTAAAGCAAATTTGATACATTAAGAAGTTACGAAAAATTGAACACTTTTCTTGTAATCCTAAGAATTAAAGCCTGCTTCTAATTATACATTATTTTAATTAGTTACAAATTCCAATGAAAGCCACCCAGCACACTCACACCTTCTATTTTTCTCCATATCATCTTGAGCCCCACATCACTGGAGAGATGTGCATGGGAAATGTAAACCGTTGGATACTTTTCCTAGCAAAGTCAGACACATACTGTAAACAGATTACTCTTACCCAGTTACTAATTTAAGACTAATTTGTTTATGTTTTAATTCTTCCATAATTTGTTCTTCCTGTAGAAGAAGTATGATCCAATCACGCAGTCAAGACCTATAGTCTAATACACAAACAAAAATGACAGAGGGGTCACAGTTGCTCCACCAGCCCCAAGTGCTATCCCCCTTTCTCCGTCCAAATTACTAGATTATTAAAAAAAAAAAAAATATTCTAACATTTAGTGTAAATAATAGATCTATTTTATGTCTGGACAACTGCTTCCTGAGAGTGCAGGTGCAGAACACACTTTCAAGCTCTTCTTCATGACAATAAGACTTTTGCAGAGGGTACTGAAGGTTATAACTACACAGAAGAAACATTACTCCAGAGGATGAGAATTTAGAGCTAACATCAGGGGAGTTGTCAACAACGTTGACAGTAAAGCTTAGTTCTGGTATATTTTAACTTCAATCATTCCGATTTCTTCCATGCCCATTAATAAAAAGTCAAGTGTATTGCAGAGCGCAGTAAGAATGGGTACCAGTGTGGTAGGCAAGGTCTTGTCACGGTCGGAAAAGGGTCTTTTCCCAGCTTTACCGAACTGTAATTTGCACTCTGCACTCCTTAAGTATCCCGTGCTCATTTCAGATCCTCCACTGAAAGCACATGGAAGTAAAATAATATTATTGCTGAGTTAGGACAAACAGCCTTACCAGCGGGACAGTGTGCTTTGGAGGTCTACACCATAATGCTTTGAAAGTCCTCTTGAAGACTTCAAGGAATAAAATTTGTGCAGAAAGACGTTACTTGAGGAGCAGCCCTCATTTCCACCATGTAAAACATTTCACAGCTTGTCTCATTATAGCATTTGTAAAAACACTGTCTGAGAGCAGTGGTGCATAAATGAATTATTTAAGTTTTGCAGCAAATCACCCTGATCTTGTGTGCAGTTTCTTAATGCACTTTAAGTGAGCCCTAGGAGGCAAATCACAGCAGACAAGGGGTGTAATGTAAACCAAGTTTTATTAGCCACAAAAAGCCACACTACAACATTTATTAAGTATCAAAGACAGTGCATTTAAATAAGTTTGATTTGGTAAATAATAGCCAACATTGTGTCTATCTTCCCCAGTTCCAAAGGCGCTTTTTCGTTTTGTTTTGTTTTGTTTACGAAGAAAATCAAAACCAAAAATAGCTGTTTATTTTCTTCTCAGTTCTGCTAATATAACGCGTCCTTTCTACTTTGGAAATAGCAATTTTCAACAAATTACCATGTGTCACAAACAGTCTGCAGCTCTCTAGCCTTAATACTTTGCAGAAAAGTAAAAGTGCATTAGTATGTTATCATTCACTCCTTATCAGTGCGAGCTCTGCGGTCCCTGCTGCCCTTAGCAGCCGGGAAGCACGCACCGCCCACAGCTCCCTGCCTTGCCCTCCACAAATGGGCCCCAAACACCCTCCTAATATTTTCCTATTTTAGGCAGCTGCCTCTTGTACTGCTAACACGGAGCAGACCTTCAAAACCCAAACTGTTTTTGCCAGAGCTCCATTTTCAATATGGTACGCAATTTAAAAGGCGGCTCAGCAAAGCCTTCTTCCCTACCTCTGCCCTCTTCCTGCCTCGTTAATTGAATCTCCAGAAAAACCTAAGCACTGCCTCACACGCCATACATTTATGACACAAATCATCTTTTATCTTTGGCCAAGGAGATAAGTCCAAGCCCAGACAGACAATAACAATAAAAAGAAATTAAATATACCAAAGTACTCAATGGGCAGACACTCACTGATAAATATTTAATGCTCTGATAGAGCAATTTGGGTATTTGTAAAATGCAGCTGGTTTTCCTTTGTGTGAGCATCTCCCTTGCTCTCTCCAGCTTTAGTCTGCTAGGAAAAAAACCAAATAATTGTTAACTTCTCCATGAATGCTGAATGAAGAGGTAGCGCTTAAAACTACCTATCCAAAGCCACACAGGCTTGTAGCACTAAAGTCCAAGTCCCCCATCCTTCCCATCGGAGGAACGAGCACAATTAGTGATTCAGGACTCCTCCATCACATGGGATATGATGGTGCTACAAAAACCAACAAACAAGCCACCCAAACGAGCCAAGAGTTGTCTTTGTTGCCCTGAAAAGTTACAGAAGCTCCCTGCTACTACTCGCTCTCCAGACTATTGAATCCCGGTCTCGTTTCTCAGAAATCACTGGTTTATTTTATTTTCTTCTACAATGCTGAGAAAGCGGCCAGCTGAAGATCTACTGCCCGAGGATGAGGGAAAAACCAGCAACGTTACGCACAGGGCCCTGATGAGCCCAGAGTCATGTGGTGACGCCGAATCTTCTAGATGGTGGGACACAGAGCCTCCTCCACATGTGCAGAAATGTGCTCGTGCAAATAAAAGGCTTTTCTCTCTCAGTGGTTTAGTTGAGCATTTCTCGCTGATTGAAGTTCTGAGCTCCAGAGTCCACTAATATTTGCCATCCCAGCTCTTTCTGCCCTCACCATGGTTTAGCAGCAGAAACAACCATGCTGGTTCTTTGAACAGAAGTAGCAGAATTTAGCCTAAAATTCTGTATTTTTTTCCCCCACCCCCTTCCTCCTTCCTTTTCTTACTAGAAGAATCCATTACATTACTCTCCTTTTTCTGTGAAGGTCTTATGAGCTGCTGCATAAACAGGATAACCAGACTGATACTCTTAAACTGAAGAAAGCAATAACCTTTTTTTCTAACTGGAAACTTTCTACCATTTTTCTCTTTAGGTATTTACATTTTCCAAAGCAAAAGGGAAAAACTCTTTCCAATTTTTCAGTGACTTGCTTGTGGGGTTTTTTTTCCCCACCTTGCCTTTTTTTTTCTTTAAAGTGATCCAGTTGTGAAACAAGGTAACTCTTTTTTTCAGAAAATATTAACTATTTCTGTGTGACTGAATTGATTGTATCTGAACTGGGGTCACTAGACAAAGATTTAATAAAATTACGCAGTATGGAGTAAAAGTAGCAGATAAGTAGACCTCTGCAGCAGGATGCAACAGATGTTTCAGCAGAATGAGCAAGTTTCACTTACAGTCCAGATGTGTAATATATACAGAAAGAGGAATGGGAACCCAAAGGAAAAATGATGCCACTTATAGCTGTCCATGAAGAGATTATTTTCCTATAGAAAGGAGCAATCAAACAGTTGTCCAACTACTTAAAACAAGAGATGTTCATCTCTCAGCCATCCACATTTGAAGAGGTGCTGCTGAAACTGGCCTGGGAATCCAACAGCTTTACAGGGCTTTCCACTATAAAACAAGCTATTGCTTTCCATACCTCATTCCCACCAAAAAAACTACACTGAACCAACCACACCACTGCTGATGCATGGACACAACGGGTAAATACAGAAAATAACATTTTTCCCCATCTGGGTTTTCGATTCCTCTGCAGCTATATTCTTACTCGCTATGTTAAGAACTGCTCCTCCCAAATACAAGGGGTACAATATTTAATGCTCAAATATTAAATATTTCAAAGTTCAGAAGAAAAGTTCATTACCAAAGGAAAGTATAAACAAGGAGATGATAAAACGATCATCATAAAATATGGTAATAATCCCTTCAATGGTGTATCTTGCTGTTGTAATTAACTAGTAATACATTCCTCCCATGTTTCATAGAGAGTTTTACTGCCTTAATATATAACTGGAGCTCTTTAGCAGAATCAGCATAACTCAATCATCATTTTCCTTTTCCATCTAGCATGACCAAGATTCATATCTACACAGAAGTATTTTTAGCTCCTCTCTTACAAATCCATCATGCTTTGATCAGTTGTCAAGAGAATATTCATATTAGACCACCATATTCAAGACTTAACTGCTGTGCCGTTTTATCGCACATGCTTCCTCACAGGCAGCCCCGACAGCGCATCGAGGCAAGTCTGATAGTTAAGGCTGTGTCGTATCTTCTAAGCAACTATTAGACTGCACCGAAGCTGTGTTTTACATGCAATTTTACAAGCCTCTCCCTTGCTCCACTGTTGTTTGTAGAAAATCTGATAACTGGTATTGATTGACAGTTTTTTTTAAGTGAGCATGAGTAATCATGTCAGATTGAGTTACACTTTCTAAATATTACTAAAAATATTCTATTATCCTGATTATTGATCAGGGGAATGTGTTTGGTTTATAAATTTAAGTTTCTGCAACAGAGACTGTTCAGGAAGGCCCATCATCAGCAACTTCACAGCCCCTGGTCAAGAACGTCTTTGAATGTTTTTGGGTCCCCCCTGCCAAAAGAAAATACATGTTACTTAACTCTTTAGGAAAATTTCATTTCTTCAAGTGCAAATCAGTTCCCAGTGAAATTCTCAGGGAGAAAGGAAAGTCAGGTCTGGAAGGCTAAACTGCTCCAAGTCATGTTCCTAGTGATTTTAGTAGCCTTGATTTTCCAGCACTCAGCTGGAAGACATCTCGGCAGGCCCATAAGCAGAAAACTCTGGTAAGGTTTTGAAACCCAGCTCCTTTAAGATATTTTCATGTAAACTCCTAAAACTCAGAGCAGCAAAATTAACTACTCACAAGTGAAAATTACAGACAGACATCCTGCGAACTCGCTTAGTTTTACCACAAATGGTGCTGGGTAAGCGATGGTAAGATCTGGACTTGGCCTCAAAACTGGCTGCATTTTGTTATTACCCAAGCCCCAAAATCCATTATTGCGATGCTGGCCTTGCATAGGACTTGCTCATAAGGAACTTCATCTCCTTGCAGTACCCCAAATGAAATCTGTTTGGTCCTGTACATACTCGGTGATCCCTTTTGGTGCAGTCTTACACACATGCCAAAGTCAGAATTTTAGCCGTCTGCTGTTTCTGCAAGCGCAGGGAATACACACAGCACCCGTAGAGCACATCAGCTGACATTTGCAATTTTAAAACATGGCTTTCAGACAATTACAATTACTTGGAAGGAAATTCTTCAAATTGGGCTTTTTGTTTTAAATTCAGATTTGGTGGAGCTGGTGTTTTGATTTGGGGGGTTGTTGGTTTTGTGTTCAGAAAGATATTGAGGTGGAAGGCGGGAACTGTCCTGTGAACTGGCTGGATCACCACACCAAGTATAAATGAATGAGAACTGGGGCTACAGGCATCCCAAAATAAATGCACAGCTCTCCACATTATTTTGCTTTTCTCAAGCTTAAAAATATTCTTCCAACCACTTAACTGTTTCATGCTTTGAAATAAAAGCTTGAAATTTGTCAGCAGCTGCTCTGGCATTAGATAAATGCCTTTTGGTACTTCATAAAAAGTTACCTAAAGTTGGTCAACTTATAAGCCTTTAGGGAAGAATAATAAAATCAGTTCACACCTAATCAGAAAATATTTCTTTGACTTTAGCAGCTGAATTCTCTCCTGCCTGCATCTCCAGTGGGTCGGCTTCTGTCTGAAGCTGCAGAGACAAAGCAGGGCTTTCCTTAAAATTTCTTCTTCGGGTGCCAGCCAGGGAAGGGAGAAAAGGAAAATGTCTCCTGTGATCTCGAGGGTCTCCTCCTCACCGTTCCCATCGTACCAGCTACATACACTTCAACTTCTTCGCCAGTGAACAAGAGGCCCATAAATAACAGTCACTTTCTCTACATAATCCTGATTTATTCCTAGAGAGTCTATGTTGTACCCTGAATCCAGCCAGTATGGAAGAAATATTATGACTCTAAGAGAGGATCGCAGAGCAGACATGCTAGAAAGGCTAAATTAACTTCACCACATTGGCAAAGGTACCACATTTGATACAATTTTTGGCTTCTAGCTTTAGAAATACTTTAAGATGGTGTAAAACACTATGTAACTGTGTAATTGCACATCTTTAAGAATATTCATTGAGTTTAATCAGACAGCACAATCCCCCCCCCCCCCCGCCCAAAAAAAAAAAAATTCATTGCCCTGGTATTCAACTTTCCATTTCAAAAGTTCTCACTCTCTAATCTCTGCTCTTATTTCAGAATTTATAATTTCTACTGACTTTGTGGGGGGAGGACTTATGTCAATGATGCATAGTCTGAAAATCCCACTGGCAATACAGTGAAGGGCTGTAGTGCTAGAAATATTACAAATGGAATATGATACTAACGTTGGCAATGCCAATACAATCTACTGCAGCTTATATTGCCATCCCATAAATATATTGTGGATAATGAAAACTGCCCGGTATAGGAAAGTGCTATTAAACAGTCTATTTTTGTCACTCAGTTTGCCCAAAGTAAACAAGGGGATTGTCAGCCCAGCTTAGTGCTTCATGAATCACTGCACTAATTTAAAAAAAAGTCCATGAAAACCTGGTACTACAAACTCTTCTGAATGCACAAGTCCTCAAATTAATTTTTTTTAAGATAATTTTTCTCTTCATTAAAATAGATGACTTAAACTAAAATATTTTAAGGTATTTAAATTAATTTAATATTAAATACAAACACGCCAACATTTTCTCTCGTTTAGAAAAGGCAATTATCGACATAGGGATACACTCTGAAAAGTCCAAAAGTTGACTGGTAAGGCCATACATCTCCAATTCATACCCATCAATGTCTGAGAAACTGTATAGACCAAAACTTTTCATAATAAATTCAACACAATTTATATCCCTATAGTTGTATGGATTAACAGAGATCAGAAAGCGTTAATGTATAAATGCTTGCAGGCTTATTCACATCCTTAAAAACCTAAGAGACAAGGCTCTAGTTCTTTTGCAAAGCAAAAAAAAAAGAGAAATCTTTCTGTTAAAAAACAGAAAAATCTTGTCAATGAGTTCACCACATTTCAGAAAAATCTCATCTAATGATTCCAAGTCCTTTTACAGAAACAGCATTTGGGGGTATTAGTAATTATTTCAGGAAAGAATTTAATGAATGGCCTTCATAAAAATGAAAGAGAACAACACACTTCCCCAATTATACAGCTCTTGCTGTTCTTGTTCTCTATCCTTTCCTTCAGTGGTGAGACATTTTTTCTCCCTTTTTTTATAAAGGTAGTATTTCAAAGAATAACTAGGGTAAGTATTGGGCTGGTTTACCTCCTGCTTTTGGAAGACTGCACAATGGCTTGTCTACACGTGCAGTCACCCACAGGTCTAGTCTTACTGGAAAGCTGGGCCGACGTGTAAAACCTGCTGCCCCATCCCCTTCCCCTGTGCGTTCCCTGACCTTTTTGAGCCACGCTGAAAATATGAGGACGACCGATAATTGATGATCATTGGGGATTTTCCAAGCCTACAAGAAGAGGATGTACGGGAAGGCTGGAGTTAGTTTTTTTGAGTCTGGTTTGGTTTATTACATTTCTGTGAAGCTTAGTTCATTAATACGATTCTTCCTATAAAAGTTCCTCAAGTTACTTGTTCACAGCACTGTGTGCAGGAACAGAAAGGGGATTTTCTTTTACACATACTTTTTCTAGTAATACATAATTAGGCAATAACGATTAAACCTGCTGTTGTTGCTCTAAGTATTTTGACACCTCTATATCCCACATGCTAATTGTGACTAAATTACAGGTGCAAAAAAAATATATAATTCTGAATCACTTCTTTGGTGTGGCTTCACCTGGAATGAAGACAAAGCTGTCTTTGGACCAAGCAGCAAGTGTGACCTCATGATTTCCTGGGGTTGGGAACCCCTAGCCAGTCTTCGCTGTCAGCCACACCTATGTCAACTCATGCAATTCAAATTAAGTGAATCGAGTTATTCCAGATTTACATTACTAGAACTAAAAGGAGAAGATGGCCTTTCAATGACTTTTACAGGCTTCATTGGAACGTGGATTTGTCATGTTTACAGGAGTCTGATGTTTTCATGGCTAAAGAATAGGGATAATGAGGAACAAAAGGTATGTATGGGTAGTCACAGTCATATTTATGCTTCAGTTATGTGGGGGTATGTCTTTTTTTTTTTTTTTTTTTTTAATCCTTAACCTCATACTATAAACAGAAGTAAAACAGTGCAAGCCCCATTATACTCATGGTATTCAAGTCCTTGACCAGCAGGAAAATGGTGAAAAGTCCACATACACCTTGAAAAATTCCCTAAAATTCTGCAGGATGTGAACCCACGAGACCCAGGACACAGATGCACGCTGTCAATTTAAATGACTCTCAAGAAGACAATGCTAATAGTTCCTGGGCATATAAATATGCTTTCATTAGATTGCAAAAGATCAGGGTTGATAAAAGTGATCTCATTTTCTCCTTAAAGAAACTCCAAGTTTCCTTAAGAAAAATGAACTTCAGATTTTAACATCCACTGGAAAGCAGACTTTACAGGTGTGAGGGACAGGTAAAAAAAAATGAGTGATTTAGTGTCACACACTCCAAATACAAGTCTGTAACCTCTGACTCCTTACAAGAAAGAAAAACAACTTTTCCCCAGCAGTGGTATCTCCCAAAACTATGCGTCTAGTAGCCCCTGCTTGTAATTAGACCGGAACCCAGGCAAGAAGTGACATGCAAAAGTGACAAAGCAAAAACGAAAACACACACACAAATCTTTTAGAGGAAAAGTTTCTCAAGGGAAGTTTTCCCTGTAGATTAAATTCAACACTTCGAGAAGTTTCAGCCTGTATCTTAACCAGAAGTCTTTTCAACCTTCATTTGCCTTCTTTGCTGTTTGGGAGAGCAGGATCTATCCTTACAAGAAACAGACTATGAGACAGGTCATGCTTACAATTAGCTTGCTAAGAATAAACGTTGGCTTGCTCAGAAGAGCTGCCCAATATACTGAAGTCCTTTGGATGGAGGTGAATTCCATCCCCAGCAAGTTTATTCCCTGTACTGAGTACTGGAGCCGTATCAAATACAATTAGCTTCACTGTGAGTGAGTGGAGCTCATTATGACCAGACATTACTGGGGCCAAGGTCTTGGCTGAAATCAAAGAATAACGGGGGATTTATATGGTTATGGAGACCATCTATAGTTCCATTAGACAGGATTAAAAAAACCCACACACATTTTAAAGAACATAAATCTCCAGGTTTTAAAGCACAAGCCTTGAGAAGACAGGAAGAAAGTTTCCTTCTAAGTAGGTTATTCTGCAATGGTGGTGGGGAGAAAGGATTTCCCCGTCTGTAACCATAGACAAGTGCCTCATCTAACCAGCTGTGATGGTACCAGCCACCTCCGCAGGCTCTAAAGAGAAATGGACATCTCCAAAGAGCAACATATTCCCCACACAGGGCTGAATTGCCCAGCAGAGGTACTTCTTTCTCCTACTGATACAGGACGCACCCTAGACACGGGGTTTTAGTTCACCTAGCAGCAGGCAAGCTACATCCCACCACTGTGGGCTTTCTGGCTTCCTCAGTCCAAAGCACCTGACGTTTAACACTGCTGCCTCAACTGCTGTATTTGCGCATTAGGGCAGTTGCTCTCTTATCTCAACCAGACCTACACAACCTCCGGAGTTCAAAAAGCTCTTTTTTTTTTTAGACAAGCAGTAAAAATAAATGAAGTGATCTCAGCAATAATTTGGATCAGTGTTAATACTGCAAACATATGAAAGTTACTGTCTTGGTTTGATGCTGAACCTAGACAAATTCAAAACCAAACAACATTTATTGTAAGTGATCAGGGTAAATAAGGAGTTCTGAAAAGTGTAGCAGGTCCTCAAAAATTGCATTCCCACTGCTGTTAGCTGCCGTTCTTAAGACTGAAATTTCAGGCTCATGCAAGTTGTTGGGCTTGTTCAAATAAATAATTGGCTGAGGCTCTTGTACCCCGTGCTAGGCAGCAAGTCAAACTAGACTATGATAATGGTACCTTCAGGGTTCACAGTCTCCAAGCTACCAGCTCACCAAATGCACAAAGCGGCTGAAATTCTCAATTGCTATCCCTGCTTCTTGCTCCCTCTTACAGAATTCACCCTGGAAGGATGCAAGTATGAGCAGAAGATGGGGCAAGAGGGAGAGAAGAAATAGGGTAAGAAATGGGGGGTATATACCCAGCTGACCCTTTGGTGTACTGCCCGACGGGTAGATGCACACTCACAGAGAACTGTGGGGATGCCAAAAGGAAGGAGAGAGACTCCAAAGGGTCTCTCGGGTAAATCCATTCCCGAGTTTCACCACAGCAACTGTAGGGAGAGCGTGGCCTAATTCTTTCCACAGTCAATATGTGCACAGGTGTGCTAAAGCCAGAGATTTCTGCTGCACGACACCAGTGACACAGCCATAAAGAAAAAAAAAAAAGAAAGAAAAAAAAAAGGAAAGGAAAAATCAATAATAGCTGGACATTTGTTTAAACAAATGCATCATCCCATAAACAGTGCAGCAGCTTTCAAATGTAAACAAGAAAAGGTGAACTTTGTTCACATTATGTCTCCAGCTGTTTTGTGTTTCAAGACTGTGCACCACAGCTGGGCTGATGAGCTCTGAATCCTGGGAAAAGGGGAAATATTTAACCTAACTTAAACAGAAAGAAGCAAGCCTCAATGGTGAGAGATAACAGGTGGGAGTCATGCTCTGCTGCTGTGCCTGGAGGGTAAAATCTGGCATGCAGAGGTAGCTTCAGAACAAAAGTCGTCACAGCTGCTGTTTGCTGTTCTCCTCAAGTCCTTCCCTATTTATTCAGCATCACTGACAGCACCCTAGCAACATTAGTTTAAGTCACCGTCAATTGTTATAAAATTAGCTCGTGGTCCCAAAGCCAGGGCAAGACGTGGGTGACATTATCTGCACGTCTGAGCTTCTGTAGGTCTGCTGAGAGAATACATGGTTAAAATGTGAGTGTAAGTGTAAGCCTCGCTCCCCTCCGCTAAAATATTGGGCTAGCTGCAGCGAAATCCAGGTTAGGCTCTTCCAATCCCCACACCTAAAAACCGCTCCCAGAATGAAAAAACAAGCTTAAGAGCAATCCCTATTCATATGTGCAGGACAATAGTGTTAACCTGAATCATCTTTATTTATCTTAGCACGGGGAAAATTGCATGTAGATCCCCTGCCTCTTAGTTCTGTTGCTACTTTCTCTCTCTCTAGCCTGCTTTAATGTCAGGCTTTTAAGACTGCAGTAGTCCTCTGGGTCTTGAGCCACTTTCTTAGTCGCTGAAGTCAAATCCAACATCAGCAGACTTACAAGAGATGTTAAAATTGGGTGCTCTGGCCCTCCCTCATACAGGTACAGCAGACCCCACCTCCTGTATCAGCAGCACACTACACTTCACATGCAAAGCCTTAATCCACTCCAATTCCAAGATATTTGCTGTTACAGATTTGCAACTACCAGACTACGACAACTACTTGAAAAATACATTTAAAGCACCACGGCCTCAGACTACCACTGAACCTGTTACTGTGTACCCTTCCTTTTCTATTTTTCATCATTGCTAAAAGCCCCTAGTGAATTTCAGACACATTCTCTTGACTGAGAAAGAAAACACAATAGTCCAAATCCAGCCTCCTTCCAAGCCACTGGCAAGAATCCAAGGGTTTGGGGGGGAAAAAAAAAAAAAGTGTGGGCAGCAATGTGTGGGCTCTTTTTAGTACGCAACATTCAGCAGGATTTATCTTTTTTCCTGGGGCCCTCTCAGGACCACCAATATGGATGCAGATGCCAGTTATTTAGCAACAAAGAGAGGCAAACAAGTATGAAAATTAGTAAGATGGCAGCTTGAGTGGCATATTAGAATCGCCTACTATGTTGTTTCCATTGCATAGCAGATTTGAAATATTCACATCAGTGCATGTACAAATCCCATCATAAGGACTGGGCTTTCAAACACAGATCTGTGGGGAGACTTTTGTACCCCTGGCACTATCAGAGGCCACATAAGAGGATGAAGTTACAGCCTGGACCAGAATTTAGCACAAAATCCCTCTTGTGCGACCCTTCCAGGGGCCCACAGGCAGCAGCCAGCTATGCAAGTATTTTCCAGCAGAAAGGACCTGATTTTTAAGAACAGAAGCACTAGGAGAGCAAGGCACAAAAACACCTTCAAAACCTTGTGCCCTGTACCTCTTGGTCAACCCAGAGCAGTCACCGCAGAGGGAGGTGAACCTACAGCCCCGCTCACTCCCAAAATGTTCCTGAGCATCAATAGCAGGAATCCCACTGCCCCTTTTCCCCTGCCTGCAGGAGAGCAGCCAGGATCTCACACACAGCCATTAGTCCACCAGTCATATGGGAAAAGAGCAGTGCCTGCTGAATGCGGGCACTCCTTAATCTCCTTCATAAAGGTCTTCCCCTCAGAAATGTTGCTCAAGCTGCTGCTGAAAACCCCAGCTGGGATATGAGCTTTACTGGACAAGATATTCATTGTTCAATTTATGGCTTGACTGTACTTGTAGAAATGTATTTCACTTCAGCATCAGATGAGCTGGATGAAGGGAAGCAAGGGAGGAGTTCATCAGAGGGTTTCCTTCTTTATTTGATTTGTTTTCTGAATCACTGAAATGAAGATCTTTGTCTAGCTCAGTGATGGGTAAACATCTTTGATTTTCCCTGTATCTCATTTTTTCACTGGTAGGATTTACAAATTCTAACAGTTGCATTTCTAAAGACACAGACAAGAATAAGGGAGAAAAGTTTTCTACACGCCAGGAGCCAAAACCTGTTCGGAGCTGCACTCACGTAAGTCTGCAGTAACCCCACCATCATCAGTTGGAGCATAACAGAGAAAATAAACACAGAAATCAATTTCATTCAGAGAAATGAAACAAAAAGAATCCACAGCCTGAAATTCCAGGAGCAGAAGAAAACCTACAGTGATATACACCATAACAGATCTTGGTGACGGAGCAGTTGTGAAGGAGAGATGCATCACAAGCACCAACTAGTAAGGCAGGACAGGGCAGCAGCCTGATCGGCATGTGTTTTATTTCACTGCTGAGCACCAGGACTGTCACGAAACCAGGAGAGGGAGGCTCAGCTCGGATGATGGACGTCTCTAATGAGGCCTGGTCACTCTGTGTGAAACAGTCAACCTTGTGTGCTGGCAGTGTGTTGTGGGCTGACAATCTCATGTGTTATCATTCAGCTTATAATGCAGCTACACTTCCATACGTGTGCTCATGAGCATATTTTAAAGCAAAACAGGATTTACCATAGGGATGTAAAGTTACCATAAAGGAGTTACTTTTGAGGCTTTCTAAAGCATGTTCAAAGTAACCAGTCCCTCATATAATGTGAAATCAAAGAGTGAAAACCTGCCAGAAAGGATATTAAGACTCTCTTGATTGTGAAGGCTCATAAAATAAATGTGTTGGTTGTTATGGATTAAAGTGTGTACCAAAAAGATGAAGGAACACCTAGCATCTGGAGTCTATATTGTAGTCTCTAAAATTCCTAATAGATCTGTGTCAAAAAAAGATATACTGAGATTAATTGGCTAAAATGAAAACATACCCCTTCAAGATGAACAGAAAAACGTTTAGCCAGAAGTAACACAATCCCTGGGATTTATGCACTTCCAAAACTCGCAAGGCTGTCATTCCTCTATGCATTTCATCAATTTCTGACCTTAAGATTTATCTGAAGGTGAACAATACTTTAACTTCCTTTCCATTGCAAATTCTGGATTATGGGAAATTAACAAAAATCAATGCACTGTTTGCTTTCCTCGGCACTCGTGACCTCTGCAAGAACCAGCTAGGTCAGTGTTTAAATGCAAAAATCTCTGTGCTCTCCCTAGATAATTTAGGAACAGGCTATTATTAGTAGCTTAGTGGGTGAATCTTTCCAAATTGATCGAAAAACCTCCTTAAAGGTTTCACTATACCTTTTTAAAGTGTGAAGGTATTAGCAGAAATTAGCTCCTGCGACAAAACTTGCCAATGTCTCCCCATGTTCCTACCACTTTTAAAGGAGAAGAAGATACTCTGTGTTTCTTGGTTGGCAGCATCACCAAACACAATTTCATAGCTGTTGTCCATCATCAATAAATAAATTCTCTGCATACCCAGTTATTTCACTTTATTGCTACTGGGGGTCTGACTGTCTTTGGCACCTCAGGCTGTTCATACGTCCTGATAGGATGGCAGGACCTGTAAGGGCAGCAGAAGAACCCTTCAGGGCCAAATTCACATACCTTGGACCACATCTGTGCAAAAGGGCTCTTTAAACGTAAGCCAGAATCAGTATCTCTGCATTCTTTTCACGTGGCTCTTGCCATACAACTGCAAGGCAATGATATGATGACTGCTCTCCAAATACTTCAGTTGGTAGCCGCTCAATAATCTCTGTTGAAAAGGGCTGCCTGATCTGAGCATCATTCTCCTGAATTTCTACAGATGAGCCCAGGAAACAATGGCTGCCTCCTCCCTGCTGCTCGACAGGAGCAGGAGAGCCTTCTCCCACACTTGGTGCTTCCCCAAAAAGCACCTACTAAGGACCAGAGCTGAAAAACCAGCAGCAAAACAAATAAGCTCTCCCAAGCCAGGTGCAAAGCTGGCCTGCCCAGAACACCTCCACACAGCGAGGACAAGGACAGCAGCCTCCCAGAAGTACACCAGGGGACAGACGGGCAGAGCTCAGGTGTACCTGGCTCCTGAGGATGCTGGTCAGAGCGGGAAAAGAACCGAGTGCAGAGAACTAGGGTAGAGCCCTAGCTGTCTCCTCTTAACGTCTCCAGGGGGTTCATTAGAAGATGACCCACACCTGGCCCCTGGGGAGCTCTGAACACCAGCTTCACTTTTTATGAGGTTGTGGCTTCTTTTTCAAGCAAATTTTACTTGTTACAGCCAAGGATTTTTTATTTTCTTTCCTCAAGATCGCCCCTTGCAGCGATTTCTTTAAAGGCTGGAAAGGAACTCCGATTGCATGTGTTCTGGACAAGAGTTGTGAAACAGGAAATTTTATTTTTATTTTTAATAACTATATATTGTATTTAATTACCAGCTTGTAATTTATTTTTATTAGGTTTCTCTTCAAAATTCATTAGCAATCATGAAGTGTAACAATATTTCTGTCCTTCCATCTACTAGAAAGACATTATCTGCCAGAAACTGTACGTAATGACTGTAGTGCTGTTTAAACCATTTACAAAATGAGTTCTTCCTACTTTCAAAATAGCTCAAAGGCAACTATGAGTGCAATTAATTGGTCCCCTATGATACTGGTACACACAGATTGATAAACTCCACGAGGATAATTTCGGCAGGAATGACTGAATGGCTCAGAATTCCAAGTACTTTACATCTCTTTAGGTTTTCTCACAAAGCTCTTTTTATTTTGAAAATCTTATTTCTTCTCTCTCACTCAGATGCTCTTTCTTTTCCTCTACTCTCTTCCTGTGATATGACTTTTGTAAAATAACTGCTTAGTTCCAAAGATGGGTCTACCCACAATACAAAATGCTAGAAACTTGCTTCTATTTCTTCTCAAGCCCATCTCAAAGGTGCCAGTAAGACACAGAAGCAGTGTAGCTGGAGGGTGTGCTACCAGGACAGTATCTGCTGTAAAGACAATGCCATAGCAGTGTAGACATGTAACCCCATCTTGACAACTTCACTACAATGATTTTCAGAGAGAGGGGAGAAAGCGGGGGAAAATTTTTGGCGTCATCAACATCTCTTCTACTGCAGTGGCAAACTCTAGTAAAAGCGTCTGCAATACTGAAGTGGATCTGGGATTTCTTTAGCTAGAGAAAAAATCAGATTTAGAACAATAGACTGCCCTCTGTTTATAGCACTTCACAGTATCTTGTGTGGGGGGTGCAGCTTCAAGTACACAAGTACTATTGAAGTTCTTTTCCTCTTGGATGTGTCTCCCGTTTATTCATTCCTCTTTATGTCTTTTGCTTAGTTCATCCCCTTCTAATTTTACCAGGCACCTTGTTCCTAGTGAATGCCTTATGTCTAAGGGTGTATGAGTCATTAGACTTTGAGACCTCATACTCTCCAGAGGATATGAAGGTTGATAAAACAATTCACTCCTCCCTTTTCTTAGTAAAAGATACAGCTAATTCCCTCATTATTAAAAATAAAAAAATAAAAACAATCCACCCCAAAAGCACCCCAGCAAACAAAGTCAGGAGCACTTGAAAATAAACCTTTTGGAAAGTCATGAGTAATGCCGTGATTCCTCCCTTCCTGAAAACAACTCACCACACCTGCAGTTCCTAAAGATCAGAGGGTGGACTTGCACATCTAACCAAGCCACCTACACCACTCTTAACTCGTTAACTGCTCCCTTGAAACTTCTGAGATACAGTGACATTGTCACTGAGCTTTAACAATGATAATGAAAACAAGGCTGCCATTTTGTATTTGGACTGATCGAGAAGGGGCCTGCATTATACATACAGCTGCTTATACCCGCTATAAAGGATAATTTTGCTGTATTAACTCCATAAATTTGATAGAGCCAGCAAGGCTTCCACTGCATAATAGCTTAATTTTTCATTCTAATAATAACTGGCTGCCAGTTGAAATGAATGGGAGCAAAAACAAACATTTCTGTTCCACGACATGATCCATGACAGATGTACAGTTTAGGAGGCCCTAGGGCAGGGTATTCCAAGCCTCGCCTCCCTTCACCCAATGGCGGTAAAAGCATTAACACCAAGAAAAAAGACTGAACTGTAAAGGAACTCCTAGGAAAATGACCCAGCTATCCTCTACTTAATCCACAACTGGCAACATGCCTGATTTAAGACTATGCTAAGCATCCAGGATTTTCTAAAGTGCTTGCAGACGGTGTGTACAGTATAACATACGCCTGAAAACTAAAAAGTATGAAACATCCCTCTCTCAATCACACACAAAGGTTTGGTGGGGCTTTTTGCTTTGACTTCTACTTACTCTGTTTATGTTGAGGAAACCCCATTCCCTTGGAATATACAGAGAGGATGAATAAGTTGATTATTACAGTTTATTATTGGTATCAGTTTCATGTAATGCAACATAAAAACATGCATCCCCTTCTAAAAAAAATACAAAAGCCCACATGCTTGAAGCTTGACAAATTTCAGTGAAAATGGGGCTGCATAGTTTAGTGCCAACAAGTTACTCAGGCTTTATGTGGGTATTGATTTATCTGCTAAATGAAAATGAATAGCCACCATATCTACTGCATTGTTTTGCTGCCTCTGCAAGACAGAGTACCTTCTTAAAGAAACCCTAAGTAGTTTTAAAAGGTGAGTTGACAATGCTATCTTTGCTACCTTTGACTGGGAAAAATCCACTTTAAGGGCCAGATATTTGTATTACTTCTGCTGTCAGGGGCAGGAGTGGGCTTTGTGCACCTTTCAGATGGATTTTTAGTGTGGATTTTTTGTTTGTTTAAGTGAAAATGTTAATAACCTTTGGGAGGAAAATGTAAAAGCAAGAATTCATGCATAAGCCAGGGAAGTATCAGTTTGCTGTGTGTGTGAGGATAGGACAGGGATGAGATTCATGAGGGTGGAGGATTCCCCACTTGGAGCCTGTCAATGGGTCATTCCTTTGTATTTATTTGGACTGACAAATTCCCTAATGACTTCAGGTAAAGTGGCCATTATAGGTCAATAGTTACAGTAGCATCTGAGAGGCTATTTAATGTGATAGAAATGAAAGCATCATATTGTCAGAACCCTGAGAGCTCAACAAAAGATGGTAAGAGAACCAGAAATCACCCTATGCAAGACATGCTGAGGATCAAAACCTGCGCATGACGGATGAAAACAGAACGACAAACAGCAGCATGGCCTTCTGAAGCTGTCGTTTGCCAAACATAAGTTGTTGTAACACAGACCAGAAAGGGCAATCCGTGGCTCCCTAATGGTAATCTTCAGTTGTTACTCATCATCTGGGAGCATCTGAGTTCTACCAAGGGATCTTGAGTCCCCACATGCCAGCCATCTGTACCAGGTCTCCTGCTTGCATCCAAACCCAAGCAGAAGAAGAAAAGCTAACTACTGCAGAAAATCAGGGATCTCTTCCTCGGTAGGCATGGATGAGCTCAACGTGGTGTTACATAGATAGGTCTTCAGCCTACAAAACCCCTCCTCTTACTTACAGCCTTAGATTCAGGTTTGTCACAAGTACTGTGGAGAACAACCTGTTCCTAACCAGGAAGTGACAGATACTGCTGAACGGAGCTGAACGTAGGTGGATGCCGTTAAGTTTTGACCAAGCAGTGAAAAGCAAAAAAGTGAACTGAAGTTCACAAAGTGAGAAACAAAAAGAAAAGATGGTCAGAAACATGAGATTGCTTGTCCTCTGGAAAACTAGGGGAGGCTTCAGTCCTTCCTGAAAGACCCTTTTGTAGCTCGAAGTAAAAGGATTATTATCTCCACAGAGCATGGAAACAAGTGAATATGATAAAAGCTTGGGCCTCTGATTTCCACGGTAAGAATTCAAAACATCTTTTTGATGGAAGATGCAAAACAAAGAATATTTTATATGAAGGCAGCAATCCTGCCGCCTCTCTCTGTGGTTGCAAACAGCCAGTGGTCCAGTGATTTACCACAAAAAGTAAGGTCATGTTAGAGCACACCTTAAAGGAGCTGCAGAAGGTAACACAGAAGCAAAGCACGGCTTTGCAAAGAAAAACTGCCTTTCATATCTTGTCTGTTGGCCACGGTTAAATATATGGTTAGAAGAAAGCCTACCCCAGCCTAGCTGATGTGAAGTTAAATAGGTCCACAACGACTGCTAAGTCGATTTTAGTAGTCAGTCAGTTCACCCAAACAGATTGGACTGTGTGTGAAGGTATCCTGTCTTCCTAGTGAAGACAGACGCTAGGAGTTCATGCCAACTATAAGCCACACCAAGGAGCTCTATGGAAACATGGAGAGACACAGTATGACTTGTATTGTTGAAATGGCGTTTTGACTTAATGGATCCTACTAATATTCACAGTGAAACTCCTTGATGCAAGCAAAAAGACAGGATAGAGGGCAAAGAGGAAATCACATCTTTCTGTTGCTACTGGACTTCTGAGCACACTATCTCAGCTCTTTTTTTTTTTTTTTTATTGTGATTAGAATCAAAGACTGTTGCTGACCATGTAAAAATTGGATTAAAACAGAACCCCCTAATCAAAATGCTACTGAAAGGGTGATTTAGTGCTCAAAGGAGAGGCATGAGTTCAAACATCTCTCTCTTAACACTTCCCTTTGATTCCTCTAAAACCGACAAACATGTCTGTTTCTGCATGAAGAGCCAAGTAAAAGCTACTGACCTCTTCAGAAGGCCAGTCTTTGGGTTGGGATTTCTTTTGTTTTTCTGGTTTTGGGGGGGGAGGGTTTGGTCCCTCTCTACCTGCACCCTTAATGTGAAGCCTTTAGTTTGTCATCTATTCAAAAAAACCCAACTATGGTACTAATACCACATATTCCCACTGGATATATTATGCAGGACCACAGTAACTTGATGGGAAAATCACACTTCATATTTTACTTCCCCGGCCCCCCGCCCCCCCATTTTTACAGAAGAACATGTAAAACGTTGATTGTGGAACTTTAATATCATTAACCTCAGAATGGTCTGCATGTCTTTGTCTTGCAAAAAAGAAGCTTTTTTCTATTTTAATTTTATGCATAAGTGCATGAATGCTGAAGTAATATTCACATGCTGCCAGGCAGTTCCATATGCCAGCCTTTTTCTTTCTGTATATATACCACTCTCAGGTAGCTAATGTTGTGAAGCCAAATTACACGTTTCCTACATTTGCATACATGTATGCACATCCATGTGTATTTTTCCCCAAGCCAATCAGTCCTAGCTGTTTGTCAGCTAGATCTGCAAAAGGAAAACCAAAATCCACAGTTGTCTAAATCGCTTTGAAAACAATAGGGGTAATAAGTTAAGCATAAGCACAAGGCTTCGTCCAGATTCCATCAGCTCTGGTGGTCCTTTATCTCACTACCACACCAATACTAGAAAAGCTGACTCCTTGATCACGTTGGTCACTCCTTCACTGCTTTACCATCCTACTCCTAACCATGCAGTCAGTGGCAGTAAAGGGGGGGTGTTCTCTGGGTTCCTATTAGTAACCTCATTACTCCTCCTTTCTCTCTTTCTTGAATTAAAAATGTTTAAATTAGTTCAATGTCTCAAACCTCTTCAGCATGCTGCTGTCCGTCTGACTCACTTCCAAATTGAAGTGCATATATAAAAAAAATTGAATCAGTTCAATGATTTTAAATCACTCTTCAATGTGCAAAGTAATTTAAAATTACTGGAGTGCTTCCAATTTTTATTAGTCCTTGAATTTGGAAGTGATCGAGGTTCTTCTGGGCATGTGCAGTGCAGTGTGACTTAAAATTATTATGTCCATACTTACTTTAAAAAAAAAAAACAACAAACCAGATTTCACTTTGCAGCAGAAACTACTGAGGGGTACCATGGAACAATTTTAAAGAACAAATCAACCTGGAAAATACTCTTGCAGTTTTCAAGGAAATCAAGAAAACTATAAAATGTTTGAACTGTTCGACATGCACCTTGGACTTTCATTTTAATTGCTACAGCACTTTTGCATTTAATTACTTTCAATGTATCTAACTGGTCTAAATTTAGCAATTTCCCCAAAATCAATATGTGGACAGAATCAAAAAGGGCTGACTTTCTCCCTAAATCTTTTGGATGCTTAGTGATGTGATTAATCTTTATGCACAAGAGTAGTCTTATTGAACTTAATATGCCTCCTCACCTGTTTGAGTAGTTTCAGTAAATGAATGCTACCCCCTTACTCACACTGGTAGATTTACTGGAGTCCTAGGGAAGATTAAAGGAGGCTTACAGAAATAAGTATTAACAGTGCCAGTGAACTGTAGGGTTTGGTAACTGAGCTTATCTAATATCTGAAAAAAACCACCGCACTACTGCTTCTCAACAGTCCGTTCTAATACACCTGTTTTGTGCCCTCGGTCTCCTTTTTTTGGAGATATAGCAGCTGAAGCAATCCTTTAAGCTGAAGGTCTTTCCATTCTCCACCATCATAACTGTAGAGTGAGGAATAAATGAAAAGAACCACGATGAGTCAATATGACCCCCATATGCCCAATAAATTTATTTGACTGCCTTGAAGGCAGTCTCTTAAGAGTGGGTATTTTTGTACATCTGGGAAAACCTTCCGGCTTCCTCATCTACGAAGCTTCACAGAAGCTAAATCATGGACATGTGAAATAAGACCTCCACCCCCACTGCCTTTTGCATAATGTTCACCAAAAAAAAAAACCACCAAAAAACCAACCAACCACAAACCTTCATATGTTCCTCATAAATATCACAGAGCATAAAATGCAACCCGAGTTCATGGGGAAGGGGATTGGCGCTCTGTGGGGAATGGGACTGCGATTCCAAATAAGCCTGTTTGCTACAAAACTTACGTGCAGAGAGACGGAGCGGTTTAAGATCAATTACCTGAAACCAGGTGCTGAGCAGATGGGAAAAATGATTCATCTGGTATGTGCTCTCTCCTCGCACATCTCACCTGACTCTCCGTGTCTCCATGGCAGCTGCCGCCCTGTGCACAACAAACTCACAAGCCACTGGATTTGGCACCTTGGCCTCCTGCGTCGCCCCCTTTCCCCATTAGCACCTCCGAGGGCAGAGAGGGGACTACACCTCAGCCTCCCCGCTCCTCCCACCGTAACTATGCGCTTGGAAAAAGCAATCCAGCATCAACAGGGGCAGGAAAAGGCAGTGGCTAGGCAACCCACTGTGGTTAGGTCCTCAGGGTACTCACTAGAAAGGTTCAGGGAGGGCCTTTATCACAAAGCTCAAAGGTAACCGATTTACCACTCCCAAACCCCAACTTCCGAGCAGGATTTCAGCTTTGCAGAGGCATCTCATGGCTGCATTTGACTGCCTGCTGAAACATGCTGCCCAGCGGCTGCAGTGCGGGCAGCCAGCGTTGGGAGGGGAAAGGCCAAGCCATTATTGCTCCTGGGGCTCCTGGGATCCTTGTCTCCCAACTAAACATCTGCCCAAGAGCTGGCCAGGAGGTATCTCAGAAGCTGCTTTTAAGAGTAAACAACTCCGTGTCAAAGCTCTTAGCATCAGCACTCTGTGAAGGAAACAGAGGATTTACTGTGTCATATGAATTTAATATTTGATACATCCATCCACATATACCTGACTGTATCCTGCCCTTGTAATGGGGATGGACTCAATGATCTAATAGATCTTTTCCATTTCTAGCTACTATTATCCTATTATTAAAAGTAATGAGCCTCTAACCTAACAACTGAACTAATCAATAAGAAACTGAGTTGGTTTTTCAAAATTGCTTTAATTTTAAAAATACAGCATGTTGGTTCCCTGCTTCCTGCTTTTGACTGTCATAATAAAACTTTCAGTATGGCTAATGTAGTTTAGCTAAACAAATTAGACAACTGCCCCATTTAGGGGGAAGAGAAAGTTTCCATTAGCCATTCAGATGTTCTTTGCCTGGTCAGCTAACAATTTCTGCAAACCAGACATCAGAAGATAGATGATTCCAAACTCACTATAATACTGGAACACAACGCCCTGCTATAAACCTACAAATAATGTAAACGTGACCACTATGTTGCTTTATGTTAATCAAAGTGGGGTTTTTTTCCCAGTCGCCACAGCACAGGTACATGTTACAAGTGGATGGAAAACAAGCTTGCCAGTGTCTTCTGGTCTAGGCACTGGAATGATTTTCAAGGTACCTGGGTTCAAATGTTAGTTCTACCTTGTATTTTCTGTTTCATTTTGGAGAAATCACCTTAACTGTCTCCCAGGGAAGTGAGGATAAAAGCCCTCCCCTCCACGCTTTCACTCTATTGCACTGAGGTAGATTGTAAGCTCCTTCAAGTAGCTCTTGCCAAAATTACTACATGTCTTTACAGTGCCAAGCCCAGCAGTTTTGTGACATTAGTAGGGATTGTTAGTCATATTACGGTACTAACAGAAATAGAATTTGGTATATTAGTATGATATATTGCTGATTCATAATACTATAATTAAAATAATTACCAAGTGCCACAGAAAATACGCCAGTTCGGACAATTATTTTAGATTAGATGCCTCAACTCTACATTAGCAAGAAGTTTGGTGTGAAAAGAACAGATCAAAGGATTATTGCAGTTGGTGCCGAAGGCTCTACATCTATAGAATATGCATTTTTTGGGGGTTGCTTTGAACTAGGTTTTATCTGATTCCTTGGACAAAATATCCTTACCAGTTATGTAGTTTTAAACTGAGGAACAGACGTTATCTTGGACCCTTCTTTCCCTACAGGGGGTTGGTACATGGTTGGTGAATACCTGGAGCTCAGCTGATGGTTCATTTCTCTTCAGAAGAAATCTAGTTTTTCCCCACATAAAAATCACTGTGACCTGAACCAACATGACATAAATCAGAGCTTTAGGTTTTGCTAGACCAAGACTCCAATTCAAAAAGAGCTGCACATGAGAAAGTGCAGAGAGATCAACCTGATACCTTGATAGCTTTTTGTCTCCTTGTAATCATGCTACCAATAATTCTCCCAAGTCTTGGCAACAGGCTGCTTGACATGCTACTTCGAAAGACAGTCACTGAAAAGTCCTCCGTTGGCAGGTAGGAAGGCAAAAGGGAAGACATAAGTAGAAAGACCCTCTAGAGCAAGACACTCGAGATGTCCTAATCGTCGTATTCAGATTTTTCGGTTTCTCCCCTGAAGTTATCGGTGTCAATGGAGTCCCTTCTCGAAGCAATGGGTGATGGTCACAGTAGCAGTATTGACTTTCCCAAAGCTTTCAGTACAACTGATTTTACAACCTTGGACTGTGATCCCGTCATGGTAGTACAATGACATTAACTTCAGACAATTGCAAATTATTGCTTTTTTCTCTTTAATGATCTTCTCAGCAATGTCCCACTGTTCTCATTAAAGTCTTCTGTACCTGCATATCTTTATTTTGATGTTGTAAGAGCAGAGAACTCCTCTGCCTGTGACATTTGCCATCACCAAGACTTCCTCTCCACCAAGTGCAACTACAACACAATGACTGTAAGAAGAAAATATCTAAACTTGATGCATAACCACTTCAAGCTGAAGTAATACTACTGAGAAGACACATTAAGAAACCAGCCAAAGCAGCAGCCTCTCTGGCATGTAAGACTGTCAGCATACTGAGAGCCTTAGAGCCTGGATGGAGCCTTCGCTTTCCGTGGCCAGCCAGGTAACACAAGACAGGCAACATGTACAAAACACATCAATCTTGCTAGAAATTTTTGTTAAGCACTTGAGGAAATTGTTAATTCATGTCCCCCTGCTGCAGTTAGTGAAATTTGAAAACTTTCATTTATACGTATAAAACTTTCCAGTTTCCCATGGAGTTTCACTGTTTAAGAAAAGTGTAATAGTTTCCAGAGCTTTATATTCTTACCTACCTATATTATTCTGGAAAGTAAGTCTATGCTGTTTTCTAAACAACTGTAAATAAAATGCATTGCTGAAAAAATAAGGGAAAGGCAGACAACTCTGTGCTGCTGTTTTGATAGCATTCTTCTGGGTAGTGTAAGATCGCATAAGCTTTTCTTCAATCAGTTAACATTTCAGACTGCTAAAATACAAATACACCATATGAATACGTACAGCAGGAGGCAAGTTAGCTGTTCAGGCTTGCCCCTTCCGTTAACCTAAGAGTCACAGCTTTATCGGATGAAGACCTAAAATGAAATAAAGACCGCTGAAACGATCCAGGGAGTTGCAATGGCTTGTTTCTTGACCCACTAGTTTGCAAACCCAAAGAGAAATGTAAAAATGTTGACAGCTGCAGAACTTCCAGGAATACTCTTAATTAAGACATACTGTACCTAGAAGGGTTAATAATGTTTGAAAGTAAAAGCTCTCACTCTAATAACAAGACTTCTCTCTGTGCACTGCTGGGTCAGCACAGTAATTAAGAAAATTGCCTTTAGTGTGCTTGTTTGGTAATGCTATTACCATCTTTTTTCATCTTTTAACAAGAGTAAACTACTTGAAGATGTCCCCATTTACTATTCTTGCTTCTAGTAACCCATGAACCCATCAAGTGCATACTATGCTAGCATTTAATGGCCTAAATGAGTTACTTTATCATCTGGTTCACCCTGAAGTCTTTTACATATTTTTCTTGACCTTTAACCTTTTGACTATTATTTTGACAGCTATCATTAATGCTGTGTCCTGGGCAACCACACATTGACTAAGATGGATGGCAAAATGGCTAAGGAGTTGAAAGTAACACACACCCACTTTCATCTTCCTCTTGATTAAATCAAAACCATACAAAGCCAAGTCACACGATGGGTCCCATGGAAGCAGTGGAGACTAGGAGCCACAGTTTTAGTAAGCAAAGCTGAACAGAGAGAACAAAAGAGGGGGGAAAATGGCCTTATTGTAAAACAAATAAGCTACATAAATTGGACACCTAGAACTCTATAAATCTTCGCAGTTACAACTACTCAGCTATGAGCTTAGATGAAGCAATAGGCGGTTAGAATGAAAATACTTTGTACTGGTTGGTTAAAACATAGACTTGGCAGTAAATTCCACTCAAAGAACCCCCAATCCACAACATAAAGAACATGCTTATGTGGAAAGGACACAGTTAACTGGAAAGAAAGTTTGATACAACTTACTACTTTTCTAATAAGCTACCCCACTTCAAAGGCGAGCATGGCCCCTTCTGATCACTTGCATGGAACACCACGGACTGTGGTCCTGCACAATTGTAAGGTCACTACAAATCATGTACCTTGAACAATTAAACTATTCCCCTCGGAGAAGCTGGATGATTTCATTTAAGAAATGGAATCTAGATAAAAGGGGCAAACGGAACTTCAAATAGTTCCACGTGCTTAAAATGAGATTAAAAAATGGAAGGAGATGTTAGTGTCAGATAAGATCGTATGCAAAGAGTCATTCTAACTGCATTTCAGACAGTTGGTGTAATCAGGCAGTAGGTTAATGGAAAGGAAGGTACTATATTGCCAAGCAGCAGGAAAAAAAGAGGGTGATTTAAGAATCCACTAAAGTATTATCCAGAGACTAGGTCGTTTGTTTTTTTTTTAAAAAAAACCCAAACAACCAAAACAACAACAACAAAAGAACCCAACAAGCTAAACTATCAGGAAAAAGCTAGGAACAACATGAGAAGGAAAGGCAACCAGAACTATTAATATCACAAAGAATATTCTCAGCCTCTTTGTCTTCTGAAATGAATGACCCTCACTGATGGAAAACTGAAATACTACAGCTCACTGATGGACCTGACACTTGACCCCTCTTACTAATTGGGGATGGAATCTGGAAACTACAGCACTTATTTGCTTTAAGCAGCATTCTTCAGGGCCATAACAGTTTCTGTGATTGCTTTATGAGCAGAATTTTTACTATGCATGGACCAGATGAAAATAAAGCCAGCAAAATGACTACAAGCAGCTCTTGGGTAAAGGAAAGCTAAACTTCAGATGACCTTGGTCTTACTCTGGTTTGCACATGCCTTGTGTTTTCAAAACAGATGTTCTCCAAAAGCATGTTCCTTGGGAAGAGTTTCAGATCTGACCCTCAAAAGTAGTGCATACCCCACAAGGCCCGAGGCAAGCCTGGGAAAGGGGAATGGGGACACCAGCCCCTGGGAGCTGGGGACAAACTCTTGAACAGAACAACCAAGCTGCCGTATCTGGATCTTTCTACCCTTGGTAAAAGTATCCTTTTACAGAATTAGAGAATGGCCCACTACGTATTATTCATCTATGTTTTATGTCTGGTATTTTTAGTTCCAAATATTTCCAATTAAAACAATACTTTGGGGGCATGAATGCAATTCAAGACACCAAATCACCTTTCAAATTACAATAAAGCAATAATTAAAAAAAAAAACATTTCCAGAACAAATACTAACCCATGTACTCAGTTATCACACAGGCAAAAGCCTTTTAGAAAACCATAATGATGCATTAATTAGTCCTGAATGATGATGTTACTAATATGCAATGGCTTACTGACTGAGAAACTCACATTAGCAAAGCACATGTGCTCTGTGCTTCCTTCACACATCACACAGCATGCTCGAGCTTACAGCCATTTGCATTATTTCTCTCTCTCATCTCAGGTAAGCCAGCAAGTCAAAAGATAATCAAAACAAGAAGCCTCATACTGCACACTTTTACTCATACAAGCAAATATAAACTTGCCTGAACGTAACTGCATGTGCAATGCAATAAAACAGCTTGTGTGCTTGGTAACTTGCAGGAGTAGTTTTAAAGAATAATTGATTTCAGGGAGATGATTTTAAATTAAGATCATTCTCCAGCTCTAGGATCCCACCTAGTTTTTAACAACCTCCCTTTAAAATGAGTTTTACCCTACCCAGTTCTGGTGAGATCGCAGCAACTCCATTCAGTGCTTCAAACCGCAGTATATGACTGCACCATCCATGTGTCAAACAGGTGTTCACGGGACTGTTTTATTGCAGGGTTCAATGATCAGAAAAATCTACAGGGGAAATGGGGACGTGTTGCCCCAGGAATTACAGATAGGTTTTTTCATGACAAAAGCATCATGTACGGTCTAGATCCAAAGAAAGAAAGAAAAAATCATTTTATAATTAACAATAGCCCTGCATTCAAAACCAAATCACTACAGCTATGAAGACTAGACCATTGGTTACTGGTGACAAACACCCTTCTTCTAAAGCACATCTACAAAAACCAGAGCCAAATGACATGGTGGTGTGGTTTTGTGTATTGCTGTGGATTAAATGAGGCAATTCTTAGTTACCTTACAATATACCCAAGTTACGTTGCACCATAACCAAGAATAACAGGTTGTTCACTTCTTACCCCTTAGTTCTTTCCTGGATGTTTCTTTCCTTTGTTTATCTCTGTCTAACAATAATGTAGGTATATACAAGAAAGTGAGAACTTTAAGAAGTCCAGCATCTAGAGTCATCCATTTCAACGAGAAACTCTGGTCATTCTGCTAATACTAGTCATGATACTGAACACTGTAAAAGCTTTATTACAGCTTGCATATCATCGAAAAGGAGCAAAGACCTAATGCAGTCGTGTTTCAGGAGAAGTTGATGCATGCATTAATCAATGTGCTGCTGTATCCTTATCTACGATTCTTCATTAAAATTGTTGTCTTATTTGATGAGCGACTATTGTTTGCAAAAAAGATAATGGTTTTTACACCTGTCACATCTTTATGTGCCTACGCTGACCAAAATAAGTGCTATGTTTATTCCATTGCATAGGATTTTCTTTATATTTTTATATTTTCTTGGTAAAAATGAAACACCAAGCCCATTCCTGAATCAAAACCCCAACTCCCTATTTACTAAAGGTAGTAAACTGGGCAGGAAAATGGGATATTCCCATGGCTTTTTAATTCTTACTGCCCAAGAGGCAATGCAGTAGCAAGACAAGAGCAGTAATGCCAGGATCTGATGGTGAGCAGTAAGTTTAACAAAAGGCAGAACCAACCAGAGGAATGAGTTAACTCATACCACTACCAGAAAAAAATCCTAGAGAGTGTAAACAGACCACAGCTTTGAGCTGATGCTTCCCAAGCTAACAAAGCAACAAAGTCACGTGCTACGACCTGGTGAGTCTTGGTCTTTTTCACACTAATTTGGGGTGAAGGGGGGCGCTATTTGCAACGGGAGACAAGGCAAAGGCAAGGAGATGAGCACGCTGAGTGCTGATCGCACAGATGTCACTTACACTCGAATTTTATTACACCTTAATCTTTCTTGTTCATCTCCTTTGGACAGAGCCTTCCCGGGTCAACCTCACAAAGACTCACTGCCTTCCTCAGGCCCCCAGCGAGGGCTCCACAGACAGGTGAGATTCTGACCACAGATCACAGCTGAAGAATTGCAGAAATAACTATGGGAAAAGTGCATATTTATAACTCACTTCTTGGATGTGTTTCTGTTGCACAACACAAACATGAGAAGGAGCACTCCTGAAAACAATCTTTTTTTTTTTTCCTCCCCCACTAGACGTATTCCAAATATCAATCACTGACATTTCATTGGTGCTTAAATAAATGGATTTTTCAGTAGCTATATAATAGTATTTAATGTGTACTGAAATATACGTCAAGGCAGTATGTAACACACCTTATGTCGTAAGGGCGTTTCCTGGTAATTTACTTACTGGTATGTGAGAGTTGCTGAGAGATTCAGCTCAATGTTAATTAAGTCAAAACTGTCACTAGTTCACCCACTCAGCTGAGCAGCGTATGCCTGCAGCCTGTCTATGGGGCTGCACCAGCGCTCACTGACATCAACGCCAAGTACCAAATCGGTTGGATTTACTGCACATACATAAAAAGCACCATATTTTGGCCAGTTGGAAGTACCAAATGGCCTGGCTTGCACTGAATTTGCCCTGTTGTGCATAATGTATGCAACAAAGTGTCTGTGCACATTTTATTTGTTAACAGTGGGTCATTACGTATAATAAGAGAAAGCAACACAATCCGTACAATATTTGTGCGATATCATTGCACACGACATTCAGATACTGGGGTTTGGGAAACCAGGAAACAACTCAGTTAAAATTAGTACAACTCGGATGACCATTTGACTGTGTTTGAAATGGAAAGATACTGAAGTCTGAAATAAAACTTCTTTAAATCAAGAATAAAAGCAATTCCTGTTGCAGAAACACCTGCCCTTCCTGACCAAACAATATGCAAACAAAAAGCTGGCTATAATCAAGCGCTGACAAATAGCGGCTCTCCTAATTTATTAATCTAATTAATGCACTCCCTTTATTTATTAAACTAATTGCATTGGTTCCTCAAGGGGAATTACATTGCCCCCATTTCTCCTCAGCCTGTATCCTAGGCAGAATCTTCAGTATTTTATTTCAGTAATTGAAAAAATATTTTTGGTATGTTCTTACCCTATAATGAACTGCCATCATAAACAAGGCGTTGTGATTTTTAAGTCATAAAAACACGGGAGGTGAATAGAAGGGGGATGTGATAACTCTGACAATGAAGTTTGCACTGCTGCCCCCAAAGCCCCAAGTATTGGCAGCTCCTGCCAGACATTACAAGTAAATTGCCTACAGGATCAGCACATCATGAAATGCTTTATAGAAAGAGAATGCTTAACGTAGGCAAGACTCTTAAGAAAACATTTTGGAAATAAAGGCAGCCTCACATGCAAATGTCATTCAGTAAATAAAACATCAATGTCAATGGCACAATAACAGGCCCCGTTGAGCACACTTGGTTTGCCCTAACCAGCAGACACTGCACAGTAGTGGAGGGAGAGTGAAAGAGAGAAAGGAAAGTGCGTACAGTCTTCTGGTATGGGATTTCTAGAATGGTTTGATTCAACCGTGTGTTACAAAGCAGCTAAACAGACCACTTACAGTCATGACAGTGTTATGGATCTGATTTTATCTGTACTTCCAGTGTAAAGGAGAAGTGATTCACAGTAAATCAGAGGACACGCAGCAGATTTCTGGTGAATGTTCAGCCTTGTGCCAAACTGCTACATGTAAGTAAACTTCACATTCAAAGTCTCTATTATGTCAGTTAAATAAGTGAAGTAATGTATTAGCCTTTGTTTTTAACTGGCAAGGTTTTAACAGCTTTCAAGCACAAATTCTGAAGTGCAAAAATCCAAAGTCAGTTGAAAAAGAAAAAACATCAGCACTGGTATAAACTTGTGTCAAATTCTACCTGAGGAGGCATCAGGGAAAGCTGAAGCAAAAAAGGTACCTTTTAAAACCTCACACAGAAGAGATACAGATTGGCTACACCCTGTGCGGCAGAGAGAAAATAACAATCTCCAGCATTGCAACCACAGAAAACATGGAAAGAGGGAAGTCTTGGACCACCAATACAGAAAAAGAATTCTGGATCTTTCTGCTTGAAGCTCTAGCAAGTCTACTGTAATCCCTTAATACTCAAACATCTTTTTTTTGAACCTGAACAACAAGGTATGTCCCCTTCAGCTGTGCAACTGAGGAATGTTCAAACCCTGAATTTCACTCTACATCCCACGTAGCTGTAGTTTGGTTCCTCCAGAAGCAGTGACTGATGTTACAGTGAGAGAAAAGGATGGATAGAGGGAAAAAACGTGAGCAGAGGACCGCTAGGCTGAACTAAAATGCAAACAGGAGTAATGGGATGAAATTAAACAGGGGGAAGTAGAGGGCGAAGAAGGGTCCTAACAGTGAAATATAGTGGAATGGGAGATTTGCTAGCAAGAAAGATGATGATGTTCTCTTTCACTGCTTCATTTACAACCGGACAAAACACCGTGAAAGGCACCGGAAGGGACAGGCAGGAGGATGTACTCTGCCATTACACGCTTTGGAATTTCTGTCTGAATTCAGGGGAATCACATCATGAAAAGAGATATCCAGTCTTTTGGTCACCCATTACCTTGATTCTCTTTCCAGAGGAATATAGCGCTTTGCAGGTAATATTCTATGTATTGAATATTACCACATTTTAAAATGTATTTGTATGAGTTTGTTGCCCCAATACAGCTTCAATTAACACAAAATGGGACACAAAAAATCTAAAAGTTAAAATTATACTCTCATTCTATGGATGGCTGTCCCCTGGCAGGCAATCATATCTAGTGGGACCTCTGGCTGAAGCCAACACCTTCTTGTGCAACTTCTCAACGTCAGGTGCACAACTTTCAAAAACGTAACAACTGCTGCACATTATCATTGCTTAATTATAACCGTTCTTCTTAAAGGACTGAAGGCTGCAAACAACCCTGTCACACAAACATCCAAATATAGGAAGTTAATAGCCATTACCAGCATGATAGATAATTTCGAATGTCCCCAAGTACCTCAAGAAACTGAGCTGGTATTTATAGTATTTGTGATTTATCAGAGTTTCAACACAGCAGACTCCCTTCAGTGTAGAAATCACTGCATTAAGAGGTCACCCTTCCGTCCCCTAGCACCAGCTCTTCCTCCCCACTCGCTCAGGACCTACTCTTCCACAAGGAGCACAGCAGCTCCCCAGTTTGTGGCTGCACACCTGCAATTCTGCCACACCATGTACAAGCTTGGCCAGCGCTAACCAGTAGTGGCAACACCTCCTTCCACACAATCTATCTAACCTCTCATTTACCCTGGTGCAAACGTGTGGAGAATCAGGTAGGTTGTCTTTTCCCCCCTTTGCTGAAATGGCGCGGGCAAGAATTCAGCAGACTGTACAGAGTTCTACACTTCACCAGCTCTTTACTCCCAGTGTTAACCATACAAATAAGCTGGAACATCATCCGTGGTAAAAATATGAGACCAACTAGGAGGAACATTAATCTTGAACTGTGCTGGAGGCATCCCTTTCAATTACTCTTCTTTCTCAACTCCTTCCTCATTATCTCCAGCTTCTTTTGTAACACCACCTCTTCCAACTGGAAATCCTTCTCTGGTTACAATGTCTCCTTATGAAAAAGGAAGGGGAGCTGCTGCTGGAAGTGGTTTTGTACAGCGCACTTTAGGAGCGCTTTCCTCTGCTCGACTAATATTCATATAGAAGACATAGCAAATACCTGGACAAATATTGCTACGGTCAATAAAGAAGAAAAAAAAAAACCCCATCATTTTGCTGATGGATGCTTCCTCTGGAAGATGCCAGCTGGCGCTTCTAGGTGTTTGGAACAGTTTGGAACTGACTACACGCTTTCCTTCTTACTGTCGGTAGTGCTTTGACAACACTGACTTTTGCTTTAATGTTGGTTATTTTTGACTTGCTTCTCTGCCTTGTCACTTGGGAACTGTTGGTATTTCACTTTTTGCATCAGCCATTTTTTGGTGGCCTGTGGTGGTCTCACCAGGCTCCACATATACTGCTTTTTTTACTTCATTATGTTTTATGAGCATCTTTACCTGTTTGTCATCACAGACCTCATGTCTTTCTTCCATCCCTCTCTAGAGTAAATAATAAAGAGATCCCTTCCCCTCCCCTCCCCTCTCATTCTTTCTTTTCCATTCCACTGCCCTCAGAGGCACTCCTCTCAAGCCAGCAGACCTCCTGGAGAGGGGGAAAACTTGGGAAATCTCCTCTCTGTAAACTACTGGTAGGGATGCTGGGTCGCTGAAGTGCCTGTGAGACAAAGAAAAGGTCCGCACTCATCCCTAAGGGCAGGGGTGTCCCCAGCTTTTCTTACAGCAGCAGGGGACTAACAGTAAAGTGGTTTAGTAAGGACTTTCTGCCTTGTAGTACATGATACTAACACAGACAACATGGCTGTATTTTACTTGCTGGATGCATTATCCTCCCTTACACTTTTCTTTATGGAGCCTTTGAGCTAACAGGATAAAAAACCGTACTGTCAGAATTTTGAGTTAACTAGGCGAGCCATTCTGAAAGAGGACTTCATGGGATGGTTGGACATTATTCTTCAGCTCTGGCTGAAGGGGAAACATTCAGCTGTGAAAAAACAGTAGTGTAGATAACTCCATGTGCGAAAGCAGTTCACTAAAAGAAATTTTCTGGCATTTCCTGTGTGTTACAATTGCTCAGAGGCTTCTGTAATTGGGATGAGGAGACAGTGAAGAGGTGGGCATGTAAAGATTTAACTTTCTGAAAAGTGACCCATTGAAATGCACCTATCTCGGTGAGTAATTCTGTTCCCACACTTAAGTATGGTGTATGTGAGGAAAGCAAACTCTCCTCTTCCCCCATGGAAAGTAAGGTGAATCTCTTGAAGACTGTACAAACTTCATTCACATTTAAGACCAGAGAACAACCACAAAAGGTATTCCCCAACTTTTGGAGCAACCACAGCTTCAGTTGACTCCACGTGGATTTGTAAGGACCTCTGAAAAGCCAGACAAACAGTCTTGCTGTTTTAATTAAAAATATGTCACTCCACAAGTGAAAATGTTGGCAAACATTTCTTGTATTTTTGAAAAATATGTATTAGCTGTTTATCTCAACCAAAATCAGTATATCATAAACTATTTTATCTGTCTCATAGATGAACAAACTGATCAGTACAAAGTGGGTAAGCGCCTTGTCAGATGTGAGTTAGTACGGCTGAAAACAGGTAACTCTCACCCCAACCACTAGACTAGTCTTTTCTTGTTGTTTACCCTCTCCACATTCTCTTTCTCACAGCTCCATGTTTAAAACGAAAACTGGAAAGGGAGCTGAAAGATGTGTGACTCCAAAGGAAAGCCATTTATTTTACAAAACAATCCTGAAAAGGCTGGCCAAATGTTCTCATGCTTTATTTAGATACCAGAATGTGTTGCATCCATTTTCAATCTCCCAAACCAAAGTACAAAAAATAATTGAGAAAGTATAAAATAAGTGGGTGGCAACAAAACCGCTGAACCGACAGCCTGGCAAGTTATCTTAATCAAGTGTTATCGTGGCAATGGAGCAGACCTTTGATTTTTGACTCATGTCACAAACTGCACGCTGACAGTTCTGTTGAGAACTCCTTTTTCCACTGACAAGCTCTTGTTTTCACAACTGGAAGAAAGGGGTGACCAGAAGTTCAAAATTCAATGGTCTAAAATGCATGACTAAAACTGCCTTAAAGGGCAACAGTGAAGAATGTTCGGAAATTAAAAGCCAGGTTCCTCCAGCCTTGATGACTCCCCAGTTCCCAGTGCCTCTGCTTAACCTTGCCCACAACACGCTTCTAGACTTGCTCTTTCAGCTGTTACACCCTATTGCCTTGAAATTAGGTTTAAGGCATATGCGGATAAAAATGTTAAGACCTTGCAGAGACGGGAAAAAAATCCTCCCAAGATCCCATGACCTTACCTACCTGAATGTTACATGTGCATTTGGTTGATGTATTACCAATAGGCATAAAGACTATGTGCTACACTTCTTACATTTCCTTACCCACTCCCACTCAGCAAAATATTTAGGATTGCAGAGGGAAGAAAGGCAGTTTTAACAAAGCAGTCTTGGTCATACCTCATGATTTTTCCCACCCAACTCCAGGCTCTTGATTTAGTCATGACAGATGACACAAACACTTCCTAGTTGTTCCTCTCAGTTCACTGTAGGGACATCCTACAGTCACTACCTTCAGGAACAGAAAAGCAACATCTAAACAGAAAAAAAATTGACTTAATCCTGCTTGGAGTTCTAACTTCACGTTAAAGTAAGAGCTACATGCCTAAATACTTAGTTGGATTACAATGCATTTACTTTACTACACCCATTACCCCAAATAACTGTAGTTTCCTTGAGCACTGTTTCAGCATGCAAAGTAAAAAAATCACTACAGTTTGTGTATTGGTAGGTAATTGTGGTCTGCCTGTAAACAAAAGATGTTATAGACAACAACACAGGGAGACCCAGTACAGGGTAGCGTGGTAGATAAAATTCCCTATTCTTGGAATGGGAAAACATTGAGATATCACTGCCCTTGGTAAACATCCAGATTTCAGTGACATTCAGCACACAGAAGAAAAGTCATTAATACACAGTAATATCTGGCACAGCATAACAAAAAGAAAGAACTCACTTTATTCTGCTCACAGCCTGCACACAGGCACCCACAGATTCTCCGTGCCCTGCCACGAAGAAGCTTCTTCCAGTGCAAAGTGTCGGTTCCCAAAGAGGGTATCTTCACCACCGACCAGCTGCACACATTAAACAAGGCAACACGTATTTTGCAGGTTGTACAGTATTTATGCTTTTTTTTTTTGCCTTTTTCTACCTAATGTATTCTCTCTACGTAGCAGTGGTGAGCTGTGCAAAGGGATGTTCTAGGTAGTCTTAAACTTGTGCTCTCACTTTCCACATAACATTTAAAACAAACAAAATGATACTGCTACTTGAACAAGCTCAGAGAGGTCTTCAGATGGTCTATTTCCTCAGCTTGCCTCTGGCTCCACACTGCTTTGCAAATCAGATGCTAGATATATTTTGATTAGTTTGTACTTTAATGGATCATGTACAAAGAGTCCACCCTTCACATCATAGCCATTAATTTTTTCTGGAGTCTAATGGAAAAAACAGGTAGAGGGTTGCGTGTGTGTGTGTGCGTGCGTGCCAGCGTATGCATGTGTGCTGATTGAAAAGTGATGGATTATTTTCATGTGGTAAGAAACACAATGTTTTCTTTAGCACAGCAGGATATTCTGTTTGCAAGGTCTAACAGTGAAATATTATGCATATCTGCAGCTGGCCCACTGCCAAAAACCAAACAGCAGAAATCAGAAGAGATTTTGAATCTGAATCTTAAAAAAACAGTGCAGCCCTACAAAGCAACTAATGAGCCATTCAAAACAGAAAAGCATTTGTACTAATGTATGATTGCTGTCATATATGTCAGCATTTAACAAAACAGTAAATAATTACTCATTTAAATGTTACATTGAACTTCAATTGAAAATATAAATATATTTTCAGTGTCTTCTACCTCGGTGCTGATACAGGTTTATTTATCGTGACCTAAAGTAAATTAAGTGAAATATTTCCCAAGCTGAAAGAAGCAAACACTGAAGAAGCAGGTACAATTTGCAAAAAACCACTAAACAGCATAACCTCAAAGCACAAGTGCATGAGAGCTGTAGCACACCAGCCCAGAGTTTACTAGCCCAGAACAACAAAATGTTTTAACATGCTTCATTCAGCTCCTAGGAAAGAGGACAGGGCTGCGTGTACCATTCAGCTGGAGGGAGCTGGGCTGGGGTCCCACCAGCTACTGCTGGAGCTAGCTGGAGTTTGGCCATTCACTTCACTGGTGGACAACCCAATCATTCCCCTTTAGAAATCAGACTCTGCAGCCTTTTTTTTAGTGCTAGGCTCTAATTAAGTAGGATAGGAGAAATACCAGAGTCCAGTCAGCACTCTGATCCTTACATCCTACCAAAAGGCCAAAAGAAGTTCACGTGAGGATGGCAGGCTGGGATCCTACGGCACACACATGTTACGTCTGGCTGGGGTCTTACAGCTTGTATGAAAAACTTGCAAAAATCCATTTAATACCAGGTGACTTTCTTCCAGCATGGGATCTAACGAAGCCCAGCAGTTCCAGTGTGCTCTTTAGGACAGCCTCGCTCAGTTGTAAGACAGAAGACTATTACCAGATGCTTCTCTTTAATTTGTTACAGGGAGGAGGATTGATTATCATCATTTTGGTGGCCACTGTAAGGAAAAACAACTCTTCCCTTGGTAAGCCTTCTTACGTTTGTGTGCACTCCTTCCTTGGCTAATTTATTGCTTTATTGCACTTGACTAATTATTAGATAGCACCGCACTGTGTGTGGAACTGAACATACATGTCTGTGTTTGTATGCAAACGTGATTATGTTATTTTCCGATTAGCATGCCCTTCTGGTAAATCTCACTCAAGCTGCAAGCTTGCATGGCGCATCTTTATTTCCACTGCATCCCTTTTATCGCTAGATCTTCACACTGGGTTTCAGAAAATGCTTACAGTACTAGACAGTTTATTAAAAACAGGCTAGCGGTTTTATCAACATAGTTAATATTCTAAGAGCAAAAGATTTAGTGTCAGGACACAATCAACGTTTGGACTGTTAATAGAGACTGGAATTTTGAAAAAGGAAAACCTGGGAACTCAGGATACATATTTAATAAACTTTCAGTGTAAATAACATCTATTTTTATCATTTGATTTTTAAAAAAGCAACAACAAAGCCTAGTACAAATTTGGAAACCATAGTGGTAAAACACAAATATTTCCAAATACTTTTTGAGTGTACAGCTTACCATTTGCCCTGTTGCATTTCTTTTGACATGTTACCTCAGGACCCTTATTTTGAAATCATTAGAAACCGGTTTGAAATAACAACCATTCCTGCCCAAAATAAAGGTTCCACTAAATAATCAGTTGCCATTTTCCTCCAGCAGGATACATTACTATCAGGAATTTTCTGCCTAAGTTTCCCCTAAGGATTGTCATTGTCATATTTTGATACACAGAAGTTGACTGGCACATCTTTTGAAAACCTTTCTCGTTTTTCCCAAACATAACTAGCATATAAAAAGAACCATAATATGTATTATGGGAAAGCAGCACAGTGATATAAAAGACTTCCATACGAAGAGCAGACGGAAAATGGTAGTTATTATTAATTTAGAAAAACAAAAGAGCTACCCAGCATTTCAGTAATGTGGCAAGTTGTGTGCTATTCAAGGAAAGAGGATTTTATAATTGGATTTTAGAGTAATTTAGGAGACGAGATAAGCTGTAATGGTTGCATATTAGAGGTTAAAACTACAGCAGAAACTCATAACGTAAGGGTTCATTGCACTGAGGAAAACAGAACAAAGGAAAGCAACACAGGAGCAGCCTGGCGTAGGTGGCAACAAGGTGAGTATGGGCTACAGGAAACTAAGGGGCTTTTATATTAACGCCCACTTAAACAGGTATCAAGCAGCATTCCTTCCCTTCAAGAGTGGCTTCTTAAAAAAAAAATCAATCATATAATATAGGTGTAGATTTTATACATATACACGTGTGTGTATACATATATATCTATGTATCTATAAGGATGTTACTTCCTACACTGTGCAGCCACGAATGTCTTGGTTTTATGAATGACAGTAAGCATTTTCATCTTCCTCAATAATAATGGCAAAAAAAAAAAATAAAAAATCACAATGCCACCAAGCATGGACATAGCATGAAACCTGCGCAAGGAATCAATGAAACTTCAGGGCACAGTAGCTCTGGGGGCGGGGGTGCCTTTCCCTACTAATTCTCCCGGGGGCAAATGGAGACTCAGCAGCAGACAGACCCTCTCCCTGGGGGGCCTCACGCTCCCAGCAGACCCTCAAGCTCCCTTTGCTCTGCTTGCTGCTTCCTCTACCTTCTCCGAAGGCTGAAACTCTTCCCCCACCCCCCAGCCCCCCGGCCCCATCCAGCTGTCAAGTCAAAACTTGAACTGACCCCATCTCCAGAGCCTCTGCAGCTCTGGCCGGAGCACACACCACTGCAGGCAGCACTCTGCCAGCCGCGAGGAGGGAGGCGAGGAGCAGAGGCCAGAAACAAAGGCTGGGCCATCAAAGTCACACAGAGCAGAGGCTGAGACAAGCGTTGAGGATCTGTGGCGCGGCCACAACATCTAATAATTCATTATCAGGCGCATTCTGCGACATTGCTGCAATGCCAGCAGAAGGAGAGGGCCACCAGTTGTGGCATTCAGACAGATCAAAAACTGGTGTCTTCCCAGACCTCTTTAGGAACATTAAGAAACCGTTCAAGCTCTCTGAACCCTGTGAAAAAAAAATAAAAATCTCACACTAATAATCCTTCCTGGGACTACTGTCTGCCTCCATGCTGTCTATGGGAAGGAAGCCTGGCTGATACAGTGCCTAGCAAGACAAACTCGATCTAAGCCGGCGTGCCTGGGTGCAATGCAAGCAAAGGGCAGCCGTTTTTTTTAAATATAATCAGCTACATCCCTACAATCTGCAATATGTCAGCCAAGCAGCCAGGTCCCATTATTTTGTTGGGGAGGGGGGAGGAAAGGAGGAAATATTCTCCAGCATTTTTCCAGGCAAGGAAAGTTAGCAGAACACACTTTCAGTTTCTGTCCCCGGAGCAGCGTGACCAGGTTCTCAGCAGTGACAAGTGAGCGTAGGTTCAAGATCAGTTGCTTTATATCAACCGAAGACCAAGCCTTGGATTTTTCAAAACCAGGTGTCTAATTTTTTTGTGGGACTTTGCCAACACTGAGATATTTTATGTTTGCCAGCTGCCAGTCTCTGTTTGGAAAGCATAGCTTCCTCACTTAGCAATGCAACTCCATAGGCATAGCAAATTATGTACACGTTTGGCAAGCAGCTTTAAGGGGGGAAAAAAATATGTATTCTGTGCCAAGAAATGTGAATACTTCCAAAAATACAGTAGTTTATCAGAAGACAACAGTTAGGCAACAGTTTCCCCTCCTGTTTGCCTTCCAAGGATTTAGCTGGGGAATGTTCACCTGAACACTCTAAACTCTCAACCCACAGCCAAAAGGAAAAGCATTTGTACTAATGTATGATTGCTATCATGTATGTCAGCATTTAACAAAACAGTAAATAATTATTCATTTATAAGTTACATTGAACTTCAATTGAAAATATAAATCTATTTTCAATGTCTTCTACCTCTGTGCTGATACAGGTTTATTTATCATGACCTAAAGTAAATCAAGTGAAACATTTCCCAAGCTCAAAGACTTCAGAAGCAGGTACAATTAAAAAACCCCACTAAACAGCATAAGCTTAAAGCACAAGTGTCTGAGAGCTGCAGCACACCAGATGAGAGTTTGCTAGCTGAACACCAAAAGGCAACGGCCAAAAGAAAAAAAAGAAAAAAAAGGAAAAAATAAAGAAAAAATAGAAGAGAAAAAGAGAAAAAAGGGGAAATAAAGGAAAAAAGTAAAGAAATTCGAAAAAAGAAAATTTAATTAAAAAAAATAAAAAAGAAAAAAAGAAGCAACAAATGAGAAAAGAGGGAAAGGGGAAAAAGGGGGAAAGGGGAAAAAGGGGGAAATGGGGAAATAGGGGGAAAAGGGGAAATAGAGGGAAAAGGGGAAATAGGGGGAAAAGAAAAGGAAAAAGGAGAAAAGAAGAAGAAAAAAATAAAAAAGGAAATAAGAAACAAGAGGAAAAAGAGAAAAAAAGAAAGAAAAAGGGAAAAAGAAAAGTAGAAAAAAGAAACAAAAAACAGAAACAAAAAAAAAGACGAAAACAAGAAAAAAAACCAAACCCAAAATACGAAACAAAACAAAAAATAAGGGGGAAAAGATAAAAAAAAAAAAGCAGAAAAAAAGGGCGAAAGAGAGCGGGAAGGCGGGCTAAGGGCGGCCGGCAGCCGAAGCGGCGGAGGCGCGTTACTCCGCAGGGCGCGCTCGCGCGCTCTCCCCGGGGAGGCGCCCCCCCCCGCCCCGCGCGCGCTGCCCAGCCCCGGGGGCGCGCCCCCGCCTCCCCGCCCCCCCCCCTCCGCCGGCGGCCCCGCCGTTCCCGGTGCTCGGCTACCCCCTGCTGGGCTGCCCGCGCCCGCCGGGGAACGGCCCCGGGCCGGGAGCCCCCCTCCCCCCGGTGCGCTGTGGCGCTCGCTCCGCGCTGCCCCCGTTCCCCACCGGCGCGGGTGGCGGCGGCAGCAGCGCCCGCGGAGCCGCCCCCGGGCTCGCTGGAGCCGCCCCGAGCCCCCGGCCCAGCAGCGTGCGGGGAACCCCGCGTTGGCCGCGCAGCGCTGAAATCCCGCGGCAGCGCCCGTCCCGCCTCACCCCAGGACACCGGCCGAGCCCATCTGAACCGCTTCGCCCCCAGCTCGCTCCGAGAGCATTCCTCGCGTACAGTGCCGAGGAGGAATTCCCAGGATAAAACCTTAATTTAGGGATTCTGTGTCTAAATTAAAACAGGAAAATGCGCTGCAAGATGTGTTCGAACAACTAAAAGTCCCTGTAAACAAACAAAAAAATATATATTAAAAAAAAAAAGTGAAAAGAAAAAGATGAGTTGTTTTAAGCTATAATGCAGCTGTATGCAACAAAAGCCAGAAACATGTAAAACTAAATTGGATCTTGGGGTGGAGGGGAGGAGCGTGCGATGGGGTTAAGTTTACTAGTAATTCAAATCCTTTTCTCCAAGTTGCAAAACGTTGTTACTGACACAATTTTTTCATTCCGTTTATTTTTGCAGACAAGGCAGAAAAGGAATTGACATTTGAACTATATAACCAGGGGCTGCATGTGCCGGCGGAGGGCTCTGGCTTAGCCAGTTGCCGCTCCTATGTAGCACAAGGGCAAAAAATAAATAAAAAAAAATAAATTCAAATATCCCTTCAAACATTTATTAGTGTCACATAAATAGTAAAATTCTATTTACCGGCAGATTAATAAAAGGCTGAATGAGTCTCTAACCCCTTTGATTTTTAAATGCTGGTAAGACACTGTCACCCCTTGTTCCTTTACCTAGATACAGCATGCGCAGCAAACAAACATTTCCCTTGTGTTAGCACAGGAAAAGGCAAGAAGTATTTACTAAATGGAGTTGTAAAGGCATCGTATTACTGCTCTAGAGTCACATCTCGCAACTTTTGTCCTTTATGCTGGCTGTCCTCTGCCAGGGGAGCAGCGGCAGGCGTGGCGGGGGGAGGCAGGGTACCCTGCCTGTCTGCTAGTCAGCAGGGGCCGTCAGCTGGAGGGGACGGGTTACAAACCATGCTTCTCAAAATTGAGACAACTAATCCATTTACTTTTTTTTTTTTTTTTTTTTACCCCCTATATTTAGATTCTGGTTTGCTCTCAGGACGCGTAACCTTTCCAAAGTTTCACTCCTGAAAGGACTGAAGTGCAAAAAACAGCATTTCCAAGCTGCAGGCCAACACAGAGCAGAGGGATCCGATCCCTCCGCTGCCAATGTTGACAGAAGGCCTTCGCCTCACTCCAGACAGCTTTGCCTCTGCTCACCACGTATCTGAGCGCAGGAGGCACTTCTTTAAAAACAGCCCCAGAACCCGCAGCTAATCCGGCAGGGTTTCCACACAGCCCCGGCCCAGGCTTGGTCTCGTTGCTCAGCACCGGGGAATAACGCCCATGTCTAGTGTGGAAGTGGGTGGAAGAAGAAGTAACCTGTTCCCCCCTGGCTGGGAGCAGGGAAGGAAGGGAGGGCCATCCCCACTCCATCCCCTCCTGCAGTCCTGGCTCCCAAGTGGGCAGACCTGGAGGAAACCCCTGTGCGTCCAGGGATGTCACTGCACTTCATCGCTGGCTCGTCCTGAGCGCCCCTGGATCTCATCCCAGCAGAAAGCCAGGAGCAGACTGGGATGCACATCCAGAGCTCAAGGCAAAGAAACACTTGCGGCTCTCTCAGTTTGTCTTGTATAGCCCTTAGGACTGGACCCAGCCCTAGGTTTCACTGTATGCCCTGGTCTTCACCAGAGCTCATCCTCACCTCTGCGTTCCTCTCCCAGCTCTCCCACAAGCCACCTTTCCTGTTCCATCCTTCTTCCCCCATGGCTCTTCCCAGCTTTCTGTCATGACTTTCAACAGCCCAGTTCTGGGTTTTCCAGACTCCACATGCAGCTAACTGTCATTTTCTTACAGGCTCAAATTGCACAGATCTTTCCCAGAGCTACACAAACTCTTAATTAACGTCATCTCTAACCTTAGTTACCCCTCTGCTAGTCTGCTAGTAGAGTTTCTCCTCGGCTTCTGTCCTAGCTCTCTCGCAGACATCTTTTTCTGGAAGGTGCTAAAATCTTCTCCGATCTGTCAGGCATTGCATAGCCACCCCACTCACATCCGCAGCTACCTAGATTCTCTGATGAAATCTCATCACCGTTTTGTAGGGCATGTCTTCGTTAAAACCTGTGAGAAGCATTTTCTCACTGCCCTCCCTGTGATAAGTGAAGAATGCGACAACTAAGCAGTTTGGGAGAAACGGGAGAATTGCAGGTATTACTCCTCCACACAGAAGTAACTTTCAGCTATAGAGATAAGCAGAGGAAGAATATGAAAAGTGTGCGGAATATACTGGGTTTGAGGAAAGACAGAGGAGCCAACACAAAACCTAGCTACTTCGGATAAGGCAGTAGTCTTAAGTATTTTAGATCCACAAGAATTCAGTTCGAACACTGCAAATGATTCAGGCAGGAGCATCAGTAAATTGGCAACACTAGCAGAACAGATCTCTAAACACGAAGAAGATGCTCCAAAGGAAGGCATTGCTATTCCTCTACTCCCGCTAACGTGTCCCACTGTGAAACGCGATAGGTATCACCACAGTTCCCAGCAAATCAATGGCTCGCGGTGACATGATTCATTTTGGGTTCTAACATCTGGCTGGAATTTTACGCATACAAAGCCTATGATTTGTACAAACAATTACTTTAGAGAAACAAAAATCTTTGCAATTCACCATGTCATAACCAAACCATCTGTCCAGCAGGCCACTGCAGGATCACGGGGATAGAACAGGAGGCAGAAGGTGGCCCATTTTGTCCAGTATGTTTGGTTCAAGGTACTTGCTTTGGTCTTGCATCATCAATAACAGAAGTCTATCCACATTAGATTGTAAGTTCATTAGAGACAAAAGCTTTTCTGCTGCCAGCTGATTTCTATCCATACCTTAACAGTCACAATCATAGCAAAACAGCCTAGCCGCTGCAGCACTGTCTACCCAACAAAACAAACAAAATTAAGACAGGTCAATACAAAAATTGGTATTTTATGTATAAACCTGCATGCTGCATGCACAAGTGTTACTAATGACATTCCTTCATTTCTCAAAAAACTGGAATAATTGGATATATGAAATTTCTACGGGTTTTTTTTGCCATGGAGAAGGCAAATCCCAGAATATGTATGCTCAAGTCAAATCAAAAGTGTTTAGATCCTATCGCAAGTTCAGTTCCTTATATGAATGTGAGTAACTCAGCGTACACACGGCACTCTTGCCAGAGCAAATTAATGTTGAAAGCTGAGACATGAGAGACACCTTCCTTAGCCAAGCTGTGACTACCCTTGCCTAGAGCGTACAGTACGTGGCATTTAAAAGGGTCTGCCCTGCAGACTGAGCTTTATTGGGTTGCGTCATGTTCCCAGAGAAAACAAAAAGATGAATGGGCAGCAACAAAAACATATCCCTTGCTGAGAAGGCCTTTTAGATACCATGTACTATGTCATTCTGGTACCCCCCCACTTGGCAAAACACAGGCTTAAAAAATATTCTGTTAAGGTAACTTTGTCCTCGGATGGTTTTTGCATAAATCAAATAAATGCAGAAAACAGGGTGACCTTAATTAAAAGGTCATTTACATTGTATCTCCTGCCCTTAAAACAGGACGAGCTGCACCATGTTATTTCTGACAGGTATTTGCATAGGCTGCTCCTCAAAGTCTTCAGTATAGACTCAGTAATTTACCCCGACAATTTGTTACTTCACGGAGCTGCATCTGCACTCCGTGAGCATCTCGCGTTGGCTACGAAAAGATTCAAAAAGGCTAAAGGGCTAGTTTAACAGGAAGAGTAGGAAAGGTCAAATAAAGACAGTGTCCTAGCTGGGCAAAATGAAAGAGTATACGTTATTTAATAATTACGTTACAAAAGCAAGTGAAGCCCCTGGGGTTAGCTCTGTGCTCTGCCCAGTAACAGCATTTCAGGTAATCAGCACACCCAAGTGCGGAGACGTGTATCCGAAGTGATACAAAAGCAGCCTCCATCGTCTCTCCACAGGCTCTTCGACACTCACAGTGAAGCGTATGAACAATCTATATAATAATAACCTACATCTGCGGTTCACTAACCAACCGGCTGTGCTTCTACGCATAGAGCAGAGGTTGCTGTGCACGCAGTCAGCACCAGAGCAGAGGAGCAGCCCGTGCTACCTGTGTTTTTAGCTTGGACAGCAGGAAAACTCAGAGCAACTTCCACAAGAGTGAGAGAACTCAGTGAAAAACGCAATGCACAGAGGGGTTTTGTTTGTAACTTCTTATGAATTTGCACATTTAAGAGTTCTTTTAATAGGCCGTGTAGTTTTAGCTTCTGCCCCGCCCCGCCCCCCCCCCCCCCAAAAAAAAAAAAAAAAAAAGAAAAGGTATAAGTTCTCAAGGATTTTTCTTCAGAGATGTTGGCAATGCTGAGCCAGAAAGAGTAGCTTTATTTTCACAGCCATGGCAACACCGTGCTCACCAGAGGAGCAACTTATGTCACATGTAAAAATCAGGAATTCCTCTTTTTCTCCCTACTACCTACTAGCACACTGGCTGGCACATGAGCAAACCTGCCAAAAGCAACGTGTTGTCCAATGTCATTTTCATCTTCCAAAATGACTTTGTCTGGCTTCTCATGCCACTCGCAATTTATTTCATGATGTGCACGAAGGTCTACATGAGCAGCACACCTCTCTAAGGCATTGCAGCTAACACTAAAAAAGTCAACTCACCAACGTATGGAGGCCTGGCTGCGGAGCACGAGCAACTGTGTTGTGAAATGGTATTTCCAAAGGGCTGTTGTCCGTCAGGAAGCAGAGAGATGTTGTGTTGGCAGTAACATCAGCCAGCAGAGCAAGCAAGATTACTAACTGGACAGCATTTCTTTTATATCCCCAAACACAGCCTGAAAAAAATGTTTTCTTCTCTTTTTCCTCCTTTTTTAAACTTAAGACTCCTGCACCCCCTAATGAAAGCTTTTCTATTGACATAGTAACAGAAGAGTACACTTTAACTTACTCTTTTTCCATGAAGCAGATGTCTTTTCTTGTGAGAATTGGCATATTTTTACCCTTAGAATGATCTCTGCTTTTATATGCCTAATTAAATTTTAGCGGTCCCTTGCTTAAATAAAGATTTATTAGCTGTTAAAATTGTAGCATAATTCTTCTGCCACCTACATGCTATCCTTTAACATATTTACAAGCAGACTGGCTTATCCACTATAAAAAAAAGGTGGGTGATTTAATGTTGTTATGTTATTGGTGTCAATTACTAAACTTCAGCCTCACAATAGAGCTTTCTGAAGATACTACTACTTAACTCCGTAACTGTCAAAACACTCTTGAGAGAGAAGCTGTGAGTCCTGGAGATCAAGTGCTCAAAACAGTTCAACTAACAGAGGCAATCAGTAGATTTCAGCCCCATGTTCAGAGTCTTCCACAGCTGTGATACGGACTAACACACCATCAAAGGGAGAAGGAATCCAAGGAATTATTTTAAGGAGCTGAAATCTACATCATCAGAAGCACCTATTTATATATGGCTTCTCATTTCTCATTGTGCACAAGGAAGACAAAGCACAGACATAATATCTTTGCAATACATAAATTTATATATACTGACAGAAAGACACTAGTAACACAGTAAAGTACTGTGTTTGCCAAACTATTGGAAATAATTGCTTTATCGTTCTGAGCTTTGGGTTTTGGGCTTTTCTGAAAGCTCAGTTATTTATTTACCAGGATTAGAAGATTAGTGGTTTGTTGCTCTTTCATTAGTTTTACTTTATTACAGTCCTGCTTGCTAACATATTTACATCACAGGGAATATCCTTTTCACCGAGCTGTAAGCCCTCACCTCTCTACACCGTACACTGACATCTTTGCACCTTGTAAACACCACTACTACAAGCAATTGTGTTCCATGTGTTTGTCAGATTGCATCAGGAGCACTGAATTTCATCTTCCTGCTGTAGTTCTAATAACATTCAGATAAAACTCAAGCTTTTGGTAATTTCAACTACACTTTAAGTGCAAGGGATGACTCACTTATTTAATTTCACCCTTCTATGGCAGGATCTCTTTAAAAAGTCACAAAAAGCAGGCCACTCAAAAAATATGCAATATATTAATGTCATACAGTTGGCCTCACAAATAAATCAGCATACAAAATCCCCTCTTACTGAAATTTGTCACAGTAAACATCAGGAGCTGTAAAGTGAAACTAATAGGAAACTGTCTTTTTGTGTAATTTGCATGCATGCGTGCACACACGCATGTGTGCGCGCACTCCACCCCCCACCTTTAGCTTTGTACTTTTCCATGTATGTGCTACGCATTCAGAGAGCAAATTGCTACAGCCAAGATGCCACCAAAGATAATGATAAATATGGAACAGCCATGAGCAAAAAAGCCTAGAAAACTTTACCATTTTTTATTAACATTTTTTAAATATCAATATATATTGCTCCTTTTTACTGTACTCTTAATGATGGCCACTGGCTGCTGATAGTACCTTTGTTTTTCATGCATGTATTTATTTCAAGGTCTATATAAAATATTAAATGCATGTACAGGATACTACATGCATGTACACAAGACAAGACACCTGAAGCCCTCTGCAGTTAACGGCAAAGTTGGAAGGGCAGCCACGGGGGTGGCTGTGATCACGGCTGGGTTCCTGGGACACACACCCTCTGCATCCAGCACTGCTCTGCAGGCAGCCCCTGGACCACAGACCACCCTGTATGCTCAGATGTGGAAAGCCCTGCCTGATTTAGAGGGCAGCCCACACCCACACTCAGGGCCAGGATTTACCTTTGCGAGCCAAGGTGGCCACGCCCACCAGAATCTGAATTGACCTGACACCACTTCTGGACTGTCTCTGGCACCAACTCCAAACGAAAGGACTCCAGGGGCAGGGAAATCTAGTCAACACCATTACCGACAATCCTGAACAAGCTGCTGTTTGGCTAGTTTGGGTAATGCAAAATTCCCAGTTGAGGAAGTGTGATAGAGATCTGAAGATATTTAGGTATTCAAAGTGCTAAGGCTTACAGAGACCCTTACTCAGAAAACATCAAATGAAGCAACTCCTGGAAATCAGTTGTGTCAGGAGGGCTAAAAAGTCTTTAATTCTGTTTTAGTTGTCTTGCTCGTTTTTCAAAGTATAGGTAACAGTATCTATTCAAGATGCATACAAATGTAGCATGCAGATAAGTTATCTTCTTATATCACCATCTACAAAATCACAATGGCATGTTTATCCAAAAGACTCCTCTGAAATAATTGGTTTTGTAACGAATTATCCTTCTGTATGATCGTGGCTGTCAGGCAGAAAAATATTCCTGTATTTCCAGGCATGGACAAAAATGTAATGGCATCTCCCTAACAGGAGTTTCACCTTTTAGTATCACTACATATATTTCATCACTTAAGAGTTGATGTTGCAGGTGCCAAGGACACAGAAACAGCAACAGAATCAAGGAAAAATGGAAAATATTTGTATCATTTGTCCCTGTAAAACACCACTCTAACGGAAGACCTCTGCTGCTCCATGACCAGGTTGGGATTTTCACAGGAGTCATCCAGTTTCTAAGAAATCCCATAGGAATCATCACTGAAATCCTTTTAACTGTTTTTGAAAATCCCAAGCAGTCTCTTCAGCAAGGGAAACAGTCATGCTTTCCAACGGCAGTTCCCAGAGTTGTACTGCGTTCATGCCTTCAGCATCCCACTAACACAACATCCCTCCGTCAACCCGCAGCGTTCATGACTGCAGCACAGGTTGTCACATGGACTTGCCAGCTGCAGGCATCTCGGCATCTCAGACTACACGTATTCCTCTGCAGCTCGCTAGACATACCACTGCTGCTTGCAATGGTCATGGGAGCTACGCAGCACCACGGACTGGAGAAGGAGGGTCCTCCTTGGGGAAAACCAAAACAACCCACCAAAGCACACCACCACCACCCGTACACCCCTGCCAAAAACTCCAAACCCGACAACTTTCAACCTTGAAAATGTGAATCAAGTATAAACTGAGAGAGCCACATCTGTAGCTGGCTTGGCTTGGGGTCTCTGGGAGGTGTGATGTCCTCTCTCCAGCTAATTGGACCAGATAGGAACCTTGAAGTGGAACAGGACTGGGAGAACAAGACAGGGAAGGACTGACAATAGGTATAAGGGAGGAAAAGAAAGAATGGAAAGCCATGGAGGGGACCAGAGACACAAAGCACAGTGGTCCTTAACCATTGCAGTCAACGCTGCTCCAAATTCATGGAACTCTAAGATGTGGGTTGGCATGCACAGGTGGTATTTCAACTCTGGGGATAAACAAGATTTTTCTCTCAACCTTCTCCCAACAGTCATGCTAGGGAATGAGAGGACAACGGAACAGCTTCGCCAGTCAACCATAACTAAAAATGGACTTTTACTGCTGCTGAAGTTAAGTCAGATGCAGAGGACTCAGTTAAAGGAGTAAGACAGACAGACTGCAGGATATATCCCTTTTCCATCCACCCATAAAATCCCACTGCGTGTACACCCTCTGCCTGCTTTCTGAACGTAACAACAGGAATAGTGATTGCGTTATTCACAGATCCTTCCAGAGGAATGGAATCTCCAAACTTTAACGTCATCCCATATAAAACACGTCTTTATTGATCATGCAGCGTCTTGTGCAACGCACCACAGAATGACTCTGAAACCAATCCTCCAAATACAGTAAAAGTCTCATGAAGCATTGTGAGGACTCTCCCGCTAGCCTGTAAAATGACATTAAATGACTTTTTGAAGAAGGAAAGAAGAAGAAGGAGCTGCTGCTGGGACATTTAGTCTATCAAAACACAAATAATTAATGGTTGAAAATACTTTTTGTTTAATAATTGCTGTTCTTCATTAGTGTGAACCAAGGGCACAGACTATCTGAGACAATAACATCTGCACCCCATATTTCATTATCACCAAACTTCACATTTCACACAAAAGCATAGCTAGCAAAGCCTTACAGCTTTAATTAGTTTCTGCCATAGCTGTGAAGGTCAGCCAATTATTGTGTGTGAAATTTCAATATGAAGCGGCTGAATTGAAGACGACATTGCAACATTGTGAAACTCTGCAATGCTGTAAATCTAGCATGATAGAACAGGTTTTTTTGTTTTTTTTAAACACAAAATAACATAAATTAATCATCAGGTATGCACAGCTTCAAGGCTTATTGGCTAATTTAACATGTGTTAGGGGGGGGAAAACAGGAGGTAATTTCTGATAGTGTCTTACGCTTTGTGGGGTTTTTTCTTACCGGTGTCACCAACCCTGACAAAATACTTAGTTGGGTCCTCATTTCTACAAGGAAGATAGTTTTTTGTGCGATTCAGAGTCCTTCTGTCAAAAGAAAAAAACCAATAGCATTGCACAGCTGAACTTCAGCCATCTAGAATGAAGGGCATGGGATGTACAGCATGTCCTGCAAAATTGGGTCTTTCAAAAGCTGCTTCAGTTAGGCTCCAAACTCATGGCTGGATTTTGAAAATCTTGAGCCCCTTATCTGTATGTGGGTGTTTGTGTGTGAAAACATACATATGAGAATTTGGATTCAAATGATGTACAAATAATCAATACCCCAGCTGGCACCGAGGAAACAGTAAAGGATGCAAAAAGATGCACGTACCTCCTACCCGAGACACAGCCTCTTTGCACATACTATTCTTGCTAAACAGAAATGATTTATGCAGTGTGCTGTGCACTGGGATTACAGATGTGCAGAAGGTCTAACCTGAACCTTGAATGCACTCAAAACTGGCCTTACTGTCAAGTCTAGCCAGCTCATTAAACAGGTATTTGTTTGCCCGTTTCTGCTTTTTTTTTTTAATAGATTAAAACTCTTTGAGCAAATTTTATTGCTTGATGTAGCAAATAGCAAGATCTTCAAAGATGTACTTCAAACTCATCCTTTAATTTGGAATCCACAAGATGACACAGTGAAGTCAAATAATAATGATACAATAGTTCTATAGTCTAGCTCCAGTGAGCTAACAAGACCTGTTCTTGATTATAAATTTACAGGTGAGATTCACTGGGTTTCAATGGGAGAAACAAGGGAGGGAGTGAAGCTTAGGGAATGGACTTATTTTGTTTATTGTTCCTATGTTCAAGCCCTATTTTTCCAAATGAAATGATCCTGACAGAAAATATATGCAAACTCATTTTTAATCTAGCCTGGGACAGTGCATGCAGCTCTAGTAAGCACCACGGCTTCATTCATCTGGAAATACCTGCATGTTCACATGTATACATGCGTATCACAACCAATTCCCCCTTCCTGTGCCCCATTTTTTCCTGCCATTGGGAGGACCAGGTAAGTGGTTATGCAGAACCTCTGCAGACAGTGCAGAAGTAGCCAGCCTGTTACACAGTTCAGATTCTCTCCTGGCTTCCTTCTTTGCTGGCACAAAACACACTCACAACTATAACATCACTCACAGTAGTTACTGCCAAAGCCCCTTTTTTTTCTTTCTTTCTTTTAAAAGAAATAAAATGCATAACAAGCATTAGATTCTCAAGAATGTTTGCAAGCTTCTACATTAATGCCTGTATTTCTGCAGTTACCAAAATCCCCAATTTCTGCTTACTTCGGCCAGAGCAGGGATGCTGGTTTTCCTCCAAATCAGCAAGCCTCAACATGTGGCTGTAGAGAAGCTAAAATAAATATCCATATACATCATAGATTATTTAGAATTAAAACCATCACCATAAAAAAGGTATTCTTCCTGTGTCTAGAACTACCCCTTTAAGTAAATCCAACTGAAAGACAGATTCTGAAATAGTTGGTGATCTGTTTTCTGCTGCACCTTTTCCAATGCCTTCAAATATATCCATGTGTGGGGAAAAAAAAAAAAAAGAAAAAGAAAAAGAATTCTGTTTAGTTTTCATTGAAGAACAAGACTGAGGCGTGCTAACCAACAAAGGCTCAGCTAGCTAAAGCAGATACCAGGAGTAAATTAAAAACTAAATTAAACATAATGGGGGATCCAGGTCAACTCTCCAGGAAAAAAAAAATACAAAATTGAGCACAGTCTTAACAGTTAAGAGCCACATCTTCAGTGTAGTACAGTACCCTGAAATACTCTGTTCCAATCCCAGGATCTCAGCAGTACCTCAAGAAGGTGAACGGGAGCCTGAATTCCACTTCAGCGGCTGCCTAGAGCTCTCTGCCCCAGGGCTCAGCACCCGAGTTAAGCTGACGCACACTCCAGGGCCCTACACGGGTACATCAGCCTCTCTGTGTCTGCACTGCCAAGAAAGCCAAAAATCAGGTGTGAATAGGTAGCTACATGTTCCTTGGTCTCCCTTTCTATCTACTTAAGAGCATATTAACTTCTTTTTGTGCAGGTAACTTGTAAGACGTACCCGGAAGTTATTTGCTTTTACTGTTCATAGATACAGTGGCTAGCAGAATAAAACCTGTTTGAATTTCTAGGCACAGGCTTTTGTACTTACAAAAGAAGTTTACTGTGCTAGAAGTAAAATATTTTCTGTATCTTCAACGTGTACCACCCACAACAATATAAAACATTCACTGACAGCTAAAACAGCAAAAAATTGAGAGGGGAGGTGAAATAATTAACAGTGGCACCAAGAATACTAAAGAAAATGTGTATTAGAGATATACCTTCTCTCTTAAAAGGAATCAGCAAAAGGAAATAATTGAAATACATTGCTACTGACGAGTGGCCCAAAGTGGAATAAACCAGGACCACCTGAGTAAAATTAAACTCCAGAGCAGAAGTGAAAACAAGAGAAAACCAGCCTGACCATGCACACCAGCATGCATGCACACAGAGAAAAAAACAAATTATTATTAGTGAAACAGACTGAAACCTGTCCTAGGCAGTCCACCCAAGGGAGCAGCAAAAATCAGTAGCTTGGCTGAGGGCATCTTTTTCTAAAGGTCAGACAAAACTGCAGGAGAAACCTCAGGGATCCCTTAAAGTGGTTCCCTAAGATAGGAATGGAGGTGGAGAGTCATGCAGGTTTCATTGTGTTTATTAAATACACACTAAAATATTAAACACTGTAACAGTGGCTAAACTAAATCAAACATACTTGTAAGTGCGACACAAATCTTCGTTAGACAATGTAAACAAACACTTGACACACACAAAGCCACACAAAGCCCTTATTGCAAATCCCAGCCATGAGATCCGTCCCCAGAGGGATGCCACCGGCTCCACGAGCCCCCTTTGGTTAAGGAGCTGGAGATGGGCAGGCTCGGTGTCAGGAGCCGCGGGAAGCCGCTCCTGCTAATAGTCTCCTGCACTTGCTCACTCCGCTCTGGCCGGGCTCCAGCAGCAGCCCTTCCCTGCAAGAGGGTCTCCACTCAGCCCAAACCACTGGGGACAAGATCTCTTCCAGCCGGGCTTGCCAGCAGCAGCTGCTCCCAACCAAAGTCCCTCTCCAGAGAAAACGGTCTCTCAAAGCCAGCCATGCTGCAAGAACAGTGGCTCCTCACACAAACGGTCTCCTTTCAAGAAGAAATACAAGGAAAGTCCTCACAGCCAGCCTCTTTCCAAAGGGAGCAGCTCACACATTAATCCAATGAATAATTCCAGGCTGGGAGATAAAATATTTAAAGCGAAAAAAAAGCAAAAGATCTTCAGAGTTCACAGTTTTCAAGCCAGCCTTCAGAGCTCACAAGCTCACTATCATTTGCCAAGTAGGATCAACAAGAAGAGCATGATTATAAGAAACATGAAAAATTGCACCACGAAATCAACAGGGACTTCAGAATTTAGCAAGTGTAGGAGCCAGTGAAGCTGCTGAAATGCCAAGCTCAGTAACAGCAAGCAGAAGTCCACCATGGTGCCATGATCTAATGTATGATTCAACGGATAGTCATTATCTCACACAAGGAAAAAACAGGAATTGTCATATTGGATCAGGCTCATCTAGCAGGGATTCTCCTACAGTAGCCAATACGCAAATCTTTAGTAGCTCAGCAAAGGCAATTCTCCAGCGAGCAGGTAGGGCCCTGCTGCTGTACTTGGGAAGTTTCTTTCTTACCCCACTATTCAGAGCATGGTTTATGTTCCAAAGCCTGAAGGTCTGTTTGCCCTCAGGGTTGTTTTTATCTCCATCTAATGTGAATGTGCAAGCCTTCGTTCTACACAGAGATGTCTAATCCTGACCTAGAAACGAAGCCTGTGAGGATTCATACCACCAATTTCCACCAGGTTACTTACGCGTTACCTACAAAGTATCTCTTTTAACCCATTTCAGCCTGCCCTCCTTCACTTTTCTGAAATAACTCTTGGTTCCTGTTTTTGTGGAACAGTAAACAGGAATGCCTAACTCATCTTTTCTATACCGTTCTCCAAGAACAAGCACAGTTGCACAATTTGTGTGAAAGGGGATATTGGCAATTCCAAGTTCCCTACCACTGCTGCAGGCTAAGGCCATGTACATAGGCGACTGCTGCTGGATCAGCTGATGTTCAATAACCTGTTATCACTCACACCACTGAGCTGCTCACTTTCAGAAAAGCCCATCACAAAACTTGTAGTAAAGCTTCTTGCTGGTTAAAGAATTTCTAAAACCCAAAACACTTGTCAAGCAGATCTTTTCTAACCATATTAAATCTGCATCGTGACTGTCTGTATTTTTTATAACATGGTCCCAGGTCCCAAAACAATGCTTACTATCATGAAATCCCTGAATCTCTACTGAAGCCTACTTAAATTATAGATAAACCTGTGCCACTTTTTCTTCTGGTATAATAGATTACTTCAGCAGAGACTGCACTTCTCCCCCAGTGGTTCAGCCACTCTATTTTAAGATCATTCACAACTCTTATGTATATATTTTCTAATGATTTTCTGCCCTTTGATTTATCAGCTGGTTGTACCATTCCTTCTATTGACATGTCAATCAATGAATGGCTCATCTTTACTGGCTGAAAAGTAGGTATTTGCTCAAGATATCTGGAGCGAAGACAGAAGCTGCAAAATCATTTGACTTCTCTGGAACGTCCTTAACCTTCGTAATTGTCTGGCATGTTTTCTCCTTCACAGATACTTTGAAACTTTGAATACATTGTTGTTTGTGCTCATCTGATCAGATTTCTCCCTGCTTCTTTCCTGAAATTTAGTCTGATTTCTATAATGCTAGTTCCATTTTCCGAAGAATGATGGTTGTCTGCTCCAAGTCCCTTCTTCAGCTTTATTTTTTAAGCAAGCAAGCAAGATTTCATTCAGCATGCTTTGAAATAGCACAAGTCTGAGTAAGATTTCCAAACCGTTCTCCCCAAATACGTCAGTCAGAGCAGCTTTCTCAGATGTTGAGTATCATCGTTCCTTGCTAGCCTCTTCAACCCTTCACCTCCTGCTCCCCCCCCCCTCCCCCCGCCCAAGCCTACAGCTAGGGGCAAAGCTACATGGTGCAGTCTGGGCAAGAAAGGCATATGCATATGGCTAGAGCTCCTCACGTTACATCATTCCCATCAGAAAAAAAGAAAAAAAAAAAGAAAAAAAGGAAGAGAAAAGGAAATTCTCTTTCTGATCCTTGTTTTTGTGAAGATACAATCAGAAATATGATCCAAGAGTGCTGACTGAATGCTGTCTGCTCATGCCCTGAAACGTCTGGCAGAATGAGTTGTCACATGATTTTTACTCATTTTTATAGCAAGTCTTTCGCCTTTGATCTAGTAACAATAGACAGTGGCATGCACCAAGTGTGTTTCAAGTTCATTCCAGGCTCTCAATCATAATGTAATGAGGATTTTGATTTTAATTCTTTTTAACAACTTACTTCTTCTGTGGTATACTGTCAACACTCCGTCCACCTAACCTGGACTTTTTTGGATGGCTTTACTGGAAATGTGGGAAGGCATTTTTCCTACCCTGCTACCAACCTCTAGCCATGCCGCTGTATTTTATCTGGGCCACACTCTAAAAGCTAGACTTCAGCCTAAAATCCCTGGGCAAATATGCTGCGCACGCTTCAGCATTTTGCTGAACATCTCTGCTCTGTAAAGCAGTGTACCAACGTCTCAGTGGCAGTTTTACAGAAGTCCACAAGGAAAGCTGTGTCTGAGAAGAGAATAGCCCTAATGGAATGACCTTTACTGGGACTTGACACCTGCTACCTTGTAAGCTTCTTACACACACAGCTTAATCCACCTGGAGGCTTTTTTGCTTGATGGAAGGTGATAAAAAAGCTGTTAGACTGTAAGCTCTGTCTTAGATTCAAAGCATGTAGGCTCCTTGATATTCTGAAGCTTAGGGCACACAGAGGGGAAAAATATTTCTTAGTTCAGGTGCAATTCTCAAGTTGCTTATTAGGGATGAACCCTCGTCGAAGAATGACTTTATTGGTATGAAAGTAAAGAAAAGGCTTCCCGATAGGAAGAAGGGTCCCAGTTCCACAGTACTACAGACAAGATAATGTAATAGTGATCATAAAGCTTTCCTCGGCAGACAAGAAGAACAAAGAAGCCCAACTCTAGAAATTTACAATCCACAGAGGATCAAGCAGATTGTATTCTGGATACCTTAAAGGTGAATGCTCTAAAACATGCATCAATCTATAGTGATGAAAACCCAGTCCCCTCTGATTATAAATAATTCCCTCTTTCTTTGAGACAACAAGGGTCTAAATCAAAAAGTTGTATCAGTGTGATTTCTAGCATGACAGAAAAGGGGAAAAAGCAGAGTAAAAGACAGACCCCACTAAAGCAGCACCTTGGCACAGCTGTTGGGAGAAGCCAGTACATGAAGACTGAAACAGAATTAGCACAAAGGAGGAATTAGCATTGTTTGGGAGTTAGCTTTATTTAGAACTTCAAGGAAAAAAAAAAAACCAATAAACCACCAACCCAAAGAACCAACCTTCTAAACAGCTGATGTCCCTGGATAGAAATGACCACTCACTAACCATTCAAACTGCAGTGGAAGCACAAGCACAAACCAAAAACGCACCAGTGGCTGGGAGGTGAACTAACGTTCTTCAGGTCACCAACCCTTGCCCTCTTCTCTCACTGTGCCAAACTCCATCTCCCTCAGGGAAGCAAATCCCTGGAGCTCATGTTCCCTCCTGCCTGAGCTCAGGTGCAAAGGACCTGGAAAAGGAAATTTTGCAAACCTTTTATTCCTTCCATACTGTAAAAGGAAGCTCAAATGAGCTCTCTTCAGCTGAAAGCTTTTCCTAGCAGAAGTTCTCATTTCATGCTCCCCTGGACATTGTTTCTGTGATTTTTTTTTCTTTCTCTGAAGGCTAATGTTGACCATCTCCCATCACCAGGGAGTCTCCAAACGCTTTGTCCTCTGCAGCTGGCCCAGGTGACTAACTTACTGTTTTAAAGTGTTGGATGCACAAAGTTCAGAATGGAAAAATTTATGCAGAGATTGCCATTTAGGAAATGCTGTAAAACAGAAGGGTTTTATTTATTTATTTTAAAGTGGCTTACACTTGTATTGATGGCTTTGGTCAGTTATATAAGGACTCTTGCAAGCACTTATTAGATTGGAGTTTGTGTTTGAAACACCCTACTTGTATCATATATGCCAGGCTCTAAATGTAGCAGTATCTAACCTTTATCTGCTGGCTTTTATAATATAGGCCATTTATATGAAGTGAGTGGAACATTGATCCTCCCGTTCAAGTTTCCTGAGATTATTCAGTATTAGTATTGCTGTGATTAGTCACACTGTGGCTGCTGTTCCTGTAGATTGTTTGATACAGTATATTTCCCACCATACACAAAGCAGCACTGTAGGAAAACCCAATTCAATCAATTTGAGCAGCCCTTCTTGTGCTACATTGGTATATTATGTATTGGACAGATAAAGTTGTGATCCTATCTAATATATTCTTTGGCTGGTTTGACTGATGTACTGAATGAATGGGGATACCTAATGCTATCCAATCCTGCTGCTGAAAGATAATGGTATCATTATTTGAAGATAGACCAAAAAGGGGAGTGGGGGGAGGGAAGGGTTTAACCACTGCTTCCCACATCTGCAGCAAACATGGCCACTGCAGTGTGCAAAGGAAGAAAATCAGGCAGAGGAGCCTTCTGACAGCAGGGTAAAGAAAAGCAGAAAGTGAGAACAAGGAAGGGCTCTAAATACAGATGTGATGCCAACTGCTGCAGAAATCAGGGTGTCCCGGCCTCATTTTCAAGAGGTGCTCCGCCAACTGCAAGGCACCTTTACATAAGCAAACTATCCAAACCCCAGACCGCTGTATTCTTTTCCTCATTTTTATAATTATTCGTTGGGATGGCAGAAGCGCCTATACCCCTGAGAGAGGAGCTACCACACCCCTGCAGCTGTGCACACCAACTGGCACAGGGAAGCACTTGCAGCTTCCCTTATAGCTGCTCTTTAGTGACAGTCCTCCACAACTCCGGGCCTGCCAAGTTTTAAAAACAAGAAGAAAAAGAAAGATAAGGGTTTTAAAAAAAAGTTTCTGCCAGTTGACGGGCTGATCTAAAGCCTTAAACAGGTAGTTAAGGTTTCCAGGGCTTAGGCAGACTTTCTAACACTAGGACTGCACAGAACATTTTAAAACACATTAGCTTTTACCTAAACCAGTCCAGGAAGGGAGCCAAGAAATTCTCTCCTATTTTATATTATAAAAAAGAAATGCAACAACAAGTAGCTCAATAAAAAAAAGGGACAGACATGACAGGTAATGGAAGCACAGTATTGCGCGCAACAGTTAATGTAATATATGTCGTGTCCTAAATGTAAAAGTCTGAGACATGGAAGACTGTCATAAGACAACAGAATAACGGTGTCATCAGGTGATATGTTTTTTTAAGTTTTGTATACAAAGTCCCTCGATTCCTTCAGCGACTCAGCGGCCTTGCATTTGTTGTCCCTGATGGGTTAAGACAGCATTAAATTTACTGATGACACACCTCAGCCTGAAAGCATCACCATTTAGAGCACTCGAACTACAGGCATTGTACAGTTTTACCCATTTTATTATTATCAACATATACCTGAACAGCTTTGTCAGTAATCTGCTGTATTCACTGGGGACTACCAGGGTCTAGTTTTGATATTTTAAAGCATTAGTTTAAAAATCACTAATTGCTTAGTTTCCTATACCAAAATACTCATAGTCAGTGAATGCAAATGACAGTTCATCTGAGGAATGGATGTGCATGTACGGGAAGAGCCACTACACTGCGGTTGCACAAATATTCACTCATTTGAATAGTTGTATGATCCCAAAGATTTCAGATTAACCAAATCCTGCCACAACTGGGACTGCAGATAGCCACGTTTGCTGCTTAAGTTCTTCCTCAGCTTATTTAGTTACTTTTTAATGATCCTCCCCAAGGCGTTTTACACAGATATTTTTCTTGGGTTTAAATACAAAGTTTTTTAATTGACATTTTTTTGACAATTTAATTAGAATTACCTTTCCCTCGTGATTACATTTATTTTTACACTTTGTCTCTGTGCCAATTTTGATCCATTTAATTAGTTTTAACTATGTCCCACACTGCTCACCTTCAGAAGTATACCTATTACATCAACTCAGCTGTTTTTCTTATATAATTATCTCAATGTAGAGGAACTTCAAGGAAAAACACTCGGGTTTATTGCTTAATCATACCGTGACGTTATTTATCAAGCTCTATGGCTGACCCACGATAGTGACCACAAATTTAATGGGATTTTGGCTACTTTTTGGTTTATTCCCCCTACTTGTACAAGGACCTAACCTTTAGTAAGACAGTAACTAAAAGCCAAACTGTGCACTAGGAGCCATCGTCAGCTGTGCCTGTAAGCATGCATTTTGAAATTTCATCATGGATCTCTTCTCACTGAAAAATACTTGGAATTTCAGGCAGCTCTTTGCTTCCAATACATTTTTCAAATACTGTCTCTGGTTCCTTCCCTGTAAGCTATTGCCTTCACTGACTTTCATGCAGACACTGAGGAGAAAGCCATGTAACAACCTAAGGCTCAGGCCATGCACAACCACAGGACAACACTCACATTTACGCCACAGAGCAGGGTGGCAAAGTATCTGCTGTGGAACCTCCAGTCCTGGAGATCCTCAGAGTTTTCTTGTACAAGACCTGCAGCAGCTTGGTCACAGCTGGCCATGCTTTGAGCAGAGGGGGAGCTGACCAGACGACCTCCAGAGTCCCTTTCTGACCTAAATTATTCTACGTTTCTATTAGCCTGATGAAAAACCTCATTTGAGTTTTGTTGAATCAGGGCATTCTTCTAAACCACCTTCATTTTGCCAACAAGGACACTGAGTCAGGAAGTTTTAAGCCCAGAGATTCATCTCGTTGAACTTCAGACACTTAACTGAGATTGCTAAATTAAGAAGCTAGCTGTTCTACATGTCATTCCCAGTCCAAAAAAACCAGAATGATACCATGACTCATGTACACCCCAGACCTAGTCAATAGGGAGAGAGGAATAATTACCATGTAACTCAGCTGAGTGCTTAAAGCAGGTGGGATGGACTTGGACTCCAGTAGCTCGCCATGGAGAGTCTATAAGGAAGAGTTACTAGCATTTTCTGCATTTCTGCCACTACATTATACTTCTGTCTTTTGACAAACTGAAAACATTTTTTCTTTTTTTTATGTTCATCAATGTTAGTGCCTCAAGAATTAGAGTGGCAATGATAATTGAAGTGGTACTTGTAGTATTGCAAACTGAGTTAGTATGCCTCTAGATTGTTATCTGATGTCCACAAACTCAGAGGAATACTTTAAATAGCACAGGTTTTTGGGGTTTTTCTTGCTTATGGAAAAATGCAACCTTCTAGACTAATACTATATATCTGATTCTGATTATTTCACAGGTCAAATCCTTCAGTAGATGAACTTGCAGTTGAAATTTCAAGGAAGACTAACAAAATAACTTGGCATCTGCTGTCACCCACAAGAACCGGGGAAAAATGTTGTCGCTACCATTTCCTTTTAAGCAGATTCTCAGAATTAATCTGAAAAAAAATATTAATCAGTAAATCATCTCCCCTCCCTGCTATAAACAAAGGTAACTGGACTGGAATATCCATCCTCTTTCTGGGAAATACAGCAGGAGGGTGTAAAATGAACATTGTGCCCAGCCAACAATGCAGGTTATAAGGAGGTTTTACCTTGAGCAATACCAGGGAAATTTTTCTGAACGGATTTGTATCAAGCACTTGTATAGCCATACAACAGTATCAGCTGACCCGGCGCCTGCCAGACACGGATTTTGTTTACCTTAAGGAGGAAAAGCACATGCTAAAAAAGACTGATGCCTGCTTTCAACTGGACTGACCACTGGAGCCTTACTGGGAGTTCCCTGCCCACAACAGGCATGAACTCAGATTCAGTCCCTAGGAGGCTTTCAACAGCAAACTCTGGACAATTTTCCAAACAATTTGTGCTTGATTAATATCACTGCTAAACAAACATCCAGACTAAGATGAATTTAACTTGCAAGAATTTCTCTCAAGGCTAGGCATCTTCAGTTTTAAAGACCTTTGGAAGCCCAAACACAGCCCCGATGAAAACTAAAGGGAAACCACCGGGCTCTGCATGTCCACAGCCATACTACAACACAGTGGGTATATTTTCATATTCTTCTGGCAGATTCAGAGATTCCCCACTCTTGTTCTGTGAGGAACAGGTCACTGTTTACCTGCATAATAGGAGAAACACCCAGATCAACCACGGGCTTTTTTCCCAATCATGGTACAGGAACTCTTCAGCTAAATTCCTCAATTCTACTATTGTGGCATGCACACCACAGATTTTCCACCTTTGTCTTTGATATGCCCCCTCCACTGGCTGGAAGAAAGCTAATGACTGGAAAATATTTTTAAAAGTGTAAGTAGGATGATTAAGATAATGCTAAGATGAACAGCCTGACATTGGCCTTATGAAAAGTCATGAAAAGGCTGATATTGGATGAGATAAGTAGAAAAATAAGGAAGATTATAATTAATGCTAATTAATACTAATTACTTCATTAGTTTACGATGGGGAAAAAAGACAGGTTTTATCAACTAAGCAATCACTAATAAAACTAGTGGTTTGGTTAAAGGCAATTACATTGACCTGACATACTTCTGTAAGGTGTCTGAATTACCCCAAAGAAGGTTAGAAGTCTGCTTATTATAACACATGAGAAAGAGTTCTCCACTTCTGAATAAAAAAAAAATAAATAAAAAAGATATCAGTGTATTAATCTCTAAATCAGCAGGAAACATGCATAACATGATGGAATAGTTGGTAGTCACAAAGACAAAATTATAAACTCACTAAGGGAACACTTTAAGCAAGGAAAAGATGGTAAATTTTTCACAATTTGAAATCTTTTAGAAAGAAGCCTCAGTGTAAGCATCTGGTACGCTTACATAATAGACATTAACAACTTAATGCAAAATTAAAAGATAAGGCTCTCTAGTTTGTATTACAAAAGTGATAATCATAACAGCCTTTTCAGGCCTTAAAATGAATCTATTAGCATGGTTCCAACGTGCAGCACATGGGGTTCCTCAGCATGATCTCAAATGCACTTTCTTTGATGCAGCTCTCGGACACCCTCAGAATCGTTAATCCCAACATGGTTGGGTCTGTCTTTTGCTGTTCTTGTAATGTCATCTTCATTCCTTCTGCAGCAATTCTTTCAGAGCATCACTCTTCAGCAGAGTATTAGCCTTCCTAGAGGCCTCACTGGTGCATCATCTAGCTGTGCCTCTGTGCCGTTAGGCCAGTTTCCACAAGGATCAACCAACTGCATCTATTACCCACCTGGTTTATTTATTGTAACTCTTTCCTTATTATCTTAACTCTTTTCGATTCTGGTAACATTTTCTGCAGCTCACTGAAGTCATGCCGTAGCATTATACCTTGAAACACACATTATTTTGTGCCATTGCGCCTTGAAGCTGCATCTACCTGCAAGGCGGCATGGCCACGCAGCGCCTATGTTGGGTGTCAAGTACCCACCCCTCCATTTGTTCTCTTACAGCCAGAATAGGTCCCCACCACACTACACTATTGCCTAGGTGCCCAAATGTAAACCTAACCTGATGCGCTTCAGCTGAAACCCGCACCGAGCTCCCTGCCTGCCAGGGGAAATTGTCACCTCCAAAGCACAGAGGCTCCCCCACCACTCCAGACTCTGGAGCTACCACCCCCTGCTACATTACCACCAAACCTATGGCAAATAGGATCCTAACTCAGATGAGCAGTTATGGTCTGAAAGTGAGGCAGAATGAATATAAACCTGTATGGTACCTTTGTAGATCCAAGAAAACTGATGCCAAATTAGATTAGCATTTTCCTCCTTTTCCAAATCATCTTCTTTATGCAGTTTCCTGTTTATGAAATTTCTGTAGCAACTTTAATGGGTATTTTGACCCAATGTACCTTGTGATAAATGCCATAATCACCCATTTGGAGGCTGTCCCATGTTCTCAAGACCATAGATTTTTGGATCACAGCCTTTTATTTCATTTTCATTTGGCTTCTGTTCCTAAGTACTTTGCTTATTATCAAGCCCTTTTGTTGTGTGTACTCCAGTTCCATCCTACTAATTGGCTACAGTGTAGGTCTATGATCCCTATCAAATTAACTCCTACTGTAATTGAGCCTGCTAGAATCACATTGCCTGCATAACCTCCTCTTTAAGTCATACTCTCATTGCTGTAAGACCTACATTTAATGTCAAACTTGCAATACTTTCCTTTACACTTTCATTAGTGGCTACATATCTAGAACTATCTTGGACAAAAGCATCTCTTACATAAAAACAGAACGCCTTTTTGTAACGGCAGAACAGCTGATGCAACAGTCAGTATCTAATGATAAAACTAAAAAACAGTCCATTCAACTAAGTTAAGTGATGCTGTCAATTTTAGAAGGATCAGGGGATTCTTGCATGGCACAGTAGTTATTGGACATGGTACAAGACATAGCCAAAGAGTCTAGAATAGTCAAGATTTTCCATTGTGGTATCTAGGCATGGGTAGTAAAAGCTTCCTTCTGGATAGGTTAGTGACCTTGTTGAAGACTGGGAAGAAAGAGGAAATTCACTTGAAACGCCTAAGACATTTCATTTACTCTAGTCATCAAGGCTCTCTATAAAGTCAGCGAAACCTCCATCCTAAGCCAGGCACCTGGCCATGCTCTACAAACCCATTTCATTTGGTTTAAGTAATGTAACAAGAATCCCTTAAAAAAAAAAAAAAAAAAATATATATATATATATATATTGAAGGTTTCACTACAGATGTTGTTACCCAGAACCAAGCCATGATGTACAGGTGCCAGGACTCATGGGGGGGGGGGGGGGGGCGGAATGAACTATCAGCAGTTCTTTAAGAAGTGGCTTAGTGAAAATAATTAGAACAGGAAATACAGTCAGCTAAGTAGAAGCTACTTTAGCACTCCTTCTGCTATTTTTATTTGCACTGGTTAATACATTCTTACGTCTTTAGATAACTAGGCCAGCTTGTCTGAGGGAACGCAGAACAGGGTGCTAATTTCATCTCTGCCTCACAATTCACCAGTGTCAGCGCTTCCCAAACTGGAATTAGGCAACCTGTCCTATTTGATGATGTCGCATAGCAAGTTCTATACGTTGTTACTTTTTGCTGTTAAATTAAGCAAAACAGTCAAATTTTGATGAAACCTGCTGGACTAATAGTAGTTACCCACTCACTCTGTGTCCTTCAGTATCGCTCTTCCCACCTCTCCCTTGTTAACATCACATCTTGTCTTGAGCAGCCACATGCATGAAGCATCCAAAACTTTCCAGTGCCCTTTAGGTATTCACCTCTTAGAGTAACTGGTTAGCATATAGACTTCATTACGTATAGATGAGAATAGAAAAATATCTTATCTGTGATTGACTAAGCCTGGCAAGCACAATCTCCATTTAAAAAATATATTCTATGGAAAATTACCTCAGAAAGCACAAAACCAAAATGGTCACTTTCAGTTCGGGGTGAAACTTCTTAAAGATTCTGCAATATGTTCCTGACAAGTCATCGGCTGCCTCTGAGCACAAAAATTGCACTAATATATTAATATATGGAAACTCCAGCGCAACTGTTTGTTATTGGATTAGAATGTTGATGACTTAAAATCAGGATAAGGAAAAAAACAGGTGATAAATGTATAGCTGCATCTTGGGGGGGGGAACCCAAACAAAATCCAAAACAACAAACCTGTGTTAATTTTATTTCTAAAAGCAGGTATTTCCAAATTCCATTTTTAAAAAAAAAATTAATTTTTTTGCATGTATAAAGTCTCACTGAATCTAATGTCTGGAGTGCAGACCCACCCAGCCAGATTGAGAAGGGGAGAAAAAAAAAAAAAAAAAGAAATAATTTAACATGGAGGCATTTGCATTAGTGAGGTAACAGGAGTGTTTTAATCATGTTTCTCTTATTAACTGAAAAAAATTATTATAGGGTATTTTTCTTTAGGTTCATAAATATTGTTTTATTTAGAGCTGCCTTATGAAAAACCTGCCTTTAATGAAAAGACTTGCCTTCCAAACAGTCAGTGACTCACATGCTTTTAGAACAGCTCTCATTTCTATGGGCAATACTGAAGGCTACAACAATCATAGAGTCTACTAGAAAACACCTACTTCCTCCCTTTCCTCTATTTTTGCTTTACTCGTACAGCATGCATGCAGCTACGCATAAAAATACTCAGAAGAAACACAACTTCGGATACACAATTAACAAAAAACTAAATAGCAAACTTATGACCACTTTATCATGTCACTATAACCATTCTGCTGATCCTTCTTTTCCAATCCAGTTTGAAACTGGAACCAAGTGGAGCCCAAAGGGACTATTTCATTTTCAAGAGTCAGACAGGACTCCAACGTGCCACTATATTCAATTCTTGGTCAGTGACATTTCTTCACCCTCAGTTTGCACACCCAGTATCACCCATACAATATTTCTCTTGTGAAGACAGAGGTTGCCCAATGATATTTTATTGTTTAATGCCTCACGTGAAAAAAAACTGCAATAACCTGCAGGAACAAGAAAGGCCTTCATTTGTTAATGATTTCAGAAAAAAAAAAAAATTTAGAAATAAAGTTGGGGAGGCAATTCTCTCCTGTAAGCAAGCAATGGCTATCTAGTATGCAATGAGCACCCGTACAACCTGTGCAGCCTCTGAGGCCATACAACACCGGCATCGTGAGCTGACAGTAAACCGCAAACCAGGATGGTGGTCACTCCTTGCCTCTCCTTCATGCTGGAAAGAAACATCACGCACACGCAACTATCTAAGACCAAATACAGACTTGCTAAATGTTCTCATCTATTATTTTGTTAGTCATTATTCTCTACACATGTACCCAGTTTGCCTCTACGCTGTTTGTTTAAATGCAATTCATTCACAGTGCTAACGTAACACAGATCACCAACAGCAAACATGGAGAAGCAAATTCTTCCTTTCAAAGCAGTGTAAATCTCCACAGAATAAAATGTAACCTTTCATATCGGGCAGAGAGAAAAGTTTACAAGATCTTAAAGTATACTACAACATGCTCTCTATAAAACAAAATCAGGGTTGAACTCCTTATTCACATTTAACTGAGGTGTACAGACTTCTCCATATAAATCCAGGCACTTAAATGAAATGTCTGTGGAGAAGCCTGGCTGTCCTATGCACCCCTCTCTGCTTGCAACAGAGACAGAAATAAATTTCCTGAAGTGTGATAATTCCTGTCCTCCCCCACCACCCCTAAATGAAACCTTTCCTTCTCCTCAACCTGAACAGCTTCAGTGAGATTGAGAGGTACGCATCCAATTTCTCTCACCGTTCTTGATTTATTATCTACATGGAGACAAATTATGGTTGCTTTATAAGAACACAGGACTGGAAGCAATGCCCTGGGCTATCACAGCAAGACTCTGTTCTCCTCAACTCCCTGTGTTTACCTCCCCTGAAGTATTTGTAGAGAGCAGTCACAGTCCTCCCCAGCCCTCATTTTGCTAGTCCAAACAAGCTGGGGTCCTTTGTTCTCCCCTTGTAAGACAGCTCTGCATTTTCGTGATCACCCTAGTAGCCTTTTTCTTGGTGCCTATTCCAGACTGAATTAATCTTTCTCGATTACGCTGACCTGAAACGCACACACTGCTGCACATACAGCTTCATTCTGGCCTTATACAACAGCCAGAATGTTTCCAAGTCCACGGGAAACACTTGGTCTCACACTTCTTTGGATCCTGGTTGCATTTTTCATAGTGGTACCGCATTGATGATTCACAAATCTCCTAAATTAGACAAACAGACATCAATCTGTCTTCTTCATTCGTGTTTCCACAGAGGAGCTTCCAGCTAGTCATGCCTGCCCCTGGGCTACAACAGTTTTAATGAGTTAACCTAAACAGGCAACAAACATTTTTGTCCTGGCTTTGCTAGCTGAGATATTAAACACATATTAAGGTCATTGTTTTAGAGCTGTTTTCTTAGGGGCTATTTCCAAGCCTCCCCCAGGATTAGCCAGCCTCATCCAGAAGCACGTAAGTCTCAGCAGCACAGGGCCATAAGGCTAACCTGGCTCTTCCCACCAAGAGGCTGCCAGAAGTTTCTGCAGTCTCTTTTTCCTTCCATTTCCGAAATATTTTATTCAGCTCGCCAGAATGAGTGAAACAAAGAAATCCAAACAGTTTAATGATACAAAATGGTTCAAATTAGTGTCTGTCTTGTTTTCCTCTGTAGTTTAAGGGATCAATATTAATGAAGAGAGAAGCTATAAACATCACTAATGAGGATGAAGTGGAATATGCCCCACCAGAGCCATATGCACTTGAGCTTGCACCAAATGAAGATGACATCCACTATTAAAGGCTGCATTTTAATCCAGCCACAATAATAACAGTGTAGTGCTATTGGTAAATTTTAATAGATGATGTCTTACAAAAGCACCCTACTTGAAATTCAGCCCAAAGACTAAATTAAAGTCAAAGCCCTAGTCAGTTAACTGGGCTATAACATGTGAAGAATTGATTTTCTTATTTTCAGCTGTCAGACCTGCTACAAAGAATGAGTTTTAATTCTGGGGATGTTATTAAACTCCTTGCTTAACTGGCAGAAAAATGGAACCACTAGCCAGGCGACAGTGGTGCGGCTGTCGGAGTGAATGACACCTGTCAGAGTATGATGAATGACCCGCTCTGCCCCACAATCCCCTGCTCTGTCACTCAGGTGAGGGCCATTAATCTTCATCGAGGGCCTGTCAGGCCAGGCAGCCACGACGACAAAACGTCTTCTCGCATTTGCTGCCGCCACGCACGTAACAATGCGATATTCTTATTGTCACGGCGACACCGAATTAGCATAATTTATTATGACTTTCCTCCCCCCGAGCCCCCTCTCCACCCAAAACCCAAGTAGGGGAGAGATGCGATTAGACAGATGGAGGGTAGGCCCAGCCTGCCAGCCCCGGAGCCCCCCGCAGTGCTTGATGAGGAGTGGAGCATCTCTACAAACCAATCAAAAAGCTGGCAGTTCAATTACAGAGTAATAAAGGGACATTCATCATTCAATTAGGCACCTGTCATGGTTTCACAAAAGGGAAAACTTCTAACCTGAGACTCCAGGGAGAAGATGCTACAACCAGGAGGCAGAGAAATAAATGAAAAAAGGACAAAGTCAATTACTGGCCAAACCAGACAAAAGGAAATATGTTAAAATAAGGGAAAAGTTATCCCTAGGCAAAAATCAGAAAAGTTACATGACCTTACAAAGATTATAAAGGGCCAGCATTAAAAGAGCTGTGCCACGCTACTCTGTGACATGCACACTACCAAATTTCCCTCTTTGCAAGCTTCAATGAAAGCTGAAAAAGCGAAATGTTATTACGAAGAAAGCTTTAGGGAAATAGGATTGTGGTTTAAAAGACCTGATATTGCCACTGCAAGAGCATATAACACACCATCTTTAGGAGGAACACACCTACTCGTCTCAGCTTGTTGCTGTGCCTTGTTTGAAATGCTATAAACACCTGGGGTGATTCTTCCTATCATGTTAGAAACATTAGCAATTCTGTTAGCCACCAACAAAAGTAGGTGAACCCTTTCCAGTTTGGGAAAAAATAAAAATCACTAACACGCCATACAAAGCTAAGACTTTGGCATGTAAAAGAGCAGAGAAACTAAGCAGGCATGCTTCATTCAAAGTTATTTTGTTCAATTTATGTGCTTCATAGTTTGCAGAACCCAGATCTTGAAAGTTATTGAAAATTAGAACATGGCAGAGATGAGATTGTTTGTCAGGCGGAGACTGGAACTAATGTGGATTTATCCTGTTCTGCAGCTGCAAATAACAGGTAAAAAAATAATAATATTAGATTGCTGAACAGCTGCTTGTGCAATAAACTCTGTTAAGTTGATTACCTGCCTGCTAAGAAGGTTTATAGTAAATTGTGACTCCAACATTAAATTACCGGAGCAGCAAAGGTAGGATTCGGTTGGAAAGATGTAAGACTAATCCAAAAGCATTCTTTAGAGGTGATGAATGAAACCCTCTATAACTAGCTAGAATAGGTAGAAAAGTCCAGAGTGTCTTGATGATTCGAATCCAAGACTTATTTTCCAAAGGGCTCTCCGAGTCCTGGTGCCCGCTTACACAGAGCGGCACAGGGCCACAAGGAAACCCCCATTTATCACTGTATGAGCATAACACTGCATGTCTACTCATCCCCCCGCTCTGTCACAGTAAGCCCAGGAGCATGCCACACTAACACAGCTATAAGGTTTCCAGGAGACAAGCTAGCTCCTGCGTGGGGTTGCAGTTTGACATGTACACGTGTCACCTCTCTCAGATGTGGGTCAGGGTACATTTCTGAGCGCTCGTGTCACACCAGAGCATAGGATTTACACCTCCAAATCATGCTAATGGTTTTCAAAATCCTGCCTAAGTGAGTTCACATAGGGAACTTTTGGGGAATATTTTGTCGATTAATGAAGAAAAAATATTGTCAGATAAATTTGCTTGGGTTTAGCATAAGACTGACTCCAAGCACAAACAATTATTTACAGCAGTAGTCAGAGCTGGTTTTGCTGGGGAGGGAATCATCATTATGCAGTATTTTCTTTACAAGAGGATCTAAATCTACAACAGGGTGCAAAATAATGTAAGCAATTGATATGTGTGCTGAAAACTTCCTCCCATGCCTTTTGCATTTACATCCCAGGGCCTACTGAAGTTCTGATACAACGTAACAAAGAGGCTAACGACGCCTACATACCTCATTCACAGGGGGTGCTGCAGAGATCATTCTGTGAAGGTTTTTAAACTTGGAGATTAAAAGCAACATAGCATGAATACTAGCTATAGCATCGTGCATTGTCTTCATTACACTACTTTGAAAAAGTCATCATAGACTATTGTATCAGCTTTCCCATAACACCAGGCAGGGGATTTTTGTTTTCCCATTTTGGTATAAATGCATTCTAAATACCAGCTTGCAAAATACAGAAGGCAGAAGTAAAAAAAAAAAACAACAAAAAACAACCAAACAAAACCAAAAAACAGCACCAGAATTACTGAACCACAGAATTTATAACCCTTTCCCTATCCTTTCCCTTAGAAAATATAATTTATCAATACAGTGGTTGCCTTTGAGATTAGTCGCAGTGTCAAGGTTTTCAACATAACAGAGGCAGGGAATGGTGTGTGCAACTCAAAGGTGTTTGATGGTATCAGTCCTCGAGGTCTTGTGCATACAGTTCCGCTGCTGCTGTGCAATGGTTCAAAAAACTGAAAGTCAGGTGTCCAGGGAATAGGTTACAAAATTAGTAATTTGTTGTTCCCTGCTTTGATGTCAAACAGAGAACAAACAGAAGTAATACCCCTTTCAGGAAGTCTAAAAATAACTAAATAAAACAAACAGAGCTAAAAATACAACAACTGGTTTCAGATGCAGAGCTGCAATTATCAGGCTCCAAAACATCCAATTTGCCTTCTCTCCTGCACAAGCATACATTATGAACAACCTGGGAACTGAGAGACTGAACGCAGGGATTCTCAGAAGTCCTGTATGAGGGGCAACTAGGGGGGCAGGGGAGAAGCACTCCAATGTATTCCTAGTAGGTCACTACTGTTTGAAGTTCTGTTTTGCCATATAGACTTCTATACAGATAACGTGTGACAATAAGTTACTAAACACTACAAATTAATTAAGAAATGCATAGATGATCCCGACTTTCCAATATGGCAGCCTTTAACAAATCAGGTTATCCAGGGCTGTCATATCAGTGATCTGGTTTATTAAGTCTTAATAAATGCAGCACATCCATCCAAATGCCTCAAAGAGCACAATTTACCCTTCTTGTTCCTGTGGATACTATGCGGTTGCCTTGAGAAACACAATTTCCTGGGGAGGAAGCGCTACCAGGGGTACATGTCAGCAAATCCACAAAAGGAAAATGAGGGTAGAGGGAATAAAAAAAAAAAAAAAAAAAAAGGGTAATCACATTGAGGAGAAAAGGGAAGACAGTAAAGTACCAGGACGATAGCAGGATGAATAATTGATGAGCTGGTGGTTTACGAGTGACTTTCATTAATACTGTCCTGCAGGTTCATTAAGCACTGTCCCAGGCTCATCTTCCAAGGTTCTTCCCGAGTTTTGATTAGGTGCTGCAAGTCTTTTGCTTAGACATCAGAACTTCAGGGCTTTGGTGGTGACAACCGCTTCCTAAGCCCCAGTCCCTTCAGCCAAGCACTTTTCGGAGCTGTTTTCTATTCCCCTCCCACTAATCACAAGTCCCTAACCATGACAGCAAGTCTTAGTAAATAATATATCAAGATAAATGATAATTGTTCTGTTTTAAGTGTCTCCTAATGAGCATCATAAATTAAAAATTAATATTGCAAAGACTGTATGAATAGCATCAACGCTATAAACAGAGCAGCGGGGATCAAGAATGCAAATGAAAGTGAAACGCTCCCTTATCCGCCCCCTGTATGAAAAAATTCTGAAGCCAGCAGACTGTTAGGCATTACAAAGCTAATAAATGACTTTAATGAAGTTCTGTAACAGGCAATTTCTTCTTAATCTTCCTTTCACCTTCCAATATTTGACTCTTCTGGACTGTGAGATTTTTTGCTGATTTTTTTTTTTCTTTTAAACCACCCCTCAAGAACTGTTTGTTTCTTGTTAGCTGCAACAGTAATCTCAAATTAAAGCATGCTGCTGCAGCAAAAACTAGAGAATGGGCTGGTTAACAGATTGTTGGTCCTGATGATCAGGCTAAAGCAATTTGGCAATAGCCATTCTGTTGTGTGACGTTGCTATTATCGTTGTGCCTTCTATTCAGCAAGTGCATTCAAATGGTGTCTTTTTCTGGGTGACTGAATAAGGTACACTTAGCTATGCCCTTGTACCTCCAAGTTTCAGATAGAAAGAAAGAAGGCAGCTGGAATTCTTACCCTTCCTTCTTCCAGAGCCTTAGTTTGTTCAGTTTCGATGTAGCAGAAGTATTTGCACAAGCAATGTTTGCCTCCTTTTTTTAATGGCTGAATCCCACCTCCTTCAGTTTTGTAAATAACTGAAATTGATCCTTTTGAAGCAAATGTCTTTGGGCACTGTATTTGCATCATCATGACACTAATTATTCCTAGACAGTAGATAATGTCAGAATTAGAGAAACAAATAACATATAAATTTACTAAGTTATGAATGACAGAAGGTATAAATTGATGAAGGAATCTGACACTCAGACTAGGATTAGACACTTTGATAACTGACTTTTTTTTCTTATAAGATACCTAGCAAGTCTTCCAGTCCTTGTCAATAATTGACAGCAAACCAAGAGACCACAGAAAATAAGACTCCATCATCCAGCACATCACACCAGATCACCTAAAATGGCATTTCACTATCCATTCTGTAATTCCAACCCTCTCTACTTTTTTCTTGCTTGCCTTTTCATCCGCTTTTCTGTCAGCTTGGAGGTAAGAAATAGCAACACCCAGTCAGCTAGTCTGCTCCTTAAATTATATGAGACATGGGAATAGTGGGTTTAAAGAAAGAGAGCATAAGTTATACATTATGAAGAAAAGCAATTACTGAGAAGAGGCTACTCGTCCGTCTCTATCACTTTTAAGCCTAAAGCAATGGAAGTGCTAGTCACTGCTCTGTAATTAAGGCTGAAGTCTGCATTTCAAAGAAGTTCAACTTCTTTCCATGATGCACCCTCTCCAAACAGTGTGCTTGCTCTTTAAAGCACAGAATGACTTTCGAGAATTTATAAATATTTTACTTCAAGCTCATTTTTATGACAAAATTACACACCCTGTGCCTTTTTATTGTCCTAGTTGAAATTAGTACTAGAATAACTTGGATCTGAAATACTGCAGCAAAACCTCACAGCAGAAATTATTTTTTCTAGAGCAAATGGTTCTCTTGTCTTCCTCTTGGATACTGTCAGACAAGACTGAGACTCCTCTTAAACAATATTTCAGTGATATCAGAGATAATTAAATTACTCTTCAACTGCAAAAAGTTTTTCTTAAAGAAGTGTTACAAGACATTTATGTTCCCCTAGTGTTAGGAGCTTCCTCGGTGGAAGACTTCACTTCTACCATCACTACACTTCAGTGGTTCAGAATTGCTTGCTTGGCTTTGTTGCCCTGGAAGTTTAGGCAGATGCACAGGCAAAGCTGTTAAAAGCAGAGAGTCATTAAAAGTTGGAGACTAATGTATCTTTGAAATCCAATTTCATCTCCTTTGGGACAACAAACAGTAAAATGCATTAACCATAATTGTACGGTTATCTCAGGGCATCACTAGATGGAAGAATTAGTGTTATTCCAAACTTCAGCAAGCCTGGATTTGTTTTAAATGTGATTTTAATTCTAAGGCACTTGGATTTTTAATTTTAGTCTGTAGTTAACTAAAATATTACTGTAACGTCAGTAACCTTTAGATTACTAATACAGTCCCTCCACAGTGAACTATTTTAATCAGCTGGTGATAATTGCTGCAGCTACACTTAATGGATCTATGCCAAATCTACGCCAGCTGAGGATCTAGACATGTATATTTGCTCTCTTGATTTTTTTTTTTTAAGTTCATACAAATCATGAGCATTATACCTGAGCGCAATTCCTCTTTTCTACCAACAATGTGTTTTGCACTGGTGTCCTCAAGTTTGCTGTGTGCTGAAGACACCTGCTCTCAAGGAAATGAGCTGGGACCACCAACTTATTTCATAAAGGGCCACCGAGCAGCTGTCACATGGTGGCAACTCCCAGGCAGTACTGACCTGTAACAAATCTGAACCACTGACCTGGAGGTGAAAGGCTCTATATCCAATTACCAATCCCCCGAGTGAGCCACTACTAAGTTTTGTCTTGAAAACACGGATAAATAGGCACAAAATAATAAACAACACTGAAGTAACACAAAAGTTGCATCACTGTTAATATTTTGCCAGACACCAAACCTTGGAAATCAAATAGATCACTGCCACCAGCAGACTACCTGGACTCTGTGCCTATGAAAAAAACCTGTTAAGAGGGACAGACTGAAGCCATATTCCCCCTTCTTTCCTCTTACATCACTAATTGAAAACAAGAATATCCACGTGATTGCCATAAGGAAAGAAAAGAGAATGGTTGATTTCATGCCCCCCTCCATGAATTCCTCTATGTAAATAACATTCTCCCTGCAAATGGCTAAATAAATAGTAAGCATAAAAGTAGGCTTACTTCACAGAATAAGGAATTTCCTCTGCCTGCAAGTTCAAGAAGAAAGGCCACTTCATGATTGAGAGCCTGATAAAATGAGCTATAATGCTACCCAGTTAGAGCTCAGGGAAGAACACATTTTGCTTTGGTTCCATTTCACTCACATTATTCTTGACAGTGTCAGTAAGCAGCAGCAGAAGAGCACAATCTTCCTTTATTTTTAGCAATATTGAAGCTACGAGAGAATTCCTCTTTTCTTCTCTCGCAAATATATTAAAAAGATGACATCTAACTTAAGCAGCAATAACACAAAAAGCTGCCTTAATTGCAGTAAATTATCAAGATGAAATCATTACCACATAATTATATCAATGCATCTTTGTAACTCTGATAATACAAGCTTTAACTAAGGCACCTTTTAACAAAGGTAAGGAAAAGAGTTACTAGAAATGCATCACTGAAAGTTCAACTCCTCTCTTAGGCTCCAAATCGTGCCACGTGTAGCCCTGTGCATCTAGGTAGATGTGGACTGCAAGCTCCAGGCTTAGTGGCAGCTTGCCATCCATCTGCCCATCCTGCCAGCATCTTCCTCTGTCCCACCCAAGAGAACAGAAGCTTGGTAGAAAATATGCTGACAGGATAGCAAACGAACAAAAAGGCTGTGCAAGTCCTAATTTCAAGCAGCAACTTCAAGAATTATTTTTTTAAAAAAACCCTACAAAACACAGCCTTTGTTATTGTTTCCAACAATTTCTACCACAACGTCTGTCCCCGCTTGTAACAATGAAGGCACGACAGCGGTGTCACTTTGCCAAATGGAAGAGTTTTTGTGTGCTTGGCAGAGGTTTTGCAGAGCTGTCGCACTGCAGCCCATTAATGCTCTCACCTTTCACAGGCAGGGAGAGCCTTGAAGGCAGCAGAGCCAGTACACAGAGGAAGGAGAGCCCAGGGGCTAGCACAGGGCTGGGATCTCAGCTCCAGTCCTGAGTCTGCCCCTGTCTGGCTGCAAGGCTGCGGACAAGTCTCCTCTCAACTTCCCCCTTATTAAGTAAGGATAAGGACATGAGTATACTTGCAAGTTATATTCTGCATTCTGTGTCTATAAAAGCTGAACGATGCTATTACTTAAAGAAAGAGGCACTCTTGCATGCACTGGAGAACCTCCCTGTCCTTAGTGAGTGGGACCACTTAAGTAACAGAAATGAAAGGGACAGAGGAACTCTTCTGACTTTCCTGTTGCATCCCAACGCACTTTCCATTCATTTCCAGAGTAGCAGTAGGTAACACACAGCCAAGGAATGCTCTGAAGTCTCAAAGGAAGGAAATTTTTTTGCTTATCAACACGTGTGGATTAACCTAGCAGCTAACTCAGCTCTTCAGGCTCCACACTGGAATCAGCATTTGTCCCTCAGAGGGAGGTGACCACGATGTGGCAAGTTAGCTTTTCAAGAAAAACCATGTGATCTCCCTCCTGCACTTAACAGCTGTCAGGAGGGGGCTTGCAATGATGCCCAATACAATGGGGCACCAAACAGCCCAACACTCTTACACTGCCATATCAAACCCAAACCTGAAATCAGCCACACATTTCCTTCCCTCAGGTGAAATCATGACAGGGGGCATTCAATAACAAATGGACTACAGACTCTTGCTAAGAAATGAAATTGCTCCAGAAACATTGTTTATTGGTAATCTATCCCATTCAGAATCATTTGCACCTCAAAATGTTATATGTATCACCGACACATATCGCTTTTTAAGGATCAGTAGCAGGCTCTCCTTTAACATTTTTACACTTTAACTTGGAATTTACATTTGCAAAGTTGACTTTTGCATTAAAATTTTTTAAGACAGTCACTGAAAAAGAACATGATGTTTGTAGACCTGAAACTAGATTTTCCTCTGTTGCCATTTTTAAGGTTTTGGTAATAGCTGATAGTCTCTTTGGTACCTCATCTCTCTCAGAGGGGTGGCAAACTTTCTGGAAAGAAATTTATCTTCCTTGATTATCAACTGTCAAGACTCAAAGCATCTTACCCTTCCTTTCCAGTCTGTAAAGACAGTGGTTTGGATTTATCACAACTAAAGAAAGATGGGCTGTCTTGTAAGCAACACTTACCAAATACACAATGTAAAAGAAAAGTAGTCTCAATAAGACTCCTAACTTCTAAGCAGCTAAAGCTTCATGCACAGTATTCAGATCTGTTTCTACACAGTGTTACTCTATGCCAGCAGCCACTAAGTGAGTCACAGAAAGCCCAATACAGTATAAAAAAAAAATAATAAAAAAAAAAATCAATGTGAGTTGGATCAGTCCCTTAAAAACTAGAGGGTTTGATTTATTTTAAGGAAATACATTGGTGAGAATCACAGGGAAGAGGGAGAACTCTTTCAGCTTGCCTACTCTATAAATCAAAGCGATTTCCCCCCAAATAAATATAGAAGTGAATGACCATTTTAGGACTGATGTGAATCAGCCCAGAAGGAATCATTTTTAAGAAAGTTGTTAGTGAATGGAAACAGGTGGCTATGATTTGAGTTAAACTGCAACCTTAACTGTAGCGTTTGCTATCATGAACACTATAACAACAGATGTACAGTTGCACCTTGGGATGAATTCATTATGGCCTGAGAAACATAATCATGCCATTCAGACCATATTTTGTCCATATGCTCATGTGGTTTACACCCCTGGTTTATTGGCATTGTACTTGATATATAGCAGGAGACTCCCAGGATCGTAATTTGCACTTACTGTAAGCGTTCAGGAGAACCCCTCTGTAGCATAGGTTTCACGTTAAGGCAAAGCCTCTTTTAGAGCAGGGAAGGCAGGCCTGGGTCACAGCCTTTGTGGACACTGCGGAAACTTAACATCACCGGGGAAGCTTTTCATACAGAAGTCATCACATACCTCAAAGAAATAGAAAAAAAATTAGCCTGAAGGGTACAGGGGGCTACTGTTCAGGACATTTTAGAGTTATAAAAATGTAGATTATATTGCTATCTTATCCTGTAATTTATGGGATGAATATTGTAATTCATTGAATGTCACGACTTATCTTTTATTCATATAGTTACTACTCCATTACCAGAGAGGGAGGTTTGTCAAAGGTTAATTATTTTAAATTGCTCAGGCAAATTTATTTTGATTTGTACAATTTTTTTTGAATAATCAAAGGGCTATATATTCATACTGCCTTACAAGGATACATTCTATAAAAAAAATACTCCTTTATGATAGAGTCAGATTAAACAAATGCTTTCATAAGGACCAAAAATGGATTCTTTCAACCCTTAATGTAAAGAAGCTAAAAAAAAATTGGCAACGGTTCTATTTCCCCCTTCAGTTTTTTACCATAAAAAAATTCCCTAGCAGTCTTAGCCTGCTGAATTATCCTTCCCTCCAGCAATCTATTTACAAGTAAAGAGCATCTTGCCACAAGCTCAAGACCTGTGTCCCTGGGGCAAGGACTATTCATTTTAATTGCTTCCAAAGCACCTATCACAACTGGCTCTTGATTTGTGCTTCAGCCATAATTAAAAAAAAAAAAGCAGTACCATAGTACTGAAGTACCTATCGCTCTGAAATTGCCCACTGCTCTCTGCTTCTTGGTTCCTAGAGATGCTCAGTTGTTATCAATTCAGGCAGGCCTTTGCCATTCAGCTTTAAGCACTAACATAAGAGCACAAGTCCTGGAAGCGATCAGCAGATCCACCCAAAATAGTGCTCAGAACACACAGAGCCAAATCTCAACACTGTGTAACTGGAATACCTCCCTCTCCGCTGACCCACAAGAGAAGCCCTGACAGTAGCTGGAAAAACACTTCCAGTAGGAAGCTGTGATATGGACTAAGAAAACCAGGATAGCAAGCTCGAGTAAAGTCTTTTAAACACAAAACACATCTTTTCTCCTTTTGAAAAAAAGAAAAAAAAAAATCATTTAGCCTATTTCTGTGTCTGTTTCCCTGCAAGCAAAGTGGGGATAATGATACTTACCCCGTAGGAGTGCTGGAAGTTTAAATCCATGCACAATCAAGTGCTGTGAAAGCCTTAAACGGAAAGTGCAAAGCAGGTGCTGAGCACTGTACTAAAAAAATAATTACTATTCTTATTACTGAACTTCTGATGAGCCTGCTGGAGCTGTAATGGCAGGGAGGATGGTCGTCGAGGTTCAAGGGATCTTCATCTGGGCCCTTTTCTGCACTTTATGTTGGTTTCTAACTGTTGTAACTGCTGCTGTTGAGACAGAAATGCTTCTTGGGACAGTAGCGTGCCATAGCAAGGGAGGCACAGCGGCTATGTCAGCACAGCTGTGGATTAGAACTCATGCTACACAGCAGGCCAGGAGCAACGTACGAGGTACAGCGTGGATCACTCTTCTGGAGAGGGCTTCATTTTCAGAAGCTCTCATAACCAGGAGGCAAACACTGTACCCATAAGGGCAGGTTCAGACCCTGTGCTGCATGGATGAGATGGCACCAGAGCAACACTCCTGCAAGGCTCCGTCAGCCCAGGCAGCGCAGGGTGCAACACCAGCCAATTCAACCTCCCTCCGTGCCACCGCCGGCACCAGGGAATGGCGGGGGGTGATCTGGGGCAAGAGGGAAGGAAACAGATCCTGCCACCCACCCTGCCTTTAACACAGCTGCACTATACTCCTGAAGACGTGTAGCTCCCCCATCTGCGAGCCTTCCCATGGGGGAAGCACACAAGTTGTGGGTCTTGGCCACATGTACCATCAGGACATCAAAGCCAGCTTTCACTGGCTCCCTCCCAACTCGCCACCACCTCCCCCCGCTACAGGCAAGGCTGCATTTGCATTCTGCCCGTCCTCAGACAATATTGTGCTTTATGGGCCCTCTGCCAGCATCTGCTGTGGCTTTAGTGAGAGGAGACAACAGCCTAAAAATGTACCTTGAGTTACCTTAAAGTCTGGTAGCTGGAAAATGAAGCTATGTCCTATTGTTCTACACTCCCCCAAACCTTCGTGTTTTCATAAAGCTCTTGGACAATATTGGGGGTGGGGGGAGAAAAAAACTCTGGGGAAACAGCTGATTAGATTCTGGCAAAGCGGACCAAACATCTGCTTCAAACAAAAGACATCTGCATATTTCACATTTATTTTTCATAATTTACAGAAGCAACCTGCCAAAATTTAGCAAGGGAGAATAAACTAGCACATAATTAGCTAAAGTTTGCTTGCTTTAGAAGTTATTAGCATGAAGCCCAGTAGCTCACCTGGGAGGACATCAAGGAATGTAGATAACTACAGTTTGATTTTGTAAATTCAATTTTCGATCTGGTGTGCCAGGCCAAAAAACAACATTGCCATGCCAATTAACGCAAGCCAGCAAATGTCCTGATGTCCCTATGTCATACACTGTACAGCTGTCTCAAAGGCATTGATAACACTGTTTATTAAATAAGGATCGATTAGACAGACGGGTTTTTTTGCTCCAGTTTAAGTGGTACAGCAGGCTGCAGGTTGGAGAGCAGAACAATACTTTTTTTTTTTTTTTTTAAATCAGGAGGTACACTATGTGCTGTGTGTACAGATGGTACAACGAGTGCCGAGGAAGCGGGAATTTTTCAAGGCAGCCAAAGAGTCTTTGTTTAAAATGCAGTAAAAAGATCCAGGAAAGTATATGCCCTCAACTACACTTCCTCAATTGAATTTTGTCATCTACTGGGTCATTAGTACATCTGATAGCTAAATACACTTCAATTTTAATAGAGTTAGGGGAAATAGCATGAAATCCTGAGGTTTTGAAATTCAGCTTTGAAATCGATAGGTGTTTCACTAAGTACCCTTACTAACTCAGTATTTGGCCTGTAAGGGCAATAAGCAGGAACAGGCAGCACTTCAGGGTGGGAAATCCTGCCTTTGCTGCAAATGGGAGTGGAAAAACTCCCGTTAACTCTGACACTGCCAGGGTTATACTCTGGAGCTGAAACAGGAGTTGAAGAAATAGGAATGGGCTTTCTTACAAACCCCAAATTAAACACAGTTCATAAAAGCATCTGAAAATCTTCTGGATGAACCAAGGTGGAGGTTTGCCCTTCTCTCTCTCCAAGGAAGGATTTATTGTTTCAGACAGAGACCATGGGAAACTCACTCACTTGGACTGAATTCTGCTCCACATTTCAGATTTATTTGAACCTGAATCTCAGAGCAGAACTCAGGGAGTAAAAACTTCACTGCCAAAAAATTCTGTCAACCCCAAAGGAACACAAATTGCCAAACACAGCACAGCTCTAAAAGACACTTCAAGACCCTTAATCTGGGCTGTATGGCTTGCACCTCTCCATAGTAAGATGAATCCAAGACTGAATCTGAACACCATGAACTTTGTGGGAGTGGTGGGGAATGTATGAGTGAGTGAAATAACACCACTTATATCTGCGAGGGGTTAGTTACAAGGTTTTGCATCTGAATGCTAAGGATTTGGGCAGCAGAAAGTCTGGAGCAGAAGCCTCTCTGTCAGACTGAAACATCCTCACCTGAACAGGGATTCAGGGCTCCGAATCATGCCCATCACTACCTTAAGACACTTTCTTTTTCCCCCCATGGACTTATTGCAATTCAATCATAGAATCCAAGCTACCTAATCTCACTATAGAAATGACAATCTCTAACATAACAATCTCCGTAATATTAAAGTCATTCAGATGCAGCATTTGAACTGGTAGTAAAGCCAACTATTGCATAACTATAATAACCACCTCATATGCTGAGCTTCCTTCTCCCTTGCTACCAACACACTTCAGGATCATCATTTCCTTTACAAGTGATAAAAACTGACATGTACAGTAACAACATGAACTTCCTAGACACAAACTTCCCTCTTGGCAGAGGCAGGGACAGAACAGAGACCCCACTGCATGCCAGCTGCAGCTATAACTCTTTGCATTCTTTTGCTTTTTAAAAACATAAATAGAAGCCAAGAATGGTACAGTGGAACTGAGTAAAAGCCTGTGTTGACCTACACTTACTTCAGGATGCTCCTAATTAGAGATACGTAATTTAAATATTCACTCATTTCACTTTGTTTCTGTAAGAAATTTCGTAATCTTGTTTGCCTCAATCAAGACCACTGTTGTCTTTCTGGGTTTATTAAAATAGGATTGCTACAAAACTGAACTGCTTCTGCCTGAGCTACTCTTTTTAATTGCGCATTTTGAAACAAGATAGAACTTCAAACAGTTAGAAGCACTTTACTAAGGATATCAAACTGGTACTCAAAATCCTGGCCCTTTTTTTTTTTTTTTCCAGTGAAACCACTGGAATAATGATCTATCTGTCAGCCAGTCTATAACCAAGCTTGCATTTAGGTATTTTAGATCCCGTAGAAGTTTCACCTTAAAAGTTTTATCCAGATGTAGCCGTTCTGAACAAGACCCAACAAACTTGAACCACTGTATTGGTGCTACTGAAATTTGCTAGAAAGGATCTCTTCCTTCAAACTTGATTTATCTACTTTGTGTCTTTAAAATGTTCTTCAGCCACTCCATTTACCTGCATTTAACCTCTTCCAATTTGGTCAACACGGAGTTCAGCAATTTCCACTGACGGGCTTGAAACAGCGAAAGATGAACTCTTGTTGCTTGTTCAAACTGGACAGGCTATTCTACAGTTTCTGTGGGACTATGTTCAAGCTTAAGTGCCTCAGGGCTTTCCTAACACACAGGTGAGGCTTTAGCCCTCTGCAGAACCAGGATTTAGTTACACTGGCAGAATGACCACTTTGTGCAAAGCATGAAGACTTCCACGGCACAGGCACTAGCAAGTGACCTGAGAACACTTCTCTTCTACAGATCCTTATTTCTCAGAAAGCAGCTTCTCCCAGGCCCTACTGCTGAGGCTGCCTTGCTGCCCACTCCTTACAGCCACAGCATCTCTGTCAGAATTGTAACCTGCAGAAACACCAACTGGTAGAAATAACAGTTTTTCCACTGCTCTGGACATAGCACAAGATGAGCAGCAATAGATGAGGACAGTAGCAAGCAGACAACATCAAGCAATAGTAAACATGCATCCTCACAGGATGTATCTGTTGCAGTGTTAATTGTGGCCTGCAGTATCTTGAAACAGTGAAACTGTGTGCCTATGTGTCCTTTCCTTAACATTAGGTTTGATCTCACTCACACTCCTAATTTCATTTTTCTGCTTTGTCATTATTCAACTTGTTCACTCCTTTTAATTGCTCATACAGTAATTTATCATATATATTTTGTTATAAAGATTTAATTAAACATATATTAACACAGTTTAATGATCTTGCCAGTGACCAAAATTCTCCTGTGGATTAAACAGAAAAGGAGGCATTGAACATAAATTTGTACAGTAAATAAACAAAACACAGACAGCCTTGTAAAGCAGGAAGAAAAACAAGGCCTACATGACCAATCTATTTCAAGAATGTTACAAATGGGAAGCATTTACTATTTTAAAAACATCAATCATATACTCACTCCATTTATTTACTTATCTGTGTTCTTCATGTAAATCTTTCTTGAAAGTATGTAAACTCTTTAGAATTATAAACAAAAAGTGAAGTCACATTTTGTATTTCACCTGTTTACACTGTAATTACTCAACTTTGCTGAAAGCCGATGAATCAGAAGTATTTCATTTCTATCTGCACCTTTTAGCTGGAAGGAACCTATTTCATATTTCAGTATAAAATTATATGAGTTACCACTAGATGAGGTAAGCTGCAAGCCTGCCTATATGTATGTTTTGACATCATGGATATTTGCCATAGGTCTCCTCGCATTTACAAAACAAGACAATTGCAGTACACTAGAGTAGATACTCTATATAGCTAGGTATCAAAATACCTAACAGGCTAAAAATTCACATCCTAATACACCTTACAATAAGCTTTCAACCACATAAACCCTCAAGCTGGTGTCAGAGTTCCAGATTTTGTTTGTCTTGGAAGAAGATTACGGATACGCACAAGGTCAGAGAAGAGGCACCATTGCTCAGCACAACATAAGTAGGAACTAAGTAGGTTCTGCAATGCCTTGGCTACCTGTCTTTTATTTTCCTCCTTCTGGAGGCTGATTTTAGCTTATTTTTCATCTGAGATACACTGCACAGCCCAGCAGTCTTCTGCTTTTCCTTAGTTTCATGAAGAAATGGTTGAAATATTTTTTCCCTACCTTCACAAGACTGGGCAGGCCCTGACGCAGAGACCCTTTGATGGTAGCCAGAAAACACCTCTTGCAGTCTCAGCCCCCTCACCCCACTTCTCCCAGGGCTGTACCTGGACTGGGACCAGCCTCAAACCACTAGCCTTTCTCCTCTTCCACCCTAGAAGAGCGTGGCACGGAAAGAACCTCCATTGTATTTTGCTTGCTCAATTCATCACATGTACCATTCTCAACAGCGAGAGGAAGCAGTTACCAGTGATACACCCTGCCTGAGAATTACAGATCCCTCAGCGATGCCACATCTCTGTCCATCTTCAAGTCTTTTTTTTTTTTTACTCTCCATTTGAAAGCAGAGAAGCCATTAATAAAAAATTTGTTTCACACTGTGAGGGAAAACACTTTTATGAGCAATTAATGTTCACTGCACTCACACAGACTTAAAAAGAAAGCCCCACACAAGTCCAACATTGTTTATTTTGTTGTCTCCCTGGAATTCTGAACAAAGAAAAGGCCAGTTTTCAAGTCATGCAAGAAGAAAATGAAGCAACACATAGCTGCAGCATGCTCAGAGTGCCCTTTCTGGCTCTCATCAGTGCTGCAAAGCTGGGTGAATAGCAGCGGTCATCCTACAGCCCTTCTCACTTGCAAGCGGCAACAAAAGGGCGCAGACCAGTTCAGTGGTTAAGTTTGCTGATGACTGAACAGCTTTCTGGAGATAATCTACAAACATAGGTGTGGCTGAGCCAAACGCACTGAGAAGCTGCATGTTATATATCCCTGAGTTCTTGTATCCTGAGCAGAGTTTGAGACTCCATGGATTACACAGAGGACCTGCTTTTATACACCAACAGGTACCAAGCTTGGCAGTGAAGTATATAATGACACTCTGAATTGTCATACACGTGAATCCCTCCCAAACTCCTTGGGGCACACATACTTACATATGTCCAAATGCCTACTGTAAGTCCTGTGAAGATCTCCTGCAGCATCTCACCACCCTGCACAGCAGTAATTATTCTTTGCTTCTCCAGCGCTTCCACAAGCCCATTGCCAGGCTAATGATATATCAAACATAATAAAAATGGCAAACATACCTTTCCAGAGTTACTTTGGTCATCTTGGAGCAGGGTCGTATTCTGTTTTGCCAGCAGCAGCAACTGGAAAACTCAAGAAGTAAAGCCAGCAAGACTGTAGTTTTCAAACTTCCCTCTTCCAATAAGGACATTTAAGACCTAAAAGACAGGAAAAAAAAAAATCTATTAATGGTAACAAGATCCGTGCTGATCATTTCTTGTGCTACACTAAGGACTATCCTTTGCACTTTCTCTCTGAAAGCACTGGGCTAAATTGCCAAGATTATTGAAAAGGGCAGCCAGCTCTGGTTTGCAACATAGCAGCTGTCTCGGAGGCATTCCTCTCAACACCACTCCAGCTGAAGCTGGAAGGTCAACTCCAGTTTAAAAAGAGGATGCAGGTACTGTGCTATGTTCTTTGGGAAATGCAGCAACCAAGGCTCAGATCCTCTGAAACCCTAACTCCTCCTGACTAGAGGATATGAGTGTTAAATGCATCTACATCTCACTCTATAAAACCAGCACCTCGAGGAGCAAAAGGCCTTCTCATGTGCCGATCTGGTTCTGGTAAGGGTGTCATCTGTTCATAAATATTCCTTGGAGATTTGCTATGCAACCACTGATCTGAACCAAATCTGTTTGGACTACAGAATTTTCATCACAATATCACAAGCTGCTGTTGCAATATACACAGAGCTGAAACAAAGAGGATTTATTATTCTACTGAAAGATCTCTTTTGGCCAAACTTGAATAAAAGCATCACATATTGATACTTGTGTAAGATCATAAACTCAAATGAACACCAGCTGAAGAAGAGGATAATGGTAGTGCCAGATGACAAACTGATACAGTCATCATATTCATCAACACCAACAGCAGCCGGTCACTTCCTCCCCTTTGCTGAATTAACCATGAAGGATTGTTTTAATGATAACAAGAACATGTTAAAAGCATGCGTCTCAGTGCCAGTTCAGAATGGGAGACTCAGCAGCACACAGCTGAGGAGGAGATGGTAAAAAAACCCAAACAACAACAAAAAAAAAAAACAAACAACTTGCAAGGAAGGACTAAAAGGAGGTGGAAAACCAACCAAAATATAACTGGAGGGGGGGGGGGGGGGGGAAGAAATACATTAAAGAGTAAAAAGCAGGAAGAAGTTTGACGATAAAAACATACTGCATTATTCAGACTTGTGGAAGAGTGTGTGAACAGAAGTGATGACAAAAGCTACAAAATTCAATATGATCACTTGAAGGGTGGGAGTCTTTGCAAGCAAACACACTACTTTACAGCAAAGGAGAGTCTCAAAACATTTGAAATAAACATTGAAATTTTACACATTGAGTTACAAGCTTGTTTATAGGCTTCACGTGGTCTTGTTTCTTTGTAATCCTGAGAAGTCGGACAGCTGCATTGTACACATGGCATTTTCAAGTGACAGTGGCATTTTCAAAGGAGAAATCTGTTCAACAATTTGGTGCTTGGGTCTCTGTTTTGAGACAAAGCATCCATATTGATCTCAGTTGAAGAAAAAAAAAAATCATACCTAAGGCTTTAAGGACAAAGCCACTGAAAGAGGAATGTCTTTTTACTTTTGTTTTTTTAAAATTACCACAGGTTGACTGATTTATCTTTATTAATTACTATAAGCAGCTGACTACATAATGTAAATTCAGGACATACACAAAAAAAGAAAAAAAGTTCTTAATTTTTTGCAAGGATCCAAACAAGGTACAATCAAAAATAAAAGAACAGGTGAAATAACTTCAATTAATTAAAATTAGTTTAATTTAAAATTAATTAAAAAATATAAATTTTCATGTTTGGAGCTTTTAGGTTTTTTTCATAAATCATCAGTGTATCTTCTCCTGGTTTCAAGTGACTTCCCAAGTAGAAGGATCACATCAGCCACGCTAAAGCCCCTCTTGCTGTCAGCCATCCATCACCTCAGAAAGCGTGCATGTCTCAGGGGGCAAAGAGAGGGGGGTTACGAAGCAGCAGAAGAGGTCAAAGATGCTCCCACACTTGGGTTTTCCCTGCTGCGTTTCCTTCACAGCTGCTCCTACCATGAATTTATGGTAAAGTGGGAAGCAAAAGTACATCTTCTGTGGAAAAGGTCTAATGCAGCTTGCTCTTGCTAAAGCTCCTCTAAAAGTCAGCCCTGGAGCACCCACATGCATCTGCACTCCCTTTCCCTGCACCTCCCAAAATTAAAAAAACTTGGGGACTGATCCAAAGCCCACTGGAAGGGCTCATCAACTGCAAGAGGCTCCAGACCAACCTGAAAAAACAAAATGCTTTTATTCAGACTGAGAAGCGTACTGATGTTTTCCTACATTTTTTTCAAGCTCCATTAAAGCCACAGGTGTGGGGAAAACGGTTACTAAAGCAGTAATAAAAATATGAAAGACTACTTCACCTATGGGCCTGGGATGGGGTTTTTTGTTTGCCTTTTAAACCTAAATATTTGGTTTGGAAGCACTAGAAATACAGAGAAAGACAGGAAAAGAAGGATTACCTCATTACTGTCATGATCTCACTTTTTATCAGAGCCACTTAGTCTTCTGCAAGGCCTAGGGGCACTCAGGAGAAGACTTAAATACTTCAGTGAAGAATAAGTAGGTAAAAAAAGCAAACTACAAATGAGTTATCTGTAGCTTGTACCACTTCTTCCAAAGCTCATTTCAAATAAGGCTGCCCTTCATTTGCAACAGAAACCATGGTATGAGGTCCCAACAGAAGTCTGTCAGACCTGCCCTTGAGAGATTTTGCTTTGCTCCATGGCAGTTCTTTCAACCTTACATCAGCAAACTCTCCCCCTGTAAAAATACTTTTGCGCAACCTGTGGTGACCTCTCAGTTTTCACCTGAGCCAGGTCCAGCTCTAAAGCATCCAGTGTGTTGTTGAAACGCTCTCAGAGAGCTTGTGATGGCAATAGGTATGTTTTTCCAAAACCACAGAGGGGAACTTCTCCGGCAAAGCCTCACTGCCAAAAGGGCCATGGACATTTTGCAAGTCAGTCAAGCTGAGTATTGCTGCACTTAGCTTTCTTTGTACTTCACCAAACACCTACTGCCTTCCAAGACAGCCTTCTCCTGATCCACACCCATTTTTGTGATGTCCAGTGGGCAAACCTCCTCCATCCTCTTAACCAAGACAATCTTGTGCGTTACACCAGAGGAGCATTACCCTTAGCTAGGAACAAGAGCCAGATGCTCTGCTGTGTAGCAGCAAAGTATTTCAGAAATGAGGGCTGAGAAATTCAAAAAACATCGATGTTATTTCCCTTGCATGTGATGGAAATAAAGTGCTTTCTGTGGCCTGGTTTAATTTCATGTCAGCCATGCAAATCTCTCAGTAACAGAAGCCAAAACAAACTTTCTAAGAGTGCTAATCAAAAGTCCATCAAGGTTTATACAAAGACTGACTTCAATGAGCTTTGGGCCAGGTCACAGATAAATGCAGAACTTGCAAAAAATAAAGACGATAGGCCTGGCCTGCATGCAAGTTTAAGAGAAACTTGTAAACCCCAGTATTTTGCAGGATTTCTTCCTCTGACTACTTCAGGACTACGCACTTCTCTTAGGGAAGAGGATCTTCATACAGTACCATCTTGTGGAGCCTGTGAGTTTCACCAAGCGGTTCCACAATCACCCAAAATGCTCTTCTGCGCCACAGGGAAAAGGAAACAAAGGCTGAACCCTTTACACAGCAAGCTGCCAGAAGAGCGAGCAGAAAAAGGTATTCTCTGAAACAGAGTCAGACTGAAACTATTACAACTTTCACCGTTCTCTGCCTCCTCCATGTGATCCTCCAGGTCCCTTAGACTAAGTTACACCCACATAACCTTTAAATTAAGTGGGGTACAGCAAATATATAATAAAATGAAAAGGTGCGGGTTGTCAGTTTTGGTAATTTCTGGAAGACTTATTTAAACTTGCCTGGACACAAGAGTCACCTTTACAATTACTCCCTCAAAGCCTTATGTTTGTGTTCTGCCTTAGAAGGTGTTTAAGCACATCTGCACTATTAGCCTGAGCGCTTAAGACTGATCAGGGAAGAGAGGTTTTAAGGTGATCATATATGCTAACTTGACATTTTATTTCTTCACCAGCATTAACTTGGCACCCTAAGTCCATTTCATTTTTCTTATACAGTGACTAGGCAGACAGTAGAGCTGTTTACAGATAGATTTGTGAGGTCTTTTTGTGCAATACATCTCCCATCACAGACTGGAACAGTATTGCTGTGTAGTATATGGGGGAAGTGTATTGTAGTGCTCCAGGGCCAGATTCACAGTTCTTTTGGCACCTAGACATTTTTGCAAAGATGGCCCAAAGTGGTTAATAACAGAGAAAAATTCATTCTCAGCATTCATCCTGAAACAGCAAGACAGAGTTTGCCAGCTCCTAACAGAATGAACTTCTGTAGTCAAACAAGAAGGTTTTTACATTATTTTGATGTCTAAACAGATATTTTTTTTTAATCCGAAAGTCATTTTCCTGCATCTGATTTTGACAGTCTCTCATACCCCTGAATACATACCTGTATATGAATATACTACAAACTCACTCGTGACAATCGCACCTAAACATCCCTTTAGCTATACTGGATGAGGGAAGGATAGCTTCAGGATCATTTTTGACCCCACTGAAACCAGTAAGGTTTTGCTATTTGTTTCAGTGGGAGAGGGATCCTCTGCCCTTCAGCAGAGGTCTGTGATCACAACTTTTTCCCCACTCCCCCCTCCCCCTAAGGAAATATTAATCTACTGGCATGCTGTAAATGCACCTTTGCATTTATTACAAAAATGTAAATGATTCAAGGCAACAGCAGAAACTTGTGTGTTCTGGCAAAACCACTGATTTTCACCAGGGAGACAGTTTTGGCTCAAGTCTAGAATACGGTCTATTCTTTGGTGCTAGGGATTTGCAACATCTTTGTGAAATTGCAGACTTGGGATACCTGCCTAGAATGGCCCAAGAAACGTTTACCTTCCCAATAAAAACGGAGGCCCACTCAACTATTTCCCCTAAAGGGCAGGTATTCATCTAATGACATCTGGAATCCTTTCCAACTTGGTTCCTGCAGCTAATGCTACTCTGTCATGATCTGATGGTTTAATCCTAGTTATTAAACTGCTTATTCTAGTTAATAATAAAAAAATGTGGACAAATGCCTGCCTGTCAGTGCACCAACCTCAGAGCAAACACTGTGAAGTGGGGCCCCTGCTTTCTTTAAGCAAACGGAACACCGTTTGGAATTCAGAGTTTCAAAGAAATCTGCCAGATCTAATGAAAATATTGGCAAATTTACCAGGGTGGGTTGTTGTTTGGTTTTTTTTTTAATCCTTAGACAACAAAAACCCCAAAACCAGAACAATAAACCCCAGCCTTTGCAAATCTAGTTTTTCCTACTACACACAAAGAAGTTCTTTTCCATGGTCTCAGCAGACAAAATATAACACATACATAATGCATACATAATGTCTGAACCAGCTGTGATATACTTTCACTCAAAATGTTTTTAACAAAAAACGATTTGTTAACAGATGCATCAAGTTCTTCATGATTTTACAGGGGGAAAAAACCCCCAACACAATTCCAAGTCTTCATTTCCCAATGTTTCATTAAAACCAAATATTTTTAGATCCAAAAGATAAAACTTTGCCAGCAGCCTCTGCTGACTAATAAGCCATTTTCTGTTGAAAACACAATATTGATGTGAAAATCGCCAACTAGCTTTTTTTAAAAAATATATTTATACAGCTATAAATAAAACAGACATACCAGATAGACAACACACCACATGTGAAAACAAATTGAACTCAGGATAGCAAGAGGTTTCCATTTCCATCAGTGCAAACTTGAACCTTGTCCACACATTCCACAGCATGGGACTAGATGGATTTGTCAAAATCCAACTGCACAGCCCAGAAGTAATCTTCTAGTTTGCATGTGCACTAGTTTGGTCATAGAAGAAGATAACCTCTAAAAATCACTGACTTCAAATAAAGTCTGAAATGTTAATTGCAGAGTTCAGACTTTCACTTTCTGGCCCAACACTGGACTTACTTCAGAGTTCAAGGCTGATGCCATCACTTCATTACTCACTGTCCTGTTTCAAACGTGTTTCTCCTCCTTGTTTGCTCCTCTAGTTCATCCATCACGAACAGGCATGGAAAAGACTAAGGTACTTCTTAGGAGGAAGAGAACTTCCACACTGCTTGGAGGCTCCGCTCCAGACACTTCGACAATAGTTCAGGTCTCAATTCCCTCATTACAACAGCCACTTTAGACTCTAGACATGGAAACCACCGAGTCAGAGCACTGCTGTGAAAAAAATAGGTGGGTTTCTATCCAACGTAAGATATTTTATTCTCAGCAAAAATTGCTAATTTTCCACCCGCTTCACTATTAATTATTGTTAATGGAGGGACATGCCAGATAAGAACAGAAGCTCTATTCTTTCTGCTGCAGAGGTTTCATTTCTAAATATCAGGCAAGAAGTACATCTTAAGAGCTCACTTTACTGAAGGGCTTTGGTTTTATTAACTCTAAAGAAGTACTATTGGATTCTAAATGACAGTAACTACTGTCAAGATGATTGTATGAGGTTATCTATTGACAGGCAAGACTCTTCCCCTTCCTCTCAGACAAACAGCACATCTAATTGTATATCCCACACTGAAAGACATCTCAGAGGCCAGGAGTCTCTTCCTAGAAAAGGGTAATTACACATTTTTGGCTGTTTCCCTCAGTAACTCAAGTGCATTACTGCAAGAGGGATGCATGCTCATTCCTATCTCGGGAGCACTGCTGGCTAATCCTTCTGGCCCCTAACCAGTCAGCATAGTTAGAGGCCTCTGCAGTGTCAAGAGTGCAACACTATGTGTCAGTGCCGCTGCTGTTAGAAGGACTAAGGAAAGTCACAACAATAACTGGATTTGACAGTTTTGACCCTCAGTTAAAGGACAGAAGAAGCATATCAAGGATCAGCGGCAGCCGAGCGTTTCCACCCTACCAGCAACCCTCCTTCTGCCACCATTTCTGGTCCCCACCTTCATCCCAGCCGGAGGGCTCAGGGCTGCCTTGGCTCCATTTGTTTTGCTGGGGCAGTTTCCTGCCGTTTTAGCGCAAGCACCCAAGCTGAAGCAAGAGAAACAGCAGGAACACATGGCCAGGAAGTATCAGCAGGCTATTAGATCAGCTCATCCATCTTGTGGTACCTCATCTGTAACTGCCTAAATTAGAAATACAGTCTCCTTAGTCCCATACATAATCAAGAGAGAAAGACTCAGGCAGCGCGATTCAAAACGCCTAGGGTTAGTCCTTTCACAGAAGGTTTCAGAGTGGAAGCTTCAGCCTTCCCCAGAAGAAGCCTGCAGAGATTAACCTCTAAATTCAGGAGCATAGATCAAGGCAGAATGATTAGTCCCCAAAGAAAACAATTCTTGAGCTGAATCATCCACTGCTACCGAGATTTACCTAAAGCAGGCAAAATGAAATCAATGCCTAAAAAAACACATCAGGGAACCTCAGGGCAGGAACGACAAAGGCATCCATAAGCTTCACACAGGGTAGCGACATCCTGGCAGCCATCTGGCAGGAGAGGACTCAAGTCCCTCAGACCTGCTAATACCTATTTCCAGCAGCATTTACTCACACAAGCAGCCACTGCTCATTCGGCTCCTGGGGCTTCATGGATTGCCTCACCTCCAATGGGGCCAGGAAGCAAGAATTTGAATTCAAAGTGCATTTTCAGGTAACACATCAGATTGCCTGCTGTTAGAATAACACACAAAAGGGAAAGGTATGGATTAGTCTGAGATGCACCCAGGCACAGCTGCCAGGCCTCTGCATTTCAGCTAGATTAGTTCTCCTTTTTTTGTTGCTGTTAATAATGAACATGAAGAATGAGTCATTTGTCCATCTCTGAAGGATGCGGTATGGGATCTGAGGAATTCTACGCATTGATCGAGAAGGTGGATATTAATGTTTTTCCCCTCCCCCCTCCCCGTGCTCATCTTAGCAAATGTGTGTGTAGGTCACAACACAACGGCCTGGACTGAAACACCATATTAAAGCCAAATCCAACATCCAAAAGTCCTTGACCTTGGTCCAAGTCTCGGCCATTTGAGTCAATGGTAAGACTCCTGCTGGGGTCAGTGATCTGTGCTAATAATCCTCAGTCCTTTTTGGCAATCGCCACCCACACACACTGCTCAAATCAGAAGAAGACCAAATGCTGCTATGCAGTCCAAGCCACATTTTGAGACACAGTATGCATCGCCACAAATTAGTCTTTATTCATTTTTCTAGGAAGAAATACAAAGAGTTAGGGTATGGTGGAAGCAGTTTACTGACAAGCTTGAGGTGAGCAACTTATCAATGACTGAGCTTCTGCCAAGTAATATTGACAACACACAAAATGACTTGATATAAAAACCTTTAGACCACACTACTGTTTCAAAAATATTTGACAGATGCTCAGAGGTTCAGAATTTCAGAAGTAGACCTAAAAAAGGCAGATTAATGAACAGATGATGGTGAGGTAGTGAAGTTGCACAATAAATGAAACTTAGCAGATGGCTCTGCAACTATAAAAATCTCCAGATTCCTAGATTAGATAGACAGAAAGGACACTTCCTTTATTTTCTTGAATTATTTCTGCCTTTTCCTTATGACTTCGGGAGTATTGTTGCTATCTTCTTTTTGAATAGCGCAACTTTCCAAATTTATTTTCCCTTCTGCTTTACGCATAATGGATCTCATTGGACAAACTTTCTACTCTATCAACATGAAGGAAAACATTAGGGCGCACATTCGGAGCTGCATATGCACAACCCCATGTTTCCTAGGAAACAAGCGACTGCTCATCTCTGTGTCGAAATAAATTGATGCATTGGTTTTGGCTTCCTACAAACATTAGTATTTTGATTCAGGACAGAATCCCAAACACCCCCAGCATACTATCAGTTGTGATCATCATAATTCTGCTTCTGCTGCTTATCAGCGTTTGAGAAGCTAGCAAGATCATATTGCTTGTTAGAGCTGTTAAAAGATAAACTCTGATTATGCAGTGGTGGTGCAGACCTGAGGACAGGCAATCAGAGACACCATCGGTGCTCTCTGCCCAGGGAGCCAGCAGAGCCATATGCATCCCTGGGTGCTCATGTGCAGCCATCTGGGGAGGAAAGAAATTAGTGCCTCCCACCGCAGCACCTTCTGTTGGCTGTGCAGAGATGAACAGGAGACAGAAAACTGGAATTTTGGCTTTGGATTATCTTTGACTGACCAACTCCAAGTTTACAGAGAGTCATTCTGACACAAAACGATGCTTCCTTGGGTGTTTCCACATTTGTACAAAAGTCTCTCTTCCTCTTTCATTACTTCCAGGAGTTTCCTCCCTTAAACTTTATTTACTTGTAGGTTTTTATGGGATTATTTCTTTCTTAAAACTATATTCCAAAGTTGACACTGATGTATTTCTAAATAATATTTTACTTCAGACAATCCCAATATTGATTTAACACTCTGTTCCTGGAATCTAGCTCTTAATAGCAGACTTACTGCAACGTTAAGCTAAATGCTTGTGACAATTTGACCCTCAACGCCAATACCACAGTAAATAGAACTCTGGCTGATTCCACAGGAAGGGCTATTAAGGAATATATAGGCACATTTCAGACGTTCTGCAATTTCAGTCTGTCAGTAGCACATACATTAGGAACTCAGCTATCAAAATCTAAATTTTCTGAAAACTCCCTGTCATCTGAAAGATGGTCGTGTCCCCTGACATCTATTAATTGCACTGAAAATTTCCTCATTATTCAAAATGTCGATTATATGAACTTATTCAATGTCTCCCCTGACACTTGGATAATCGAGGTTGTATTGCATATGGGCCATTCTTGCAAATCTTTGAAGACAATTGACTACCCTCACGAGTAAAGGTTTGCAAGATCAAGCCATATAACACATACGAACAACATTCATCAAAAATAACTTCAAAATAATTTGTTGTATATGATCAAGTGTTAGTATCAATAAATGAACATCATGGTAATAAGGCCTGGGTGTATAGCATAGGTCTTTGCTAATATAGCATTACTAATACTTGATATTGATCAGCCAGACAATCTGAAACCTCTTAAGCAACTAACTGCTTTTTCCTTTGAGAACGGTAGTGTAAGTTTCACAAAAGGCTACTCTGCAGAAATATGATAGCTCAAAATTTTCTACTTCTTCTTCCCTTTAACTCCTCTGCATGAGTTACTCTGGTTCATCATTGTAAATATGTCAAAATCTGGATAAAGGCAAGCTCATTAAAATAAAGAAAACAAGAGGAAAATAACCAATATGAATTTCCAGGACAAAAATAGAACAAAGTTTGGAAGCTCAAGAGATTACTTCACTTGGCAGGAAAATTGCATTAAACTACATCACTCTTTCTGTCATGGGGTACACAATTCTGAGAGGGGGATAAAGGAGGGAGGGGGAACATTTGCATGCAGTGTCAGCAATAGAGATAGAACTGTGCAACTCTTCATACCAATAACATTGCTTCTTTAACAAGCAGTTGTGTGTGCAGGGATAGGCGCTTAATTCTGCTGCAACCTGAACGTAAGCCAACTTCTGTAAAAAGTCTACTCATGGCAACCTATTGGATGGGGATCAATAGCACAACTTCACTCTCATAATTTCTTCTAACAGTTTAAGGTGTTTCAGATTATTTTTTTTATATATATACACTGATGATTACAGACTCTGCCCTCAACACTGAGGAACACCACAAGTATACTTTACAGAAACTTTAAGATCCTGTGTTTAAGGAAAGAAATAAACCATTATTTTGCAGAGTACCGATATCTTTTTTCTTCAGTTGGGCAAGAGAGTAGAGTCTTGAACCCACAAATACTTTCCTCCACAACCAATTCCTACAGCACGAGCAGCATCACAGTGCTGTGAACACCAGCCAGCTTTCCCTCTGGAACAGTCCCTCCAGTTTAGCTTTCTAGCTGTACCTGTTCTTCAGCTATGCAGCACAAGTACTGCAGTCTCTGTCTACGGAGAAAAGAAGATGCTTTTACTCATGTCCTACAGGTCCTCTAGGTTTGGGTCTATCCCCCTTGGATCTCACATCACATTTTGGCCTAGCAGAAACTTTTGAAGGAAGGTAACAACCAGACACAAAAGGTCATAAATAAAACTTGAGAGCACCTTACATTTACACCGACTACTGTACATGGACCTATAGGTATTGTGTCAGGCACATTAAAAATGCAAAGACTAGCACTCTTCGCTGACAAAGACATAAATGAGCGTTAGGGACAGAGACATTCTACCTTTCTCTTGGATTTTTTCACCCCATGTATTAGGCTCAGTTATAAAATTTAACAGGCCCTTATGGCTAAACGGCAGCATTGTACAATCTACAAAAAACATGCTGAAGGACAGAGAGGCAAGCATCATGGGGTTAATCTTGAAAAAAACAATATATTATTAGTCCTCAAATGCTGCTGTTTTCCATCTGTTGCAAACCCATAAAATTTGCAAGAGGCATCTTTTCAACTTAATAATATTATTTCCTAAATGCACATTACTGGTGATGCCCATCTAGGGATAAGTCCAAACCATGGCACTCCAATATGATAATTTATTCCAGCAGCAAAGAAAAAAAACCCTGCACTCTGTTCTCTAAGCATTATACACTTTGCTTTAGGGCATAAGCCATACATTCAGCTCCCCACCAGAAGGCCGTGCAGTAGCTATACTCCAGAGAATTAACTGGGTAGTATTCTGCCCTCTTCCATGGGTATCCAAATCCCATGCTGGAGGGGAGTGAGGCTAGGGGGACAGGGGAGGAAATCAAGAGTCAAAGCCTAAATATGTCCCTAGGTGACAGGGAGGTGATTCAGAGCCTGCAGTCCTATGCCTTCAAGTCACTCCATCCCTAAGGTACCTCCCTTCACTATGCTACGGGCAGAAACCATACCAAGGAGAGACTCACTCATCTACCAACACACAAGATGGGAATGCCCTCCATTCCCCCCTGTAGCGTGCCCTGGCCACAGGTGACTTGCACAGGCACAGGACAACTCCTCATCAAAGACTCCCCAGGCAACACAGCCTGTCCCCCCTAGGGTATCTCCACACTGGAGAGAAACCACTGTGGTTTTACTAAGTGCCACCTTGCACCAACAAAGCGTCTGAGGTTTTTCCCTCCCCCCACAACAAGCTTCAGTTATGATCACTATGTAACATACGGAACAGCCCGATTCCCATATAATCAGGGGTGGCAGGCATTGTTTTGTTTTCTAACCAGGTGTCATGAGGGAAATGAGAAAACCTATTCCCACTACACTCTTTTTTGCTTAAAAAAAAAAAAAAAAGCATAATAAGATTGTGCAGGTCAGATAAAAGTATCTGATTACGGCAGTCAGTATTAGCACCTTCTCAAGGCTCAGAGAAGGAGCTTCCTACAACTGCACCTACTTCGCAATCTCTGTTAATCATTACCTCACTTTCTAGCCAGAAGAAGCATCAGAGATGTGCACAGCAGCCTGATCTCTCTCATGTATCCTGACAGTGGTACATTTAAAAGCGACTTGTCAGCAACTGAAAGAAGACAACACTTGCTTTGCACACTAGTAACAGGTGCCTAATTCAGGCTACAATGCAAACTGAGTATTTACACAGCCGGTAGTCAAGCCAGACAAATAAATAGCAAGACACAAGTCAATCAGTACAAACCCTTGCTGACAACACAGCTACCAACGTCCGCATTAAACCCGCTCCCTATCTGCAGCATCAAAATTTTCACTTACCCAAGATCAGATGAACTCATAACTACTAGAAAGACAATTAATAAATGAGATAAGATCATCCTTTGGGAAGAACACTAGATTGCTCCATTAAGATTATTGCAGCTGCATAACGTTAATAAAGGCATATCACTTTGCTAATGGGACCATCACTTCCAGAAGATTCCTTCACTCTCATATAAACTTTGTATCAATGCAGCCAATTTAAGTTCATTTACTGGATCATACAGTGCCAGGCATCTTGCTGCAAAGCCTCTTCTGCCTCCATATTTTGCAACCATGCCCCTAATCGCATTTTTACTTTTGTCCACAATCTCAACTGCTATGTGAACAGTATTTCCTGCCTAAATTGATCTGTTCCTTTGTATTTGGGGAATTCCTTAAACCAGTCTGATTCTGAATGAATTTCTCCAGGAAGGAGAACTGCATTTTGTTGCATTTTCAGACAGACTGGCTTCCACCATCCCCCAATACTTCCCTCCCCCCTTCCTTCCTTCCCTGCCTCCCTCAATGCAATTTAGGTCACTTGAATACAGACATCTCCAAGTCATGGGTGCAACCAGGGTATCACACATAAGTGACCTACAAAGAGGTCTGGTCGGGACTGAGCTGAAAATCTGGATCTTCAGGGATTTAAAGAAACATCATCTAATAAACATCATCCTTTCTTCTGACTCCAAAATGATCACATTAAAAGAAGCCAAAGTGCACAGCTTGTTGGCTGCATGCGAAGCTGTTGCTTTATTAATTTATGACTGCACAACAGCAAGATGGTAAATAACATGCAAAAGTCAAAAGAGGAAAGGATCTTCCTCTGCTATAAAAACGCAACAAGGAGGTTCAAACATACAGAAGGAGACTGAGTTATCACCAACATATTTTTCAGGTGCAGAGGCTTGTAATTCACCCCAGAAATATTCACCTTCCATAAATTTCAGGTTTACAGGCAGATCTCAGAGGAACGTGGAGTAGAATAAGATTCATCCCATAGAAATCTGCTGACAGTGGAGGTGTAGCACGGCCTCCTGCCACACATCCCTTAGGCACCAGGGTAAGTTACTGATCGTTACTCCTCACCTCTGTGCTTAGACTTGACGCTTAATGCATATTTCTGTGGAGATTAACAACTGTACACAAGCCCACAATTAAACTTCCTATACACACATACGTGCATATATATATGTATTGACTTCTAAAACAATTGGTACAAACTCTGCACAATACCATTTCTTCAGGAAAGAGAGGTTCAACTGAAGAATCTTCCACTAAACATGGCAAGAGAAATCCAGGCTTCAGGAGGTTAAAGCTGAAGTGAGACACTAGGAAACAAGGCTGCACACATGTGACTGTAGCGGGAGCTACATTTTCATTATCCTTACATGCAGCTCTGGAAGGAGGAGGACAGTTTTGCTTTGAAAGCAAAGATTCTTTTGTGTCACCGCATAAAACACAGTGGTCAATACAGTGAGCCTAGGGAGTTACTGGGCATCCAGAAACACAGGAAACATTGGAAGGACTAAAAATCAAAGGGAGTACAGAATTTAAAAAAAAATAAAGAATAAAAAATAAAATCAGATGCATTTCATGAAAGAGTCGTCAGCATTTCTAAAGCTGTTACATCAAAGAGCCCTGCAGTTCTTACTGGAGCCACTTACTACACAATTCTGATCAAAAAAATGTATGACTAAGTGCTAGTCATGCACAACAAAATCATTTGGAGACCTTTAAAAAAAACCAACCCAAATTTAATTCAAGATAATTGGATACAGGATGTAGAAAGGACCCCTGAGCCATCAAGCGTACCCTGCAACAACCACACCTTGAATTGCAAAACTCGGGGGAGGTAACAGCCACCTTCAACTAGCAGGCTGGCAGCACTACTTTTGACCCTTTTCTCTCAAGGGCTATCTCTTGACTGCCAGTATTTATTTGAGAAATCATAAGGGAGCAGAGCTCCATGACACACTCACCTCCTGAAAGCGCCTGTTCCTCTCCTGCACTTAGGATTGGAGCTGACCCTGAGGCCAGCCCCTGACCAGACGGGATGCCAGACACATGGCAACCCTTCCCCAGGGTTTGTCGCTTACCCTGATGCCTGGCTGGCTCCTGCAGCTCCACCTGCCAGAGGCAGCAGCCCAACAGGTGAGCCCTGAGAGAGCTGAAAGGGCACTTCTTAGCTTTAGCATGAGGACCCCTCAAACAAGGCTCCCTAGAGGTTTCCCCTTTTTGTACAGAGCACATGGTATGTCTGCTTATAGTAGCAAAGTGCTGCTCTTCTCCCTTCACGTCAGCAGGTTAGACCTGGAAGATTGCATGCATTTCATCAGGAGAACTCAACCTAGGTCTGATTTTGCTATGCACGATTTTCCCAGTCTGGACTATATTTATATTGCAAGCTAGATCCTTCTGGCTCAGCCTTAGCCACCAGTCTGAAGTGCTTCTTTTCTAAACCTCAAAGTGGGTGGTGAGGAGTGGACACCTGCGGAGTATGACTGAACATACCTGCTGGCACAGCTGCCCCTGGGAGGAAGGGTCTCTTATCATTGACAGAAGAGGCTGCCAAGAGCAAGCAGACCCCTGGCTTAAGCACCCCAGCTAAGAGCTTAATTTCAACATGACATAAAGCCAGCCCATTGCTACAAGACACTTTTTAGGAAGTCTGAGCTTCTCCCCAAAACTGGCAAGCAACTAACCTCTGGCTGCGATGCCCATTAGAAAGCAGAACTTTCTTCACCACAGAAACAAGCCCTATATCTCCATATTCTGCCAAATGAAACTTCTGAAAAATTGTTTCACCCCTTAAAAAAGGGTGGGTTTTACTCAGTAGCTGTCAGACCCTCTGGCTCTCTGATACAGTGATACCTGTTCTCACAGTATTCAGGACGGAGCAGCTTGGTGAGGTAGAAACCTGTACAATGTTAAAAAGTAATTGCAGCATGTAGCATAATTTAAATAATTTCTATCTTGGTTTATACCCTATACATGAGCAATCAGGTTTTCTTTAACAATAGCTTTTGCTACAACCCTAAACCATACGTACATAAAAAAGGTAACCTCAAGTTTCCTCTTCATAGCTCTGATGTGGAATACCACAGGCACATTTAGTCAATTGTCCTTCAAATGTCTTCTGTACATTTGGCTTTTTTCCCCCTTTATGCTTGAGGAGACCTCAGAGGTTCAGCTTCAGGGAAGGGAGTAGAGTTAGACTCCTGTTCATTTCCGTTAGCTGAATTTATGTTGTGGGCTTCTGTTGGGAAATGTCATATTGTTTCATGATCTTAGGTTCATGTGTAGTGGAAGTAGTCGCACTAGCTCTCTTTCCTTCCTAGGAAACCGCATTTCTTTGGATGGCTATCACCCAAAATACCTGGCAGTAAATCCAGAGAACTAGGTAAATTGCAAGGTTAATTATGAATGGGGTGGTGATGATTTTTTTCATCCTCCTCTTCATCATGCTGTTTTCTCTGGCAAGATCACCTGCATTGACAGTATGCACTGGGGAAGAAATCAGTCCACATCAGAGGAGTGAACCCAGAGACGTGAGAATCCCACACTGCGCCACTTCATACACATAACGCTGGAAGGTTTCCTCCTCAAGCTGAAAGCACAGCATCTAGAGAGACTCTCGGGTGCTCTAGGAGACTTACCAAGAGAAACATACCATAAAAGCATGTTGCTGAGGTGAGTAGGTGTTAGTCCAAGCCTTGTAAGTTAGAAGCAACATCTCATAATCTCTGCTAAATGTAATGGGTAGTCGAAGTAATGAAGCTAACCCAGGCGTAATGATTAATCTTAGTGTGAGTCGTGACCCTGGCAGCTGCATTCTGAACCAGCTGCAATCTATATAATGCATTCCCAGGAAGACCAGACAACAAGGAGTTGTATTAGCACACAGTGCAGATGGTATGAATGCGTGTACCAGCAGACTCAAGCCTAGCCAAGGAGAGCAAAGGTCTTCGTTTACTAATATTCTTAAAAGGATAGCAATTTGTCTAAGATATTTATTATGCTTATCATAATCAAAGAGCTTGATTTCTAGAATTAATCCTTTTATTGCTAACAAAAAATATTACCATGAAAAAGGGTTGCCAGAGTGGACACAGTCTCTGAGCAATCCATTGAATTAGCCAGCAGTAATACATTTTTTCCTCCTCCTCCTCCCCCTACACAGTGTCAGGGTCACGTAAAGTCAAAACACTAAATATAGGACAACATCAGCGGAAAGCAGAGTGAGCTTAGCTGGCCACAATGGAAACACAACATAGGGCCCCTTGCAAGGTAAACCCATCAAAACAGCATAATTCGGCTAAAACAACCAGAGGCTTGTTGAATCGATGGAGAGTATTTGTGCCTTAACCCAGCTCTGTATTTATGAGATTCATTCTGGAGATCTGAATAGGTTATATCAGGAAGGGAAACCAAGGTAGACTGATTAGAAGTGCTTGCAGGATCCTTTGGGGGAAGCTCCATAGGTCTGAAAGCATTTTATGGGTAAGATTTCCACTCAGGAAAGGCAATGCTCCATCCAAAGCAAGGCAATGGAAGTTTTACCTAAATGGGAGCTAGCTGGACTGACAAGCCTTCTAAAGTCTCCTGGCAAGTGCAGGAGAGCTGGAACCAGCTTCTTCAGCCTGGGAAAGATCTCCTTTCTCCTGGAGAGCTCTGCTGTCACTCAGCTCCTGACTTCTTCGGTCTGTCACACACTTTGCTACTGCTATAGGCTTTCACTGTCTACACCAGTTTCTTCTTCCCTTCAGAGCTGTCAGTTCGAAAGGAAAAGAGCCTGGCAATAAGCTGGACTTTTCAAAGTTTATCCTCTATCTATTTTTGGTCATGCTCTGAATCATCTTTAAATAGCCACTGCTTCTTGAGAAGAGGCAGCTGTATTCATATGGTATGTTTTGCAGTGCTCAGGATCTGCAGAGTATGCTGCAGGAATGGTGAGATGGCTGATGGGACTAGGGATGTAAAGGTCTTAAGAACTTCAGTGGTAAAGTGGCCAAAGAAGTAGAAACAGTATTAGAGCATTTTGGTATTCAGCCTGCTTGTTGGCACAGCACAGAGCAGCAGTCTAACATGCTAGTACATGCCTGTAAACTGAATAGAGCAGCAGGTTTAATTTTAGGTCTAATGGCTGCTGACAATGAGTTCCTTTTGATTCCATCTTTCACTTCACTTTAAAATATAGTTTGAAAGGTACGTGACACACAGTTTCAACCCAAAACCCAGCTCTGGATTCTTAATCTACTCTATCATTTCCTCCTAGGTTGCCTGTCACTGCAGCAGCTGAATACCAGCCACCCTTATACTGAGAAGTTCAGGTCTACTTCTGACCTGCACTGCCGTTCAGAATCTGTATGGCAAGTGAGACCAGCCGGGAATGGTGCCATAAAATTTCATCTGCTGAAGAGGCTTTTTTCTAAATTAGTTAGGTCTAAGCTGATTCATAGGAGCACAGTGCATTTTTAAAAACTCCACTTCTATGGATCTCAGCATTTCTCTTGTTGCTTGAAAAACATACAGCTATGGATCAAGGCCTGTCCTAAAACACGGTAGCTCTTCAGTAATGCTGCAGTGAATAGCTGTCAACATAGGGTACCCAGATCATCCAAATAAAATGAAAGCATCTTCATCAGTCATCAAATACAGACTGGAGATACTGGTGTAGCAGAACTTGCATGAGAAAACCAAAGAAATGTCTATTTCTGCAAGCTGGTTTTGGCCCAGCTGGGAACAGCGCTTTTCCTGTGTTAGGCAGTAAACTGTGCAGGTAACGAGCCCGGTGCTTATCCACTTACTCATGGGAGAAAAAAACCCACTAGTGACTAACCTTGAAAAAAGATAAAATAAGTTCTCTACATTGAATGTTCCCCACATTATTCTATTATTCACATTATTTTGGAGTCTCTACATCCTTAGCCCACTGTAAAACAAATACCAGCACTGTTTTACCCTCTGTACGTTCCCAGGCACTTGCCAGAGGAATAACATGAATTCCTACATTAAACTGTCCTGGATGACAAATATTTGCTGCACCCCACTGCCCCCAGAATTGAATGTCCCAGCGACTCCTGGACTCAAACGTGGGGCCCAGAGCAAAAGGGGAGGGATGCAAACAAGTGAGTACGGTCTGAGCCATACTAGCTTAAATCTTATACGTTCCCACAGAGTTTTTGGGGAGTACATGGGTCAGGGCTCACCAAGCTACAGACTCCCACCCCACAGAAAGCTCTTCACTGGGAACCCTGGTCCCCTCCACACAGCAGGTAGCTATAGACTCCTTTCCTCCCAAGTCTCTTGCAGGTTTTAATGACTTGCAGGGGGCCCTGATCTCATTTTTGGGCTCCATCACAACTGAAACAACAAAGGCAGCTCCTAGAAGAGATGGCACAAATGAAGGCGCAGTATAAACCAGCACACACCTAAATGAGCTCAGTGTTGTTCATTTGTAGTATGCTCACCCCCCCTGCCCCCCATAACAGCAGATTATTATTCACCTACAGTAACATCTGTTCCTTTGCCACAGTCTCACCAGTGTCAGAGCTGTGCTGGAGCAACTCCTATATCCCCTTCCAGGAAAATCTCCAGTGAGGCACAGTATTATAATGCCCTGACCACTGAGAGTTGTATACACCAGATGGATACTACCAACCTGAGCACTTTAAGCACATACACCCTACAAATTAAAGCAATCAGTCAGCCTCAAAGAGGAGTAAGAAGTATCAGCAGATTTTTTTCTGCCAAAAATTCAGCTTCACAATAAAAGCTTCAATACCACACTTTCAAGAGGCACAATTGTTTAATTCTGTTAAGATCAGTAATTCACATTTCTATTTTCTTGCTTTGCTTTTATTTAATGTCATGCTAAACTTGCTTTTATTTCATGGCATGCTAAACTACCAAAATAGTAAATAGATAATACCAGTGTTAAAATACCAGAGGCCTATCTGTAAATATTTTACTGAAACTAGTTTTAAGATTCCAAACTGATTTTTTTTTTCCTGAATTTACCTTCCCCTTGAAATTATCTGCCACTCTCGCCCACCCCAAAGGTTCAGACTCTGCCACAAAAAAGCAATGGTGTTTCCTGAGCACCTTTGTGCAGTGTATATATAGACACTGTTCTAACCTGTGTAACTTGAATTACTCTCTTCAGCATTTACCAGGGGTTAATGCACCCTTGGTGAGCTGAGCAGGTGTTAAGGTCCTCTGGGAATTACTCCCTGTCCCTGAGAGACGCAGAATTGTCTGCCTGAAAGCCCTGAGCCACAGACATGTTCTCTCTCAGGGCAGAAGAGAGCAATGTGGAAAGGGTAAGTGAAGCAAAGGCGCAATTACTGTAGTCCTTGTTGCAGGGGCTGGCCAGGAAAATGAGCTCTGTAAGAGCTAGAACCCTCCACAAATAAGGGAAATATACCTGCCTGGCTGCAATTCAAGGTCCCATCTGATACAATTTGAGGTGGTGCAAGTCATTTCATGGAGACCACAGCAATGCATGCCAAATTTTGTTTCACTGTTATTCCACTCTTCCCTCAGGTCGGGGTGCCAGAGGTGAGAGAGCACCACTTTACCCAGTATGCCTCTCAGTTTCTTCCTTCCTGGCTTTTAGCATCTCATCTGACAGCAAGCTGCCAGAGTTCAAACAATCTCAGAGGCACTCACAAACCATACCCTTTTTTGTTGTTCATTTTACAAAATTAAAAACATTAAACATTAATGTCTCTTGAGTTTCCTCTCCCCCTCAACCCCTCCCACCTCCCAAAGTAAAATATGTTTCTGTGATTCCACATCAGAAGGAAACAATACTCTGTTGTGCCCAATACTTTGTGGGCGTGGGTGTTTTCAGGAACCACTTCTGAGAAGAAATCCCAGAGGTTATTGTAATCATTCCTTTCACTCCTGGGTACTCAAGCACAGGATTGCCTGCAATCAATTTGCTCTTGCATCCAAGTATTAAACTCCCTGTGTATAAAAGTATCACAAGCACTTTCTATATTAATCTATGTAGCAATGTTCTAAAGAGCTTTTTATTATGCTGCAAAGAAATTACAAGGCAGAGCAAAAGCCACTAAAGCCTAGTTGAGCATTACCACCAAATACCAAAGTTGGGTCGGATCCTCAACACACTCCAGCCAGTGTAATGGAGCAGTCTTGACTGCATTCACCCACTCTTTTCAGGACGTATTCAGGTACGTGTCCCTGTAGCACAGCCCCACAAACCTACCTGAATCTTACAATAAGGAGGATTACAAAGCTACCAAAAATATAACAGGAAATTAGAACACCTTTAACATAAAGCACACGAACAGAGATCCTGATTGCTTTCAAGCAGACCTATTTATTCACTTCTACGTCAAAGATTTGGATCAACAAAGCTGCCAGCACCATAGGCTGCTCTACAACTAGCCCAGCAAGAGAGTATAATCCTTGAGCCCTAATTCTTGAAATATTCCACCTGAAACTACCCCATCATCTGCTACTCAGTATTAAATGTACTATTTAGTACTAGTGTCTGGGGGAAACGACTGCTTAACATGAGACTACTTTTTAACCTGCAAATTGGCTTTAAGGAACCCACACTACTCTTCCCATACCATCCAGCCTTCTCACTCCCAGAGAGAAGGTTTCTCAGGCATTCTCAGCTAGTCTGTTCCCAGCTACACACAGGATTTTTCACACTGCCAGCCAGCACTGCTGGATGTAAGAGGATAGTGCAGAGGTGATAATCTTACGCGTGCCTTTGAGGATTTTCACTGTGGTTAACTTTTCTATAGAGAACCTATGAGCAGGATGTGATCCCTCAACTACCATCACTTCCACAATATTTAAAAAGGTTGGGAATGAAGTAGCTCAGTGCTACAAATGGATCGGAAACAAGTTTTCTATTTGTGTGCTGAGCTGTGCTGTTTGTGGGGCCAAGTCCTGTGGCATTGTTTCCCCTTCCTGGCTGGACACGCACACAGACATTCCTACTTGATACGTTAACTTCTTATCAGCTCCAAGTGCCTTTTCCCTGAATGCTCAGGCACCGATCGTAAAATTCACTCGGATGTGCATGCTGAAATAAAATGACTGTAGTGCTTCAGCCCCAAAAATTTACACACCTGACTGAAACAAAACCATTTCAAGATTTGAGTGATTATACACAAAAATCCCCCAAACCAATGAAAATACATTCTCGCTGCTCACTGCAACTTGTGGCAACTTGTGCAAGCTGGATTTGATCCAAATATCTTGCAGGGAGATTCCTTAGCCCTGCTTTAATCCTTCACATCAGCTCTAATCCTCTAAGTAAACTGTTTGCATTTTGCAAGTTTTCATCGTAAATGACAAGGAATTTTAGGTTAGAGATAACACAAAACACAACAATGTAAGAAAGGAATAAATAAAGAAAAGCTATTCAGGGTCTGACAGCACTGGATAAGTAAGCAGTATGACCCATAGGGCAAAAATAAGAACAAGAATGAACACGGGCATATATGTTGCAGGTTTTGTAAAAGGTAATACAGGTTTGGAAGAGCTGTAAAAGCAAGCCACACAGTAAGCAAATGCAGCTGTAACCGGAGTTTTATGAGAGTGATGGATTCCCAGAGTAGAAAAAGAAGCAACTCTGAACAGAAAACTGTGAAGAACACAGGACTCTTCAGCGCTGCTATAGGACATTTGAGTGGACGGAAATGGCAACTGCTTTGCAGCCCCTGCTGATTAGAGCCCAGGGTGATAGATAAGAGATAGACAGATGCATAAAACCGGGTAAAATCCTGCAGCCTCTGAGAACAGTGGCAACACTCACAAATGGGCATAGCAAATGCTCAGCACATCTACCCACAGGTATAACCCAGCTCCAGAGATTTTTCTTACACATCATACATACAGCTTCCTTTCTAAGGTTAGCTCATCATATTTATTTGTTATTTTCTTTTTAGTCATTCTAACTAACCCATTTGTGATAAAAACCCTGCATCATACCAGACCCAAGAATACTTGTAAGAGTTCAAAGGAAAACACGGCTTTTATCTGATAGCCTTTCAGGACAATGCTATTCTGGTATAATGACAATCTTTATCATGAAAATTTTATTGACAGTGACGATTGAGAAGTGAAGATCTTTAAACAGGCCATTTTTCAAGGTATTGTAAGGTAATTTATGCATAGTTTTAGGCTAAAACTCAAATAGCTATCCACAAATCAGTATTGCAATGATGTTTATTAACTGCTGCATCCAAAGCCAATCTTCTGAATCTGTGAACTTAAAAAAAACATGAATGAGAGAAAAACACTAGCACAGATGACACTGTCTCAATTCCATAATAGAGCTTTTCACTTCAGTTTCAATTGTGGCTGGTTTAACTTACTGAAGAGCACAGAAAGGGGAGCAGCACATCTCAAATGTTTATGTTTATGCACCTGCAGCTTAGAAAACTTCTGAATACAACCGGGATTCTCCTGTTACCCTTTTTACTTTCATCATTCACGCATTTGCAAACACAGACCTTTCAAAACTAATGGCAATGACAGTGCTTCCAGCTGCACAGGATCTACTGGTTTTCTGAAGGCCATCGGGACAGACAAAAAGGTCGGCTAGGGGGTCTCCTTTAACAGCCACAGAAGTCCCTGACCTTAGGGCTTGGCTCTGCATGCTCTTAAACTGCTGACTTAGGGCTCGCAGAGTCAAGCCCTTAAGTGCTGTATCATCTAAGAGTAAGCAGAGGCAACCAGAACAGAGAATAGCAATTTGAAAGGCTGCTACACACAAACATCCACTTCTGGAGGTACACAAACTCCACCGGTGCACATTAGACAGTCTTTGAAAATGTGGCACTCGCTGCTTAGTCTGCTCAGACAACTGTCTGCAGGTAATGTGCGGCAAAGGGATTGGCTCCCAGCACGTATCTTTCTGCTTTGGCTTTTGCAGTCAGCACTGCACTCTCTGCTTGTGATCTTTGATATGCAGCAGCACGCCCACACTGGAAGGTGCAGAAAGCACCCATCTTTTCTTCCATTTCTCCTTTTTATGATGAAGGAGCAGATGGCACAATGGCAAGGTATTCTCCTGTGAGCTGGGAGATGCAAGTTAAATCCTTTGACACTGAATTATTCCCCAGGCATCCCAGCCCTAGGCTGGAGCATCCACCAATATTGTACAACAGTACTCCTTGTGCAATTCATTCATAGTGGGGCTATCAAGACCTTTCTCAAGCTGATGGAAGCATCTTCTAAGTAAAGTCTATGAATTCTGGAAAGCATGTAAGACTTTTTACTGTTACCTTATCCTCCTGCTAACTCCTTCGATAGCATAGTGCTTCTGAGACACTCTTCAACCACTGGATAGATCTCCAGCATAGGGTCCTGTTTGAGAAGGCAGGTGCAGCAGCACCTTTTCCTTTCATTGGATCTGCCTCTACCATGATACATGTCTCCACTACCCTGATGAACACAGGATTCAGTTCAAAAACAAGGATAGCATCATTTCTTCCCTTTTCCTTTTTGCTCATATACACCCCTCTTCTACCCGAAATAAAAACAGTCAAGGCTGCCCACCATACACGGGATCCATGTGGTGTTTTAGAATAGCAAAGAACAGGACTGGTGCTCTGTAACAAAAGGATAGTTTTCCACACAAGACACCATGTCATGGGATGCACACAGTGCCACAGCATGCTGAGAGACCAGCAGACTTCCTTCAGAGAAGTTCAAAGTTTGATGTGAAAACAGAGTGGCTAAAGTGGATTCCATATTAACTAATGTCAGGCCTTTAGCATTATTTGAACACGGGATTTTTAATGTGTGGTTTTATACATCTCTACTTTGTAAACTGAGATCTCCAGAATCCTACAGAGCTGTCTTTAGGGGGGCTTTGATCTTTCCAGAGCACCTATCTTGTGTGTCTGTAATTGCTCTAGTTTAACAAGGCTCCATAGCACTTCAAGAAAGAAAGAAAAAAAAATCCTTTTATTAAGGCTGTAAACCTAAGTGACCGCAGTGACGGAATGTGCTGCTGTGGGTACCCTGTAAATCCCGCAGAAAAAAACAAAGGAAGAATCTCCACAATGAAATGAAATGAAATATTTATTAAACATGTTGCCAGTGTCCCAGGTGGTATGAAGAAGCCTTGTGGTATGCTGAAAGGCTTGATCTTTCTAAGTATTATGAATGCTGATTTAAATGATTGGGTGAAAGCTGAGGAAGTTATGGCTGAAATTTTGGCTAAAGATGACAGCTCTGGGTTTCAAGTTGCACAAAGCAGTCTGAGGGATTAAGCCAACAAAACCCACTCAAAGATATCCAGTTTCAAAAAGGGTAATCTTCCTATCAGTGATTCACACTCAGACAATGGTGAGGATTCCTCATTACACTGACTTTGCCATATTAATCTTACTTTACAAATACATGCAGTGATTTATATCATGTTTAATTAACTGATTGAGGGCTCCTGTGGTAAAATGGCATCACATTAAGCTCTGTCCTTATGGCAAATGCGAATCACATCTTTAGCCTTGCAAGAACAAAATATCATGGGATTCACTGATGACAGGATGTAGGAATCGAAATAAGGTCCCTCCTGTTGTTTGAGAATCCAGTGAGGGTGGTTGCCATATGCTCATCATTTCCAAGGGAAAAAAATGACAGGATAGAAGAAAGAACTGCTCTAGTTCTTCCAATATGTTCAAATCTCAGATGAAAATGATTGTACAGCAGTTCTGTACTGAGGCCAAGTTTTACATGAAAGTGCATAGCAAACTTTCAGAAAGCTTATAATGAGAGATCTTTTAAACGTGATTTTTTTGTATTTAAATGAAGTGCTGTGTGAAATGACTCCTTTCTTTTTTCAGGAAATAAAAAAACAACCAGAAAGGAGATGAAAAAAAAAAAAAAAGGTTTCTTTGCCAGCAACATAAGACAACACAAAATTAACTTAGCTTTTGCTGTGAAGAGTTATTCCCCTCTAGCACTCACAACCTGTTTTTGAAGATAAAAAGTACAACTGTTATCATCTGATAAAATTAGATGGTGTATATAATTCGCTGCTACCATTACCAAGATTAAAAACCTTGTTTATATTATTACAAAGTTTCTTAAAATTCAGAAAGCATTCTATTTTTAAAAGCTGTCTTATTAAGATACTGCATTTTTTTGTACTTACAATGAACCTTACATCTAGTAAATTCTCTAGCAATTGAGAAATTGTATTACATGAGTCACAGTTTGCTCCTAGGAATTCAGTGGATTTTTGCAATTTGTTTCTATGGCAAAGAGGATGACAGTGGGATGGCAGAAGCAGGTTTCACATTTTGCAAAGCTTTTATGAGATTTCAGAAATGTTCCCATTCTTCCCTGGGACCGGGACTTTTTGAATTTTATGCACAAGAATGAGACGGACAGTCTTTAAAAGCTGCGTAGATAAAGCACTCAGTGCTGCCTGCTTCACCAGTCTCTCTCATTTCACACAAGTGCTTTAGCCATCAGTCTCAGGCTAGTCCCACACATCAGGTCTCAAGATCTCCTGCTAGCAGGGCTCCACTTTGCATAAACAGTTAAATGCACAGCAAGCAAACAGCTCGAAAGCCTAGTGTTCAGGGCACTAGCTTTGTAAATCTCACGTTCAAGTCCCTAGGCCCATACCTTGATTTTCCACATTCCAGGTGAGTGCCCCGACCGTGGCGCTACCTGATACTCCAACCTTGCCATCTCCTTCTGGTCTCGACCAGAAATTCCATCCGATGGCTGACAAATCTCTTCTGATGAAAATTTCTTTGAAATTGATACCTGCCTGCAAAAAAGTTTCAGTTTCCTCAAACCAGCCTTTTCAATCAAAGAAAGAGAAAATTCCCAATCCCTTCTAACCATTGCACTGATGGGTAAAATTGAGCCACTTCTACGGCTGGGCAACAGTCAACTTGGCTGGCACATCTGACAGTACAACCGAAACCAAGGGCTGACATTTTTTGCCCACAAACACCTGGGCAAGCCATCATTCCTAAAAAACGTGCTGAAGAGATGGCTTTGTAACACCACACTCCTGTGCCCCCTCTTCGTCCTTTATCAGAAGTCAATATGCTTCACTGCTGCTAGAAACATTAGTATGGTTTTGTGATTAGAAAGGTTATATATGCTTTACAGTCAGTCACTTCATCCTGCCCCTGTTCAGATCCCTTAAAACTGAGTAGAAACAGGGTAACTATTTGCCCTTTTTGACATACGTAAACTCCTGACTCTCATCATATATCTTTTTAAAATTTCATCATGAAGCAACCCCCTCCTCCTTTCTCACTGCCCCCATTACAACAATTGATGTTTTAAGAAGTTTTGAAATTGTTTTCCAAATGTGAAGCACTAACAGGATATCAAAACCAGCTTGGTTTGTACTTACTTAGGAGGATAACTGCTATCACTATAACTGCAAGTAAATGTGTGCCATATCCCACCTTTTGTTAATAATTTTCAAACCTGCATTGTTTTTAACTCCTGTGCCATTAATCCATGATAATTCGTGATAATTTCTGAAGTTCTAAAATGCATTTTTGAATTTAAAACATCATTTTTAAGGTATTTTTAAATTAAGGAATTCAACACAACTTGTAATGACTTCCTGTCAGATAAAAAGCACGTGTCTAAATACTCTAATAATTCTAACAGAGCGCTAGAAGCAATTCAGAATTGATTGCACATAGAAGAGCACTTTGAGTCTGAACAAACGGATTTTAAGATGCAGAGATATCTGTTCTAATATTCAGAGATTACTTTCACATTCTATACAAAATTAACAACTTGTAAAAAGTGGTTTTAATTTTGCTGTCTTAAAAAGCATTTTAAAATTTTAATAAATATATGTATGTAACAAAATATCCTGAGCAACGCATGATTAAATAATTTTGGCTATTTTTGCTTAAAATTTATTCCTAACTAAGGTTAACTATTTTGAGGCTAGACTGCATTTCCCTCCAAAAATAGTGTGCATTTGAATTTTTTAATATTTAGAGTAGAGCTTTCAGCTGTGTAAAAGTATCTTAAAATATGTGAAGGTCAAAGTAAACCTTCATTTTAAATATTTCAAATTGTTATAGTTACTGCTTTGAGATAATATGACATTTACAGTAATTGCTGAATTTCCAATTACTTTCAGTAAAAGCTGCTTCTTTTGCAAGTTGTTAAAAAATATAAAGGTGCATTAGATAGCGCATTGCTGGAGACAGAGTCTGCAAGTAAAGGCAATTAAATGTGAGTTTGATGATACACAATGTACTGGACCAACATTAAAAAGACTTTTCCGTGTTTGACTGTTTACCAGTTTTGTCTTTAAATAATAGTCTTCTTTTGGCATGTAATGTATATCTGCTTGCACTAAACATAATTTATGAATATTTTAACACATGTGTACTCAGTGGGGTGTATTATCATACTGATATAAATAGAATTAATGAGCAGTCAACCTGCCACATGTCATGACATATGACAGGGCAGCCAGAGCATGGGAATAATTCTTTCTGTTTCATATTAAAGCTTCTTTTCCCAGTTGAATTTTTGTTCCCAAATGCCAACAGACCTAATTTTCTAAGGACCATTTACAAAAATAGTAAGAAATGACAAACCTGGACTAATTTATCTTGGGTCACTTCAAAGAATGTTTATTTTTATGCCATTTCAAATGCACAAACAAACAGATTAAAGGAAGTGGCTTTTTCAGTTACATTTCAGGGTTTCACAATGAGGGGTTTGATACCTGCCTCAACTTTCATTCCTAGCAAGCAAGCAAGCACTCATTTTATCTGTTGTTGATTTTGAATTTGTTTCAATGTCATGTTACCCGTTTCTTCTGTTAAGGGACTAGAATGTATCTACCACGTAAATGCAAAGATGACGTCTACTAGGTAAACAGTTATTCCGATGCAGAAAGAAATATAGATGAAGAAGGGTAATGCCCTTTTAACCGATTGTTCAATCTATTTTAAAAAGCCGGGTTTTTAAGCTTATCTGTTAACTACGACTAATAAAATATTTTTAATGAAGATATAGTGCAAGTTGACAGAACATGCAGAGTACAAGGCTAGGCCATATTCCCTGCTTGACACTTTATTTTAAAAGATAAATATTGAGCTGTAATATCAATTCTGTTTACAAAAGTCTGCTCTGTCAGTTAAAGGCCAAGGGTCATAATAAAATTAACAAATTAACATCAGTCAGATTGCCCAGCTAACATCTAATTAAAGATCCTTGACTTGAAAAGTTTTCTTTTCAGCAAAGAATACTGCAAATGTTCTTTGATGCTGCAGTGTTGGGCTACTGAAAACAGGGAGGGAGATACATACCTTGCTTTTTCTCCTTTTTGATTTGAAATCACCTTTTAAAAAATTATTTTACTGCTCATGAATCTCTGAAGTCATGATTCACCCTCCATCACTAACAAGACAGTCTCCTGAAGATGGATCTAGTTCAGGTTTGAAGACCTGAAAGAGGGAAAAAAAGACTTATCTTGGGCTCTTACTTATATTAAGGGAGAAGGAGACCCTGCAAGTTTTTGTGCCTGATGATCTTCACGGCAGGGCTGTAGCACCTCTCTTGGGAAATCCAGCTCTGTCACACTCAAAGAAAAGGGGCACCATCTAGTGCTTTTTTGGAGGAAAAGCTGCTAATACTAGTAGGGGTGTAGCGGGGGGGGCGGGAGGAACAAGAAATGACACTCCATTTTTTTCAAAAGACAAAGAAAACCTGTTGGCCTGTTTCATCTTCCATTTTGAGGCACTGCAGTATTTAGCTCCAGGCTGTAAGTAAAAATTGTCAGCTTTCACAAGGTGGAAGGAAGGAATCCCAACAGCTAAAATAATATATACAATTTAAAATGGATGGGGGGTGGTATACAGACAATATTCTGCTTAATAGGTATTTCTTCTGCCTATTAATACACTTAAACGTTCCCCTATCAGCCCTTTTCATTATACATTCTCTCTTTTATTAATCTAAAAGAAATCCTTTTTAAGTCATTTTCATTTCATTGGAGACCACACTGTGCTATTAATGTTCCTGGAAACGTTCTTACAAATAATCTGTCCGAAGTTCACGCAACATTCACATAACAAAGAGGTTCTATGAAAAATTATTTGTAGCACAAAAGCCTTTACAGTGCAGCAAGATCAAGTTAACCACTGATGCTGCTAGGAAAAAGCTTGGGAAGTTTTATCTGATTGGCAAAACAGGTTCATACCGAAGTCCAGGGGAAGGCTGCCCTTTAAAAAATTTCACAGGACTAAAGTCTGATTATCTAAATCATTTTCTGACCCTCTTTGAAAACAGCTCAAAGGGTGGGGTATTCTCTTCCACTGTAACTTGGGGAATAGATGATCTTCTGGGAACTGTGAAATAGTAGCTCAGTATTGTTTAACTTAGTGATAGTATGAATTGACAGAAATTGTATTAGTCAAACTAATAAGTGCTTGGCCAAAATAACCACTGTTTCAAGGGTACATCTGCTCCTCGGGAGCCCCAGGTTGGGGATGTTTTTTGTGAACTGCAGGGGCTGCCGCCTTTTTCACACCCAGAACAACCACAGCTCTCCACAGCATCTGAGCTCAGGACATGCTGAAAAATCAAACGTGCTGATGCCCTGACCAGAGCCCCAGAAGATACACAGTTAGGATCAGTGCTCATTCTTTAAATTTTGGGCCATAATCTTGGATTCCCTGGGCACTCCAAGCTCTCAGTCAACTGTGTTGTGGTAACAAGGGAATGTCAGACCCCTGTGTAAGACTAAATAAACAAGAAATATTTCCACTAGAATAGTGCTGAGCAAAGCAAATATGTGGCTTGATGAGTAATTCTCAGAGGGAAGCCTATCCCAGGAAACAAAAACAAAAATATATTTTATGTTCCTATAGAGCTTTTCTTATGAAGTTGATCATGCCTGTAAGAACATCTTTCATAAAAAAAAAAAAAAAAAAAAAAACAACAAACAAGTGTAGAGTTAAGGGACTTGACTAGGAGCAGGTAAGTTGGGAGCAAAAATCAGTAAAAATGTCAGATTCCCAAATCCTGGCGATCGTTCAGGAGCACTATGGTCTCGTGGCCTGACCACAGGCTGGGGAAGCATACCTGGGACACACCTGCTCTGCATCCCTCAGGTTTCCCCGTGTCAGTTCAGGGCCTGCCCCACGGATATGCTGAGCGTCCTTGTTTTCTAGTGAGATCAGGAGCTCAGGACTTCTGCTATTTGGACCATGGGCTTGAGCTGCCTCATTTGAGGCACCTGTATTTTCAAATGTCACTATTTAACCCCTCTGTGCCTCAGTTTCCACATCTGTAAAGCTCGATAGCTACGCTTACCTTGCATGGGTGTCAGGAAGATTACGTCAAGTCTCTAAAGAACTTTGAAAAAGAGAAGCACAACAAACTGAATTTACGTATTATTTGTCATTTTTTATCCCATAAAATGGAAGTCAGAGGCAGCCCAGACTGTGAACTATAACGAAATGTTCACATTTCCCTACGGCTCCGATGCCAAAACAGCTGGTGAATTCAGCATGGCTTTGCAGGAAGAAGACAGCTTCCCCACCTGCTGACCTGGCACACCCAGGGTAAGTTAATGCCTCAAATAACCACAACCTTTACTAATTGATTATTCTATATATTTCCATTACATTCTTTAACTAAACTATCAACACAGTTCACTGTGTATTTCTGATGATTAAAAAAATCCCTCTTTAGCAAAAGAATCCCTGAGAGAGAGCTTATTATACTGGGAAGAAAAAGTTCCCCATAAAAACCTCTGTTTGGGGTTCTCCGTGGTGCAGAATGAACCTCATTAGATTTCAGGCAGACAGAATCTTGCCTTGACTGGCTTCAGATCTTCTAGAATTGATTAGAAGAGCCCATTAGAAAAGTCTACACCAGCTTCTTTCTAAACTTGCAGAATAATGGGATGCTCTACAGATCATATCCCTTTATAACAAAGCAGCCACTCGCCTCCCATACTGGGTACCTTCACAAACTCTTGTTTTGTGAATATATCTCCGAGTTTTCTGTCTGTGCTTTCCTTCCCTTGCTCTAAGTGTGCCATTTTTCTCTGGTCTTTGCAGTCTCACTTTCCTGAACACTACAGTTCAGTGAAACCCTCTGGTAATGACAGCACTGGAGTGATAATGTACTTTCCCGATTTCCCGTTAATAGTAGCACTTGATCCAGCAACGGGTGCCAGCTCCGTGGCAGAAGGATGCTTTAATATCTTCTAGAGGTAAAAGGACCAGTTCAATTTACAGCCTTGGCTAACTCAGCAGTTTCACTCTGTCTTGGCACAGAAATGAATGTTTTAGTTAAAACAAAGGGAAAAAAAATCCCCTTAGTTTGCTCAGTTTCATGCCAAAGAAACAAAGTACAATTGCCTTTTTCTCCCCAAGGAAATGTGTGAAAATGCATAATGAAATGAAGGAGTTAAAATAACCAAGGGGAAGGAGAGAAAAGAGAAGGGGGTGAATAGCAGCATTAAAAAGGAAAGAGGTTTGTTTTTCTATTTTAATAGGAGACACATAATCACAGACCATCCAAAAATACATGTATCCTTGCCGAAGAGCTGCTGATATTCTACATTAACCTTTGATAGCTAGAAGTGTATTACCCCTACTGTTTTCCACAATAAATTATGTTATATCTGGCATCCAAAGCGCTAGGAAGTGTTCAGCCAGCTGGAAGCACCAGATTGGCCCAACATCCCTAACATTCAGATTATAAATAAAGGGTACCTCATACTGCTAGTATAACAAAAACAAGCAATGTGGAGGAAGGGCAACTTCCCCCCTGCCCACAGAAGCAAAGGGCGTCAGCTGGGGAATGGCAGAACAGGAATTCAGGAAGGCAGGGTTTCTGCAGGGAGACGCAGTCCCCAGCATGCCAAACCTCAGGCAAACGCAGGTCTTCAGGCAGAGAAATTAGACTTCTCCAGTTACATCTTTACCGAGGATTTGCACGGAAAAAAACACAAGGGGAAGTATATCTGGCTCTGCTCTTCCCAGATGGTATAACCACACAAACACACGCTCACACATACACATATCTTCCCACAGTTTAGGCAACATTGCCTGTTCTCTTCCAGCCGTGAAAATAATTAGTTCAGCCACAACCTCAGTTTCAGAGGATGTGGTCAAATGTGCCATGGTGCATGCTTCTCCCATGCTCTGTAATCAAAGGACATTACGGCCACAATTACTTAACGGCATTGCGATAAAGGTTGAGGAAAAGCCTGCCTGTTATGATCTGGAAAGTGAAGATATCAAAGAGGAAGAGAACAAAAGACAGTCCCAAGACTCAAAATCCAGTGACTGAATATGGCTATAAATGGGCTTTTCAAAAAGTTTGCAGTGAGTCCAACTGTTCTCAAGGAAACCACTTCATTAGCTTGAGTGGGAGCACAACTGAACCAGTACTGAGAGCTGCTAAACCAACTATATTGCTGGAAAAATCAACCTCATTTGTTTATTTTAAGGGCTAGACTATGGTGGTCCCTGGTGAGGATGTAATGGGAAGTTGGATACAAGGAGCTGTTCTCCCCACCGCTCCTTTTCGGTAGGGGCTGGCCACAGCTGCAGTCCCTGCGCTCTCCTGAGGGCAAGAATTAGCCCCAAATTGGTATAGTCCATCTTCATTACCCCAGCTATTATATAAACATGGCTATATGCTTGCTTACTTAAGCTGAAAAATGGAAAAGAGGAACTAAAATTAAGGTTAATAAAGCCGGACAGAGTATTCCCCATTTACCTTGCTCTCACCATAGTTACTTCCTTTCCCCTTCTACTTTGAGTAATGCTTTCCCCCACAACAGCACTGTTTTCTCTCTTCTCTTCTCCTCTTCCCTCCTGTTTTTCCTCCCCTGGTGCCCCCTTCCCTGCTGTTGTTACCGCTGTTGTGGCTATTCAGCACGCAGCTTGAGATTGCTGAAAGAAGACACTAAAACAGGAGCTGTCCCTCTCTGGCCTGTAAGAATTACACTAACAATAAAATTTATGAATTTTTTCAGCATCTTGTGATGGATCTCATGACTGAAAGGCACTTGAAACTGGGCAAAAAACCAACACATGGCTGGCAAGATGTCTTTCAATGTTTACCCATCTATCTCTACAGTTAGCCTGTGCCACGTTCCAAAAATTTTCACTGAATTCCCCGTTAGGCAACTGAAGTGTTGCCTGAAAAGCCCATGATCTGTTGGGTTTTGCAGGTCTGGAAGGGTTGCTAAGGTGAAACACACGCCACCAGGAACATGGTTAACAGTTGGACTTGATGATCTTAAAGCTCTTTTCCAACCTAAATGATTCTATGATTCTATGCAAGTATTTGTGCTTCTCAGGGCAGGGGGAGAGGAAGCTAGTCTGAATACAAGAATCGCACATTTGCTACAGCCTGTACATCCCAGGTTTAGACCTCTCTTGTTGTAGAAGCTGATGCTTCCCACTCAAAAGGCGGTTTGTCCAGATCCAGTTGTTGGCCCTAAAAAGACTGGGTTTTTTAAAGAAATGGTGCTCCATACCAAAGAACTGGCACAGATTTACTGTTTTTCACTAAGATTTGTTATACCGGTATGAGATTTGTGGAATAAAATAAAGACCCAGAGAGAAAGGTTTGAAGAAAAAGAGGCAGATCTGCAGCACTGCTTCCACGCTTTCTTTTTACTGTCAGGGACAACATACCGCACAGCTTGTTTAAGGATTCTGGATAGTGTAGTCCCAGCAGACATTTCCTGTACTAAGATGTATTCTCATTAGAGTTACCAAAAGGGAGTATTCAAAACATTACTTATCTGCACATAATCACTATATCACGCCATGTATCCTTTATTTTAATTCCTACTTGCTTGCTAATTACCCACCACACTGAAGGTCTCACAACTGCTCTCCTTTCAGCAGCTTTGTTTGCAAAGTGTCTGGCAATAATCTCCCAGCAGTGTATTATCATGCCCTTTTCATCACACTATTTAATCAATAGGGTAATGACCTCATATAAGCTAGTTCCAGGACCTAGCTATGCCATGCTAAATAAATGAAACAAACAAAACTGTGGGCTTAAACGCCTTCTGTTTTACAAACCTGGACATGAACCACTTCTGCATTAAAATCTACTATAATATATAGAAATTACAAATTCTTCACATCTCTTGCCAGAAAAAAAAAAGATTCTACAGTACTGTGTGGAAATGGCTGGTTTCTTTAAACAGACATAATTGCAAAACATGTGTGTTCTTGGTCAAGTGTTCATAGGAAAATTTATCCTGATAACACTGGAAACAACCCTTTCCCCCAGTACATCACGTCATCACTTAGAAGACTGAATGGTGACCATCACAGCTAATGGGATGAAATCACATGCAGCACACTTCCAAAACAGAGGTTGGAACAAACCTTCCTTTCAAAAGGATTTCTGTTGTAGTGAGCAGAAGGAAAGCAGCTTCTCTCCACTTCCTGAGCTGTAAACTTACGAAGTGTGGTTTGCTTTGATTTTGCATCTCATGGCTGGATTACACTCTGTCTAATAAAGTGCATGTGAGATGTATTTAGTAAGGTGTGAACTCTGGAGCATATGTAGCATCGCTCTAGCACAGCAATTCTCTTGTCCAAAGGAATAGGGTGACAAATTGAGTCTGTCTGCTCTTCTTAACCACCACTTTTCATAATACTAGTAGAAATTTAATTTCAGAAATACCTGTTTTCGTCAAATTTTGTAGTAACAGGCCAACAGAAAGAGATGAACACAACTGTCTAGCTGGCACACTGAGTGACTGCATATCCCTTGTATTCTTGGGGAAACCAGGGAAAATTACCCACAACAGCACAGAAAAGTTTCACCCCACACAACCTCTGACAGAATGGTTAGGATAGAAAACAAGCTGTCTTCATGACATCAGCACAGCTGGGGAAGGGAAGTTCAGGGACATCTGAAAAGAGGATGAGTACACACTACAAGGAGCATAAACCACACGGTTTTGTATCAACTTGGCAATATCACCATGCACTGCTTTCACATGAATGGAGATTCCACTCAGAAACAGTGTGAAAGAATAATAATAGGTTTTAATCCTGCTTTATCCCAGGTATTAACAAGGCAACCCATTCCTATCAATACACCTTGAAACAAATTTTTACTGGAAATTTTTTGCTGCACAAATGCCACTTACATTCTTTTGGCACTTTCCTTTTAGGTGTGTTATGAAAATGACAATGTGCCAGTCATCCAAGCTGTCGGCACCAGCTAAAATCTGTTCTGAGGCAGAGTAATTTACACTTGGATGAACACCTCCCAAGAAGTAATCACATAAATACCTTCACATTAGAGACACAACTCATTGCTGGTTAGGTAACTCCTATAATGAGCGTGCTATCTGTCCCAAAGAACTGAAATGGCTTCAGTGCAAATATTCTGTTAAGCTGACGTAGATGTTGGAGTGGTAACTATGCAGAGTGCCTGTGAAGCACTTGCTGTGTTACAAGATATTAGTTCTGGACTATAAAACTGCATTTTGGAAAATGTTCTCTCAAAACGTCCCATATGACACAAGTCTAGCAAAGTAAGAACTTAAAAACCCAACATTCCCAGTCCCTTAATGAACTGAACCTCTCCAACTGGTCCATCTGGTGGTCTGGCCACTACAAAACTATTACCTTTACTTCTAATGCAGAGGCAAAGAATAGCAAAAAATGAAGGAAGTGATAACACTAAGAAAAGAAAAGAATGAAAATTCCAGACATCTCCACGTGAGGCAAACTAACCTCCAGCAGTGGGTGGTCACGCTAGACATTAACTGCTTCCCTGATATTTATGAAGACACTCAGAACAGTCAGTGTAAAATATCATTGTTAGGTAACATCAAATTGCCTTCCCAGCAAAATCTGTCCTTGGATTACCCAGAAGAAGGACATGTCATTGAATTACTTCTCTAATCCATCTTTACAGAAAATAAATGATTCCTATAATTGGTGACATTGCAGCCCACCATCGGTTAAGTACAAGAATTCCTCATTCCTCTTGTGAAAGGATCCACTCCTACAACGGCAACACATCCCTCCAACAGATGAACAGGGGTGGCTGGAATGAAACATGAGACCTTCTGTCCTTTGCAGTGCTATTCAAAATCTAGCAGAAGGATCAAGCTGGACAGGATGGCAATGACTTGCCTTTACAGTTCACCACTTTGGTACCAGGTAGCTTAGCATATTGATACTTAAAATGCCACCAGTAGTTTTCAAGGTAAATGTTGACTTTAATGAACGCTCCTGCACGATCATCTCTTGTCTGTCAGGTAGAGTTTCAGTCTTTTGGGGAGTCTTCTTGTTCAGGAAAACACTATTGTGTGCACATTTTCTCCTATCACTTCTGTTCTGCAATCATCCTTTCAAGTTGGAGGCAGAAATTCTAATTCCAGTGCATTCTCCTCATGCAATAACATTACATTAAACAAACAAACGAAAACCAGTTGTTCATCTCTTACCATATAGGAAGTACAAGGTCATAGCTTTCCCTTCAGGCCTGCAATCCTCTCCGCAGTCAGAGGGCAACAGGACACTATGGTGTCTCTGTTTACTTCTGGACGTTTCTCTTTCACAAAGAAAAAGGGATGACAAAATAGAAAAACCAAAACTGTTGTAACTTTTCCTCAGATATTCAAAAAATCTTTTCAAACATGAGAGTTTGGAGAGAGAAACACACAATTAATATAATCATGAAACTTTTCACTTTGAGTCCTAAAAACACACACACACCCTACCTCACCCTTCACTGTGAAGACTGCAGGACTTAGCCATATGGGCAGGCTTCATGGTAAAGACTCCCCAAGGTCTTCTCATAAGAAACGGCTCTAAGCCATCCTGAGACCTACCGCTGACTGATCAAGGAGTGCAGAAGCACCTCAGAGAGAAGTCTACCTGATTTAGATGGGGTGGAAACAGGGGAAAAAAACAAACCCAAAAACCCCTGTAAGGCAACAGAGCCTCAGATTTTTCACAATTTGGATGTGTGTCAATATTAAAGTGGAAAAAGTAGGAGTTTGATAAAAAGATCTGATAGAAAAGCAAAAGAGGTATATAAGCGATTAACTAACTTGATAAAGAAGTAAAAGGGATAATGTGATTAAAGCTGATCCACATGGGTTTCTGGAAAACAGATCTTGTCAAGCTAACTTGATATCATTTTCTGATGTGATTACAAATGGGACTGCTAAAGGCAACCATCTTGATGGATGCCTGTAAGAGAACTGGCTTTGTACCACACCATAGTTTGACTGAAAAGCTAAAAAGCATAAGAGATGGGATTCATCCACAGTAATTACAGCTGTCTAAAGTTTGGCATCTTGTCTTAACTTCTCTATGTTCCCATTACAGTCAATGAAAAGAAAAAGGTACTGTCAAAAAAAGATTTATGACTTTTTAGATAAGTCCACTACATCCTTCTGCGAAGGTCTCCATCTCTCTCCATTGTCTATTATGAGCTTAGAAAACTGCCAACTATTAGAAACTAATTTTTGGATGGCTAGAATTAGATGTGATGAATCAGAATGGCATCTTAAACTACTTAAAAACTACACAGCAGATACCTCTAAACCATCATTACATGACCGGGGAACAAGGCACTGGTACTTAAATTGGTTATTGCCTCCTAGATTATTTTTCATTTTTGTTAAAAATATCACAATAGGGGAAGATAACTAGAAAAAGGAAAATAATGAAGATGACAGTTGAGTTAGGTGAGTGTAACCTGACGTTACATACTTCAGTATAGTCAACAGGAAGGCCATGGATTAAGGAACAAGTATAATGAGACTCACTTAATGAAGGAGGATTCTACTCTGGGAAAAAAAGAGACCCTAAAGAGGAGGCATGGATTTGGGAACAGAGGCCATGACAAATAACCAGGTTATTATGAATCTCTAGAGTACTGCAGTAACAAAAAGCTACTATGCTCACCAGGTGTAAGTAACAAATAGGAGTAGGGAGGTTATGTTATCTTATTTGGAATCAGTGAAATGACTAGTAGTTTCACTGGGTTTGTGGTACTGTTTTAAGAAAAACTATGAAAAATTCCATGGATTATGAGGAAGCCAGGGGAACAATTATGGTATTTGGAAACATGTCTTACTGCAGGACACTCAAGGCGCTCAATCAATTAACTTCTCAAAGAGAAAGCTAAAGAATGATTCGATCACAGTCTACAAGTGCTTACCATAGGGATCAAAAATTTGATAATAGAAGGCTCTTCAATCTAGCAGGCAAAAGCAGAACAAAATCCAAGGGCTAGAAGTTACAGCAAGACTAATTCAGTCTAAAAATAAGGTGCAAATTTTAAACACTCAAGGAATAACTTAAAATAACTTGCCAAGATCTGTGATTTATTTTCCACCACCACAAAATAAGTTTTAATCAACACTTGGCCTTGATAGAACTTTACACTTCCATTTCTAAGCTTATTAATACATTCATTCTGAGAATCTTAGAATGTTATTGCAGAGAAAAAGAATAAATGTTGGAAGCTGGGAAGCGTTCAGCACAGTATTCATACACATGCAAGAGTTTTCATTTCCATTTGATCACCAAGTCACAGACCCTCTACTGTGAAGTTGCCTAACTGAAACACCTTCTTAGTACTCCACACTACGCAAGCCTTTTTGATTAATGAGCATTAACTCAAAGTAGATTGCACTAAAATTAGGAAGCAGGAAGAAATCATAATTTGCAATTATCCCTCGCAGAAATACCTCAATACAATACTTCAGAGTCATTTTAGGCGTACCATTGTTTTCCAAATGTAAAGGTAAAACACAAATCACAATATGGTAAAGATCTCTCAGTAGGCAATTAAAAATTAATCAGCTAATTAGATCAAATGAACGAGAAAATAAGGCTCAGGAAGACATCCATTCTAATTAACATAATATTAACTTACAAAAGACTTGTTCAGACAAAAAAGATCATCTTTATTTCAAATATCAAACCAATCGATAGAAGGAAACAAACAGCTACTTCTTACCTTGTTATCGCAATGACCAAAGCCAAAAGGAAATGACTGTAACAGTCAGCCAACTGCCTGTGCAACTGTATTAATCTCATACCATTTCCAATCTTGTTAGCTATTTGAATCCACAATTTAAACTAACTTGTACTTAATTTATGGGGATGCTACCCATTTTGTGCCTGCTCTACACTTGCTATATTTCTTAAAAAAATCTTCTAGGTATTTAAAAATAAAACTAATGAGATCCAAAGTCTCACCTAGGTTTCTCCTCAGATGGGTGTTTCCTAACCAAAGCACAGGGCTTTACTGTGGAGACAGGGGATGTTAAAATAAGGAAAAGTGGACGGATTCTTAAGTCTGTGTCAGGGACGATAACATATACTCTCAAGGAAGGAAATAACATTATAGGACACCTTATTGAATAAACCTGACTGGTTAAGCGGAAAGGCTCAGGCAATCAGACAAGGAATTGGGCATGGTTGAACCTAATTAGATAGATTGCATAGATTAGAAATATCTGTAATTATAGGAGAGTTCCTAAAATATTTTTTCAAATTTTTCCGGCTGGAGTCATAGGACATGTGCCACAGACTTTTGAGTGCTCCAAGCGATCCGGCAGCTGGGAGACAACCATGACTCCCAGCACTCCAGTGCAGCAACTTTGTGGACGGTACCCAGCACAACTCACAAGTACCACACTTTGCAGCCCCTCACAGATCTCTGCGTTATCCAGATCCTTATTATCCAGTGACCCTTTTGCCAGGCCAATACAGCATTCCTGCACATCTCGTGACACAGGCCTGGTTTGGGAGCAACCTTTGAACTTCCGGAGAGCTCCAGGGGACTCAGGGCTACAGGCCAGGCTGGACACAACTCCAATATTTACTTTTGTGAGGGGAAAAAAAGAAATCTAGAGTGTGTAATGGTTTAGAAGTAGGCTTTGCAAACCAATTCCACAATGAATGTATTTCACTTTGATCACCCCTTCCAGCCCATAACAGAATTGAGGCAGTATTTTGTTTTGCAGAAATTAGTACCTTCAAGACTTGTGGTGGATTTATTATTTCTGCTAGGGCTTGCACTTCCTTTCTGATCCACTGCTGTAAAATCCAGAAGGACAGAACAGCGCAGAAAATTACTGCGAAGATGTAGTGTGACATAGGAAGAGTCAGACGCATTATGTGTGAACAATACGACAAAAGGAAAAGCCATCTGAAAATAAATGAAAAAATTAATAATCAAAAGGGTGTCTAATTCTTATCTGGGCACTTGTTTGCTCACTCTGTGAATTAGGATCATCAGGCCATGGCATATAAAGCTGAGAGGGACCCTGGGCCCAGAATTCAGTCCTGCTTGAGGAAGGTGCCAGAACCAACCATTCTGGGGAAAGAAACAGTGCCACCAGAAAACTAGTGAGGCACCAGACACATAAGTTTTCTCTTGCTTCGTTCCTGAAACAAGGGCTCCACGACCTGGGGCTAAACCTTCATATCCACTCCAAGCTTGGTCTTGTCACTGAAACAACCAGTAATGGCAGTTAGGTCACACAGGGCAGCTGTCCTATAATGCAGGCATCAGGTACTGGTCAGAGACTTCAAATCAATGTGCAGAGATGACAAAACTGCTGTTAGGAGAGAATAACTTCCAATCAGCCCAACATTGAAACCAGCAGCAGTATATGGTACATAACGAGAGTCACACACGCACATGGAACAGAGAGACTTCATTGTTATGCATTTCCATGTAAACTGTGGCTTATAGTTAATGGGATACAGGCTCAAAGGATAATGTATAGAATTTATAAAACAAAAGCCTCAAAAAAAAGCACTTTGGTAGCAGAAATTGTTTTTTCAACTGCAAGCTATGAACACTTGACATAAAAATAGTCTATCCAGAAATCGCTGAGTATGTTGGAGAAAAACAGAGAATGACTGCACTTGGAGAATTTCATACCAGTTTGATCACTGATTCTTCAGTAAGCTATTTGGGACCACAGGCTAAACATTCTCCTGGAACAGATGTATCAATCAAAAGCTAAGCCTACTTTAAATAAATAAGCAGCGCCTATTTTCTTCTCCAGAATGCTTGATCAAAAAGCTGTGTTCTCTGGCCATCCACTGCTTTGCGTTTGGTAGCTGACAAAATACTTCACTGATTTACACTGTAGCATGTGAGAGGTTTAGCAAGCCGAGGTCTCAAATACAGGTCAATTTTTGTCACTGATGAAAGAAATCATCTACAGGATATATAGTAGATTAATATTTGTCAGACTTCCCAAACAAGCCAGAAACCTATTCCTTCCTGTTCTTTAGAGAACCCTCTAACTTGTTTTCCTATAAGGGATAAAAAAACTTCCAGAGACTAAGAGAGCAGAACAGAAAATCTATTTCTCACTCCTTGATAGCCTGGAGCTGTAATACAGCAGGATCAACAGATTTTTTTTATTAAAAAAAAAAAAAAGGAAAAGGAAAGGAAAGAAAAGGGAAAAAAACCACACCTTGCTGCTGTAATTTCTATGACCAGTTTTTGATCCCGCCCTTATTTGCACCTCCTCTTCACGTATAAAGAAAAAGGTAGAAGAGCGTGCACCTCAGCTAGGAGGATCACCCAAGATGCATGTTCTCCTTGGTACAACAAACAACAAGTGAAAAACAGTGAAAAACTCTGAAATCTCCTTGGCAGCAAGGTCAGATGCAGCAAATAGTGAATGGATGGGGGACGACTGCCTCAAGACTCCTCCTGGTCATTCCTCGGTGCAAGCCTACCCAGTGTGAGCCAGCACAACACGGAGATGCCCAGATTATTGTACCTGTTCCAGAAGAAGAAGCTGTTGAGCTGCCTCCAGGCAGCAATGCACTGAAGCTAACTGGCCCAGCTAAGATTTAAGGCGTAAGTTCTACAAATAGCAGCCTCCACAGTCTTCCACAACCATGATTCATCCCTTCAATGCAGTTCACCCTGAGCACTGGAGAACAGCTGTGGAATTAACCCTACATTATAATAAATACCTAATAGAAGGCCCTCCTGGTGGCTATCTCCAGCTTTCTGCAAGGGGCCTGAACCTCCAGGGCTCCCTACAGACCTCTGCGACTTGTAGCCTGTTCATTGCCTGACCTAATTCTTCTAAATGGCTCACCCATTTTGGCTGACAATTTCCTCTAAATGCCCAGACACCAAGCAATGGAAAATTTCTTTTAAATGCCAGTTAATGAGCAATGGAAAATGTCATCACGATGAAGTTATGCAGGTACTTAAGTGCTCTGCTGGATTAGGCCTTTGTGAGCTATGTTATAGTCTCACATTTGATGAGATTTTCTGAGTGTGCTAAATAAGATGAACCTCTATGATAAGAAAAAAAGAAAAAAGGGATGTATGTAAAACATTTTTAAAGCTTCTGCGGTTCTCAGATGGCATGGTAGAGAGAAAGAGAATGCAAAAACATAAACTAGGCTATGCTTGTGTAAATTACTCTGACATTTAATAACTCTCTACTAAAAATTCTCAAGCAAGGCTACTTCAGATATTTTTAAGGTCATGTATCATTTACTGTCTAGGTCAATTTATGCATCAGCAAAAATTGCTGCAAACCCTTCTGGACAGCACTTTAAAAATAAAGGTATATGTAAGAGGTTTTGGCCATATTTTCCTCACCAGTCTCTGCTCTTTCACCTTGGAAAATTAAAGTAACATTCTGTAATAAGTGAAGTCAGTATGATATTTCAAGGCAAGCCAAGGACAAGCTTTATAACTGTGCTATCAAAATGCTATTAATAAAAGCAAAAATACACAGATGATGCTTGTGTTCCCCCATGGATGGAAAAAATTATTGTCCACTAAGTTAACATTTCAGATACCCTCAGTTTTTCCTAAGGTCTCAAAGAAGGCAACAAAAAACATATCTCTTGCTGTTAACTTGTATAAACCATCTGCTATCATGTAGTGCCCTATTTTAGTAAATACTCCAAGGCTTCTTAAGAGAATGTATGGATGAGTTGGATTTCTGTGAGGAAAAAAGGTGGAAAATTGTGGCTAGAATATCTGCTTTCATAGTTAAGTTTCATACCAGTGTCTTAGTTTATTTTTGTTTGGGTCCACGGGGTTGTATTTATAAATGCACCTCACATGAAGCATCTGAATTCACTCCTCTGTATATAGTTCCCCTCACGGTTACCCCCAGGACAACCCATGCTGCAGTAAGTACAATTCCCTCCTTCTGACAGATGTGAAGCCAGACATACCGGGGTGTGCCAGTGCAGCATGAGGCAGCGCTGCAGTGAAACATCCAAACTGGCTCTGAATGGGCAGAGCTGACTACAAGGTATCTTGGCACCCATGTTACCTCACTTGATGCCCCTCTGCACACCCCAGAGCACTGCTGAGCCACACGCTGCAGAAATACGCTACAAGGATGGGGCTGGCTGCACCACGTAAGCAAGCACAGCCAGGGACTCTTCTTTTCAAGACCACTGAAATTTCCTGAGGACTTCTGCAGAACTGTAGACTGTATGCAGCAGTGCTATAACCTTTAATACTCACTTCTGTTAACATTACCTTTTGTGTTTTGCTTTTTTACACAACCAAAGAAACAGACAGCTTCTCACAGGTTTAGGATGCTTATGGCTTTTCCCGATACCTGTCTTGCCAGAAGTCTAACTGCAGAAGCAGAGAGAGACTGTGACCTGTTTGTCCTATTTTTTTAGGTACATAGTACAGGTGGCTACCCAGCTACACACACTCTTTATTTAACTGTTCCTTCTGCTCCCTCCCTAGAAGAAAACATGTTTACATTTAAAGCACCATATAATTGTTGTACTGAGTTGTGGGCTTTCTACCTGCACCATTTTTAAAAACAAATTACCTAAGGAAAATCAGGCTTGGAGAATTTGTCTTTTCACCTGGTCTCAAGTGATCAAAATGCACACACACATTTTCATTGGAGACAAATTACGAGCACATGTGTGTGTTCTGTTTACTTCTTTTTCAATGCTTAAAAAGAAATCAGTTTTGAAACTAAAATATACTTTGAGAGCCCAAGACAGCTCACTTAGAAAATACCACAGAGCATTTAAGAACATCCTGGAAAAAGGCAGTATTTGTCAAATTAATTCCACTATTTATAACTTCTGTCCTCTCACGAATCTTGATATTTTCATTGAAATCACTATTACTGATTTCCCCTTTTTTGCAGCCCTAAAATAATGAAAGATTAACTATATCATAAAGCCACTTCTCTTTGTTACATTAATGCAATATGTTAGATATTTTGAAAAACCTCACTAACAATACATAGACTTTCCAGGATAAAAATGCTTAATTTAAAGCTGTGTGCTCAAAGGTCTGAAAAAAGAGCCTTTTTTCACCCTTACTTCCAATGCTCTCATTACACCAATGGGAAATTCTTAGGAAACTTCTCAGATCTTCCATATTTATTTCGTTTTATTTTAGATCCTTGTCTCATAAAACACAGTGAAAAGTTCTCGGGCAGCTTATAGTACTGTTTAAAACTAAACTAACTTTATTATTCATTCAATCTCCTCCATTATTTATCCTTCTTGATTTAAAAGTAGGACTCACAACTGCAGTACAGGAGTTTGCTGCAAGTCCCTGGAATGCAGCCTCGCCACAATTAGCCATTGATCCAGCTGCTCGTACCATGACAAGGGAACGCAAACTCCCTCCTCCTTGAGGCTACAGCTCCACAGAGAAACCCTTCAACATCACAGACTTCTACCACTACATTTCTTAACTTAATAAACAGCATCAGCTCAGCCCTAAGTTCTTAAGCTGCAATGAGATACACACACTTTTATTCATTAGGCAAGTGTTTGGGGTTTTTTTCTGTCATGAACCTGTTCAGCTCTTCGTACACACAGACTATTTTTTTTTTGCCACCTTTTGGTAATGCAACTTTGCATACACTTAAACTGGTGTGTAACAAGATCTCTCACGCAGAACTAGTTTCATGTTAAATACGGGGTTTTTTTCAAAATGCTTTTACTATGTTAGTAAAACCTCACTAATGTAAAAGACCTATAGCAAATATTCACATTTTATGAAAGAGGTTATTGAACAATGAGCTCAGAGAAAGGAAAAAAATCAAAGGCGGCACTGCAAAATTCACAGCGCTCGGTGAATATGACAGGTGTCACTTAATTTTAATTATTGATTACAGTATTTCAGACTATGCTTGCTAACAGAGGGAAGAATGAAAGCAGACCAACTTTAAAGTACCCAGCTGCTAAGGGGTCACTAGGAAGTGCTAGGAGACATCAAGATTATAGTAGCACATTCCCGCAAGTATGTTGATTTCAATGTTTCGTTATCCCGCAAGTTGTATCCACCACTACTGTAAAAAGTATCTCAATATCCATTTTAACTGGAAACAATGAGCAAGAAATCTACACTGTGCCTATGGCACAAAGAGTCCAGGTAAGCCACTTCTGCACCTGTGGGGTGCATTACAGATTTAATTACTACACTGCAAACCAGCACTCAAAAAAGTCGCGCATACCTTCATCACACCGTACCAAAGCCTACCCGTGTCAGTATGATTACAAGGCAGTAGCCATGTTCAGATGGATTTTGGAGCCTAATTCTTGACCCATTTTTTCAGTCTTGTCTCTGATTTCTATTTGATAGCTATGACATAAACTGGTTGATTATTCAAATAGTACAACATTCCATCATTACCTGTGATACTTTAACCATGTATCTAACACAATGTCTCTGTTTTATACATAGTATTTAATTTTGTCCTTGCTAAAAAGTCTTCTACTGGCTTTAATTACACTCATGAGAATGGAGAATTGAAAAAACATATTGTTTGCCCGAGGCCTCGGGTGGAAAGAAAAGGTTTCATGGCTCGGGGAATCACTCTTTGGTGACTTTAAAATTTCTCATACTCCTGATCCAAGACCGATATCCACCACTTACATCTTATAAATGAAGTGTGATCCCAAAGTGCTCCAGATCGATTACATGAAAACCAGGCAGGCAACATATAAGTACTTCACTCCCTGACCTATGTAAGTAGTTCAGTGCTTGACCCTAAATGCTTAGTAAATACATTTATACATTTAAATTTAGTGGCTCAGGGAGGAAATATCCACCTTATGATGTAATACATACATGTGTTTGCATTTATAGTGTTTTAAATAATGATGTAATATCACAGTCCCTCAGGAACCTGATGTTAATTTCTTACCTACCAAATCTGGCTTCTGTAAGTCTCTCTTTGCCAGCCCCAATTCGCATGCTGGGCTGAAACAAGTCTATGCCTGTCAGGGTTTGTTCTCCCTTTGAGGACGCTCACGGCACACACGGCTCTTCTGGGCCCGGGTAGGAACCAGCGGCACATCCAGGGTGCGAAGGCGCCTCGGAGGCACACGCCGGCGCCGCCTCGGGATGCTGAGGGCCGCGGCCCGCCCAGCGCCCCCCGCCGCGGCAGCCTTCGCGTTCCGCCCCTGCGCGGCGGGGCCGGACGGCGCGGGCACAGGCTGAAGGCGGGAAGGCGCCTCACGGCCGCGGGGGCGGGGCCAGGCCCGAGGGGGCGGGGCCAGGCCCGCGCGGCGCGAGCTCCCCGCCGGCGGCAGTTCCCTGCTGCGCCCGTCCCCCCGCGCCCGCCGCGCCCGGCCCAATGGCGGCCCGAGGCCGGCGCCACGGCGGCCAATCGGCGGCGGCGCGGCGGGCTCCCCGGCAAAATGGCGGCGCCGGGGTGGAAGCGGCGGCGCCATGCCCGGTAGCCGGCGGAGGGGGCTCTGCCTCAGGCCCGCTGCCCTGAGGAAGGGGAACGGCGGCAGCGAGGAGCAACTCACCCGGCGGCAGCGGCCGGCGGAGCCCCCCGCGGAGGAGGAGGAGGCGGCGGCCGGCGGCGCGGAAGGCGCCGGGGGCCGAGGCCTACCCGCCGGGGAGGCGGCGGTGCGCGGCGCTGCAGGTACGGCGGGAGCGGCCCCGGGGGGGCTCTGCCCTGCCCGCCGCCCCCGGAGCCGCGGGGTCCGCGGCCTGCCCGCGAGGAGGGGGCCGGTGCGGTGCGATCCTCCGGCCGCTCTCCCCCGCCCCGGGTGGGAAGGGCCCGTGTCACGGAGTGGCGAGAGCAGCCTCCCGCGGCAGAGCCCCAGACGCGACCGACGACGCCAAAAACTGCTCCAGGAGAGGATCGCGCCTGGCCGTGCTAAGCCTTTAAGTGCAAAGCATCTCCTGAGATGCTTCTCACGCAGTAATTGCATCTTTTAAAGTTATATCTGTGGGCTTCCACAGCTGCAGCGTCATTTCTGAAGGGCAGGGGTGACTAGCTGAGCTCCATGTAGTGCGCTCGGCTCATTTACTGGGCTGAGACAACTGCAGGCTGGTTTTGTGTAGTTATATTCCTGCTTTTAACAGGCCTAGCCAAAAAAGGCCCAGTGGAGGAAATATAGGCAAAGGCGTGATGCCAAACAGTTTGCGGGCCTGTTAAAATTGTGACCCAGATCAGAGGCTGGGTGAAAGATGCAGAGCAAGCAAGAATGCAAAATCTTCTCTCGTTTAGGTATACATAGTTTTTCTTAACGTAAGCTGAAGTCAGTACTCCCTCAAGTATTAGGATTGACAGTTCTCACCCTTAGCGTCAGATGCTGAGCATACAGCTGTTAGTATCGTGTGATGCTCCGTTATCTCCGTGGCGATGTAACTGACAAAGAGAAGAGTCATATTCTGCATTAAATGTGTACTTGCGCAATATTCCTGTTGTAGGTAAAGGAATGATGAGCGTGAATTGGTTTATATTCTTACAAGTTGAATCAGTGTCTTTTTAGGCCTTGTCCCGTTCTATGTTCTAAGTAATTTGGGCTTTTATTTTGTTTTTTAACAAGGATCATCCTTCTGTTTACACAGAGTCATGTTTACATAAAACACCTAAGAGATCGTTGAGTAGGAAATCCCGTATACCTACGTTCAGCTCTCCTGTTAATGACACCGATATACAGCAAGAAATCTTTTGGGATCCTCATTCTCCAATTGCACACAGACTAGGTAATATTAACAAAATCCAGACCTCAGGGTGCCTATTTGAGGCGTGCATTCCCAATGCATGCACTAAATGTTACCAAATTTCTTGAAAGAAGGTCCCTCTCAGTTATCATGGTTAGGTTGTTCGGGTTTATTTTTATTAAAAACCTGTAAATTCTTCAATATTCTACTGAACCAAACTGATTTTAACACATACACTTGAATTATTTGAGATATACTGCACTTTATAAATTGAACTTTAAGAAGGTTTTTTGTTTGTTTTCATAGGCAATGGAAAAACCAAACAGTCTACCAGTAGATGCGCAGTAGAAATTTCAGAAATTGTTAATCGTATTGCTCCTCAGGTAATTGTTACTTTCTAAAACAATGCTCAGCTTGTTTGATTACTAAACAGAACAATGCTACAGCCTTGGTGAAGGCTCAGTTCTAGTCACAGTAGTCTCATGTTAAGAATTGGGTGTGTAGAAAAGTAGTAACGTTCATAAAACTGGACTGAATTGCTCTTAGGAGTCACAGATGCCGTAAAAAAGGACATATTAAGAAAGTGGACTTGCAGCAGCTCCATTTTAGTAAGTTTTACTTTTAGAATGCAAGTTAGTCCCTTATCATAGAAATACTGTTGTGTTTGTTTATCCTTAATCACTCATCTGTTAAAAAGGAAGAGTTTCTTCACATACTGCATTTACTTGGCGGTTGGTTTTAAGCCTTTTCAATGGTCTTGAATGACTGCTGAAGTACAAGAACAAGACTCAAATAAGAGAGACTCCACAATAACATAAACATAGTAACTTTGCTCCCTTACTCTAAATAATTTGCCTTTTTACCGTAAGATCTATGTTCTTGGTATCTCCTCTTGCTGTGAACCTGATGTCCACAGCCTGGGAAGTGAAAATAAGAGTGTTGGCTTATTGTTTGCTTTTTATTAAGTGCAAGAAGAGAACATGTCATTCCTAAAACAGTTCTGCAGAATTCAGCTTGCAAAATATAGCATTTATAATGTATTCACTATTTGGCATATCTGTGAGAAATTATACTTGAAGAATTGGAAAATCGTTAATAAGGGATGCCACTTTGTTCTTTTTAAATAATTATAGCTCTGTCATCAATGTAAATAATACCAGGATTTGCAAATACCTGTTGCTCATGTTCTTTTTTCTTAAAAGCATAATAATTTTAATAAAAATAACAAAGAGAAAGAAAATGTGTCCAAAACTACCCAGTAATTAGTGAAGTTCAAATTACTTTTGCGGTCTTACATGCAGTAATTTCCCATGTCCCATGGCTCTGGCTATCTGGATAATATACCACTACTGTGTTGTATCTCTTAGTTTTCAGAATTCCAAGCCAAGCCTGAACTTTGAAACAACTTCATTTAGTTTCTAAACTTCACTTATTTCTGTTTAAAGGCTCTTTATATAAATGAGTCGTAAATGGAAGAAGTCAGAATTTTTTGCTGGAAGCATACAGAACGATTTCTTTCGAAGTCTCTGATTTGTTAATGCTGCTTTAAGTGGATAAAGACAGCGTATCTCAACTAGCTCCTTAGTAGTGTACTAAAGTAAATTAGATTGCATCTTGTAACATGAATATTGCAGATTATGTGTAAAGCTAAAAAGTAAATAAGAGTATTAGATTTGAGCACCAAAGTAAAATTCAGTTATTTTAATTGAAGTTCCTGTTTTAAATTGATACAATTAAAGTGATACAACCATTGGTATGCAATATCACAGTAATCTCACTTAGCTTGTATTGGTTTGGCTCCTGTCTGTGGCTTTCAGCAGATTTGATCCAGTTTAATTTGTTTAGCAACTTTAACTAATGCAAGGTGTGAGTCTAGTCCAATCTTTATCCAAAATCGAATTGCTAAGCATTACAAATCTAATCATTCAGGATGAAAAAGCAGCCTGTAACGAAGACTCCCTTTTAGGGACGTGGATTGGTGAGGATGCTATTCCCTGTACACCTGGAGTAGTAAAAGTGCGAGCTAGGACAAAGTTAAGTTGTACAAGGTAAGTTACAGTTTTGTCTTGCCCATCACAGCCGGGCTTTCGTGAAAAAGGGTATGTGGTGTTCCTTTATGTATAGTGAACCGTGTAATTGTACATGAGCATACAGAATGCTTTTAACTTTATTCTTGTTATCTCTTCTTAATGGGGTGTTTCTTGGGAATTATCAAAAAGATTGCCTGCTGACTGCGCGCTGAAAGCGGTGGGATTCAGTCACGTTCTCTGTTAAAGTAGAGAATGGAGAACTGGTATAGCCATATTACTGAGCTTGGCTCCACTTCCTCAGTAGGTCTGATTTTCTTTTCCATATTTATTTTTTAAATCTAGAGATCTTAAAATAAAAAATCCTGAAGAGGAGCTCATGAAATTGGCTAAGGAATTTGATAAAAATCTAGTAGAGCTAGATGCTGTTCAGGAACAAGAGAAGCTTGGTCATGACCTCGAGACCACCTCAGAGTCTTTAAATAATTCTAAAGATGAAGTAAATATGAAGAACCTGAAATCACTTCTTGGTGAAGTATCTGAAAGAGATCCTGATCTGTCCCTGAAACCAGTTGGACAGAGCACTGGCATCCCTGCTGCAGAGCCCTGTCAATCTGGCAGTCAAAAACCTGCAGACCTTGAGGCTGAAATAGCCCTTCATGCTCTTTTTGACTCCTCTACCCAGATGTGTAGTGGACAGTTGAGCCAAGGACTATCAGGTACTTCTTTAAATAACAGCTTCCATGAAAACAAAAGCATCTTGGAGGAGGAGTACCTTCCTGAGCAAAATAAACACATGCAACAAGGTAACTCAGAGGCATATCGAAAAGATACTCCGTGTCCCCTAGGAAGTGTGAACCAGGTTATTCCAAAACCTAATATGCACACATTGATAAAAAAAAATCCTTCTTTGAAGACGCCGTTGGTGGTCTCCAATAAGCTTGCTGGAATAGTTAATGATGACTTTGATGACTGGGATACAGATTTGTTGGCAGATGATTCTTTTGTGATGCAAATAACCCAAAACCCTGAGTTGATAACTACTGAAGAAGCACTACCAGTTCCTACAAATCCATCTGTGCATGGTTTCAGTGACGCTAGCAGAACAAAGGAAAGAAGTAGTTGCGATTCAGTAACCTGTTTGGGGAATGTACAGAAATCTAACAGTTTGCAGTTTTCACCTCTGAAACGTTCTAGTAAAAACACACAAAATGTTGGAAAATCTCTTTCTTTACAGAAGCCATATAAGTCAGAAAAGTCAAAGACAGAGACCATAGCCTTTCATGGCAAATGTGACGTTAGGCCAGATAAAATAAATTCTGTTTGGAAAAGTGCCCAAAACAGTGATTTGAATTATATTCCTGTTTCAACACAATCAGAAGTGAAGAGTGGAAACGAAACTATTCAGCCTAAAAGTGACCCCCTTCCTCTTCTTCCTTCAAGATCTAATCCTCATAGACAATGGACTGAAAAGCCTGGGAACAACACACACGTTTTCTGTCAATCATCCAGTGTTTCTACCAATACAAAACCTAATGCTCTAACTAAAGTGGTTAACCAAGCTAATACAGGTCACTTAAATGAAGTTGAAATACCAAAGAAACGTCCTCTGTCATTTGATGACTGGAATGAAGCAAAGTTCTCTGATGAGATACTAGATATGTTTTGTGAATCCGATAGTCTTTGGGATGCAAACTGTGAGGATGATGAACTGTTGTATCAGGTGTGTGATGACATAGAAAAGCAGACTCAGAGCCAGGATGTTAAACAAGGAAACGAAAGAGCTAAAACTATGCAAGGAGCCAGCATTAATTCCAGATCAAATGCTGATAATGGGTTCCCAGCATCTAAACAAGGACTACCTGATCTTCGCTTGGCACAGAAAACAAATGCAAAACAGGAAGCTTTCTCACTGAATAGTTCCTGTAGGAATTCATCAAAAGTTACACATGGGCTGGCCACAACAGGTCACGTAGTGAACTGTAAAAACATCTCAAGCCCTGTGATCTTGGGTACTTCTATGGATTGTAAATCCACACTGTCTAAAAACTGTCATCAAGCTGCTTCTGAATATACTGCAAAGCCTGTTTCGGGAAAATGGTACAGGTCAAGTTCTATGCCAGCAGGAGAGACTGGTTCTGAAGTAAGTCCTGTTAATGCAGTAAACACTTCTAGTAACAAAATATTGGACACCCCAGATCTTTTGCATAATATGGGAAAGATTCCAAATCACAGTTCTGGTAACAAAACATCACATATGCCTTCAAAGTTTAAGTTCCGAAAGACTAACAGTTCTCAGGGTGCTCTTTGTGTAAGGTCTGAAAATCCAGGGAGTCATTCTGGCATTGGAGTTACTCTGCAGGGTTTGGAAGGAAGCAAGAATCAGGTGAATGTGACTTTGCACAGCAAGCTTGACAATAAGAAAACACCTTTCAAGAGGCACGTTTCAGAGTCTTCGGCACTGCCCACATCAGGTATTTGTCTTTACTGTATCACTGTTAGACTATTCTTGTTTGTTTTCCTCCTGTAATCAGAATGTCAGAGAAACGTATACTGTATTGCAGCTTACGATAGGCTTCAATATTCATCCATTCAGTTTAGGCGTTAATGAATGTTCTAACAAGAATTTTGAGGGCTTTTTCCAAAATAAAATTGTCCTGATGCATGTCTTGAATATCTGTATTTAAGGATTTCTGTTTCCCATTTCCATTCCACTTCTCTGAATACTTCACGCTCTTTCCATAGATACTCAGAATCACTAGGATCAAGTACAGGCTGGTGGCAGCACTCAGCATACCATATTTTTAAATTATTAGTTAAAAATACTACTATTTTGATACGTAGTAAATGTTGTGGTGTGATTCTGTGCTTGTAATTTACAGTTCCTTTTGAACAACATTAAAAATTACTTACCTCAGCCACAATTCATAAAACACCAGGTAAAATGGTGGGGCAAGGAAAGAAAGCAGCAGGTGATCCAGAATGCAAATTTCTTTTCATTTCATTACTGTACACCTGGAAATTGGAGCCTCAAGTCATTCAGCACTTCCAAAACCTCAGCCTCTATTGTTGTTTGCTTTGTGGCTGAAATCATCAGTGAAATAATTCTTGTGTTGTCAGTCTAAAAATTAACATGTCCTTTCATCTAGAGGGGAGGTCGGTCACTTTTCCATCATTACATGACAGTCTGCAATATTCCATGCGCTAGTTACTTGCTAGGGAAATGCAGAACCAGTCAAGTGCCAGTCTTGTTTTTACTTGATCTCATGGCTTGGTGAAGTTAATCAATATTGATTTTGATAAAACATGCCTTTAGAGTGTACTGTATCAATTTGAATTTGCAGGAAGCACTGTTAAAAAATCAGAAAAAATATTTCTGCAAACTATCAGGCAGCATTATGTGAAGAATCAGTATTTTTTCTGTTTCTTCCTCAGCAAAGAAGCAGATAAATGGGAAGTAGCAACTTTGGATGTTAAGGGGGCAGGGAGGGGAGAGATAACTAGTCATTCTGTGGAATTTTCTAGAGAATAAAGGAATGAAAAAGAATAGCACTGACTTCCTTTACAGATAAACAACAACTATCCCCACCTTAACTTGTTGGTGAAAGGACATTGCTGTAACAAAAAGATGGACATTAAGTGATCCTTTTAAAAACATACCTGATTTTTCATGGACACCTCTTTGTTGTTTTTTTTTAAAAGAAGCAAGTCAACCTCTGATTTATCCAGTTTGAAAGACTACTTATTAAAAATACATTAATTGGAAATTGGTGTATAAAACCAGTAAAATTCTTGACATGTGCAGGGAGTATCCCTGTTGGTTCCAGTGAGGTCAGGATTTTATTGCATGGGAATTTATAGTTCTGTAACACGACATATAAAATACTACGCTTAGCTATCATGTTCTTGTCTCCTTTGCCAATTTTTATTGCTACTTTTGACCTTTTTTCAACCTTTCTGGTTTTATTTGTGTGACACCTGTACTGTGTCTGACCCCTGTGTCTATACCATCTCCATGCCCATATCTCTGCCTGACTCACTAAATTGTAGAGCCCTTTTCACTCTGATAGCCTTAATTTTCTTAACCCGTTGCCATCTCCTAGGTTGACTCCTGATGTCACAAGGTTCACTTGAAGGGCAGCCAAGTGAAATTTCCTTGAAGCAAATGTCTGCATCCCAGTATTTTCATTGGGAGGTAGTAATCAGTAGCACTACAAAGGTCATGCATCTTATCCCCCTTCCTGCCTTGGGGACAGGATAGATGAGCCATTTTTAACTTGAGTGCCTGATATGTCAGAATAGTGTGCTCTTGCCATAGATCTTCAAACATTGAAAACAGATAAGTTAAAATACATATTGAACAAACCTGAAGGCTCTTAATACATGTTTTTTATTTACAGTGTCTGTGGTGGAACAAAAAAATAGAAAATGTTCTCAAGAAGAGATTGAAAGAAAAAAACAAGAAGCTCTTGCACGAAGAAAATCCAGAATGCAGGCATTCTTTAAAGATGCATGAATTTGGTGTTTGTTTTGTCTATGGAGGAAGTTTTGCGGAGAGAAATACGGTAAAATGCTGGAAGATACTTTTTAAACTGTTCACAGCTACTGAGGGCAAGCTTTTTCTATTTCTCAATTTTAAAAGAAAAAGATCTTGATCTGAACTGTAACTAATACCCTGGTGGTACTTAGTCTCAATTAAAAACTACCAATTGTAAACATGCAGTTTCAAACTACCTTCAGCACAATGAGGATTGTATTAAGTTTATATACTGTTATGTGATGAAATTGTATAGTCTGAAAATCATCAAAACATGAAAGCGTTTGTGTACACACATAAGTAGAAGATGTCAAAACCAGATTGTATATGTTTTGGCTGTATTTCTCTTATTGAAAGTATTTTAATTAGTAAGACTCAAGTACACACAGATTAAGAAATACTAATGTTTGCTCTCAGGTAGAAGAAAGTTTTTGAGTTTTGGTTTAAAGAAAGTACAATCTAGAAAACATCCAACATCAGAAAACTAATGAAAATGAACAGGCTTTGGAAAGCATGCTCAGTTTGTCTCTGTTACATTAGGTAAGAATTGTAATTAGTGAAGAAGGAATTTAATATAAAAGTTTCACAAGGTGAAAAAGCATCCTGGAAAGGACATTTTGTCTTTTTTTTTTATTATATTAGTTCCCTTCATGAAGAGTTGCAGATATCCTAGCTAACAAAATTGGATCACGTTTTGCTAAACATGCATTAACCAAGCTAATTAGAAAAGGTAGCCTATGTCATTTTACCAAACCATGAGCAATATGTAATATACCAGGTGAAATCTCAACAGCTATGAATCAGTTTAGCCTTAGCATACAGCCCTTATGGGTTGTACATATTTATCAAACTAAAGGCTGTTAAAACATAAAAATGCAATGTCATGTCAGCTTAACAGGAGCTGATAGAATTTTTTATGTGATAGATGGGTGCAGAGCTCAAACTGCAAAAACTGCCTGTGGGTAAGCTGCAAGATATTTTTCAACTGAGAAATGCTTATATGTAAACATGTGACACTGAAAAGTGGCCGCAATTTTTCTTTGTAAACAAGTAACTTCAAACTGTACCAAAGGTTAGAGGAAGCTTTTGGTATCTGTAGTATGTGCCGGTTTTGTAACTCCTAAAAATGTAAGTATTGTATATTTGTAAATCATCATTAAACTTTTTTTACATTTTTCGAGTCTGTTCTGGAAAATATTAATACTACAGAAACTGGTAAAAGGGAGTGAAATGGGAATTCCTTATGGACTTTACCTGACTGTCCATTCTTGGTAATTCACCCAGTTATTCCATGCCTCAGTTTTATACCTACAGTAGTGACAAAGTGCTTCCTTTGATCCATTTAAATGAGAAGTCCTTGGTGGAGGAACTGGTTCTACATACAACCATCTGCAGTGGAATCCTGAAATACTTAACTTTGCTGGTTTCCAAGCTAGTGAATTTGCTTGTCTATTAACCATCATTCTTGGTGCTCATTAGTGGATTAGGAAATCAAATCCCCAAGTCCACCAGAGACTCTGCTGGTGGCCAGTAGGTGTAACTGTTACTTACAGTCTGTGGCTACAGCTCCCTGTCCTTCAGCCCTTGGGTGATAAATGATGAGTTGGATCAGCTTACTGATCTGACTGAAAATTAACACAGGAAAAAAAATGTTTTCAGCTTTTTAATGAACTTCACCATAATAACATCCTTAACAGATAATATAACATGAAATAGCAAGACTCTTGTGTTAAACAGATTCTGCTGGTAACGTTCAGTTCATTAAGCAGAAGATTTGCATGTCTGTATGACAAAGAAATGTAAACCTCAAACAGTGGCAGCTGTGAAAATTTTATTTATCGTGAGACTGTGGTTTGATCTGTGGGATATGCGTGTCTGTGGTGTTCTAGGAGAATCTAAACTATCAGGTAACTTGCCAGATGCACTATTAGCCAAGAAAGTGGCAATGAAAAAGGGTGTCTACTATCAGTATTAAATATGAGAGTTATAAAACTGGCTTTTAAGGTACTGATACACAAGAATGTCAAATCTTATCGAGAAAGATACAAATTAGGCTTTTGCTAGGACAGTGTTCAGCTTATCAGCCTTTCCCTACCCGGATATTTCTCTAGAAATAATGCTGTAAAGTAACCAGGATATTTTTAAATTTTTTTTCAAGGATAATATGGTTAATTATACTTCTGATATACTTCTGATTTTCTCAGCACCAAGGACAGAAGGACCCTGGAGCTGCCCACCTGAAATGCCACCACTGGTCTTCGCATGGCAGCAGCGTGAGAATGTACTGGCTCATCCTTTAACAGGAGCATCTAACCCATCCTCTTGTCTCCTGAGCTGTAACATAAGAGCTCCGTGTGTGACAAGGGGAATTTGGATGCCCTGAGGGGTGTGGAAAAGACCCTTTGCAAACTTTACAATTGGAGGAAGACCCAAACTACTTCTTGACCAGTTACTGTCACTTACTCATCCAAGTACTTACATTGCGCTGCTTAACCATATTTAAAGAATCTGTTTGCTGATCAGTGTGAAACACATCAATATTGACCATTTACGGCAAATGCATCCATTGCCCTACTCTATTAAACTAATCATAACGGAAGGGCTTTGGGGGTTGATTTTTTTTTCATAAATACTTATTTTTAGCACTGATACTATGCTTCAAGGCCTGTAATTTATTTTTTCTTAAACATTACTTTCCAAATAAAAATCACAAGTCCTCGGGATCGTGGTTTCTTAACTGATGTTGAGACAAACTACTACGATTTCTTTGGTCACATCCTGACTATCCTCAACTGCCCCGCCATACCATCTCTCAGTTAAGAAATTGAAGAGTTACTTCTGTTTGTGACTTGATGCTATCAGAGAAATAATTTCTTACATTCAAATTAAAACACTCCTATACCATTTTTATTAGGGAAATTTGAAAAAAGTGAAAAGCTTAGAGAAATATTTCAACCCCATACAGATGTATTGGTGGAGTCCATGCAGGGAGAAGATTCATTTGGGCTTAGAAATGGTTAAAAAGAAGAACAACCACTACAGTATCAAAAATAAAATTCCACAAGGTAGGAATTCTTGTCTTTAAATATATATAAATACATATACACTTATAATGGTAGATCAGGAACATCCAAAAGATTTAGAAGAAATCTAGTGAAAAATAATTTCTTTCTTAAAAAAGAGTACAAACCACAGAGCTTTTTTCTTGCAAGTGCCTGTGCTCTTGAGTGCCAGTCTTGGTCTTAGCCTCTTTCTCCGATGTAGTAGGAGAGATGTCTCATCTCATCAGTAGGCAGCGTACTGCCGTGGACAGGTGCAGACATGAGGAGTTTAACCTTTAATTCTCAAACCTCTAGCTGTTAAAGCCAGCAGTGCAGCAGGGGTGTAGCTGGAGATGGCTGTGAGGGCCGTGGGCCAGGCATGCAGCCTGGCGGTGTCCCAGGGCAGTCGGTGGCACAGGGAGGGCAGGGAGGGCACTAGGGGCCTGAACTGCGTTTCAGCTGCGTGTAGCTCTGCGTCAGCAAACACCGAACAGCATCTCAGGGATGCGGCACTGGGCCGTGCACAGCCTGCCGGCAGCTTCGCAGAGCAGATGAGAAGCGCAGAAGCTGCAGCTCTGTTCCTTGCTCTCACGTTACGTTAGTTACGTTATGTTCCCACTCCTCACCATGAGGAAGGATGCTGAGTAGCAGCCTCACAACCCCATAGATTTTGCAGGGGGTGCTCAGCCTCCCTCATGCTTCCTGCTAAGCTCTTGGTGACCCACTGATACTGCATGCGCCTCAATCATGCAGTCTTTTGTCTGACTACCTGCAGTTGACAACAGATCTTCATCAGGAAAGTATCTACATAATTTTAATTAATTAATAGACATGTACACATAAGAAGTTTGGTATTTCAATAGCTGACATTTCACTATGAAGCCACATCTTCCTCCAGGCAAAAAAGACCTCCTATACAAATAGTAACAACAATCTTAAATACCTTCTAAATTAAATTATGACTGCCATGTTTCATTATAAATTAATTTATGACTGTTTGCTCAAGCACTCATCTTCGTTTCATTCAGAGCACGGTAATTTTTTACATAAGCAAAGCAATCAGTGGCTTAAGTTTAAATGCAAGTGGAATTCCTGTATGTCCCCATAGCTGAGTGTAATTTTTATTCCACAGATACTGACGCATTTCACAATGAGTGATGTTACTCACTAAAATCCATGGATTTTATTTTTCAAGTAAAACCTGTGGTGGATTTTTTTTTTCTTTTAGGAAAGGCAAGTATGATCAGGTGATGGATGCATTCTTCACTATTGTCCTTATCTGTATCTAAAATTATGTGTTGTGGCATATACATCCATACATCCATAACCTTCCAGTTCATGCTGGTTAGGGATCATGTTTAAAGCATTTGAGAAATTTAGGAATATTGGGGTTTTATTGTGTTAGTTGTATCAGGTTTTCAGAGGCCAGCATCCAGCAGTTCTTCACATTTTGGCCTATAAGGCACAATTAATCTTGGGGCTGCAGTTCAGAAATAGCAACGTAATCTTATACTATGTGTACCACTTATTACATCTAGACCTTTTTTCCCAGAGGAATAACATAGATGAATTCCTTGATTATATCTTTTTAAACCTAAAAAGAGCTACAATTTGTCAGGAAAGAATAGCTGGAAGCAACAGATAGTGACCTAAATAGTAGAATTCCAAAGATAAAATAGAAGAAAATGAACACAAATGCTTCATTGTCTGAGAGCTGTATTGTCTGCAACACACTCCAGTGAATCCAGTGTTTGTGGAAGAGGCCAAGGCAGATATAATCTGTGGAGCTAAAAATGACAGCCTGAGTAAGTAGCCATCAGAGATGAAGCTAGGAAGGCTCTGGCAATTGTGCTGTAAATCGTAACTGCAATATTTGTTCAAAGCTCCGGTTACTACGCATACTGGCGGTTTTGTCAGAATAGTCAGAAAAGTCCTGCCTCATAAAACACTTAAGGATATCTAATGTACTGCTCTTGTGGAACTAAATATAAATTTCTGTGACTATTGTCTGGGTGTAATGTCAGTATGGTAGCTGGCAAACCATTACGGGCCTGATTCTACTCCTGCAGCAATTTCCTTAAAGCGCTGGAGGTAATGGAGTGACTCAGGCGAACGAAGAATCAAGCCCGTGCATTTCATTATTGTAAGTATTTCTTGGCTTTAACACATAAATCTCGTAAAACAGCATGGCATTTATCAGAAATTGTTATTGTTTATGCACATTTACCAAGTTTTGGGGGGAAAAAGGCTGCATCTATGCATACCTTTTAAAAGCTGCAGTTAACAGCTTTCACCTCAAACGATGTAGTGAACAGTGGTGAGAAGAGGGCTACAGGATTTACAGAATTATTTTTTAATGAGGTTGTCTGCACTTTGCAGCTTGTCCTTACCAAAGGAAAAACTTGATTCAGGTTTTAACCCTGGAAAATTAGGACCCATGTAGACATGGGAATGAAGCTTTCCATGCGGTGCCACACTCTCCATGAACAGAAAACGTCCAAATAAAATATTATATTCTAACAGAGCAGAGCAATTTAGGGTTTGGGGTTTGGGTTGGTTTGGGGTTTTTTTTGCTGAGCAGGATGGGATTTATTGCACACCTAAAGCTGAGCATATGTTGGGCAGCGTTTTGCAGAACCATGGCTGTAGGGCCAAGTGTCTAAGGCTACTTAAGCACCTGGGGAAGTTACTCATGGGGAGTCATGTTGGAGATTCACAGTGGTATGAAAAGAGTTCAATGAATAGTTGTTTTATAATATCCCATTGGATACTTAGCTGCAGCTTTGGATGTTAGAGGCCTACAGAAAGCTGAATCTCAATGACAAAAAAAATGGACATAATGAGAAAAAGAAAAAGGTGCCGTCTAAGGCTTGCGTAACAGTTTGGAAACATTTTAGTATGATGAAGTGTTAACACCTCCCTCACCAATAATGACTTGAAAAGGACTTTTTTTTTTTTAAAAAAAAAAAATTAGGTCTCATGTTCTACATTAAAAAACTGAAATATATGCTTAGAAAGATCACAATTTTGAATTCCTGTCTTCCTGGTTGCTTCTTATATCCTATGCTGTGTCTGGATAGGGCCAGATGTTTTTGTAAACTCTAATGCTGTAAATGAAGACAACATGAACCCCAGTAACTATTTTGTTACTGAACTTGAATGGGTGTTAGCCATGAATAAACGAATTTTATAGAATGACTATGTTTTCCATATCACTTGCTTAATTTTCAGCATGCTGACTTGTGTGACTTCAATGTAAGCCACTCATCAGAAGTGGCAGTCATACCAGCAAAGACCTCAGTTTCCAACATACAATATCCAAAGATCCCGTAAGATTCGCTGTGGGGGGTTAATGCCAGATTTCCAAGCAATCTGCCATCCAAATCTCATACGGGCTTTTTTTGAAACTCCATAGGGCTTTTTTCCTCTCCATCCTTTGGTCACTGTAATCCCTCGGTGTCTGATGTGGTCCTTAAGCATCCTCTGTAGACTTAGCTAGGCATCATGTCCTAGTAAGATTTCCACAACAACCATGCTCCTGCTCCTTTATGGGAGACTGGTGCTGTCTACTGAGTTGCAAATTTACATTTACTTTTAGTTAGATCTTTAACTCAGATATTTTCTAAGGCAGAAGTCATCCATTCCTAACATTTCAGGATCCCAAGTTTGATGTGTTAAAGCTGTACAATCTGTAATCTGTGGATGTGGGGAGGGAATACTTGGCCTGCTTCTAAAGGCTGTGTGCGGGGTGAGCGAGAACAGCAAGTTCATATATGCTATACAGAAATCTGTGTATGTGAAATTTCTGGAAGGCTCCACATCGCCGATGAAAATTTTCCAGAGATCAAAAAAGTTTTAATACGCTGCATTAGAGTGTTAAATCTTTACAATACAACACATTAGAAAGAGTCTGACCAAGTGACAGTTTTCTAATAGATAACCACAGAGATAGGAAGACAGGTTGGAGGACAGCCTATAGAAAGAGTTATGGAGGTAAATGGAAAGAAATTTGAAGATGGTTTAAGATAATGTCAATCAATGTACACCAGATAAAGAAAGACCCTTTTTTCATTTTCTTGAGAGTCTGAGGCACCAACAAAACTACACAAAACACCTGTTAGTTATAAAAATGTCAAACAAGTATACATTTGGGAAATGGAGAGATTCAAACATTCATGAACAGGCGAGAGAGATTCTTGGAAGACATGTTGGATATATTTGTCATCTCAGCAATTTGCCTGTCTGTGTTCCAGAAAAAACACAAGTAGTTTTGTGAGCACTGAAAGTAATCAAGCCTGATTTCCTACAGACTAATTAATGGAGTTTTAAAAAGATGCAAGTTCCAACTGAAGCTCTGAAGCTTTTTGGTTGAGTCCCATAGCATGAAAATCCAATGTGGGTTCTCTGGAGACAAATAAGAACGAATGAGACAAATAAGAACCTGAGCTCTTCTGCAGATACTGGGATCTTTTGAGACCCTCCTCAATCATCCCACTCGGTTTCATCAACTTCTGGAAAAAAAACTTTTCTTTTTTAGACTCTGAAGAGCTGACCCTTCCCTCTTCCAGTCTACTCGGTGAAATCTCCCCAACATTTTCATGTAATGGTCATGGTGTACCCATGATGGCTTGAGCACAAGAAAAGATAATTTCCACCCTCCAAACCTGCCTAATTTTTGCTATTGCTAGGAAGTCTTGCAGTTCACTAATTAATAAGTAATTTGATGTTATTTCTGACCTAGGAATGAGAGAGGATGGGAGAAGGCCTGGGACTTTCATTCCTTGACAAGCCTTGTGTGGGACCCTGTGCTCTTCTCCGCGTTGCTGTCGGTCGGCTGCCTTGCTGCTGACAGAAGCCACTGCCAGCCTGCTTGCTTGTAACAGCCGAAACCACCAGTCCTGCCCTCTTATATATAGGTACGACTATTTTAATTAATGTTCTATACAAGAATATTTATCAGCCAAAATCAAGAAGTAAATCTATTTTTAAATGAAACTAGCTTCAATATTTACTGCAACTTAATGACAACTTTAGACAAGAATTTAATTACATGAGTCAGCATACCATATATATTGTAGGGATGTACCATGGGATTTATTTTAAGGTGTAATTTAGAGTATAACTTTTAGACTGCTCCTCAATATGAACGTAAATCAAAATATTTCCACTGATGGAGCACATTCTTCAAAACTGATTACAAAAGTAGCCACAGTACTAATGGAGGCTTACTGTAATTTTATGTGTTATGGTATAAATGACTTGCAAGAACACTCTTGGGAAGTTGTACTGTAATTTAATATCTTTAAAGCTAAAAACTGCTAGGGAAATATTTTTTTTATGGGGACCTACTTTTTCCTCTTAGTATCACCTAGAAATACATCTTTCTGTAGGACAGTTTTGCATCCCTTGCAATTCACATACATGTCCAGAAAATACGTCGAAATGTCGTCCTGTGCTTTGCAGAACGTGCCTCCCCTGAGGAGTGGACAACAGACAGGACTCAGGAGATCCAGCTTTTCCTTCCTCCCACTCACTGCTGATCTCCAGGAGGATTACAAAGGCCAGTAACAGTTTCCTTGTTCACCATTATCTTTTTTTTTTTTTTTTTTTTTTTTTTGCTGACACCGCTGATGGTGGTGTGGGGAGAGGGGGGTGTTCCGAAATGTCTGTATTTCAGGGCCTTGCCAGGAAAATGCCACACAACCTTTGTGACACAGCTGCATCCCACCACAGGGAGATGTGAATTACCTCTGTGACTGCGCAGAAACAAGCTGTGTTTAACATTCCAGCCATACAACTAAATTCTTACTTACACTGACCTTATTTCACTGCAATGAGAAAGAACTGTTGTTCTGTGACAGTACCTCAGGCCTTGGCTACATAGGAATGCTGTTCAACTGTTTAGCAAACTGATTTCAATAAAAGGCTGGCCAACACTGTTCCCTGACTAAACAATTTCTAGAAGAAAAAATAGGTAAGTCAGCACAACGCCCTGGGGTGGATGAGGAGGTAGGTTTATTCCAGGACGTAACTGCTTGAAGACGCATACACAAATGAAACGGGCTATGCCAAAACACAAAGGGATTTTTTCACAACCTAATTATCCTGTGTGGCAACTTTTTAGCGGACATTATTTGTAGATCTTCAAAAAAACAGCTACATTGCAGGTTGCTATGGCATCATTCCATTGTAAGGTCATGCCAGGCATATGCTCAAGGATGTTCCTACTTTAACAGAAAGGCATCCTACCTCCTAACTGCTCCAAAGACATGTAAAGAAAGATTTACACCCACACAGCGCTGTAACAGCTCCACAGGAACTCTAACTAGCCATGAGTAAATAAGGCCCATAACCAAAAATGCTGAGCAGCACCTCAGCTGGTGTAAATTGTCGCAGCTCCTCCGTGGAGCTGGGGACACTTTACACAACTGGAGGATTTGTTCCTCTGAATGCGCAGAAAGTCAACCTCCAACACATAAAATGTCCTTGCACAGCAGGAACACACAAACTTTCTTTTAAGCTCAGTAGGAAACTTGTGATTTCTCACTCCAGCCCCTCAGGTGTGCTTCACCTTTTATTGGTCAAGATGGGTATTTGCAATGGTCCACTGGGTACCAGAGAGATGCCTTTTTAAATTCCTTTCTAAGGTATATTCTAAATGTGTCTGGAAAAAATTTACTTGCAGCTGGAATTGCACGGGGTAAGCCACACAGCTTTTCAGTGCCCTTAGATAAATAAACACAGCACTGCTCGGCTGTCCGCTGCTGCGCCGAAGGGTCATGGGGCTGGATTAGCCCTGATAGGCTCAGAGGCTGGGAATTTGCAGTAATTAACTTGCACTTAAACAGAATCATATATATGTATCCAAACCAATTTTGTGATGGAGAGGGCAGGACTAGGTCCTGGCTGCCAAGTGCCAGCCAGCTGGGCCTGCTGTCAGCACAGACAGCTGTGGGAAAGGAGGGGACAAGACTTTGTGCCACGGAGCAGCAGTGGAGGCACCGTGGCCACCTTCCGATTTTCCAGATGGCAAAGAAGCCTTGAACTGAGTCAGAGGTCAAAGATGGCTCCAAGCTGAAGGGTTTCCAAAGGAAAACCTTTCCTATCACACTCTGCAAGAAAAGTAGATCAGCACAAGACATGGGTTACAGGATAAGAAAGGTGCGACAGCAACATCACGCAGCCAACCCAAGGATTTAATTTAATCCAGTTACCTGCAGGGGGGGAGATGTGGTCACCACAAAGTTTGTGGCATGTGGATACATGAAAAGAGGCTGGAGATCTAAATCTGGATCCTTCCATTCATTTTTCTGCAGCTGTCACCACTTCAAACCTTCAGTTCTAGATCTTGTCCAAACTATATCATGGTCCTGACACAAAAACTGTGTCGTCTGCAGAACATGGGATATATTGGTCTGACCTAAAGTTCGTAAAATCAAGAGCAGCCCTGTATGAACTGGAAAATGACTCACTTGTCTGCAGCACATCCAGATCAAGTCAACTCCTACACAGCCTCTACATCATGATACTAAAGAATGAAACATTTTGTAGCACCGTGTAACATTCGATACTCTCCCTGTACTAGAGGGAATATTTCTAATAATCTCCGTTAATGGTCCACACACAGGAGTATTTCATTATTTCCTAGGGAGTTTAGGTGTCACACACCTCCAGCACTCCTTTTAGGTTGGCTGGGGGAACTTCGCAGGGTAAAATAAAAACCTATGCAACAAATTCACCCTGTTCTGCAAAACTCACTGAGATAACCTCATTCCAGCTTCTACATAGCCTTAGCCATAAAAATTCACCCAGTAAGCTCTGTGTAGCAACGCTTTCCAAGTCACAACAAGTAACTGTGTGTACCCAGAACTCCCCACCCAACCTCCGATGGAAATCTTTCAAAGCAGTAGCCAGTGTGGTTCAATGCAAGCTAACAGGAGTCGCACAATTTGCAACTCCTGCTTTCAGCTTTGCTCCAGGCTTCAAGGTGTTCACTGTGTTCTTCATTTTTTTCCCCTTCAATCCAATTATTTCATTTCTCAGTATAGCGGTTTTTCTACATTCTTAACAACAATATATTGTAACACACTGAGCACCTTCTATGCGTTACAGACACGAGTACCAACCATTGCTCTCTGCCATCTCCACAGGCTCCAGGGACCACAGTGGACATCAAATGACTTCACTAGGGCTGTGCCCTGGCATGAGAGAGGAGATTGCTTAAACAGGGCTCTGGCCAGTACCGCAGTTCCTGTCTTCTAGTGCACTGAAGCCTCTGCTTGACTGAGAGAAAGGGACAGTTAAAAGTTTAGAGGTGATTTTAATGAAAGATTTCAGGAAGCAGAAGAAAAAATTGCTCATGGATGACAACAAAAAATGCTTCGTCTATGGAGCAGCACAACAGAAAGCAGAAAGAGAGGAAGAAGGAGACAGAGGAAACCTGTAAAAGAGAAGAATGGGAGAAGCAGTCGGCTAAATGGTGTGGAAGATAAATGGCAGCAGAACTTCAAGCAATAGATTTCACAGGGGTTTTTAATGGCTTGAATTTCGTATAGCTGCAGTAGGAAATCAAGGAAGCTGCTGGCTGGTGGAGACAAGGCAGCGCTGGCAAGCAGCATTTTAGATGGAAGGGAGGAAGCGGAGAGATCTTGCTGACATCATCCATCAAGAACAGAGATGATCATAACAGTTTTAGCTTGTGTTGATGAAAAAAATCATGATTGCCACTGCGATAGGGAAGACAATCAATGGCAGGAGAAAAGATGATCTAGGCGACAGCCCAGGAGATGGCAAGTGTAACAGAACTGATAGAGGAGATGAGGATCTGAAAATCAGGAGGAAGTGGTGAATAACTAACCATAAGAAGTCAAGCGAATCCTGAAGTGGCAGCTGGATGTGCAGAAGCAGATGGTTATGAAAGTCCAGACAAAAGCATTACTACAGAGGAGGAGACTGAGTGGCAGAGGAGGGCACGTGCATCGTGGATGTTCACATGGATACCTCTGTGAGGCAATGGGGAGAGCGAGTGGCAAAGGGAGGCACAAAAAAAAGGAGCTGTCAGTGAGGGTGCATCTCCAAAGCAAATCAGGAATGAGAAGAGAGAATTACAGAAGCCAAGTGTTTGGAGGGAGAAATTAGGAAAGGGAAGGACAAAGATTGTCCTAAGATGAAGCCAAATACAGCAGGCGGAGCAGCCTGTCCATTAAAAATCAGCGACAGAGAAGCTACTTAGAAGTGAGAACAGCAGCTTCTGAAAATGTGGCAACAAGAGGAAATTGGTGGATTGTTAAAAAGGCAGACTGAATTAAAGGAATTTCATTTTTGCAAGAGCAAGAGCAAGAGCACTCTTGAAGGCAGAGGTCTAGAAAACAGAGTGGTTAAAAATACGCAAGAATGGAAGAAGAATTGAGAGAGAACAGAAGACACAGAACTTGCACTGGACCTGGAGAGACATTACGATCAAGTATAAAGAGAAGGGAGGGAGCTGGGGTTTGGGGAGGACAGTACACGAGGAAGCTGGAGGTATTATATGGGCTTATTCACACTGTCCTTTAAAAAGAGGACTAGATCCTGGCAGGGGAGGGATGAAAGGTTAGCAGAAAAACACAGTTTATTAGTCATGAGCAAACACAGAGGGTTTGAAGCTTCCAGCCCAGTATGAACATCTGTATGGGAGGCAGTTCAGTCTCTGGAAGAAGTCCTGACCCTATTAAAGTCAATGACAAAACTCCTGTTGCCTTCAACAGAGCCAAAATTTCACCTTGTGTCTGTGGCCATTCCACTGAGACTTCCAACATGAATGCCAATTAGTGCCAGTTTCAAAGGTGACATTTGTGACACAGATACGCGCTCCACTGGGAGATGAGCTAAGATTATCAAATTGAGTTTGCATAGACCAGTAAAGGTAAGTGTGACATTCCCTGTCCTAACAATTGACTGAGGCAAATAGATACACACACAGAGAAATAGCTGAAATTTTGAATACTTCCAAAGCACACCAAAAATGGCATTGCTTTTGATTTAAAGATAAGTAAATAAATAAAAAGGATTAGTAACTCAGCCTGTGTGTGGCAAGTCTAAATGAATCATTAGTATGTTAAAAGACATGCATAAAATAATGTTTAATTAAAAAAAAAGGGGGGGGGAACTTTAAAGGGTAAATTGTCTCATATTTTAAATTAAATGAACACAAAAAAATGACCTGAGGATAGTGGATTACTGCTTACAGGCTTTCAGATGCTAGACTTATGCGACAGCCACTATTAGCACATTCAGATTAATAGTTCAATGGTAATTGGAATATTAAACAGAACGTGTCATTTTGATTTCGTAAAATGTTCATCTGAGTATTTTACTTAACTGGGTTGATCTAAGATGTAAGCAGACTGGATACCACAGCACTCAAAACAGTTACTTTTTTTAATTATTATTATTTCCATGTTGATGCATGCATGCATGCATGCCTAGATCAAAACCCATGCAGTCACTGTACAATTTAATACACATTATCAATTCAATCTCCTGATAACAGTGAACCCCTCCTGCTTTATAAGCCTCTGCAATACACCAGTTTTACCAGTGACTCCATGGTGAATCAGACCTGTGGTTTCCAATACTGCTATCCCATTTATGAGTGGAAATCTGGGCTAATCCAGTGCAAACAGCCTTGCTGTTAATGTTTTGGCCAGGTTTCATGTAGATCAGAATCTCTCCTAATGTGAGTGATTCTAATTCTCCACTCTGCTCTATTATTTTCACATAGACATGTAATCTATGCTGTTAAGACCAGTATAACAGTGGTTTAAAGGAGTAAGGGAAACCCACAATAATATACAAACCACGGTAATATATGCTGGGTAGCAGGTAAGCCACATTTCAGCTCCTAAGAGATTCCTGCTTCAAGGCAAATCTGTATCTCATTCTAAGCCAGGTTCTGAATAAATACATGATCATATCAGGAAGTCACCACATCGCTTATCACATGTGTGTGTACAAGGCAGTCGCTGGTGATATGCTCAGAGGAGACGGAGGCTGGCACAGCAGAAGGGCTGCAAATCCAGCCGGAAAGTGCACTGGCAACTCTGCATGTGGAAGCTTGCACATCACCTGCTCGCATTGTACCTAGCCCTAGGAAATGCACTAAATCTTTTCATGTTATACATGCCAAATTCAGCAACAGCTTTAAAAGAGAGCAAGAAAGACTGAGATTGTTTTTTAACTGTTCCCATTATGTATGATAAAAGAAAAATTAGAATTAATAATACAGCATAAACTCACTGCTCTTCTGCCACTGTGTGGAATAAGGCTTGCTCAGCACCTCAGCACCTTTATGCTGCGAGCCTGTTAGATGAGCACCAGACTTTCTCAGCCTGCATCACACTTCCCAGCGTGGCTCTGCTTTGGCTCAGCATGCGGCTCTCCCCCAATTTCAACTGCAGCCTTGTGCAAAGATCACAGGTAGAACACAAGCGATTTGTCTGGTGTCATACCAGCGTCAAAGGCCAAGGGCACGATCCCCGCATGCTGAAAATGAGCTACCCCAGTGCCTGAAGCCAGGAGCTGAATGACCAGAGCAACGGTGGGGGCAGGAACCTGGGAAACTTTATAGTTTTTCATCAAAAAGCTGTGGGCTAGAAGGTTTTTCTTATGGAGACAACAACTTGTCCATTCCAGAAGAGGGGTGGCGGGGGGGTGCCACATGTGTGTATGCCTCGAGTGAGGAGGAGGTAGGTTTAATTAATCTTAAATGTCTTTGCAATTCAAGAATTGTAGCCCTGGATCAGTTCTTGTACTAACATGATTAGCAAATATTGACTTTTGAGTACAATAATAATGTGTCATCTGAAACCCTTGATAAGTAACTTAAGTACTTCCTTAGCTTGCATCTTATTAAATTAGATGAGGTACAGTTGAGACACATTACACAAAGCCATTGAAATGAGAAATCAGACCTAAAGATTTTAGCATTGATTAAGGAAAGTCAAAAGTTACAATAAAGATGAAACCCTGTGGCCCGCACTGTGCTCTCCATCGGTCGCTGTGAGTACGGGTTGCCTCGCTCCAGGATTTACCCTGATGCTGTGAGCTATTCAAGGTTTGTTTCGGTATTTACTAACAGGGGTGTGTTTTCTTTGGCATGGGGTAAAGTCACTTTTTCCATTTCTGAAATACCGTAATTCTCATAGTTGTAACGGGTAAACATTCCCTATTAGTGACATTTTGACATGCAATCCATCATTTGATTATGTATGATGACCATATAATGTCAGTTTTATGGAAGGTTAACTGGCCTAGGTTTTGAGCTTTTGAAGTTAACATAACGGAGAAAAAGAAAGGCGTCACACTTGTGTGCCTGTGAATATGGTAAGTATAACATACTCAAATCTGTTCATAAGGTTTAGTTTAAAAATGTGTACAGCAACTCAACCAAGAAAGGAGTTAAAAGATGTGATACTCCTCAGATGCAACCTGACAAATCTTACTTTATTGATTAGTTTTCAAAGGCAGTGCAGTGAGAGCACTACACTTACAATAGACTTTGGAATGAGTTGGAGGGGGGAGAAAAAAGCTCCAAATGTCATCAGAGCAAATGGTCTGTGAATGTTGCTTCAAAGCTAGTCATTAGTTGCCAGGGTATTTTGCCACAAAGCTTGTAAAGAGGTTTTCCTGGAGGGGAAGGTATGACAAAATGCACTTCTTGGCAAGATGACTTCTGCTTAAATAGCAGGACACATTAATTCTTGCTTGATACATAAAATTAATTAGAGGATTAACATCCTTTATGAAATTTTGCCAGAGATTTTTTCCTTTTTACCAGGAATAGACCCCAGGCCTTTTCTGTACTCTAATGAAATTGCAAATTGACTTGTGTTCAAATGATGCTTGACTAAAATGAATAATTAAAAATGTATTGCTAACAATGAGATGGGTCAGCTGATCTTTTCAAGGATTAATTAGTTTCAAGAACCATCTTTCTAATGTAACACAGCAAAGGCCAAAGCCAGCACACCTTTTTTTTTCATGCAGTAGTTCCCCTTGAAGTCAATGGACCCATTCTACTCCCAATTATCCAAGGTTTTATTCCAGATTGAATCTGCATAGAGTGAGTTTTCCTCTAGGGCAATTCAGAGAAGAGCTATGCCTGCAGGAGTTGAGCTGTTATTCTATCTACAATTCAGTGAGCCCAGTTCCTCTCTTTATTAGGGTCTGGTCCAAACCCAAGCTGAACTGGCAGGAGTCTCCTGTTTGTCTTCATTAGGCTTTGCATCAAAGCCAGGAAAGTGCATTACAGGAAAACCCAAATACTTCTACAGAGATGTCACATCGGTGTAAGATCTCTGTGACTGCCAAAGGAATCAGGATTAAATTTCCTATAGGTCAACAAGTGGATAAATGGAGAAAAGCTAAGGCTAAAGAGAATAAGGAAGCCTGTGTGTGCATGCTCGCCCACGAAACATGTTAGGATTTGCTACTCTCCAGCGTGAATGAGGAGGTTAAGGATCTAGGAAAAATGACTCGACATAAATTTTTCAGGAGGAGGTCAGGAATCTAATTGTCAGATTTTTCAGAAGTTTAAAATATTTAATTTCCAAAAGCACCCATGTGCAGTTACTTAGTTTCCATTTTCACAGGTGCTTTGAAAAGTCCCACTGAATGCCTATCTGTTTCTTTACACATCTTTCAAAATTGGCTGTAAGTCCCCACTTTCAACAGTGACTTGCATACTGTGGCATCTAACTCTGGCTGAACGCCACACAAAGCAACATTTGGAGGTTAAGAGCAAAAAGCTGGAAAAACTGCCCTACTACTGTGATTGTGTTCCTTTTGGTATTTGAGTTCGTTCATTTAGGGCTGATGTGGGTACATTTGCACAGCATTGCCCTGTGCTGCCTAGAAATTTTCTCAGGTACTCTGAAAACTTTACCTTTAACTTCACGTAAGGTGAGATTTACGGAGGCATAAAGGTGCAAAGGGAGCTGGTGATTAGAGCTGAGGACCCAACTGGTAACATGCTGTTGAAAATCTCTTTCATTGATCTTTCACTTTTAAAATATGAAATGTCTGAGTTACTTCCCCAGTGTGTGCAAATAAGCGTGTTTCACTTTTAAAATTCTTTAATCACCTCATGTGTTTGTAAAAGGTCCCTCTCTGCAACAAGAATTTTAAAAAAGGAAACCTAACATTCAATTCCAGTGTTTTCTCAAAACACTTTCTAATTCTCAAAACGCTTATTCCTACTTGCATGTTTCTGAGTTCCTGTCTCCAATGGATTTTTCAGATGTGTTTTATGTTGTGTTATGATGTTTCTAATTTGGGTGATGAAAGGTTAAAAGATACGCCTGTATGAAATTACCAAGTGGCTCTTGTGAACTAACATCATATCTTATTGAGTATGATCACTCTGTCATTTGCTTTGGCTACAGCAAAGCTTTCAGATACAGTAGGAATAAGTTGGGCTCCCCAGAGCCTAATGCAGAATTTGAAGGGGGGGCAAAAAAAAAAAAGTTTCCTTGCCTAAGACTTGCTAGCCATGTGTAAAGAAATGATGCTCTGGAAAATGTTGTTTTTTGTTGGCTGCCCTTTAGTCAGATCTTCTCACTGCTGGCATTGTGCAGTCAGCTTAAAAGGTGTATTTAGCATTGAGGGATTTGGTAAATACTGCTTTATTGTGCTTCGTACTCCCTACAGGGCATTCTGAAGAGATGAATAATAAGTGTGAACAGGAAGAGCAAGTTTCCAGTCCTGTCAAATTAATTAGAGCAGTGTAGAATGAAGTGAGGTTTGCCGTTAGGTAGGTTGAAAACAGGCAAAGGGAATTATTCAGGCATATACAAATATATTACCCCACTTCTATTATTATTGTTTTCTTTTGAATCAGATATAAAATGTAGCTATGTTTTGTTATCCACAAGAAAAACCTCTCTCAAATACTGGGCATATAAATGAAATAAGCTGGATATGCAGAGCTATCCCCCTGCTGTGGCAAAAGCAAAACTCGCCAAGCAATGACGCTGCCCTTAGAGCTGCTGTTCAAGAAGTGTTTCCTTACGGTTTTAAGGGAATTAGCGACACCCAAGCTCAATGTCATTTAATTCCTTAAAGACGTTTTAGAGCTTGACTCAGCTCCCAGCTGTAAAACAGTCCCTCTGATTTGCCAGCCGCCAGCTTCATAATTTTCGGAGACTTGCATTTTTCCTTATAGCAGCCCAAAAAAGTCATTCTTGGTGTCATACTTGGGCTCTAGTTTGTGTCTTTTCCTAAGTCTTTTCAGACAGCCATCAACGTAGGAGGTAAAAAAGGGTCTGATCCAAATCCCGCCTGAGTCAGTGGAAAAGAAAAATTCCTGCTGAATGAAGTGAGGGCTGGATAAGATCAGTAGACCCTATTTTTTTTATTCCCTGCCTAGACAGGAGTGATCTCTATTGTGCATTTCCAAGCTCTGGTATGAAATGACTCGAACTCCAAGGCTACTGCTTCTCCTGAAAACTACTCCCCAGACTAAACAGATCATCTGATAAGAAAATTATTCCCCTGCTTTATCATAACCCACCCTCTTTACTCCATTCCCCTGAAAAGCCTTAATTTTTATTCTCCCTCAGTTGTGTTTTCACATTTCAAGTGATAATTAGGCATGTAACATATTCCTCCTGCACTTTGCATTTGTACGTATTTAGGTGCTTTCGCACTTTCTTCTAACTAAGCCCTTCCAATTTTTTGAGCATTTTATTACTCTTCTGTGACTTTGCTCCAGTACATAAACCTTCTCTCTCTCACTTGCCTGCACATGGTGTCTAGAGATGTGAACTGCTTTACCACATCACACTACAGCAGCTGTCCCTGCAGAGAAGAATATCCGGGTGGGATTCATTTCATCCGCGGTGTTAGTCACCCTAGACTACCTTTCAGCTGATAGGGGGAAGAAGAAAAAAAAAAAAAAAAAAAAAAAAAGGCAGTTCCAGGGCCTAATTTACATCATCCTAAAGCAGAGGTCTGAAGCAGGTCAGACTGTGCCCTGAAGTGCCTGTTTCTCTACTGGGAGACTTAAAGGGAGCCTAGAAGGACTTGGTGTGGCTGTGAAGACATCTCCCATCGACATCTCCCATCACACGATGTGAGTCACGCCCTTGGAAATCTGCAGCTGGAAATGTTGGTCAGAGTGGCTTTGAAAGGGAACAAATGCCATGTCTAACAAAATAAAGCTGTTCTGAAAAACTTATTCTGCTAACTTCTTATCCAGGGAGGCTAACAAAAATGAAGCATTTTTATAACCTTGGAAGCTCCCACTTTGATGTTTTTAGAATGGAAAGTTGTGGTTGTTGCTGCTGCTTGTGTTGAAAAGCATTACAATGAAGATGCACCAGTTTTCTAAAATGAATAAACAAAAAATTATGCTGAAACATGAATGAAATGTTTCAGCATTCCCTACATCCCATGTTCAGTCTAGCCTTAGGTTTCTTTTTCCAATTTTGGTTCATAGAGAATTTCAAACTTCTTATGCTCAGCCTGCTTCAGAACAAAATCACACTTTAAATTTGGGATTTCCAGCTAAATTGAGGTAAAAGAGTCAGCCCCTGCTCCATTCCATTCTTCATACACAGCCTTCCTCAATCTTTATTTTTGTGTCTCTCTTTTAATAGAACACGGGAATACTCACTTCCCATTTTGCTCCACTTGTTCTCTTTCTCTGAAGCTGCAATTTAGATGTCACTGTTGGCCTCTGATAAGCACAGCTTGTTCTCCAGCTCTCCATGTACTGTACTTGACCGCGAGGGTGTGGGAAGGAGGCACAGAAGGTCAGGGAGAAAATCTCATCCTTGGACTTTTCGGTCCCAAATTCATGTGACGTGAATCAGCACTGCTCAGCTGACCATTGCCTCGTGCCTCTGAAGAGCTCAGATCTCATCGTGGTATGTGCCTGTGCCACATAAAGCCAAGGAGAAGGCATATCACTGGCCACTCTCTCCTTTTTAGGGTGGGTACAGTGGCATGGGAGTCAAAAATGTCAGCTCGTTGAAAGAAAACATGATGAGGAGTGCTTTAAAACCCGTGACATTCCTGCAAGCAGGCTGTTACCGCCGGTTTTCTTTCAGCTCACTAACTTCAATTTTCGGCAGCTGCTTTAGAGCAGCCAAGGAGCTCCTGCTGTAGGATCTGCAGAAGGAAGAGGGTCCACAAAGGGAACTGTTTCGGCACTGGGGACAAGAGGTCTGGGGCCTGAGACTTGGAAGCAGACACTCCCTTCTCTTTTTGAGAGAATTTCAAAATGCTTTGGTTTTCGTTCCAAATTGGAAAAAACCAGACATTTTACAATTGCAAAACCCTCCATAAAACTGAATGATCTTTCTCCCCACAGTTCCATCTGAAACAGATGGAAATTTCTTTTGTGAAGTGACCGCTTAATTAAAAGTATGTGATACCAAATTAATACCATTTCAGCAGGTATCACTGGGAAGACAAGTGAAGATTGTCCAACCTTCTCCAGGTGTCTAAAACAACCGTCTCTTGCTCTTTAAGGTGTCTGGCAGCTGGTAAGTAATTTAAACGATGCTTGTCGGCCCTCAAATAGCAGAAATAAATGAACACAAAAGAGCAAGATTTCAATTAAAGTTCATCATGTAAAACAGGCCTCATGCCTTCCCTGACCACAGAGATTAGCTTTTGTGTCTGGAATTGCATTTCATAAACCTCCTCCCTTGACATGGAACATCTGCTCCCTTTAGGACTATTGTTTTACACCCATAAATAAAACATAAAATTACATTTTTGTCACTCTTCAGGCCAGATCTTCAGCTGGCATAAATCAATGGCAAGCAGTCAACCTCAGCAGAGCTCTGCTGACTTAAACCAAATGAGGATCTGGCCCTTGACGCTTTGGTGCTGAAGAAAATAATGGGTCTGGGCAGAGTGCGTGGGACATTGTTTATCAGAGAATGTGTGTGAAACTACGTGGAGCAAGTAACCATAAAGCATGATTGATCTCTCCAGCATATTTTAACACTTTTTTTTCAGTGTTTATTGAAACCTTTTAGGTAGTGCAGTCTTCTCAGATATCATTTTATGTTTGAAAAGCTTTCTAATTCATAATGAAAAGTTACGCGTCGCTCCAATGAACCTCTAGCTTCAATTACTTGCTGTGCAAATGGTTGGCCTGCATTTTGACCAATGTTTATGGTGCTTGGCAATTTTTCAGTAGCTACTTTACCCTGATATGATTAATTTCTTGCATAATATGAGGTTTTGCATGTGTGGAGCTGAAATAATCCTACTAGGCAGAAGAGAAATAAAAGAGCTTGTGTGTTTCAGCTTTAAAAACATTTGAAACATAACATCACAATTTTAAGCGTGCCAATGATAATACAAGTTAGCCATGGATGAAGACGACCACAAGAGACATGAAGTTCCTGATGGGATTCAGCAGCATGAAAGTCATTACTTGGCTAGTAAGGTCAGCAGACTAGATCATAGCTGGGCAGCCCCAGGAGCAGGGAAGCAAGAGGCAAGCCTGGAGCTCATCGCACATGACCGCAGCAGAAGCAAGACAGCTACCAGTACTCGCTTACTTTCCTGAACGCCAAATCCTTCTCTCCAGGCCAGTCCCCCTTTGCACCAAAAGTGTTAACATATATTAACTACCCTGAAGTAAATGGAGGTAAAGCTTGAACAAACAAATCTTAATTTAAAAATACGTTCAGCTTTAAGCACCTGAGAACTATCACTGACGCCATGCTGGAAAGCTGGGTTTGTGCTCTGGCTTCTTTAGCTGGATCAGACTTTTACAGTAGGTGACTAGATAGCAACATTTGGATCTACACAACCATAAAAAGAAAAATATTGCTGATAGCTTTTTTTGAAAGGATTTGAGGAGAACGAGGTACCCAACTCCTGTTGCATTCTAAAGCAGAAAGACATTTCCATGGGACCTGGCACCCCCTCTTTGGGCTCTGTAAAACAAGCAATATGGAGCATTATCACCCAAGCTGTCTGCCTGCTTCTGCCATACCAATAGATACATCTGCTCTGACTCAGTTCATCATTTAGTGCTTAATGCAAGCACATCCTCTTCAGTGATTTAAGCTAAAATATTGTGCTGTAAACTCAAGAGGCTCTTAGGTGGGCATGCGATCCCACGTGCTGATTCATGGGGAAAGTCATCTTCAGCAGAAGTTGCAAAGCAGATCGCTGGAGGTGGTAACCTCTTAAACCACCTCTGAAAGAAGCCCTTAGGTGTCTTCAAAATCCCAACCTCCATATTTTTACTTAATACAATCACACACTTGTCACCTTAATAGAAAGTATGTCTACATTGCAAATTCCAGTATAGCGGAGAGGTACTCAGACTAGCTATAAATGAGCTAGCCATAAATGAGCCTGCTTTCTGGCAGGATAAATTAGCCCATATGGAGCTAACACTGCCAAAAAGCAGGGTAAATTAGTCCTCTTGGTGTTCTCTGCTGTCTCATCTTGACTGCGTCCAGTACCCACAATGGCTGGTTTACAGCTAGCTTGGGCATTTTCTACATTGTCATGTGGACATACTCAGAGCAATATTGTTATTATTGCTGTAACATCTACAAGAGCACAGGAACTGAGCCTAATGGGGGTTAGTTACCTTCTACCTTTGCCTTTTAGCTCCATGTAGAGGGGCCGAGTCAGAGGTGACAGCACTGCAGCATTGACCTCAGTGAATTCAGCAGTTATTTCTGCTTACATCAGTGTACACAAATTAGATGGTCATCTTGGGTGATAATGAATACTGAGTCATCCGGAACCCAAGAAATGACTTTATGGCCACAAAGATATGCTACAGAGAAGTATTAGATGCTGGGACATTTGTGAGATTTTTGCTTTAACTTTTTCAAGCCAGCCTTTTGTAACACTTTCTGTTTAAAATAAACAAGTGATATATGTGGGATTAGTTGACCTGCCCTAGGTAACTCAGCCAGTTTGGTCCTTCAAGTTCTAAAGAGATCAAATCAGCAGCGCTATTTAGGTGTTAACATTTTTTTTTTTTTAATATCTAAAGACTGTGTTTGCATGGAACTCAAACACTTTGAATGTTTTTGAATGAAAAAAAGCAGCATTAAAATACTTAAGAAACATGTTAGGAAATTACCTGAATTAGCTGAATTCAAAATGGATCATGGGTATCTGAAGCAATACCTATCCCTGACGTCTGAAATGATGCGGAACTTCATGAGGCACCTATATGGACAAAAAAAAAGGGAAATTGAGCAAAGATCAATCTATACTTAAAACTTTCAGATACACCGATAGGTAGGAAACCGCTCAGTAAAAATACACTTCCACTACCAGGGAAGTGCTTAGGGCAGGATGGCTTATTTCAGTTAGGTGAAATAAAATAAGCTATGCTAGTAATAGCTGCACCAGTATATCTGCAGCTGACAGCTGGCACTTACACTGGCACAGCTATCTGGCAAAAAAATCACATCCAATTTAATGCCAGGCAAGACCTCTACCACCAGCTCCAAACACATCACGTTAACAGAATTCTATAGGTTTCAGAAATTAATTTCATCCGATAACTGCATAATTTTACAACCAGATAGTACGACACATGAAACTATACTCACGAGTTGACTTATGCAATCTTCCTCAGTACCATGAAGAGTGAAGAAGACAACTTTAAAATGCCCCAGTGCTACCCAGTTTCCCACTCAGTGTTCTGCCTTGCCTAGACCTTGCAGCAAAACGGGGTAGAGCCATCAGCATGTGATGAAATCTCCTCGAAAATGTGAATGCAGCCCTTTCTTTTTCTGTATTTACTTACAGATCAGTGTACCCCTGAAGAACTATAAACAGCTGAGAGCAAAAAATAAAGGAACCTCTGAAAAGTTTTATGTCCTCCAAACTATAAATGTCGGGTGGCAATACTAGGCAGTTTATTTTTCTATAGAAATGTATAAATTTTTTTTTTCCACAAAAATATTTTCTCTGAAAAAAACCCCTAGCTCGTCACTGGCAATTTTATGAAATACATATATATAAATTTGCAGCAGTACTGATGAATGCCTTTAATAAGTTGAGTTGACAATTTTTTTTCTCCTGCCCAAAAGAAAATAGCGTGTGTATTAAAAAGTTCTTGCATCTTTAGTTTTTTGTGTTTCGGATTTTTTTTTTTTTTTTCAGATAGTGGAGGGGTAATGAGAAGAAGCAGCCAGAAGTAATGCACCCGGAGATCTGTATAAAAATCCAGATAAGGCAAAATGTTGGTATAACAGCAAAGAACCACAATGGGCTGGGTAACTTCAGGAACAGCATCTGCCAGGCCAAGCATTATGTTTTTTACCAAGCTAAGGGCCAGCACGCGATGTGAAGCGATGGAGTTGAGCATGTGCACATGGCTGGGGGGCAAGGGGCACACACAACATTTTCTGAAGGTGGGATTCCTCACTACTGTGCTTTCCCTCCCCAATTAAGGGTTGAAACGAGCCACTGGAATCTACTGTATATCCTGGGGAAATGAACACCCTGGCTGCTTTCCAACTCATATTTCTCTCTTTCTACAGCAAACAAACAATAGGCCAAGTAGGATGTTGTACGTCGCCTTGGGGGTGGGAAAAAAAAAATAAGTGAAGTATTGATAAACTGAGATTAATTTTTACAAAAATGTTTATATCAAGTGCATATGCTTTGCCTCTTGGCCATTATGGAAATGTCAGGGGTTTAATTGGCAGCTGTGAATAGCAGCACCTGCAAACAGCTCAGGGCTTGTTCCTGTGGTCTGGCAACATTCTTACTTTATGCTTTAAATAAAGGCTTACTCACTGAGACAGAAATAACTGACAGTGGATGATTGATGATTGCCCATCACGCAATGGCTGACATCTACCATTCACTGAATCCATTTACAATTTCACTTCCAGATTTCATTAACAGGGCCGTGACATCTAGGAACGGGATTGATACAGATGGCAGCTCAGTTACAGAGTTCAGCTGATGCTGAGCGTATGTTAAGCATGGAAAACAGATTACTATGAGCTCCAATCTATCTCATGTGGTACATTTTGGAAACCCTATCTGTTTACTCCAGGTAACCTTTTATAGTTCTATTTATCCTGCCTAGTTTCAAACCAGATAGCAATTTTCCATAGTGGAGAATTTATAGTGCCATTTGCAACATGCGTTTATAAAATACTTACTTCCGTGAAATATTAAGACAAGATTTTGGCATTCTAAAGGTTCCCTTTTTGCTTAAGAAGGAAACAAAAAATGTGTGCGCATAAAACCCGTGATTTCCCTCATCACAAATATCCCCTTCTGAGCAAAACAAATGGCTCACTCCCCACCGCGCACCTGTGTAGGTCTCAAACCCCAGTGGCTGTGGAGCTCAGAGGCAAACAAAGAAGTTTCCAGTTCAAGGGGCCAGTCCCACTTTGCTCAAAACTCCTGCTGACCTCTGCCTGAGACGGGACACAGCGTCCTGCAAATCCTTGTTTTTATCTCGAGCTCACTGGCTTTGGCGCAGGCTGTTCTCCAGGAAGGCTGAGGCTCAAAATGCGATTTTCCATTTTCATTAAGAAGCTGGGCCAGATATCAGATCTGAAGTTAGTTTTCAAACCCCTGAAAGTCTGGAGCTGCTCAGACACAGGATTTCAAGTCGGCCTGCTGTTAGGGTGGGGGGCGCCTCTAAGATTCAGAGCCCCCTTTGGATTGAGCGCTTAGGCTCGGACACCTTTCCTTTGGCATTGGATATTCACTCCAAGCGGCTTTTGACTCTTTAGAAAGTACCAAGAAATCTGAAGGGCCAGCCATGAATGAATATGATATTCCGTAAAAGTAAACAGCCACAGCCTAACAAACACTCATAACAACCTATTCCACGCAAACAGTTTTAACTTCACCTTAAGGGAGGAAAGTTAGAAATAAACAGGGTAAAATCCAGGTGTAACACCTCATCCAAGCGAGGATGGGTGTCTACAGGTCAATACAACTGCTCCGTGCAGCACAGCTGCCAAAAAAGCGCATGCTGTGCAGCAGCTTTTCTTCCATTGTCAGATCTCACTTCTGCTTTCCCAGCTCCGTCAGTGAAGCTTTGGGTGCCTCCTCACACCCCCGCTGGGAATGCGCCTCCCTGGTGGGTGCTGGGGCAAAATCTGAAAGCAGGTGGGCAGCCAGGGCTTTCGGGGCAGCTGCCAGAAGCTGAAAGGGTGAGACAGCTGACAAGGGGTCCCCTGTCCCTTCACAGGGTTTTGCAAACTGGGCTGATACAAAAATTAAGGTCATGGACCGATAGGAAAATTAAGACCATCTCCTTGTTTTCCTTCTTGAAGCCAACGTAGCTCCACCCTCTCCTCCTTTTACTCAGTAGGGTCTTCTGAACCCCCAGTCTGTGCTGTTCTTACTCTTAAGAGCCGAAAGACCGTGCAGTGGAAACGGGTGTTAATGCGGTTCTTTAGCAGGTGCAGAGAAAGCCAGCTCCCAGACTGACACTTATAATGGCTTTCCAGAAACAGCTCTGTTCCATCTCAAACTTGCCGAGCCAAATCCATTCCTTCTGTATTTCAACCAACTTTGTACACTTAAACCACTACTTCAATCTCCATACGTAATTGCATGCAGTCTTTCTTGCAAAAAATTCAGTGGGTCTTTTCTTTATTACGAATATTTAAAGCAATTAAAGATGATCACACATGAACTCTAGAATTCACATTGTGCAAATAATTATACAGAAGCTAAAGCGAAGACTTTTGCCCCTTTCTAGGTGAAATGTGAAAGATTTGTTCCAGAAAAAACATCGTCCAGTTGAACTAAAGACAGCGTGAAAAGTCTTCCTTTCTACCTCATTTAAAAAAAAAAATTGTAATGCGCTTTGTAAAGAAAACACCCTTCTTCTCTGTGTACTTTCTCTTACATGTGCCATCACTGATGGTAATAAATGACATACAGAGGTTTTTCCAAAAAATTCCCCTAAAGCTACAAAAAATACCTTTCTGTAATATGGTTAAATTCAATGATGCAAAAAGGATTTTTAGAACTTGTCAAAACTACATGAAAAATGCAGCAAGTGTAACAGAAACAGCTACGCCCTGCTTTGGAAATGAGAATGCATATGCACGAGTTTAAACAGGGCTTTAAAAAGCTAACTTTAGGCACCCTTTTTTTATTCTTGCTTCTGTAATTTTTGGTTCAGCTGACAGGATCTGCACAGAACTTTTTGCTGTCTAGCACACAGCTGGAGGCAGCAGCATATTTTTTGCTATTCTTTTTAAATATCCCATATAAAGCACACTAAGGAGCTACTCCAGCCTGGCACTCAGGTGGGTGGTCAATGCCACCTCCCCCCAGCAAAGCCTGGAAGCAGCATTTTGAAGTAAAGCATCTGCCCTGGTAGTCTTTGAGCAGGGGCCCAAAAATATGAAAGATGCACCCCAAAGCCAGGAAGAATAGGAGTCCATTCCGATTTTAGATGCTCAAGTGCAGGCATCCAGCTCTGAGCTAGTCATCATGTCTCTCTCTACAGCAAGTGGACAGAAATAAGTACTCCCAGGTTGTGAATCATCTCCTGCTATGGTAGGCATCTCAAACAGGTCAAACCCGTCATGAGCTCCAAGTGCCTGTTTCCTACCACTGACTAGATGAAACTTTCAGATGACTGGCTCAGACATAGGCATCTACTTCACTGCCATCTAAAATGACACAAGACAGATCCCATCCCTAACAAAACAAAATCTCCAGAGAAATCTTACTCATGCCCCAGGAGTGGAGAAGTTCCAAGTCCACAGATTTCTTTTTTTCATTTTAACTCCTGCATGACCCTGCTTCATCAGTTTTCAGGCAAAAAAGAGATGAAACAAGAATGTCAATACATTAAATAGTATTGGGAGGATCTCTGCTTCTGTAGTTACGTGTAGCCTGGGGATGCTGCTTGGAAAGACAGAGAAAGGAATGACCAGCAGGAAAAACCTCAGCTTGTGGGTGCAGTAAAGTATTGTCCCCAAGTTTTGCCATTCAACAGGACACGGGTTTCCTTTGCTGTGTTTCAAAGCTCTGAGGCAGACCCGCGAAGAAGGCAGTTAAAGCTAACCTGCTGGCCTGGCACCCCGGCACAGCAGGGAGCACTCGCTGCCTCTCTGCTGCTGATGGAGCTCCTGAGTACAATAATCTCCAGGACATGAGTGATGAAGAACAGCTTGGGATAGTAATATTTGCTACTAGTCTAGCTAGTTCCCTGAGAAAATGTCTTAGCGGACTCTTAGGTATTTTGGTTCTTTGTGACTCTGGTGTGTTCTTGTCCCCAAATGTCCCTGACAACCCTAGGATAACGGAGAGACAGATGCCTCCGCCAGTACATGCCAAGGACTCCACTTACACCCTTAATTATTGCCTACTTTGACTTGCTCTCCAGAGGCATCAGCTTTCCTGTACTGAATATATGCTAGCCAGAGGAGACTTTTGTGCTTAATTTTAAGTGCCTAAATCCATGCATGTGAATATGGGACAAACATACTCCCAGGGCTACCTCTGAAGGTAAAACCTTCAACGATTTTGATACGCTCAGATCCTTCAAATATGGGCACTGTGGGGAAGTCTGTTAAAAAAAAAAAGGGGGGGGGGGGGAGCCAAAACTTATTTTATACCGAGATGAATGATATGTAATAGATTAAAGCTGTACTCAACAACAAGCAGGTGAAACAAAACAGCTTTTTTGGCTATACGTCATCCATCTGGTGCTCTCAATTAGGCAGGGTTTCTGTGTAAAAGCGGTATAGTTAGGTAATAAAAGATCAAATCAAAATGCGTGCATGGAAGGGAGAGGTGTAAAGGTCAGGGCTGCCACACTCACTGCCTCGCTTCATTTCTGAGCTCTTCATTTTGCAATCAGTACGTTCCTGCAGCATAATGGGGAATCTGGCACGAAGTTCTACGCGATACATTTCTTTACGATTACCTAGCAGAATACACATGCTGCACTCCCAGAGCCATAAGAGCACCTATAATTTCCACTGAAGTCAGTAGAAGCTTTGGGTATTACACTGAATCCCCAACAGTAGGCTACTTTTAAATTTTCCATTTTAATTGTTTCAAAACTTTAAGAGCTAACTGAAAACAGTATAAAAGGATGAAAAGTAAACGGCACTGTAAATTGTGAAAAAAACCCCCTGTATTAATGGATACTGGCTAAGGTACTACATTTCAGACAGTGTCTCCAGTTGCTTCAAGACTTCCAACTGTCAGTTACAGTTGTTTTCAGCTCCTGTCCCTTATTTTCCGTTAAGCAACGATGCATTCATATATAACGTAACAAAACACAACGCAATCCAAGGTAACCCTGTAGAAATAAAAATGTGCTTTGGATCAGATGCTTGTTACTATATGGATGGTGAACATTTGATCTGTATTTATTGCGCTTGGACTGAAATGCGCAGATGAGTAAGTGTCCTCCGTTGGGCAGTTAGCAGATCTTTACTTATAATTTATAAATAAAGACTACGTTCCCATGAACAATGGCTCAGGGCAGCCTACTAACCATCGCCCTTGTGTCACTCCACTCAGATAACCCCCCTTCCTTTTCTGCATGGCTGTGGTTGAATCCTTAACGGGGTTACCCCGTCTCATATCTCAAAGGCACATGGTGTGGCACTCAATTGTTATTTTGAAATGAAGGAGAAAACTGTTTGCACAGCCACCAGAAAATATCACAGATGCATTAACTCTGTTTGGGATGTCCCAGGAAAAAACCCAGCTCCCCTAAGGGGGCAGGGGGACCCACAACAGAAATGGGACAAGAGCAGAGAAATTTGTATTTACACCACTCACCCTTGTAAATAAGGGGAATCTTCCCCAATTCAGAAAATTTAACCCCAGTTTGCTTCTAGGATAACATTTTTCTTGAAAGGAAAGGAAGCCATTCCACCTCCTCACATCCTGGCTTCTGTTTACACAGACTTATTGTGCAACTCATCCATGCTGTTGATCCTCTTACACTGAATCATGACATTTGCTTGGACCATTATGATAAAACCTCATTCATTTCTGGCAGATAAAATCTCTGTTTTCCATGCATGAGGACAGACAACACAGTAAGAAAAACACAGGTCCAGGAGCAAACCACTTGTGAGTTCTTCAGGCCAACATGCTGAAAAGGTGGGAAGGTGTGTCAGGAGTGAAAAAGGGACCAAACGGGTGTAAATAAAATTCTACTGCAAGGCCATTCTTCATTGCCAAGAAGGTGTAAAGAAGCCTCAATGTTAATGAGCATCAAACCCTGAGGCAAAGAGCACAGATGTTGGCTCACAGCCCCCAGATAAATAAATGGCAGACAGCAGAGTAGAGCCTATGATTTACCCCAACAGCCCAACTAAACTGATTTTAACACAACCATACACCCTGAGAATTAAATCCCAGAGACAAGAGCCCTTTACACCACATGGGCAAAGTATGAGTCCCCCCAAGGGATGACAGTATCTGCTGCCATCTCCTGCCAGGTCGGACCGGATAACCTACCAACCACTCAAGTCAAAAGCATCCTTGCAATAGGATCCAAACGGTTTTCTCTGGATGTGAACATCTTGTGGTTTAGCTTCTCAGAAAAGTTTTGAGATGACTTACATATGCCTTTACTCCCTCTCTAAGAATGATCCTATTGCATAAATTCACACTTAGGAGACATTAATAGCCCTTCAGGTGAACTGGAGGTAGCATTGAATTCTAGAAAGATGGGTTGATCATGATTTTTTTAATATTACAGACAATCCATCCTGGTCATTTATTTACAGTCATATGCAGGAGTTTCATATTTTTGCTTTTTTATTAAGAAAGAGAGAGCTAAAACAGGTGACTAGCAAATGTTACTGACAGAGGAGACACAAAATTTATCGCATCTCCCACTGAAGGCATTTAGGGAACTTTCCCTATGCAGACCATCAGCACGAGACCTCTCCTCACCATGCCTCTGCTTTAATTGTGAGTCTTGGAATCTACACTGCAAACAACTATTTTTTTCCCAGGGGTTCATCACTCAGGTTTAACAGGTTGCTCTAGGCTGACACATGGTTTCAACTTGGGAGCAAGCATTTCTTTTATAAACGGCTTTTTCTTTTCTTTTAAATGGTGATTTCTTTTTGGGTTTGCTTGTAATGTATGTAAAATGATTTGGGATGCTTTTTGCACTTGTGTACAGTAACTCAAAAGCAGCTTTCATTGGAACAGTGGAATTTGGCAAGTGAACAGTCAATATTGCCCTCTAATTGCTTTTAGCGTCTTTGCAAAAATAAAAACGTCATTTAAAATGGCTGAGATATTTCAATTTGAAAAGTGGCTACTGAACAGGCACAATAATGGCATGGATTTTTACTTTGCATATGTAATGCACATATTCAGCATAATGTGATCCCTAAAATATACATCTCCAGATTAGGGCAGTACTACTCATTGATTTTATTTTATTTTTTCACTTCAGTGGCTGAAATAGAAAAATAAATTCTGTTTGGATTGATACAAACCATTTTTCCTTCCTCCTTTTCCTTCATGAAAAACCCAAAACATTTTCCTATTGGGGTAATAGAAGGCTCCTTCTGACCCAAAACATAATGTAATGTCTTCATTTGGGGGTCAAAAATAAAAAGGTAAAAGAAAAAAATATATTTTAGAAAAAGCTACATTACACACATGGAAAAATAAATGCCAAAGACATGATCATGTCCTTCCCCTTCCTGTCCACCCACCGTGTCACACTCTGAGGACATATACCCTGCAGTTTAAGCCCCTCTTCTTTTAGAAACTTAAACATATATTGACTTGGGAATGTCTTTAATACTAGGCTACCAGGTCCCTTAGGAGACTGTGGTCCTCACAGGCAGTCTCATCGCTTTCTTCTGGCCAGCAGGAGTCTGTCAGCTACAGTCTCTACTTAAGAAATGGGTTTGAGTTTGCTCCCAAGATCTGAAGATGGACCGGAGTATGTGCCCTTCCTCCACTCTGGATTACGGTCACATTGACTCTCTCTGCAGGCCAAAGATTATTTAACAAAACCTTGCATCTCTGCCAGCTTTGAGAACGCACTTGTACCTGAGAGTACGTGATTACCCACCATGCGAGCAGTTACAGGACAGTGAGGAGACGTAGCACAGACACCCCTGGGACAGGGACGGGGACCTCCCACCTCCCAGGGAACTGGGGTGACAGCCAGGGGGAACTGCCACCTCCTTGCTCTGCTGATGTTCTGGGTGGCCTTGAACAAGGCTGGGCTTTGCCAATGAGTGGCAGGGGAATGTTTTTGTGAGATCTGCCAGCTTGTGCGGACATCCCCGGTCCTACACATTGCCTGGAGCTTAAATACCCACAGGCGACTGGACCAGTGGGTATTTAGAAACCACAGGCCTTCCTACCATATGAGGGTGCTTTACAGTGCTTTGAACCTCTCAAATGACCACGCCAGCCTCTTCTATCCATCTCAAGACAATTTTTGAGATTGTGGGGTTGTTACAAATACTTCGTTTGGTGTCATTTGCCATGCACTGTTTTTAGCAGGCAAATTGGCAGTGCACTTCTGTCCTTTTCTTCTACATTCGTGAAGATCAAAGCTTTTGTTTATGGTTGGGATTTGTTTCTTTTTTTTTTTTTACAAGGAGCCAGGGATGAGTCTATGTTCATGTGACTCCAGAGCCCGAGGCTTTAGAAATCATCACAGGAATCTCACTAAACATCATGTGTTGACAGCGGTGCAAATAGCAAACATTCACTTGTCTAGCAAGATTGTATATTAATTCAAGACCATCAAGAACCACGACCATATTTCTCTAAAAGGCAACAACAAGCTAGGGCGGACTAGCCGGGAGAGAGGGCTGAGCAAACTGGCGTTATTCAGACCTTTTCATCCCGTTGCTGGCGTACTTCAGCGCAAGGAGTCCTCGCTGTACCTCACCCACCCACCCCCTTGTCTGAACAGATCTGCCACCCTCACTAAGAGGCTTTTAAAACGTGGCACTAAGTTATAATATGCTATTCTAGGTCTTTTTCTGACAGGTAATCCTCAGCTCCATCTGTCCAGATTGAGTTAAATTTGGCTGAACCAGGCTGACCTGGGGGAAGGATTTTCAAATATAAATGGTACAAATGCAACTTTCTCTGCCAACAAAGTCATCCCATGTTACGATATCCACCATCTCTCCCCAAGCCTGCCTTATAAGGAGCACGTTCCTTCTACTGGGATTCATTCTGTCATTAATCTACGTCTTCTTTCAACAATAAAAGAAATATGGAATGAGATTACTGGAATGGATGGCCTGGTACAGACTAGAGAACACTTCTTTTTAATAGGGATTTAAATTTGACATCAGTTAAATGTCTTGTGCCATCATGTTTCAGCTCTGTTATATGGATTCTGGACCACGCTGCTCACTTGGATATGAACACACTGCACTGATTTAAGGCTTCTCCCCTGGCTGTTCAGAGAAACTAAAATCCCAAATCCCACTCCAGAGCTCATCGCCTGGCCAAGGCGGTGGCGTGGGGTGGTGGAAGGGCTCTTCACAGCCTCGCTGTGCCGTCTGCCTGGTCAGCAGGGAAAGGAGACGGGCTGCTCCAGTACCTGGGCTACTTTCTGCAGACCCTCTGCCTGCCTGGACTTCTTGTCTCCCTGGCCTCCCAGGAAAGAGGAACATTCCCTGGAGTTACCCTGCCATGAGAGGAAAATAGAACCAATGGAGCCAATGTTTCTTACCCTCAAAGTGGTCGTTCTAATTTTCCATTACCTAGGTTTAATTAAAAGGCTAATATTATGATTTACCCTATGAATCCAACTGCAAGAGAAATAGCTTTCGTCCAGCAGCATTCATGCAAGACCTGAAGCTGTGAAGTGGAAAGCTCCTTTGCCTCCTTACACTAAAACTGATATGAATTGTTTTCTTTCAAAAGCCTCAAACCTCTACTCTGAGGCAAGTTTCTGGGTACTGGGATTATTTCTCCTGACTCTGAGATACAGCATGCTACATCTTGGCAGCTGTGCTTATCTCCAAAGAAATCACTCTGGGTAGTGGGAAACCAAATGCAGATTTAAAAATAATCATCTCCTCCATAGCAAGAAGCGTACGTGTTCATTTTCACTGCTAACTACCTAATATTGTTGATCAGATCTTTTATTAAAAAAACATCATCTGAGCTGTTTTAAAAAAACAGCTGAGCCTGTGTGGCAGGGAAGCAACTGAGCAAGTTTGGTTCAGACTGTTATAATATTTTGTAATTCTTAAGTGTTTTGTGGTAACACAGTACCCTGAAGAGCTAGTGTGTGTTCAGTAAGGGCACGCAACATGATTCTTTTATTTCCTACCTCTCTCTCTCACATGCAGTGATTTCTAGATACTAGGACATGTTTTCATTGTTTCTCAATAATACTGAAGGAGTACCTAGAGTTTTCACATTTCCATTGTGAAATTAATGAATTTAAGAAGTTAAGATTCTACACTTATTCAAAGCCATAGATCACTGAATAAACAAAGCGGGGGGTGGGTGGGTGGGTGAGGAATCACAGAAAAAAAGGCTGCCAGGGAAATAAATACCATACTCCTTAAAAATGCTAAATCATCTTCCACGTATTTATAATAGGCATCGCAGTAATGTCTAGCAGCTATTATGCTAGGAGTTGTGTATTCACAGAGTAACAGATATTGCCTCTTCTAAAGAATTTATAGTACAAAATTAAGGTGGGAAAGAAAATGGAAAGAAGAAATCACCTGCCCAGCTTGGCGGCAGTGCAGGGAATGCTCCAGCTCACTTATGAACTGATTCCCAAGCCAACTTGCTGGGCCACACAGTGTAATTTACTGGCAACCACAGTATCTTGGTCTTGGTTGTGACTCACAAGAGGAGAAGGTGTCTGCACAGCACACGTACACAGCCGACATAGAGAGATGTAAGAAGAATGACAGTGGGGAAAGAGCATACAGGAATGTCTGTCCCTGGCTGCAAGACTCACTGAAGGCTGCGTGGTAGGAATGCGATTTGATGGAGGGCTTGAAAGGAAGGAGGGGCAGGGCTTTGCTGACAGACTTGGAGAAGATAAACTAGGCATGAGAGCTAATGGCAAAACATCTTACCCTTTGGCCTGTATTTTCTCTTAGAGAGAATGGACAGGACCTTCCACTGAGCTTTTCTTAATTCACAGGATCCCTCTCTTACCCTAACACGGAAGGAGTCCTCTTGCAACACAGTTTTTCAGCTTTAGTGAGCCTCTCTACTGGCTTTGATGAGAAAAAGCTTTGTTCAAGTAAAGACCAAATAAAAGGATTCAAGGCCAGGTGTTTTACAGTCAAAGATCATTGCTAAAACAACAAGAACAAGCAAATCAGTCAGACAAGTGAACTTTTCTGCCAGCCTTTGTAAGTTATTTATTCCCTCCTTCCCTCATGCCCTGCTCTCAAGCCACATCCAGTTTAAGCTCACTGTCACAAGAAGCTACTGGAGCTGAGTTTCCACAAAATACTTGGGCAGCTTTCTCAAAAGATCTCTCTAATGTGCCTTGGACTGGGCATCCAAGAAGATCCCAGCTCGGACGTACTGCTTTGGGGGACCTCCCCAGTTTTCCACCCCAGCTTCCCTCATTAGCATTGCTTTGTCTAGAATGAAGAGCATTTCTCCAAAATGTGTCCAAAGGTGGCCAAGGGAAAAAATTACAGCCACACAAATACCACTGCAGAAAACTGATCCTATCGGTCCAATGTCCCTCAGCAGCTGCTGATCAATCGTCACCCAAAGAAACCTCCACTTTTCAATAATAAAGCTGCCTTGGTACCAGGGAATGCTTCAGATGTCTAAATATAACACATCGCAGGTCTGGGTGGAGTCACATGAAAAGACAGAACCATCCCTAACTCTGAAAGAAGAAACTGGCTCAGCAAAAAAAATAAAATAAAAAAAAATATTACAACTCGGGGGAGAAAAAGACAGAACAGCCTGAGGCTTTAACATGGCCCTGACTTGTATTAAATCTATAAATTGATATTGTATACATACAGGATACATGTGTATAAATTCTTGCTGCTACTTTCCCAGTTCTGTAATTCGGTGTTGTGTTTTGGGGGTAATCCTGAGCTGCCGACGTTTGAGGACCCCTAGAAGCAAGCAGTGGCAGGGCACCACCAGCTGAGAGACACAGACCGGAAAATCCCAGGTATACAGACAGAAAGGACAACAAGGTGACAGATAACATGACAAAGATATGCTCGATCACTTCAAAGGACTGAATCTGCAGGTCTGAGATAATAATCCTTGAGTTCCTTGCTTGCAGGGGCAATGGATTGACGAAGGTAAAATCCACACGGTTTCAAACAGACTACCTGAGGGGAGAGCTGGAAAAATATCTCAAGCTCTTACGCTGTTCCCATGGAGCTGGAAATTCTGATCCCGATGATGTGAGCAGGTCAGGGGCTCATCAGACACAGCAGCCATCACTGGGCATTCCCCTAAACCCACACCAATTCAGTGGCAGCTCTAAAAGATGAGGTGATCATTACAGCTTGAAGACCAAACACAGAATGATGCTCTTCAAAATTACTCCGTCCACCTGTCTCCTCGCTCACTTGCGCTATTTGCCAATGTTTATGTGAGTAGCTTAATTCCTTGAGCTGTTAGAGAACCTGGTCGTCTGCGAAAATGCAATGGCATTAAAGAGGCAGCCAAGACCTGAGAGAAGTGCGTTCTGCAGGACCGTTTCACCTTCTGCTTTTGAAGTCCATGGTAATATTCCTATTGTGTGAAGTGTATGATTTTATTCTCCATATGAATGAGTGAAAACATTCCTTGAAATCCAGCCCTTTCTGATTGCTGGAGGCTGTAACACATGCAGCATGCCATGGTTTAGTCCTACCTTCATAGTGAGCATCTACACCCTTGAGCATTCAGAGCGATTTCTTCTTCATATATATATGTACACACATACACATGCATCACACACGCACACATATATATTTATAAATACGTTTAGGCATAGGACTGTATTTATGATATAAAATGATTACTTCCCTTTTAATACCCAGCTCATGAATAATTTGGGAAGACTGAGGTATTTTCTCCTGCATTACAAGACTTAATTGTTTGGCTTCCTCATTTATCTTTGGCTCTGATTTGCAATTTATGCCTTTGCACAGCTTTCAGATATCTAATATTTCTTTTGTCCCTTGCCCATAACATTTAATTTCTCTCCCACTGATTATTTATCTCTGTAATTTAAAGCTATATTATTTAATGCTACAAGCTATAAAGTGTTTGGGGATGCCATTTGTATGAAACATGCTGCATGAAATAGAACTGTATTGTCCTATGACTCCAAGTTCTTCCTATGTACAGTACATGCCATTTCCACAATCGCAGCATGGCCATCCATTCCATATCAATATATTGTTTATTTTTCCAGGATATCAAACGGAACATGCTTTGAAATATATAGAAACAGAAGTACTTTTTTTCTGCTGAAATGTTTGATCTTTAGTGTCTTAAACTAAAAGGAAGCAGAAAAAGCTTTTGCTCAAGTAGCAACAGTGACCTCTAGTGTGTTTTTTAAATTTCTTCCATTGAGTTTACACCCATTGTTCCTTTAACCTTTAGGGCATTATTTAAGAACAATTTTCCGGATAGTATTTGGACTAATTTTCTTATTGACTCTAGTCTATACTAGAACGTGATTCTTGGGCGATCTTCTTTTATCCTCATAATCTATGGTAAAGTAAGTGTGTCTTCATTAATGACTGTAATTATCATATATAAAGTTGTCATTTAAATGAGCAATCATCTCTCTTTCTCACACACACACACAGACACACACACAAATTGAGCTTTATTTGTAGCAGGAATTGAAATTTGGCTAAATACCCTATTTAGCTTCAAGCAGTAAACATCAGGAGCACAGATTGCATTGGTTGACAGAGTTTGTCAGCCAAGACCACAGTTGGGGTTTCCTCCCCCCCATTTCTTTTTTTTTTCTTTTTTTTTTTTTTTTTTTTTAACCATACTAGTCTATACCACGCACAGATTGTCTTTCAAATGAGGAATGTTGCAAGAACACTCCATAGTGCATACAACTGTTAAACTGGCACTGCTGTCACTAAGCCTATGTCAGCACTTCCAATCTAAGCTGCTATTTCAGGAGTTTAAAATTCAGTTACATGAGCCGTTATGTACTGGCACTTTATGCACGTGGCCCTTCAGGGAAGAAGGTTATTCTGAACCAGAGAAGTATGTGTTGGCATTCTGGGGGGATTTTTGTGCGTGCATGTGTGCGTGCGGGTGTCTGGGCATTAGCACGTTTTGCAGGCACGTTGCAAAATTTTCAGGCCTGACCACTGAGTCCCGTTAAACTTTTAGAAAAGCAAATAAAAGATCTACTTACGACAGCTACTTTTCCCCTCCTTGTACAGATGTCAAAGCCAGCCCTTCCTTTTAATAAAATGTTTCTCTAAGCTCTTTTGATTTTTAAAAGGAAAAGTGAATTGTTGATGAAGCTGGTTAAGCCCAACAGTCATTAGATAAAACTCCTTGCAGGTTAGGAGAACAGAACTGAGGTTATATTTTAAAAGCAAAGCATCTGCAGATTGCGTGTGTACTGGTGAACAAAACTACAGACACCAAGAGTAGCTGAGCCTACTTACATGCTCACAGAAACGTATACTCTGCACCCTAAATTACGTTTGTCACATGGGCACCAATATTTTTAAAGCCTGACCCTGATTTTATTCATCCTTTCATGTTCTCATGGAAACACCTGCCCTGTTAGGCTTTGTCCGAGCCCCAGTTCAGCCAGCGCTCATTCTTAACCTTAAGCAAGTGACCTCACTGCAACTATTTACATGCCTAATGGAGAAGGCATCCTCTACTGGCTTGCTGTGGATCCTATTTTACATCACTAGTGAAAAAGCATCTCCCATTTCTTTGTTTCAGAGGCAGGATTCTTGTGATCTATCAAATCACTAAGATTTATTTTTTTTTAAGAAGAGAAGATGACAAACTGGGACTCCATCTTTCAGTCATGGTGCTGAACTTTCAATTTTCCTTCCCACAAATGTGTGAGTTAGGGATGGTAATGGCCCTGATTTGATTCCTCTGGCTTTTCTCAAGTAGTGACAGCACCCCAATGCAATTTTTATTTTAATCTAAGGGCGTCTGGATCCCTTCAAGGCAAGGGAGGAAAAGCTTTGCTCACATATTTAGATGAACACATGAGTTTTTAAGAAATCCAGGAAAAGGATGCAAAGGGATTCTAACGTGTAGATCTTCAATGTGCTGATTGCAGTGCTGTGGAGGAAGAAAGTCAGGTTTCTGCTTAGCTAATGGAAAGGAAAAAGAGCAATAAGGAAAAAAATGAAGTTGCAGAGGCCCCAGGCGGGTTTCATGAAGAGCTTGGACCTACATTCCTTGCACACTTTGACTCCCACTGACGAAAATCGCGGCTTGGTATTAAAAAAAATGAAAATCAGGATTACAGCAGCGCAGAGCAGATGGTGAGAGCGGTACCATACATACCTGCAGCCTCATAGCAGGGCGAGAGCAAAACACTACCCTGCCTCCAGCTGCTGGTGGGGACACAAGTAGCGTAGCCAAAACCTTTTCTGACCTCTGGGAAATACAAGTGGGACATCATAGCTCTAGCATATTTGGGGAAAGTGAGGAATTCTGTGCCTGGCCAACCTCAGGTTGGTCCAATGAAGAAGACGGGAAGAAGGCAGCCAAAGAGCCTTCCCCCCAGCGTGGGGTGAAACCAACACCTCCAGGAGCCCTGACTACAGACCCGTTCTCACACTGGGTCTTGTTCAGCACACATTCCCCAAACCTGGCATCGTTGACTGCTCCTGCCCCCTGTTTCTTCCCTGAGAACCTATTTTGCTGAACTGGGCCCTACCTCAACAGAGAACGTCCTGCTTTCCTCTCCAGCTAAACAAAATTCCTGTGTCAGGCTGAACAACACTGTCTGACGGATGCTGGTTTCTCCTAATAGCAAAGCACAGCTCCCAGAGTTTTCAGAGCTTTTCTTCCTTTTCCCCTTACCCAGTCTGTAAACAGCATAAATTAGTAATCAAAAAGATACAGCCCTCTGAATCTTTTATGATGGTGTGAGCTAGAGAAAAATTTGCAGACCAAAGGCTCTAATACACATATATTTGTAAAGGTGGTCTTTGTTTAAGGAGAAGAGTGAAAAGGCTGGAGGCTTGTCCCTCCCCTCACCTGCTCTTTGTGAGTTAATTACGATCTGAATGAGCCGCCTGTCTCAGGGTCTTTCTTTAGGGCATTTTCTTGCACAATACCATAGATCTACATCAATTATCTCCCAAATCCCTTTTATTATCTAGTTTTAAAATACCCACTTGTAAAAAAGTTATGCCGCAGCCTCAAATAACTTGCAATGCTGCTGGAGCACAGACGGAGCATGATTCTTGATTCTTCTTTCTTTTTGCTCATCTCCCAGAGTCAGTATATATAGATACATGTGTACATTTATCAGGTACGGTTATCGTGTATAATGGAGTAGGCAGATCTATACAAAGCCTCTTGCAGCAACAGAGTGGAGGGAGCCCACACTGCACATTAATAACCATGTGTCCGGCTTTTATTCCCCCAGTTTAAGAAGTTTGGAGTGACTGCTGAGACTTGGCTGAGAGCAAAGGCTCTCTGCAGACGTATCCGAATCCTGAAATAAAACCTCCTGTCTCACCCTCTGTGCAGATGGCAACCTCCCGCTCAGAGCAAAGACCTGTGGGCTTCAGCTGGACTGAATCAAGCTCATAGTTTCAGGCCATCTCGAGCAGAAAGGCTGTTCTGCTTCAGCCGGTGGTCCCTCAGCCTGGTAGCTGCCTCTGGAAAGTCTCAGTAATAGAAAACCTGGGCGGAAAAGGGGCTGGGGAAGCGCGATCCTTTCCTGGTTACACTGTCCTGTTTCCTAAAATCAATGGCTCCAGGATTTCCTGACCTGGAGGTTCCACCTACTTCATTAAAAACCACCAATGGACCTCTTGTAATAAAGTTGCCTAATCCCATTATTTTATTTATGTTGAATCAATTTATTCTTCGGGTCTCCTCAGCATCCTGTGTCAACGAGTAGCACAATTTCATTATGTGCTGTGTGAAAAAGGACTTCCCTTGGTCTTGTTTATTTAAACCTCCTGCTTTGACCACTTCTGGGTGCCTCCCCGGGTTTGTATTTATTTCTTTCAAGGCTGAATGAGCCACAGGACTCTATGGGACCAGCAAAGCCCACACCCAGCAGTCAGACAGGAGAAAACTCAGGTCTTCCCCAGCACAAACTACAAAAAGTGTCAGTGAGAGAGATGCTTTAACCACTCAGCACAGGTACTGCAGTCCTTGCCAACTCCCACAATTACAACAGGACCCTGACTTGTAAAAACTTCCATCGTATCCCTGTGCACAAGACCCTCGCAGCAGCTACAGAGGGCAACAGCGCTGACCCACCACAGCCCAAGGTACACAAAAGCACAAGTTTTGTTGAAGGGGGCGGGAACAGAGGAGTGGAAAGTAAAATAGAAACAGCCTAAATTTGCAGAGATGTTTGAACCCTAGTTAACAGAGTTGAAGAGGTGCTTCCCTAGCTTAAAAGAAATGAAGCCATCATTCCTGGGGTCAGGTCCACAAGCACAAACACTAGCTTTATCTCAAAATACAGGCAAATCTTCGGAGTCAAGTGACAGTGTTGATGACGGTGCTGAACAAAGCCATTCTCTCAGATATACATGCTCAGAGAGGAGAAGCAGCCTCTTTGCTAAGCACCTGCAAGTCTGCTGCAGAGGGAGGGATCCTTTTCCCAAGAACTTCTGAGAGAAGGTCTGGAAACGATGGCATCTGACCAGGAAGATCTTCCCCGAACATCAGTCTTTTTATACTTTTTAAAGCTGGGATGAAGTTTACATCCTTTAGTTCATCTTCTAAAAAGGGCTGTCTTACTGATTTTATTTTATTTTATTGGATACTTTCTCCAAGAAAGAGGAGAGTTGGGGATAGGGTGGGGAAGGATCAGTATATTGGAAGGGGAGCAATGGCAGAACCTGAAGTCTTCCTGATTATAAACTAAACACTGATGTATTGAAGACCAACTGTATTATTTTTCTTTGAGGTTGTTGGTTTTTTTCCCCAACAGATAATTTGCTCCCATCCATCTGATTGCATTGCTTTGCTCAAGTTAAGTATGATTTTTCAAAAACACGGACTTCAGTCACTTTCCAAGTAAGAAGAAATTGTACTGGCTGCAAAGGTATCAATATTTCATCAGGTCTTTGTTCAGCACTGGTTTTAGCTTTTCTTAATGGTGCACTTTACCAGGCAGCTTTTTCATACATCATTAAACAGCAGCTATAGCACTTGTGCCCTGTTTCTGATTTACCGTAGATAGTAATGTTTAAGATCACATTAAACACCACACATGCTCTCAGCTATTTGAGCAACATCAGAGTAATGAACAGTCAATAGTCTTACTAAATTAGTACCCTTTGGAGCTCTCGTTACTGAATCAAATAAGTATCCTTGGTCCTCTGGTGAAGGCAATTCTAATGTGAAATAATGAATTTAGTGTCTAATCAAAACTTAGGGGTTCCTTTTCCCTTCTGACTTTCAAGAGTAAATTATATAAATTATGTAGAATAGATCTAATACTTCCAGCACCCAAGTCCTGCAAGATGCTGCTGCATAATTACCATGAGAGACTGAGATGCCAAGGTCCAGCCACATGCAAATAAAATCTATGAGGGAGACGAAGGTAGAAGAGTTATTCTGGGGTTACGCGACATTCAAATAAGTAAACAGGGTCTGAGTTCTCTTTCCACTTCTTCCAAAGGCTCCAGACAAAACACCACGTAACCTATTTGTACCTCTGCCTCCTCTCTGCGATGTGAGAATATCACCGCTTCCTGATCCTAACCTGCTTTTTATGGTGTCTGTGCAGTAACACAGGGGAAGTTTTTTTACAGTAAGGGCCCAGCACCACTAAATCCTCATCACTGACATCTAAAAATGTTGCTGTTTAATTGCATGAGTCCTTTTAACGAGAAGGAAATTGGAGGCAGGTATCAAGATAAAATACAACTAATCAGTAAATAACCTGCAGACCCTGGCCAAGATTTCCTAAACACAGGAGCCTGGCACTCACCTCCCTGCATCTAAACGTGGAGCACACTTTACAGTTGCTGATCCACCAGTGGATTCCAAGTTACTGGTACCTAAGTATGCATGTAGATGCCCAACTTCACTTTCCTTTTTTATTTTTTAACTCATGATCCCTAAATAGGCGTGAAGAGCTAAGCGTTTGCAGTGATCTCCATAGAAACAATACAAGGCTCTGAAAGAACAAACCGTACCATATAATCTAGGAAGCAGATGCTTTAGGAAAGCTGTGCCATTGGCCTATGGGACAATAACAGAGGTAATAGAATTTATGCTAAATTTAGAGGAAATTATGTTTTCTCTTCCTTGTCTCCCATTTGCAAAATGTATCACCTACCAATAACATCATTAGCCTTTTACAGCGCTCTACGATTCCTTGCAAAGAAAGCACTGTATTTTTTAATGAAAATTTATGTTTCTGAAGAACAGCTCCATGATGCAGACTCCATATTCTTTATAAGTCATTGTTCTTATTCTTAACACTATCACTCTCCTAATCAGGATGGCCTCGTTGGACATAAATAACCATGTGGCACGAGGGTTGTATTTAAAGGTTAACCATGCCTGAGCAGCATTTGGCTTTATCATAAAATACTTTTTGAAGTTTTGTGATAATTGCTTTCAGTTCTAGAGAAAGAACTAAAAATCTGTGAGTTAGCTCCTCTACCCCTTTTGAAAATCCCCTTATTTGCTTTCTGTCTGGTCCCAGCAGACAACAAACAGGGCGAGACTACAACTGGGACCTCTGTGCTTAAAGCCGATCTCTCAAATGTTGGACCCCAAACTAGCACGAAGCATGAGACCCCTTGTTCATGCTTTGGGGGTTCCCTACAAAGCTTTAGGTCAAAGCCTATGATGTGTCCATCAGACGCACTGGCTGCTGGCATTTTCCCTTTGTGTAACACTTCAGTGTATCACAGCTACCCTTAATTGTGCGGCGTCATTAGGGCCACAGATACAGCCCTGCTCTGACCCTCACTGTCACCCACCTCCCCCACAGTTTTCGAAGGGGGAGGTTCACTGAGGCTGGGCACCTAGCAAACCTGAACTTCTCTGGAAATCCCACACCAGTTATTTGTTACTAAGCACACAAGATGATTATCTTACAGTGTAAACATCCCCGGTTTGTAATTCACCTAAATTATGAAAAGTACAAGATTTTGTTTCTCAGAAGCCTCGCCAACTGCTTTATTCTCTGCATAGGCATAATGCCTGTCCTACCAGTTTTTGCTCCCAGAAGCCATGTGTTTTCTCCAAGCCTATCCAGCAACTTAAGAGCTTTGTTCCCCATGTATGTATATAAAATCAGCTGGACAAACCGCTGTGTAGACTTGCCTGCCTCCCCTTGCAATACAGATAGAGCAAAATACAGGAAGGAAAAGCCGTCCAATTTTTTCCCCAAAAAGGTTTACATTTCCTTTTGCAAAAGGCTTGTACTTTTATTGACATTTTAACCTCTCCATCTCTTTAAAACTGTCTTTTATGCAGTAATTTAAAGCTGCAGCCTGTCCATATGAAACTGAAAAACAAGTATCTACCAAAAGTAATCACATTTTTCCTTGCCTTTTGCACAGCAGGGCCAAAAAACACTGTCACGTCCAACTGTGTGTGCTTGTGCATGGTGTGGTGGTGATAGGGAGCTTTTTGAAAGAGAAGAGAGAATACAAATCACTTCCCAACCAGCTCGGCCAGCCTGTTTAGCCAAACCACACGGTGCACAGCACGAGGTCTAGGAGGGCTGCACTACAGCCCAGTGTATAGTGCAGCCTCGCTCAGGGACTCACAGTTGAAAACAACCACGTGCAGCAACAGGCTTTCACCCAAAGTGCTTTGAAGTCAAGAGAAAGATATTCTTGATTACAGCAGGCTTTGGAAGAAGCCAACACAGATGAAACAGAACTGATACTTATCATAAACAAGGAGGTTGTTTTTCTTTCCTGACTTTGATTGATTTTGTCATTCACTTGTGATTCCCTACTACTTTCTCCTGTAAAAGGCTTAGCTAGAAAGCCTCAAAAAATAGCAACTGATCAGGAATCGTGTTTGAATGAAAAGAATTATTTTTATGTTTTTCACCAGCTCTTGTTTTGCTTGGGCTCTTAAAACAACCATGATTCCCAACCCCTTCTCGTGCCCAAACCCTGCAAAGACACATACTTTAACATCGCAGGCAGTTCTGGATTCGATAGGCACGCAGAATAGCTGTACAAGTCTTTGCACGTTTGGGATCATGAGGACTCACAGTTCTATTAATAGCAATAATTAGCACAGACTAATCCATGAGGAGAAATCTAGCTAGGGCTTTGGTTTATTTTCCTTTAACTGTAAAAACAAATAAACAACAGTAAAAATAATCCTTAAAAATACCCTTTATTATCTGAAAGTCTCATTCTTTTTTAGGGATTTGCCAGAACCACTTGCAGTCTCTGAAGGCTACGGCTCCTGGCATGCAGAACATTGATTTTGAATCCCCGTGGTTTATGCAGGCATGCAATTCTTTGGAGAAAACTAAGAGGTTTCCTAACCTTCATTGGTAGGAAGGTTCCAGTTTCCTTCATCCTAACACATATATCCATTGTTCTTCATCTGACAACCTGTTAAGGGCTTATATGTCCTTACAGGACTATCCAAGGTTCTATATATCTCTCATCCTGCTTAGCAATCCCAATTGTACACAACACTTAAAGTTTCAGATTCATCAAGCTGTCATCCTGGCTATCCGCATGTAGAGAGGTTTTGGCTCGTGTCTGAGGTTTATGAGCAAGATTAAATCAGTGCTAACATCGGGTTCACATTTAGTTCTTTAGAATAGTTGTGTTCATAAAAGATTTGACCTTAGCAAGACAAGAACTCTGGGAGATGAGCTCCACTCATGAAGTTTCTGAGGTCTGTAATGGTGGAAATCTCCTAAGACACATCCTGATGATTTATCCCATCTTACAAACACAGGACAGAGCACAGGCAATTCTGGTTGTCTCACTCAAAGCTGAGGAATACACATTTACAAAACTAAAACTCCTACCCCACAAAACGCAGAGAAGTACTCAATTTGGGGGAGTCAGGACCATTCCCAGTTCAAGGTACTGAAGCTTTCCTGGAGAACATGATACATTAATAGGATACAGCACACTTTTTTCTTTATCAGCTATGAAAGATTGTATGAGATTTAATATTCCTTTTTATTATTGGTTGTAAAATGTTGTTCAAAAACTTAATAAAAAGCAATATCTAAGCAAAAGAAAAGGTCCTTCTGAGCCAAGTTCATCCAAAGTCTAAGAGCGACATCTGGGAGATTACTGCAAATACTTTACAGCAATATTCATTCCTTCATTCCAGTTTTAAAGGAATTGGATTCCATTACGTTTTCACCTTTTCTGTGTTTTCTTCCTGTCAGTGTTCTAGTGAACAAGTTTGCTGGCAACAGTGTTTTCAGAGGGAGTGACCTCTAATGTAGTACTGAAGAGCTGTCTTGGAAAGTGTTTTAAGTAAATTTGCTGTGAATATTCAACTAGACGCCTGCTCCTAAATGCTACATTTATCTAGTCAAAGAGAAATGATGCTTCATAGCCTGTTTGGCCAGTCAAAACTAAACAACAGACCTTGAACGCGTGGCACACGGAGGGAACAAGGAACAGATCACTCATTACTCAGGGAGCAGACGCCCTCGGAAGAGCCACGGGTGCAACCTTTGCCTGCCTCTGCCATGCCACACTGACGCAAATGGGAATATCACTGCTGACGTCTGTGGAAACGGATCATACCTTCAGGAGCAAGAAACAAAGACGCAGAATAAATAAATGGTTTATACCTAATATTTAGCTAAAGCCAAGCTGAGGCGTTGTGTGGCAAAATCCACAGGAGGCTGAGCTTCCTTGCAGACCTGCTCTGAATGCTGATGCCACAGAAAATCAAGAGCCTGCTCATTCAGGCTGAGCAGCCAAAGGCAGCTGGATATGCAAGCAGGAACACTCCCATATGCATCTTTGGCTACAGAATATATCCCACTAGCCCAGATTATAGCCAGCCTGCAGACTCCTACGCAGCAGTGGGCATTTACATCCTTATTTTAAAGGTGCCTTCACTGATAGAAAGCCCTGCCCCTCCCTGACTTGACTCCAAGGAGGAGTCAGGCTCACATAGCAGTGACGCACGCAGCTGAGCGAGTATCCACGCAAACTTAATAGCCACATCTGTAACCTTTCAGGGCACTACAATTTCTTGCCAGATTGCGAAGATAGAGGAAATAATGTACTGCACATGCTCAGGTCACAACAGCTGAATGTACACACATAGGGGATATTGGTACAAAGGGCCAGATTCTCCAGCTGCTGTTTATCAGCCCAATTCCATAACGAGGTTCCCTAGTTTTCAATCTGGCCCACAAGTGCTTACAAACAAGGGTCAGATTCATTTCCTCAGCTCAGACTGTTTACCCTCCTGATGGTAACAGGGGGTAGGTTGAATTATCCAAAGAAAAAGGAGGTTTAAGTGTTGTCCAGTTAATGATATACACCTTCATCTCACAGGTTCATGTACTTCAAAAGGCATTTTTCGATACTGCTGTCCAAACCAGTATTTTTACTTTGTACGGGCTGGACTAGAAGATCTGCTTTGTGGAAGCTACCGTAAACACAGGAGAAAATGTCTAGGAAAAGGCTGTCCTGGTGGGATCCAGCCACTTCCCAGCACAGATCAGATCACTCTGAGAAGTCAGCTAGACTGTGCTGGCTACAGGGAGGATCCCTTGAAATCATCTGACAAACGAAGACAGAAACCTCTCCATTCCCTAAATAGTCTTCATGCAGGACTATTTAGGATGAATGATTTTAGAGCGGTATGGGTAAGAGGGAAAGAAACAGGTATTACGACAGCTGTGTGCTATTTTAAGAATCTCTTAAATGGAGAGAATCCACTGCTACCACATCCATCACATTTAGGCTTTCAAAGCACCTAAACTAGGCAGCCGTTCTGATCAGCCTTTTGGGCAAGGCTTCCTCCTTCGGCCCTTTGACTGTACAGACCCCCTTTTGCACCAAAAGATGGATAAACACTGGCTAACAGCCTGGAAAATACAGCATCAGCTTAGCTAGTGCTGTATCTCTTCCATCAGCTGGACAGATCAAACAGAGATTGCCGGACAACTGATTTCTGTTAGCAAAGATAGTTTAATGCAGGTTTGCATCCCTCCTCCTTTATCCTTAGATAAATGGCATGACAGAAGGGAAAATTGCTTCCTGTCCTCCAAGAAAACCTAATGGGAGGAAAAAAATCGAATATGTTCATATCACTGCCAATAGCTGTATTAACTTCAGTTGCAGCAATATGTTCTGGATGAAAGGGACAAGAGATAAAAGTAAGCGGAGATATTACCCCTCCGTCTCACACCAGATGGGCAGATTCTTTTCTCAACACGTTCTGCAGAAAGTAGCGGGCACGTCTGCAGCCCAGTAGCACAACCTCAGCAAAGAGTGGGGGGGTTCATTCACCTCGCCAAGTCTGGGTGCCTACAGCACAGATATTAACCTCTCAGCGAGTCGGAGACTTGTTTTATATTGACAGGACACCTCATCCTAAACCAGACACCTGCATCAGGTCAGATCAACCCCAGAAGTCCCTGTATCGCTTCCCTAGCTATGGAAGAAGTCTAGACACAACATCCCTAGAGAGACTTCTGCCACAAATGTGCCCAAAGGTAGGAGAGATGAATGCTATTACAGATACCATTTCAGCGTGGAGGTAACGCTTAAAGGCTAACCTGTGAATTTTGACCAGTCACTTGTCACAATTATATAAAAAGATGGAACGCCTAAGAACTATCCCACAATTTTTATTCCTAAAACTGAAATAAAAAAGGAAGTCTTCCCAGACTTTGCTTTACTAGTTTTACTTCTGTTCCTTCTTACTTCTGGCTGGGCCAGAAATAACCTTTTTTTTTTTTTTTTCTTTTTTTTTTTTTTTTTCCCCTGGTGGGCCCTAATTAACCTCTCTTATGACATCCTTGCCTTTGATGATGTCAACCAGTGAATTAATATAATAAGGCTTCTAATATTCTGACGTTACGTGTTAGACCCAGAGGTAGCCAAGAAACACAAACAGATATAAAAAGAGTTTAAAAGCATAATTGTGACTGTATTCTCAGCCAGCAGTTTTCTAGCTCATGGTTGAAATGGGCTGATATGCCTCACCTGTATTTTCCAGCATGGAAACCCAGGGCACAATCGTAGCAACCTGAGCTCCTAGACTTACACCACTCCCACCCCTTTGAATGCTAAATGTTTGTATCTTGCATTTCTCAAGACCATTTTCACCGCATCAGCCACCCCCCTTGCAGACAGCCAATTTCACTTTTCTGCTCTTAGAAGAAAAACAACTGTCCAATTTCACCCCGATTTCATTTCCTCCAAAACCAGAGAATTACACCCAGGGGCGATTTGTGCCTGGTGACTTCCTGCTAAAATTGCGGTGTTTTGCAAGCGTGGACAATGATTGCTAAAAGCAACGGGCCAGATTCACCTTGGCATTGCTCTATTTCTGCAGTGCCATAATAGCACTTTAATCAACAAGCAGAACTGGCATAAAGCACTGATGCATCAGGCCCATCATATAGAGTACACCCACTTAATCAGGTAATCAACTTAATCAGGACACTTCCCAAGGAACCAAATTAAGCCTAATGACACCAAGTGGCAAGGACTGCTGCTTAATTGGGATAGTAATTCTGCTTATGGTAATTGGGATGCCTGCAGGTGATTAAATGGTACTGAGCTAAGAAGAGACAATCTCTGTGATGCTCAGAGACTGTCAGTGATTTGTCTCTCCTCAAAAGCCTCTGTCAACAGTGGATCAGCAAAACAAAACTTTTATAATCCTCACATTTGGGCACTGTTTGAACAGAGCATTTCAAGATGGAAACAGGAACACAAAACAAAAATGAAAAAAAACCCACCCTATAGATTCCTTAGGTTAGTCTGAATCTGATACTAGGGCTAATATAAAAAAAACCCACCAGGCAACAACAAAAGAATCACAACAAAACCAATATCTATCGGCAGATCTTTGTCTGGGGGAGATATAACTTTCAGTCATTAAAAGCTACTCTCTGCCTGCCTTTCAAACGTGCCTGTAGCTGATGTTTCACAGCACAGCAAGGGTTCAGTGACATGGAAGCGCTCACACTCAGGGAAAGCGAGGACTTTAACTTAGAGGTGAGACGATGTGTGAGGAGCAAAGGAAGGGGTCGCAGAATGACTACCAATGAATTCCCATCCTATTTTAGAGCACAGAAATGAGTTGCAAAGTACAAAGAAACTGACGGCTGAAAGCTGCCATTTAAAAATATTTCTTGTACAAAAATATATATTTTTTTAACATCTCTAATAGCTATCCAGAGTAGGCATGAGAAGTTAAAACCTGTCCTTCCTTTGAAATAGCTACTGGAAATTGTAAAGTTCTTCTGGAACTAGTTTGCAGGTATAACAGCAGCCTCCAGAGCCATCCCACAAGGCATGGAGGAGCAATGTTTTCAGAGTCCATACTTAAAACAACCTTTTTAAAGTGGTTTTTACTTTCCAGTGGCCACTTTGGACCACGCAATTAGTCAAAATGCAGGGTCTCACAGAGCCCTCCTTTTGAGAAAACACGGGTGTGAAGAGCAGTTTCCTTTACACAACTTGTTTGCAAAAATGGAGACTATCTCGATTGTTTCACTTTTCCTCATTCTCTCTTGTAACACGTGCCTGGCCACCAAAGCTGCACAGATTTATGGCATGTCTGTAACTCCTTTCTTCACAGTTTTACATTGAGCTATACCCTTGCTACTTCTCCTGCTCACCCACCCAAAGCAGCAGACATTAACGCTTCCCGGCACCGCCTGTGTGGAGAGCCCTGCTGCACCAAGAGCCATGTGTCCCCACGGCCTCTCTGACACCCCTCAAGCCCTCTGCCTTTGGAGATTTACCCAAGTGCAGAATAATGTACCTCGGGTTTTTTTACTGTAGAGCAATTCAAACTAAGACTTGCACCCATGTCTGTCCAACAATATGTGTGTGAGAAGGGAGAGTTCAGGGTATGAGGTTTTGGAGCTCGAATTTTGCCTGAATTCTAGCTCCAGATCACTGTTGTGATCTCATCCACCCATGCACATCCAGAAGCAACAAAGAGGCAACTAGGAGCTGTAGGCAACAGCAGTCAGAAGCCAGGGATCCTGAGCTCTGTTTGCCTTTGACAGCTGCAATTGCCTCCTCATAACCAGAGCTCACCACACAGCTGGAGCCAAGGAACCACTTAAACGATGCTTTTTGGTTGCTTGTAACGTACGCCCATGTGCATTTGCACGTGTACATGTGCACTACCTGGTTTTCATGGCAACCTCTGCTGCTGCACCTACCCAGGGAAATCCTCATGCTGCATTAAGCACATCTGACAATCGTCTCGTCGCCGTGGCTTGATGGTATCCCTCATATGCAATATTCCACTTTTCTTTCAGAAAGGCAGATTTGTATCCTGCTACTTGGCTACTTTTTTTTCCTTGGGATTTGCTATGTCTTTCTTTCATCACATACTTCATGATTCGGTGTGTTCAATATATACCTGTATATTTTCAGGTAGGCTGTTCTTTACGTGACACTTAGTACTGAATACTACCAAGGATAACTCAGTCTTACTTCTGTGAGTGTTTAATTTGCTTGTTCCTGATTTATTGCCTTGTCATGTTATCAGCTCCATTAGAGGAACGAAACAAGTGTGTGTGCAGTGTGAGAGTGACAGAAGTTCCTGAAAAAGGGCAGTCAAAGGAAAAAGTAAGAGAATGAAGCCCTAAAAGGTGAATTCTTAAGTCTCTAAACACCTCCAGGAGGACAGACCTCTGCCCATTTCTGCTTCTCTGATTCAGTCTGCCCACACGAGGATTCCCAGAGGGCCACCAACAGGGAACAGCTCTGACATGCTTCCAAAGCTCTGGCATTTGTGCTTCCCGCATCCTAATGAGCACTCCAGCAGGAATTTCCGCTTCATTCCCTGCCAGTTCCACCAGGCTCCAGGAAGCGGCCAGCAACTGCAAAGTTTAATTGTTCTGAACTAAAATCTTCCAGTATAGTCAGAAGGGCTACGAGAGCACCGTTGCAGTTCGATTTGGTGGGAGATGCATTTTGCCATGTGAACTCATTGACTCGGCACTCCCACTCCCTCCCTCTCGCCACTTCTGCCTGTTCTGCATCACGTCCCATGAAGCCAAACTTGCACAGCAGTTGCTGGTGAGCCCAGCGAGATGACCCCCTCCCCCATTAGCACTTACAGAATACAATAAATAAATTCTAATAAATATATCTTCAAATCAAAACCATTTTGAGTTGCTTAACTGAGTGCATATCTAGTCCTTTGTACACATATTTGTACAAAGTGTTGCCTGTAATTTTAAAGATGCTTGCCTCAGGGAGGTTTCGTTTTTCCATTGAAGTCCCCTTGATTTACTGTACGCAATATGTTACAGCTTCCTTATTTGCTCCTTTGGGACAGTTACTGACAGTAAATCTCTATTAAAATATTCTTCCATATGGTTGCATGAAAATTTTATTGCAGTGAGCCTGAGGCTGAAGGTCACAGCTGAGTAGCTGCAGTTAAGTATTGCAGTCTATGGACTCTGAGGTACATCTGTTCTGGGAGCTGGAGCAAAATTAGAATTTTACTGTCAATAGCAGTTCTCCAAAACTAGTTCCATTTGTTTACCATCGCAGGCCCATAGCAAGGCAATACCCACCATATACGTGTTACAGGCTGTTGTGGCTACATGATTTAGGTCTTTAGCTCGGATCCAAAAATTACAGAATCTGGAGGTCGCTGGAGAGAGTCCCTAATGTATATTTCATTTACGAGACATGAAAATTTAATTTTCTCTCACGTGATTTGACTCTATCGCTTGCTTACACGCTTTTTGGCGTGGTCTTCCCTCTTCATTGAAAGCTTTTCTGGGCAGTATATCACATAGACTTTATAAATGATACAAATGTATGATTTTTAATCAACTTCTTGCAAGCAAATGGCCAGCTACAGGAACACCTTGCTGTTGCCCACACAACCGGGTCGAGAAAAAAACCCACAACATTGGCTGTCTGCGTGGTTTGGATGCTGTCAGTCTGCTGGTCAGTGGGTTAGGCTCCTGTTGTAGAAATGCCCACGATTTGTACAACTTGGAAAGCTGTTTGAAAACAGTGTTCCACTGTGGAGGACCGCAGAGTATCAGAGTGTTAGATTGCTCTAAACATTGCATTTAGCAATTGCTGCCAGGGTCAGCCAAATGTTAATCTACTGCTTGTATTTGTTTGAAATAAAAAAGGAAACATCTAGGCATATTTCTAAGCCCATCTTGTTTAGCAATATGACATCTATCAGAATGGCTCCGAGCCAAACCAGGCCTTTCCAATATGCGGTGTAATTTGGAATTTCTAGAAGAGAAATCAAACCTAAAATGCATCTGTGATTTTAACCTACGTTAACAACATTTTTTAAAAGGTTACAGCATCCAGTTTGATGGCATTGTGGAAAACTGCCAGCCGAGAGAGCTGAGAAGGTCAGGAATGGAGTGAATTTTTGAGACACTAAAACCTGTTGGAGAAATGCAGCAATTTGGAGAACAACCAGCAGAGCTCCAGTCCCCTAGGGACCCGGACTGGAGATGCCATAGAAGGGGATCTTACCACTGGTAGCACTTGTCCTGACCTTCTGGGATAGAGGTAGTTTTCTGAATGCAGCCACTAGACGGAAGAGCTGGCAGAGGAGGAAGTGGGGAAAGTGTGATTTATATGGTCTGTTCGTAAATGGTAATCTCCAGTGAAACTTGGATCACTGCTGCAAAGCAGTTTTTTGAACAAGGAGATCTGATGACTGTTTAGTATCACCTTGGTGTGTGCCAAACTAGCCATTTTCTGAATCAAAAGATGAACAACACTACATTCACAGCATCAGCCTAGATTCGTCATGTTACAGTATATCTGGATGCAAGCATACCTTGGAAGCCTACAAGATTTTTTTGATTGTTTTTTGTGGTTTTTTTTTAAACAGCTATTTCTAGATTGATGTCTGTGCAAGAATGTACTTCCACTGCAAGAACAGCATCTAAAACCAGACATGGCATATACGGCAAATATTAAATAGCTAGAATTTCAATTTCCAACCTTGCTATTAATTGCTCTCTTAAAATCTTGTGTGAGTAAACCAACTGTTAGCTCTCCACCAAAATCGCAACACACTTCCATATCCAAAATACACATATGGCACACGGGGAAGTTGTCCCCCTTTTTTAGTGGCCAGGCTGTAAGGCATGAAGAGCCGTTTGGCTTGATTCCTCATCGAACTGCAGATGAAGACACCTTTGGAACTGGTGATCAGCTCTCTGGCAGTATGGGATAGGTTTTGTCATACTGACAGCAACAATCAGTCAAAATCAAACAAAAAATTCAATCAAAAGTGACTATTTTGAGCTGGGAAGGTGCCGCCTTTAAGCAACTGCCTGGCTACCAGTTATTGGCTCATTATGCATTTCAAATGATACAGAAATGTACCAGGAGTCACCTGTCACGGTTTTACAGGTAAGAGTTAATACTAATTAGATGTTTTGGTACTCACAGGCTTAATTAGTTCACTTGAATCTTATTTTTCAAAGTAGGACAGACATAAACTTGCCATAATATTTTACCAAAATAGACATGTACTATGAGGAAGTGTAACGAATTCCCCACTGCTCTCTCCCACGCCCCGACAAGCCGATAAAAATGATATTAGGTGATTAAATGTAGAAATAAAAAAAAAGGAGGCAGACATAATGATAAACTGTAATGAAGTTAAACAGCTGGCAGACTCCTTGGTGAATTTGCCACCTGATGACTTGTACTAAGATGCAGGCAATGCCCCCAGCTCACCGATCAGACGGCAGCCCCTGGTATACACACTGAACATCGCCTCCCATTCATTAATTGACTTGATGGAAACTAGCTCTCTTGCTGTAAGGACAGAAAACATCTATTTCATATGTGTGCACCTCAGGAGAAAAAAAAAAAAAAAAAAAAGGAACTGACAGTCCTCTAAAAAAGCCACAGTAATGCAAGGTTAATGCTCTGGAATTAATTCTGGCTAATTTGCAGATTTGGACTGGACTTACAAACACCAGTCTCATCTCAGACATAAAGGCTTTGCTTCTCTTTAGCTTGAGAGGAGTGCGCTTCAAGTTTTGATTTTGAAATACAGGAACTGGTCTCAGAAAAGGTCCCTCCTCACTGCGTTCCAGCTTAAGGTAAGGAAAAAGAAGCTTGAAAATTGTATTTTAAGGAAAGGAGAAGAACTGGAAGAAGAGCCAATGTTACGACCACCTGATCTCCCACTGATGACTGAAATTTCATTTCCATTTATTGTTTATAATAAATACCAGCAAGTCCAAAGCCAGTGCCACCCTCAGTCTGGTCACTGGCTGTATTCCCATGACTTAACGTCACATCAGCCCCACATGCACGATATGCACAGCGACCTCCACTCTGCAAAGCCACCCACACATATGCTGCACATAAGCACCTGTCCTGTCCCCAGGACTTCTCAAAGCAAAGCAAATACTTAAACGTTTAGAGGCTCAGATGTGGCTGATGCCTGCACCGCCCATGCTGCCTCCATCCCTGCACAGTACGAGCTGTGGGAGCCCGCAGGTTCCTGTGCAAGCGCTCGCTCTGCATAAAGAAATTGCAACACAACAGGATCCTTAATGGCCATCAACACAGCACTACAGTGCAGCAGCCCAGCATCGTACAGCTACCTCCCTCATCCGCCAGACACAGCCTTCTTCTAACCTGGAATATAATGTTTGACATGAACTATGAGTAAATACTCCTCTTTGCAGGATTTTTCAGGCTAGCTCAGTACAAAGGTCTATGTTATTGCCTATGTGTACACCTATCAACCCACATTTTTCTCACTTCATCTGCGGATTTTACATGTAGCGGTGGCACAGAGTGCTAGGCTTGGGGAGCAGGGAAAGCCCCATCCTTCTTTAAAATTATCCACTTCATAAAGAATTGTCTTTCTCTATCCGAAATGTGTTTTGACGAAGAGGGATGGCTTCTCCTTTAGTATTCATATTTGCCATATTAATGATGATAATTTCTCACAGACCAGTGGAGCGAGGAGCTTTGTTGAGCACCAGCCAACACCAGCTAATAACTTTGTATCCTTCATTCCCTCTTCAAGTTCCCACCCTCCACAGAAATAATATTAAAATATTCTCAGAAAACACAGGTTTGCCTCTCTACAGTTTTTTTTTCTTTAAGAATAAGCCTGTACTTCTCATTCTTGGGGCCTGCAGCTGGGAGAAGAGCTTAGCCCCAGCCAGCTTGTGCCGCAGAACTGCAGTCTGCCCCAACAAGTGGGATACTCCCACACTCAAAACAGTTTTGGTTTTCATCTCTGAATGGTGTTTTTTCCCTGCTCTAATTTCTTTGTGAATCCTCCCCTTTTACCTCACATCCCCTCTCATTTGCTTGCTTGTTGCCTAAATACTATTTTTTTCTTCTGTTTTACCTGCATTACTATTTATTTTTCTTAGAAATGCCTTCCCCTTCACGTTCTGTTTCAAAACTTCTCCGCTGTTTGTTATCAGTCCTTATTGCCTCTAACACCTTGTAACTGACCCTTGCCCTGGCACAGCTGTCCTCCTCTTTCCCATTCCTCACTTCCCTTCTCTGGTGGCTCCTTTTTGCTCCCTGTTTCCCCTTGACTGCCCAGGTCACCCTCTCCTCCCTGAACCGGGGCACACAGCAGGCCCCCGCAGGGCTGGCCCCCTTCCCCCCACCCGGGCTTCTTCCCATGAGCACAAAATACATACGGCAGCAAAGGGGCCTTATACATGGGTATCAAAAGCTTGATGCACATAAATAAAAGCAAGTTGGTGACTAATTTATTTTCTCAGTATCTATTAAACACAGCCTAAACTGCCCTGGACATATTTAGGCTGGAAATGAGAAGAAGGTTTATAACCACGAGAAGAAAGACAGCCTCTCAGTAGGAGTAGTGAGGGCAAGAAACCTAAATGGTTTCAAGATGGAACTAGATAAGTGTTTGAAAGACATCATATGATGTGGTTGCCTTCAGCAGCAGGGGACAGGACTTGATGACTTAGGAAGTTCCTTTCAGTCTTAATTCTTATCTTCCTGTGTGGGCCAAATGTCACCCACAGCAGTCTGCGGACGAGCCCTACAGAGACGAGGCACAGGAAAGGCAGCCGCAGGCCTCCGCCGGCTGCACTCGCCTTCCCAGCTCCAGCATGCAGTTGCTTTGCCAACTGGGATGCAAAAAGAACTGGTAAGACGTGAGTACCACCACGAAGCGCTCAGAAGTGTGCTTCAAAATGATAACAAGGTACCCAAGGCTGCTCAGATGTGTACATAACATGCTGTAATGCCCTCTCTGTTTTCCGCCGCAAGGAAGAGGATAGCAGCTAGATCTTTTTTCCCATTTCTGAAAAGCTGCCTGCCTTTGGTTGGGAAAACTCTGGTTCCGCAGCAGTCAAGGGATAGTTGCTCCAAGAACTGACATGCTGAATGACAAAGTAAAATTAAGTTAGAAAGCAAAATCCAACATCATCTGCTGGGTTCAGTGGCGCGCTTACTTTTACAAGTGGCTGCAGAATTAGGGCTCACAGTGACAGCCTGGGCACGAGCTCATGGATTAACTGCAACCAAGCCAGAAGAGCTTGAGGAGGTACCTCCTCTCATCTGAGCTGTCCCTGCCAGCAGTCCCCACTGCAAGCTCAAAATGTTGGCTTAAATCTTTTTCAGAAGGTTGGTTTTAGCATCTTTAGCAAAAGAAATACAAGCTGATAGATTTTTGCCTTGCAGTAGAGGTGTGCCACCGGTGCGTGCACAGACGCTCACAGCAGCTCAGCTGAACTTGTTAAGCTGTTTTAGCCCACCTGCCCAAAATTGCTGCAAGTGTTAGCAGCTGGGGATGACATGGTCAGCAGTGATGCTTGGAGGGTGAGCTGACATCTGTGAATCTTCTAAGACCTCTGTAACACAACCCGCAAAGCCCCAGCAGACCAGCTTTGCCTGTCATTTATTATTTGCTCCTTTGCCTGCAGCTCCTTTTGAAGCTTTAAAGGCTTTTGGTTTTGATAGTAAAAAGATATTTGTGTCTTGCCTGTGGAAACGTCAGGCCCCGTATTGTTCAGTCCACAACAAAATATGTGTTTCAGTTTGATTTACTGCTCTCAGTTTACTTTGCCTTAAGTTGGCAGCGCTTCCTGGTTTGGATTTTGCTGATGGCCTTACAGTTCCTTTTTCTGTATTAGGGCAGCCAGTTTTATGTTTGTTATTCCAGCTCCAGGACTATATTCAAAATGACTAGGAGTTGTAGCATTTGAAATCTGATTATTTACAGCAATGCCTCTACTTGTGAAGGCATTTCCAGTAGAAATTGTCTGAAAGCGGACACATGGACTCAATTGAAGCCATGTTTTTAAAGTTACTTGTCAGAGGAATGAATCCTTCTGGCCACTTCGGAGCTTTTAAGGGTTTGCTTTTTTGTAGTCAAATTATATTTAGTCAAAAAAGCAAGAAACCGCAACACCGAGCAGGTTTCAAAATGCAAGCCTGCCCTGTGAGCTGCCAGGACAGCCCGGCCCAGGCTTCCCATCCCCAGGCTGGGCGGCAGCGCGGGCAGACCTGTCCCCACACCTGCCAGTGCCATCCTCTGTCTCCCGCTCCGGCCAGCTGAGCTGCACAAACAGGTCCATGAGCTCCCTGTGGCCATGGCTGCCATGGGTCAGAGGCAAACCTGGCCAGCCCACATTCACTTCTCCCCTGCCAGTGTCTACCAGGTGCCTGCAAGCCTCCCCACAGCACCCATGGGTTCAGCACTAGGCTGGCTGGGTGGGAATTTGTCCCGCTTCCCAAGCCAAACATTTTGCCCCGTGCAGTTTAGTTTCCTACCTGCAATGCAGGAACGAAGGCTCTGGACTGCATGCAAGTGCCTTGAGATCTGCAGCCTGGCACGGACATTTCCAAAGGAAATGAAGCGCCCTGAAATTCCACCTGAAGGCTCTGAAGTCCGTCACTGTATTACCATTACCTTCATAAATACAAAAGCCTAGATAAAATCTAATAAAACACAGCCAACAAGGTCCTCAGAAGAAACTCAATGGAACAGCTGGCTGGATATCAGTCCAATAAAAATGAGGTATATGCAAAGTTTCCAGGCCAGCAAAGGAAGATTTTCCTACCAAGACAATATGCAGGATTACACCATTCTGAAAATGTGACGTAAAGTTCATTGAAGGAAGATAATTTGTTATTTGTCTTTATGGGCTTTGATTTGTTTGTGAAAGCTGTCTCTTCAAAGTACTATTCCCTCTGACTCCTGCTAGAATCAATGGGAATCAACAGGGCTGGAGGTAGGGCCCCTACAGTGGAAATCAAATTTTGAAAGAGATTTTCATTAAAATAATCTTCACGCTGGCTGGCAAATTCCTGAGGTCATGGGACACACAGCCAGGAAAAGGCATAAATCCTTGGACACATAGAGTGGCCCAAATTCCAACGGCTACCAGAGTTGTCAAAACACTCCCAGCAGACTCGGGACAGAGCCAAACCAGATCTCCAGCCTTCTCGCTCCTAGAGCGAGCGGATGGCGCAAGCCCTCACAACAGAAGTTCCCAAACTCCCAGAGCATTCATGTCCCAGTGAAAACGAATACCAGACCTACGCAGAACAAGATTCCCTTCAAGTACAGTTAGTCTTTAATAAGTGCATCTTCCATTCCTGAAAAGAGGCGGAGAAGCATGGTGGCAGGCGTTATCTGCTTCATTTTCCAACCCCTTTCCAGGGCTGGTGGATTATGAACGACAAGTCTTTTAACATTTGCTTTTGATTTCGCAGTGACACAATAAACTTAAAGAGAAAATGGATAAAAGTATGAGCAATCCACTTAAACGTCTACTTAAAAATATGAAAACATATTGCTTCAAGTCACAGAAAGCAGTTTTCACAATGTTGGTAGCAAAACCTGTTGTACCTAGATTGGCTTTAGAGCAAAAGGTCTAGCTGCTTTCCTGGGGTTCTTTCAGTATAGATTTGATCAACAGGCCATAGCAACTCCTTTGAGTTATTTTATATACAATGCACAGTAAATCACTCAGAGCCAATGTATCAATGACACAATTGACCATGATAGCTCCTTTGGAGCACTTACAGTTTATCACGCCAATGGGGTTGTCACACACACTTGCAAAGCCTGTAAGATAAACACCTGTGTTTTAAAAGTCCTTCACTGCGCAAACTCGTGGCCATTTTGGAAATGCTGTAACTTTCTTTATCCTCACTAATTACCATCCTGTTCAGCATCTGCTTGATGGACTTCTAGCTGCTCCATTCTGCCTGAGAAACTGAGATGGGATCACTTTTAACAGAGAATACTACCTCTAGAGGGATAAGGAAGTGTTTTCTGTTGTCAGGATTTATTATTTATTCTGTGGTCACATCCTGGGGTCATGAACGAAAGACTTCCTTCACTTGCAGTTGAAATCTTATCCTGAAACATTAATATGCCGCTTTTTCACATTCCATGCTTACTGCTTAATTTGATTTCAAATGGTGTATGTTACTACGGTTCCACTGAAGTGAATGGAAAGAGTCCAATTTACACCATGTAAGGAGCTGGCTCCCTGCCACTGAAAAACAGACAAAATTAAATTTCTCAGAAAAAAATTTATCACCCCATTCTAAGCCCTTGAAGATAACGTACCTAGTGACAAAACCGTAACTGTGTTAGCAGGAACAGCGTGACACACTGTGTGAAATGTGGACAACAGCATTTCAGAAAACAACACGGGTCAACATCTTAGGGTGTGTAATATTTGAGATGAGATTGACTCCTGGTTTTCCTTCAGAAAGAGGAAGTATCTTAATTGGCACCACTCATGAACACTTGCAAATCCTGCCCTGCAATTTTCCACCAGCCTTACGTGTTACCTTTCCGCATTGGGCCAGTTCAATCTATCATCTTAAACGCAGGTTTCAGTGCCTAACTTTGGGTGCCTGCTTTGAAGAAGCTGGACGTAATCTCAAACTTCATGGTCTGAAGCTTGAAACAAATGACTGACAAATGTAAACATGCCATAAATACTAGTCTATAATCTTGCCTTCCACTTTCATGGGGACTGAAGACAAGGAAAAAAGATGCTAGTAAACTCAATACTAAATTGATACACATTTATATTAACATAGCAGGAAGCTGAAACTCCAGACCAAGTCGTTGTCTGTCTTAAGTAAAAGCATCGCATCAGCAATTCTGTTTACTCAATCCCAGGCTGCTTTCATTTCTTGCTTGTTTTGCTATATATTTCTATTGAGGGAACACTTTCTCAGCAGCTTTTAGTCACTTCTTAAATGCATTTTATGAGGAGACAAAGTCAAATCACTATTACTTAATTAACACAATTGTGAAGACTTCACTCCAGCTACACAATAGCTCTCCTAATCTTACAGAAGGATGCATGACTTCATTATTGAGTATATTGTTTCCTATAAACATATAAAACCCCTACAATAACAATCCCATCAGCTGAAATGAAGTTATCTGAGAACAGAATTAAACTCTAAATGACCCTTTGCTCCACTCCATAGACCCCTATTAATAATTCTAATCTAATCAGTGTGGATAAATGTACTGTTGCAGCCTATGCCAGGCACTCTGCCAGGAGGTCCTACTGCAGTCCATCTGATTCATTCCAGCCCAGAGCTTCTCTGGAGAAGATGCATCTTGCACGGAGAGGCCACTGGCTGACTTCCTCTTTTGTTATCTTTTAGTGGCAAAGTCATGTCCTTGTAACTGATAGACACTTTTCTTTGTAAATAACCCTGGAGTGACTGATAGAGCTTTTGCCAGACAAAGCCTGTAAATAGCTAGGCATTATTCATGCCAGGCCTGAGAACACTGTGTCACGGCTGACAAATTTATGGTAGATATGAGCTCACCTCTTCCACAAATATATACTTTCCCAGCAAATTCATCACATGTTTTAATGGCCCCATACTGAATTTGTCAGCTGTCTGTCCCTGCACATTGTTTCCTTTGGATTCCTGTCAAGGATTGTTTGTTAAAATCATCTCCCTCTTCCATCCTTCAGCTGCTAGCCCCAGGAAAGATCAATGATGACACATCTATTGATAATATTTTATATTCAACTATTCAGGTCATAAATCATTTTAACAATGCTGATATGTTTATTGAGTGTCTGCTGGCATTGCAATTATATAGAAAGTGATGTCACCCTAAATCTTGGCTTTGTTGGATTGCTTTTTATTTCTTCCTTCCCACTCCCACCCCACTTCATAATTAAAATATGTCACTTTTTATTTTTGCATTCCCACTTTAGAAGCAGTGAGAACTCTGACATTTTAGAGGTGTGGAGTCCCAGGGCCTCTGTCTCCCATTAAAACCAAAGACGAAAAAGCATTTTCCAGCCATACATGAAGACATTGCTTCGAGTCTGCACAGACCCCTGGTGGAAAGCAGGATGGAAGGAGTGAATGGCAGGACACCCCTTCAGCTACCTCCTCTGACTTGGCAAAGCAAGCAAAGGCCCCTTCTCCAAGCCCTGCACAGCTAGCGCTGTCACCAGAGCCAAAGGGACACCTCACATGCGAGAGGAGCGGGGAGAAGGTACAGATACTCTGGTGATCAATCCCGCAAGAAGACTCAGGCACGTTGAAACCCTTGCCCCAAGCCCCATCCTGCAGGCATACTCAGCAAGATCTTCTCCATGTCATGCAAACCACTCTACCTGCAGATCTTTTATTTCAGGTGATTACCAGGAATAATGTGAAAGACTAAAAAAGTCGCTGTTAGTCCTGGTTTTTCAGTGCCTCCCTGCACAGCTGCAGCTCCAAGGACTCCCAGCTGTTGCCCCCCACTGCACAGAGGGAGGCGACTCTACTGTTCAGCTCCCTATTTTATTTCACCTTTTAATTCACGACAACAACGTTAGGCAGTTACAACATTTCTAAAAATAGATCTAGGGCTTTGCAATTCATTTAAGACTGTTTTCCTCCTTAGCGAGCTTCTGTTATGTGCACCCAAAGAGAAGAAAGAGAAAGCAAGAGTGTTGGCCAGCAGGAAAAGGCACATTTGTTCCCTGAATGCAAAATGTCATCATTCATTACAGAAGATTTGAAAGTAGATTTCTCCCACAAGCAGAAAGCAGACGGGATTTACACTATTTCATCAACTTGCTAATTTTAGTGGCTGCCTTCTTGCTTTCTTTCTTCTTTTTTTTTTTTCTTTTTTTTTTTTTGGTAATGCTGTAAACATATAGGAGGAATGATCTCTGTATGTGTGAAAGACTTTTATAAATGCATAAACAAGAAGATGAAAAAAACCCTACAGCGGTTTTCATTGGGATGCATATTTTCATTTATGTACCAAGATACACTGAGCTGATTTTGTCATTACCAATGATGGGACACACCTCTTAAAATATGTTTCAAATATGCAGCCAACTACCTCTGAGGTGTCCCACTAATTTGAAACTTTTATGATCTGCCTTCACAAGCCTATAAAACCAGACAAGAACTCTGATGAGAATTTCAGGCCATATAGAAATATATCAAGAAGAACAGTTTTTCCTGTGGTATATTGGCACATCAACATGTCGATTTAACCTTTCTCATGGCCTTCCAGAACACACCGCTTCTAAGGCCAGGTTCAAATTTCATTTATCCCAGCGTAATTTCACTGTGTCAAAAGACATTACTTTAGATCTACATAGACTGAAGCAAGAACACAGCCTGCTCCTTGATTTCAGCTAGTAATGGGCCCAGCAAAGAAGAGCAGATCTGCCAAAAAGGGAGATGTTTAGAGCTGTAGTGAAATCTGGATTGTGATCTGGCTTCTGGGTTCACGAGGGACGCAGATATGTTTACTATTTGGATTTCAGAACATATCTGAAAGTCTTAGGAGAACAAGTACCACAGACAAGCGAAAAAGCCTGGCAGATAATTGCACTTCGCTTTTGCAAGTTGCCTTGTTCACCCTGTAAATGTTTGAATGAATCTTGGCCAAGTCTCAATTTTTTTAACAAAACCCCCGGACCAGACTACTTTCATATGTTCTCTGGCTTTTTGCAAACATTTTATGGTTTCATAACTCTGAAAGGTATTTTCCTGTTTTCCAGTGCTTCCATTTTCCTTAGCACTGAAGGCGGAGATACCTTATATCCTCTTCATCTTTATCTTAATGGAAATTCTAGTAAGGAAGAGGGACGTCAAGCCTTTTCCATTGGGAATGCAGAAGAAATGCACTACTTACAGGGGGCTTAGCCTAAATTCGACTGAAGTCAAAAAGAAACTCTCCAACTTTTCTGGCCTGCCAACTACTGCACATTCCATTACAATGACTACAGGCACAAATCAGCCCGGGGTTATGCCTGTCAGATAACCCGGGCGATACCTATTCAGCCCCATTTGCGTTCAACAACCTCAGTACTTTGTGTATATAGATAGATGACAAAACTTGATACAGAAAATTATAATAATCCTGATTTTCACTCTAAACTGCATCTCCCGCTGTTGTGCGCAAGCAGGGGCCAAGCGTTCCTGCCCAAGGCAGGCTCTTGGCTCCGATAAGAGTTGCTAGGCACAGAAGATAGGGTCGGAACCAGGCAGACCAGGGACTGCAAATGCCTCAGAAAAGGTCATCGATCCACCTAACCTTGGGTAGTTAACCACAGCGCCCACTTCAGAAGCCTAAATCACCTTAAATGGCCTTTACAATCAATGAAGAGTCACGGCTTTTTCTGTGAGGGTGATTTATTCTAATTGAGACCCCCTTTCTATTCCCATTATAGAGGTGCCGGAGATTTAGGCACACCTTTTAACTGCAAAAAGTGGGAGGGGATGAATCTACACATACCAACTGTCAAATGTAATTTATTGAGATACTGATGCCTACATATGTGCAAGGATTTGAGACACCTACTGCTTCATCAGCTCTCTTTTAGAAACATAGCCCTAAATATGTTCAAGTCCATTCACATCGAGGGTCTTGCTCTGCTCAGAAAGCCGGTGCTGCTTTACAAAGGGGTCTTTAAAAAAAAAATGAAAATTAATCACATGAATGCCAAAGTTGGGTTCAAACTCGCTCCTAGGTACTGCCTTGGCTCCGTTCTCACTTACAGAGATGCTAATCAGCAGCTGATACACTCATGCCATTTAAAATCTGGCTGAGATAAGGAACAGGCCCAGTACACTTATCTAACAAAATAAATTGAAAAGCATGAAGAAAAATGTTAACAATGATGATACATCCTTGCAAGTATATTTGATACATTATTTGGCTGTCTTTATTATCAGGGGAACACAAATGTCTTGCTCACCACAGATTCCACAATATTTCAAGCACGAATGGGGTATTGTGTTTGTTTTTTGTATTTTTGGGCAGTATCCTGTGTGTAGTCATAGCAAACCCAATTCTCCAAAAGACTGTGAGAAACTTCATTTCCCCAGCAATTGTTTATATCCATTTTAGCTTACTCTGCTAAACTTTTCTGTACCAGTTGGGGTTTAGATATTGCTAATGCTTTTGCACTTTAAAACATAGGAGCGACTGGGAGGGGGGGATTCATTCCCACATTCACTTAGCAATAAACCGAAGCATGTGCACTTGTATGATACTTTTGCCAATTCCATTATTTTATATACAAAATGTCATTATGTTCCAAAGTATGATAATTTCCTTTTTTCCCAGACAGTGACTGTCTGTAACAGTTTTGGAAGGGCTCCCTCCCTGATTCTGGGTATTCCTTCACTTAAAGAACTGTTTCTTACCACAAAGAAGAAAACATAAAAAAACTGCATGTTGTTGGAAATCCAGACATATAAAATCCAAGTGTATTGGTCACCTATTAGCTTTAAGTTTAATTACTGATCTTCACCACCTGCGTATTTTCCCAGGAGCAATGCTTTGGAGGAACTGGCTATCTTTACATACTGGGTTATCTTATGGATCTCAAACAACTGCTTGTGAATGGGTTTTTCGAACAGGACGCAAGCTGTGTTTGATTTAACTCAATGTATATTTATGTGACAGAATCTAACCAAGTTGGACTTTGTGCCATAACCATAATGTTTGCACAGTTACACCTGGGGAGGAAAGCCCTCCCACTAGAGTACTGACAGGATGCCAGTGGCAAGAAAGTTTACATAATAAAATCATGGTTTAAAGGATTTATACATCTGTCAGTAAAGCAGTGATGACATTCCTCATTTACAAGCGTGGTACACAGCTTTGGCTGTGAGTAAAAGATTGAGGATAAGGCCAAATAAGAGCCCCTGTAGACAGATAACATGTAGACATGTTTTATTCCATGCCCTGTTCCCTTCTCTAGAAAGGATCCTGAAGGGCACTTTGCTGGGAACCCGTCTTCTACATGGCCTTCTGAATGCAGACATGAGTGTTGTGTTCTTGTCATCCAGCACGGCTAAATGTGAGCTAGTTCACCCAGAAACAGCAACCACAGACCAGTGTTTACCAGGGTGCTGGGCCTGTAAGCACCGCAACACACTCCTTAGTGCAGGTCAGTGGCTTCCATACAGGTTTTGGAGTTGTTCTTCCCCCCTGTGCTCTCTCCTTCCTTCGATGGCTGAGATTTGCAGCCCTGGGGAGCAAGAGGAAGGCAACAGAGCCACAGGAAGGCACTTTTCTCTACCTTGGCACCAACATCAAAGCAGTTTGATTTTAAAAGAAGCATAGAGCGAGAACAGCCCACGCTGTCTGGTGTCTGAACACCAACCCAAGAGCAATGCTGAAGGCTGCTTATTTTGAAACTCTTGGCTAGAGCCAATGCCCCTTCCTTCAGTGAGCTGCTATCAGACCCCTATGGCCAGTGCAGCCATCAGCACACAGAGTATCAGGAATATGCTGGTTTTCCTCTCTCCTAAGTGCCAAAATGAGAGCCAGAAACAAAGCTGCTTGGAGGGGCAGAGGATGGAGAGCGGGAGATATAGACAGAAAGAAGTCAAGGAAAAGGCTGTCCAGACTTCATACTGAATGAAAGTGTCAGGCAGCAAAAGAGGGATGTAGGAAACCACTGTGACTCACTTGACTGGCCAAGCTCCTCTGAATCACCACCTTGGGGAGGTGAAAATTAGCACTGCAGGAGCTCAGGGAAAACCCACCTGGCAACCCAGCTTGCTTTTTAAATAGTAAAGTAAAAGTGTCTGGTGCTTTCAAACCTCTGTTGCCAAAAGAAGGATGGGGAGAGGACACAGACTCCAGGAACCCAGGAAAACAGAGCACAGGAACGGCGAGGCAGGGAGTGCCGAGTCCTGGACTTTCTCTAAAGGATCCCTTCCTCGTTCACCCTGAGCAGGGCAGCTGGCACGTGGAATCTGGGAGTGCAGATGGATCAGCAATGTCAGACGTGCAGCTGTGCATATTTAACACACAGGGATCTTATTATCTATTTGCCGGCTAGCCAGCAGCAGGCTGATTCTGGAGGTGATTGCTCACAGTTGTAGAGAGAGAAAAATAGAGTAGTCCACAGTCATTAATCTTACACAACAGGCTGTGCAGTGTTAGAGCCAGAGCTGCTACTCTCCTGCATCTGTCCCTCCCACTAGCCCTAAATCACTGCTTCTCAACTCCTCTCCATTACCAAGAAGAAAATTGTCTGGGTTGGCATTAGATACTACCACAGCACAAGCAGCCCTGCTGCATGAAACGGCTGCTACAGATTTTTACTGGTTTCAGGTCTCTAAAAAGCCTTTGGTCTTACTAGTGACCATCCAGTGGGGGGAAAAAAGAAAAATTGAGAGTTTTGATACTGGTCGTTGCAGATTTAAGGTTTGGAATCAATTTCAGGCTCACAATAAGGCTGTCTTTTGTGGAGCTCTTATCCAGTATGACCTGATTGGCAGGCATAGGTATGACGCACATACAATCATTCACCCCTTGCTAAGCAAGGTCATAGGGCTTTAGGTCTTCACCTAGCAATGCCGCTAAAACAGACGTCTGATCTGATGATGCATGGGAAACCATCCTGCTTGTAACTTTTTATATTTATATAAACTGCTTGCAAATTTTCATGTTCAGCCCATCTTCAAGAGCTTTGCTGAACCAATGCCTAAGATGCTTGTGCTGGCTTGAGCCCGTGATCACACTCCAGACCCTCCTTTCCCCTTATGATGGAGGCAAAATGGGATATATTTCAAAATAAGCAACTAGCGGCAATGCTCTCAAGGAGGGGAGACTCAACAAAGGCTGGAGTCTTTCTCTGTGTGTAATGCACCGGGTAAGAAGTAAAGTGAGAGATCTGCAGGGTTCTCTAAGGAATTAGAGCCACTGGAAATAAACCCATGAACAGTAAGTTTGGCCTCCCAGTATCAAACAGCAATATCAACTCACTTGCCCTAAGTTCAGCTAATTTCCAGCTGATCAAGCTTGCACACTTAGGGAAGTGTGTTTTAGAAGATATAGCTTCTAAATTACCTGCTTACTGAGAAGAACATGTTTGTCTGAATAGTAACCGACCATGTCAGGTTTGCAGTAAACACCTACACGTGCTCAGATGACACATTTTAAAATAAGGAGTGTTAACTGCAAGGTATTTAACTTCACTGTGTCAAGTGAAAGAGGTTTTCTTTCCCTAATGTGCAACTGTATATAGAAAAAACATCTCTACAAGGAAACAGCAGCAGGGGTGGAGAGAAAAGAAGGTATTGTAAAATAGTTGCATTCCTGAAAACATTCAGAAGGTTTCCCAGTGTCACTGAAAAGTACAAACCAGCTATACCTAAAGGAAAAAAAAAACAGAATGAAGGGTGGGGGGTGGGGTAGGGGGGCGATGGTGGGGAGAAATCAAGAACTTTGCAACTAGAAATGAGATGCTTTCAGTGAAAACAGACCACTTTGAAGAAAAAGAGCAATTTAGAAATTAAAAATATATGTGATATTAGGTAAAGCTTGTGACCACTTGCAGCTTTTTGAACCTTCTCAGTTTTTTAAATGCAAACTTGTTCCTTTACAAGCAACATAAAAGCAAAAGCCTAATCTTCCAGCAAACACGTACAATCCTAGCTCTAAAATAAAAATTACTGTATACAGACAGAAGTGCAGCAAGAGACTTGGTACCTGTGAAGAGAGGAGGCCTTAAGCCATGTTCATCCATGGAACAACAGAACTTTTGTGATTTCCCTCAACTGCCTGCAAAACCCCCACCTGTCTTATCAAGACCAAAACTCAGCATCACCAGAAAGGCAGAAGGAAGAGTGACAACAGCTAACAGATATAAGGAAGATGCAATGAGGGAAAGCTTTACTGAATGGAAAACTAGCTTGAAAATAACAAAAATAAAACTGCAAGCACTTTGTATGGAAACTGAACCAAGAAGAAAGCCAACAAAGGTTTGTGGGGATTGAAGCTGCCCCTGACAATGGCAGTCTTTTCCTGGACTGCAGGGAAAGCTGGCCTCCTTGAAAAGGATGTGATTCAATAACTCAGACTTTAATGAAAGAGATTATGTTTCACTAGAAAAGAGCAAAGTCTCTGAAAGACTCCTGATCAGCCTATACTGCACAATGAAGAAGAGGTCAGATTCAAGTGGTACATTAGTCAAATAATACCATCTGAACATTTAGTTTCAGCTTGCTCTTTTCAGTGAAGGCCACGGCCAATAATTACTAATGGATAAGAGAGGTTTATTTGATGGGGACCTGACATTCATTATAGCAGACGCTGGCATGGTTAATTGATTAGAAGGATAGTAAGTGAAAGAGTTACACTAAAAATAACGCTGTTAACAGAGCAATGTAAATGTGCTATTGGTCAGCATCATTTCATAATTAGGTCACTTAGGGAGCCTTTTGGGTCATCGATGGTGGAAGAGCAGCCAAAACCACCAAATATGCCTGCTGTGACAGATGCCCAAGTTACTGTTGTGCATAAACACTACAGGTGCTTGGGAAGAAACAAACCTTACAGCCTATAAATATTTTAGCCATGGCAGATGAATAATAAATTGGTGAGAAGAACATAGTGACATGAACTCATGTGAAACTATACCACACACTGTGAACAATATGGCCAGCTGCATTATAGCAGGACATTTTAAAAAAGATCTTTAAGAGCTGGTCATCAGTCTTCTTGATCCCGTTTCATGGCTACCTGATAGCTGGCCTAAATACAGATGATGAAAGCAGTAAAATCAGAAATGCCAGCACTCTGCATGAAATAAAACTAGAAGAATATGCCTCCATACCATTGTTTATCAGCTGTTAAACTTGCAGGGAGCAAATACGGCAGCCCCGTGCACCAGAGTTGATACAGGTAAGGGAGTAACAGTGATGGGAAGACACACACCAGCGAGAATAACAACGTTCAAATACAAAGTGAAAAAATAGAAAGTCTGTATCATCCACATCTTTTCAACTTCTTCCAACGAAATAAGGTCATAAATACTAATTTTTTACTAAAAATAAATATAATTTTAAAATGCCCAAGAACTTTCATCCTCAGACTTGGGTCATGCAGATAAAAAGGAACTTAAAACTGAACCAACCCAGTCCGGTTTCATGTTATGAAACCTAATTACTACTAATGAAGTCCTGGCAAAAACAAATCATCCCCAATTTTCCTGCTAAAGAAAGGAATTCCAGAGCCCCAGGGCCTGGGTAAAATAGACCTGAAAACTGTATCGCTCTTCGCATCTCAGTTTCTTCCAAAGCCAAACCTGAACATCCATATTCTTACAACAGCCACCGGCAATGCCATTAAGAAATAAAGAACACGCCGACCCTGAAATGGCAATGAGACTTAACCATACACTCCGGGTAAAAAATAATCTTCCTGCCCAACCAGAAAAAAATTCCATTGTGCCAAATTGATCACCAACCAATTTTTGGCTGTGCCAAAAATCATACTGAAGTGAGTCAGAGTCTTTCCACTGCCTCTGCCTGGCTTGGATTCAAGCTTGTCCTGACCAAAACCAAATTCACCAAAATGAGCTATAGGTAGATGACAAAGACATCAAGCAGAGGAACATAATTATAGGGGCTTTTCAGAAATCACTAGTTAGGCCAAATGCCTTTTTCCCCCAGCTCTCAGATTATAACTCACTGATTTACACTGGAATATTATTTAATTAGATCAGCACCAAATGACTCATCGTATTTTGTCATTTTAATGATTCTTTATATTCCTCCAGTCTGATGGGTTAATCATTGCCTATCACAGTTTATGGCCTCTATCTTCTTTATTGTGTTTTGCCTCCCATCAGCTATCCAAGGTGATGTGAACTTTGTGCTATTGACTTTTCTCACTCCTCTGGGGAGGTTGTCATGGAGAATTAAGCTATTGACAAATCAACAGCCAACACGCTGAACTCCTTCCTGCACGTCATCATTAGGAATGTGGGAACCAGCCAACTTTCGGGTTATGCAGAACCAAGATGTTCCACCACATAAAAGAAATCCCCCAAACCTACATATCAGAGTCTGCTCTCATTTAAAGCTCTGAAAAACTGGAGAAAAAGGATTTCATCCTGTAGCTTAACAAAGTCTTTTCAGAAAAAGTTCAGGTAGCAGACTTAAATGAATGGATTTCAAACTGCCTCTGAGAATTTTAATCTTCTCAATAGACAGTTTTTGTTTCCAGAAGCTGCTGTCTTCATTAGGTGCAACTGAGCAAATGAACTAAGCAGAGATAATTAATACCATGCTAACTGCAAGAAGCGACGAATAACAATTATTTTTCAAACACACTTAATAAATGTAAATTTGCTCCTTTCTCTTATGATTCCAAAGTGTGGGAACTATTCTTATCATCTAGATAATTAGTCAGTCAGAAATATCTCACTTGTGAGTCAGCACAGTATCACTCCTTAACACAGAAACTCCCGTTATCACATAAAAGATACAAACTGATAGGAAAGATTTCTGCATGACTAGAAGGTAAAAACCAATGACTTATTTACTGACATGTGATAGCTGAAATAGAAATTTATTCTGATTCATATTTCAAAGGCTGCCCTCCCCTCTTTGTTGGCCTGATTTGCTAATAACTTTTGTGGATATGGAATTCAATTGCAGGTTCAGTTTTCGTTTGCTGCATTGTGGATTTGTCCAGGGGCAAATGTTATTCCCAAGCATGCCTCTGCTTAACTGAAAATAGGTCTCTTAATGTACCATTAAATATACCTCCTTGTACTCCCCCTCAAGTTTTCTCAAATTTTAATGAAAATGTAATTTCAGAAATGTTTTCTTCCCAAAGCTGTTCTGCTGCCAAGTAGTAAAAATAAGTCCAGCTTCTTGTTGTTGCTGTGGTTGTTGTCAGAGTGAAAAAAGAGCCAAGGAACTTGCACTATATGTTCTATTTCCATTCCCCAATGGAGAGCTTTAGATAAGCTCCTCCAACCAGGGTTACGGAGACAGTGCCAGGAAACGTTGTGGGAGCTGGAGGGAGTGCTGGACAGTCTAGAAAAGCAAAGGAAAAAGATCCAGACTCAAAACTGAAGCATTGCAGATCCAAGTTAACTCCCTGTTTTTTCAATGGCATAATCTACTGCTTAACTTCAGGCTTGCAATATGAACGTGTCCAGTTCTCTAGCTGCTTCTCTGCTGGTTAGGCCAGAACTCACCCTTCTTCCTGCGTCAGGTTAGCTGCAATCTCGCACTGTCTTTTGTTTCACGTCAACTGATAAATCAGTCGAATGATCAGATCACTTTTTTTTTTTAATGAACCAAATTTACTTTTTGACAGCTGTGCTCCATCCCCTCCTCCTCTCTGCAGATTGCAAATATGCTTAAATTATTACTGTTACAATAATGCAAATCCAGTAGGAGTGAGACCCCTGAGACCTTGCATCAGCCAACTCTATTAATTAAGCTATATGATGCCATGCAGTGAAAACTTAAAGCTTGTCATGGTTGTGACCTCTATGAAAAGAATATGACTTTTAGAGAAGGTTTGACTTCAAATACTAAAACTGAGCTGTCTTAAAAGCTAGCTGAGGTAGTAATTCGCACTAGAACAGTCTATGCAGACAGAAAAGGCTCTTTCAGACAAAAATTTACGTGTCCAAGATCAGGGGATGACCCATCAGGGGTCCTCCAAGGGGATTACTCTTGCTATTATTGTTATTTATTTATTTTTAACTCAGTAACTCCTCCAGAAGTGTCCCTAGACTGAGTGGTCAGCATTACCCAGGAATCCAGTGTCAGACATGGAAACAATAAGGCACAAAAGCACAGGCAGGATAAACTTGGTGACGCCAACCTGTAATATCCCTTTTTTAATAAGAGAAAATAGAGTCTCTTTTTAATAAGCAGCTCACCAACTTCCCCTAGTCTTGCTCCATTCATTTCGGATTTATTTTTCTTCCCCCATTCCCCTTCTACATTCCTCCAGCTTCTAGCAGGGAAACTACCAGGAGTTACCAGAGGAGTGTTTTCATGGGACTTTCTTTATCAGTCCCTTACCCTGCCTCCATCTCTGTTCTTTTCATACTCTCATCTCTCCCAAACTGTGCCCATGTGCCCCTAAGCTTGCCCAAAACAGACAGCAAAATGGGACTCTGAATTAATGGAAGGCTTTTTGAAGCAAAGACTGCTGAAATCCTTGTGTGAAAGTCCGATGTTTTGACATTGGCTTTAGTCATGAACCAGGGTGAAACAAATCAAAATATCTTCTTGGAGAAAACTCAGATTTTATTGTGTGAACAAGAACCTCAAGACTCTTTCTGAAAATACAGCTGTAAAAAGAGACCTTCACAGAAACCAGGGGGATGCAATGCAGGAGAGAAGAGAAACATGAATAACTGAAAGCAACAACTGCTGGCAAGTCACAAGGACCAACAGCCCCTTTTGACTCCAAAATCTCTCAGGTTGTGCAAGCATTCAAGCAGAGCCACAAGCTAGCACTAACCTGGCTTAAAAAGAAACATCACTGGACATATACAAAAATAAAACAAAACCAGTTTTCCTTCAGATTTTTCCCTGAGACTTTTAAAACAAAAAATGCTGTTTTGTGATACACCAGCCCACTAGATAAGAAACATCACATTTCACAGAATCCCACTATGCGGTCACGTCTCTAGCTTATGTACAATTTATAAACAGCATCCCCAAATCCGGCAGCTCTGGTGGGGGCATGCTGCTGCACGCATCCATGCAGGATCCAGGGGAAGGGGGATGAAAAGCCTCTCCCCATCCACTTCAGATGACAAGTTGTATAAGTTTCCAAGTTTATTAGAACCTCTCCTGCAAAGGAACACGTGAGCCGTATCTCACATCCAAGTGCCAGTCTCCAACTGATTTCTCTGGGAGCTGGTCAGCCCCAGTTTTGTGCTTATTTAAATGAGCATACACACAAAGAAAGTATTCAACCATTTTCTTTCATGTATGAAATAATATGCAGTAACAGACCACCATTACCAAATGGATTCATCTGTCCCTTTCACTTACTAGTCAGGGAAAATCTAAAGCCTTCATCTTTACCCCTTTGACCTACCCTACGGGCTTGTCTCTGTCTCACTATCTGGAGAAGAAGGGACCCCTGATTAAGAGGTACATTGGGACATCGGTCAACACAGAGCCAAGGGTCTCATTTCCTCCTGCACTGATATCTCACTAGTGTTAATTGCAGTTATGGGTGAACGGGCAATACTGGAAAACAGAGGATGCGAGTGCTTTGCCATTACAGATTACCTCACATCACACATTCAAAATGAATTTTCTTGTCCCTGCAGTCCTTGGGTCAGAGAAAAATAAAAACTAGGGGGAAAAAAGCCTGTTGTTACTGACAGCTGCTCTTCAAAGGTCAAGGATTACAATATTTGGAGCACTGCAGGTCAGGGCTGATGGGAACCGCACAGGGGAACTCTGCATTCCCTCCCTGCAGCTTGGCTGTAACAAATGTTATCTGTCCTTCTCTTTATAAGCTTTGAATTCACATAAAAATAAAAAAAAAAAAAAAGGAAAAGTAAAGCAAATAAAAAATATTTACAATGTAATCTCTTCTCTGCACACACCTCTTCCAATCAGGCAGCTATGAAAGCTGTCCTCTTGGCAAGATAAACTATCATTTTTTAACAAGGTAGATGGATGCCTTCACACATTTTTAAGCTTGGGACAGGATATATTTTGTGGTTTATTTATAATGACATCAATTACACTTGCTCCTAGGTAATAATTCACTCCTTTATAATTATTTATGAGGTGATTTTTACTTTTTTGAAAGTTTTATGTTTATTGATGTGTTTGGTTAACGAACACTTAAATGACATGGTCAGTTGCTTTGCAGGATGCTGGAGAACAGCAAAATCAATACATTCTGCACCTGAGAACAATCTTCTTAGTTTTGTAGTAATGATTCCCTGAGCCAGGTCCCAGGAGCCTGAGAGATAATTGCAATTCCACATAGTCAACAGTCTGCTCAGATCTATATAATCACTGTCTTTAGCTGCTTCATTTTGTTTGGTTTTGTTGCGTGTGATCTTTGCCATTAACATCTCTTTCTCTGTGATCTCAACTGGCTGGTTTTTGCCTCCCAGCCCCTCCTTTAGCTTTCATTTTAGAGCCTCACCTCTGTCGAATTCAAACCCCTGCACCAAGCAGAGAAAGCGGTTCGTTAAGTAACTGCTGTCTGCCACTCAATTTATCTTTGTTGATTGCTACCTTTGGAGAACAAAAGTTCACAGCACTCTGGATAAACATTTTAGAAAAGACATAATAAGGCTTAGTATCCCCAGCTGAAGGTAACTGATCTCCTCAGTAGCTTTAATATGCAGAGTACAGAACACAGACAAGTGTTAATGGAATAATATATTCGATGGCCGCTCTGTGCTGGGAGGCCGACAGCACTCTGCACAGTGAGGGATGGTAAGCAGGGTTAGCTCCTCCAGCTGAGAAGCTGGAAAAGGAATCTGTCTTCAGGTTGCAAAGCTTTTATAGATGCAAAGGAGACTATATGATGGTATTTCAATCTCCAAAGTGGCTCGTGCTCTGGCTGTGGCACGGAGTGTTTTTTAGAAGGGCAGGATCAATGGTTTAGGGTCTTTTTACAGCCATAATTGTAGCTTTAGCATATTTGTGAAATGCCTTGCCCAGCAAATGCACTGAGGTAATTAATCAGCTATATTCACAAGTTAGGTTTGAATGCAGAGCACGTAAACCAAGACAGAGCTTAAAAGAGTAAGCCAGCCAGGAAAGCATAACAGTTTTAAATTGTGGTCTCTTACAGCGCAGTCCTGGGCCACTTGTTGTCTACAAGGCCTCCTTCAATACTCTGCAGCGGGTCCATAAAGACCTGTCAGACAGCGAAATGTACAGTGTTTTCACATAAATGGCAGTGCATATCACTCCACAAGATCACTGAGGATCCGACACTGATCTAAAGTGGTTGGGAATGACCGTCCTCCTGGATCGCCACAAGCACAAGAAAAAGAAAAGCTTTTTTATGGGGTGCCACAGCTTTCAGGGTGTGGCTTCCCCTCCACAACATTCAGGTGCAGTTTGCTCCTCAGCCCCTGCAGTCGCACACCGCACTGCTAGGATCAAGTGGTTTTGAAACGCAACCTGATCCAGGCTATTCCCATCCACATCAGCTAAAGGACTGCATCCAAGACCTCAGCTACAGTAAGCACCCTGTTGCAGGGTGTCCAGCATGGCTTTCAAGCACAGATGCTTTCAGGGCAAAGAGGATATCTGAGGAGAGAAGGATTTAATAGAAAGGATAACAAATGACCAGACGATTTCCATTTGGAGCTCAAGCAGAGACACCCGGATGAGGGTAGATTTCCACACAGTGAGCACCTGAGAGCTGAAAACCAGATGTCTCAGCAGGATACCCAAACTATCAGGTATTCTCAGCAGTCACTTTAGAAAATGCAGCTCTGAGTCCTTCCGTTAATACAAAACAGGCCAAACATCTTCCAAATGGTCCAGCGAAACCCCCCAAACATACTCGTTGGAGAGTTATTAGCTGGTAGCTGACAAAACCAATTCGCCCCCTTCATTTACATAAATGAAAACTGGCATCGTTCTTCTGAGTTTCAAAATAGACCAGTAGTAATGTTAACATGAATAAATCAACTGGGAAGATGTTTGTAAATCTTGATCAGCCAAAGAGATATAGTTACCTGCTATAAAGGAAGATAGCCGACTTTTCTGCTTCCATTAACTGTTGCCAAATCTCATAAATGTAAACAGAGAATAAATCCCTTCAGTCCTTGAATATGAATATTCTCCTGGGAAAATCCAGCTGGCATCCAACTTGATTTATGTGCTTTAAAAAAAGCATTTGTTTTATAAGCCTAGGGTGAGCCTTAAAATACAAGTTCATGTGTAAAAAATATTATGGCTCAGGACCTAATTCAGCAAAAAAATTACATCCTCTTCTCAGCTGCCAACCGTTCCCCATACCAAGAGCAAAGGCACATGAACTCAGGGTCACAGCATCTGCTCAGAGGAATCTGTTAAAATTAGGGACTGAAACAATGACCTCTAGCATCACAGCCCCTTTCCAGACAGCTACTATGGCTCCTAATCTTTGCACTGAAATTATGAGTCTGGAGCCTCAGCATTCATTGGATCTGAGTCTGTGTGACTTTTCCACAGCCAGAAAAAAGAATCGGAAGCCTTCCCACACAACCCCATCTTCACTGCTTCTCTTCTGTGCCACTTCAGGTGAAGCACTATTTCCCCCAGCCCATACTCTGTTGACCCTCCTAACGTCCATCTTCTAACCCTACTCTAACATGTAAAAATTTAGCCAAACATCCCATTACCTATCCTTAATGAGTAAATTTCAATTCTTAATAAACATTAATATTACTGGCAAATTTAGGCCAACTACGAAACACACTGCTCTCCTAGCCACAGAGAATTTCCTAAGTGTAACAGGAATAAAATATCTTACAGCCACTCGTCAATGTCTTTCCTCATTGTAGATGATTTAACCAAATCGTTAAAGAAATGCACATCTCTCCTTCTTTTTCATATTAAGCAAAATGTGATTAGAAGGTCAGGAACAGGCCTGTTCTGTGGCTGGGAAGGCTGGAGATGCTGGGTGGTGGATATTTTCTGCATGTGTACATACAAACACACACACATACATGAAACAGACACTTGTCCACTATATATGAATATCCCATACCGGTTTATTTTCAGTCTTGGGGAAATTGAGAGAACATTGCCAAGTGTGTTCTCAGTTCTACTCTGTAGAGGCCTGAACTAAAATTACGACTGAAAAGCAAATGCAGTGACCTTTAAAGGAATCGAGAAGAAGCTATTTCCAGTACATTACTAAATGCTATATTTTAAAGGTTCTAACCTTATTTGCTACAAGTGTATAATATCAGGAAAACCTTGTGAGTGAAGGTTCTGCATTCATCACATAGCCCAAGTCACTTACAGAAGAGATGGGGAAAGTTATTACTTTCCCCCTTGCAGACATTAAAGTTCAGCCCCCTTTCCTGTAGTGTTTTGCAGCATTAAATAAGGTTCAGGGATCACTTTAACAATTGCAGGCTTCTCAACGTAACAAAAATACAGTTTCCTGCAGGCAGCCATAGATGCATCATCAAACGGGGAGAGCAATTTATGAGATATGCATGTCCTACACGGCTCAAATGAGCTGAGGGGAGCCAGGTACTGTTACGTGATATCACCATGGCATAAACTTTATTGAACAAAATACTCTTTTATGAGAATTATAATAGAAATTGATTTACAAGATACAGCTTAAAAGTAAAAGATAGGACAACAAAAGATATGTCATAAACTCTTGTGAGGCCACCCTTAAGCCTGGAGTTTAATTGCATCAAGTAAGTAACAAGAGGTGTGTGAAGGTTGTGCTTGCGTAGTGCTTTATTTAATGTCTGAAAGTCAACAGAGACTTTGTGTTTTGATGCCTAGAAAAATAATAAAGTGAAATGTTAACTTTGTTATATTTATTATTATTAATTGATTGATTTATATTGTACCTTTCGTATGTATAATGGTACTCTACACCAAATAAATCAGGGAGTGTAAAACCTTCATCACAGCAAATAAAGAATGAAAGCAGGCAGAACGAGAAATGTCAATAAAATGCAAAAGTGGTTAGTAAACAAGTGTGGGGTTTATCTGATTTTTATACATTTGTCCAGAATTAGCTGTATGGGATATTGTGGTGTCAAATATTACACCAGATAAGTTCCTAATAAGAAAATACAACATATCAGCTCTACAGACAAATAGAAGAGGTGGAAAATGCAAATACTACAAACCAGAGCTACAATGCAGCTTGCACAGCGGAATCTAAATTAAGTCAGGAAACAACGCTAAGAAAATACACAAGATCTGAAATTCCATAAAAAGCACTGCAACATTTATAATAATTAAATATGTAAAACCAAGACAATCTGCTACCATTCCGATCTCATCCCTGCTATCCAAGTCCCTGACCCCTTAAGCTATAGTACGGTCTTAGCCATGAGTTTACAAATAAGCACATCGTTTATAGAATCACTGCTAGATATTACATATGAAAATGAGAAAATGTTGAAGAAAAGTTCCAAAAATACTGCATAAATTGTTTTACATTTCATTTTTGGCCATCAAAAAATACCTCCACTCACTTCAGTGGAACAGGATTGTGCCCTTAAAGAGCTTAAAGAGTTACAGGCCCTGGATGTGCTTTAAAGCAGTACAGGAAATCACAGGCACAGATATGGTACTTGACCTTTAGTGGTGCAATGAAACCACTAAAATATATGTTAGGCTGCAAAAATGCTGAGGTCTTCTACCGTGAAACAAAACAGATATTGATTTTCCCTATACACCTTTTAGTACGACACTAAGTCAAACATAGTTGGTGCCAGATGATTCTGGTTGTTTGAGATATCATGCAACATGTTCAGTAAAAGTCAAGAGTAGTGAGATTTTAGTGCTTTTGCAGCTTGGTTTTCTAAATTAAATTAACCAAAAGTGTGGGTTAAATGCATGTACCAGCAATGTCTCCCTATACCTTACATGAAGTGAAGGTCTGCAGAAGCCTGTGCACTGCCACGTTCAATGGAGGTAAGACTATATTTGGATAAATGTGGTTGGATTTCTGAGTTAACCAACAGGCAGGAACCAAAGGAAGACTTTCAAACTTTCCTATGTAATAAAGAAGTCCATGCCCCATCAAAAAGCAATTGTCAATTTCACCTCAAGATTCTAGAAAAACCTCAGGATTTGACCATTAGTAGTTTTCTAAGTTATTTATGTATTTTTATATAATATATATATATATATTATATATTTTCTAAGTTATTTATATGAGCTAACCCTGAAATGGAAGTATAGCAATGTATTTTTGACTCTTTAAGGACAAATGCTTCTCAAAAAGCCATTATAAGCTGAATAACACCTAAACAGCAAAATAAACAGGCAACAAATTCTACCAAGAAACAATGTCAAACATCAAATATATTTCTGCATTTCTGCAACGCAGACACAGTGCTGATTTCTACAGGGCAAGGAAAGTAGTCTTTGTGACTTTGGATATGAATCTGCAAAGCTGCTTCTCCCAGCCCACTGCAGGTCGAAGAGGCTGAAGGCACACAGGACTCTCTAGTATATCCTTTACACTCTCGGGCTGTATGGTCCTACTTTAAACACAAAGATCTCTATGACTTTACTACTAGTTGCTGTGGAAATGCTTGGGAGATCACAAAGGTCTCAATGAAAACAGCAGGAACTGTCAGATTAAAAGTGGTTTTCAATCTGTCCACAGAGCTCTATACATTAAAATTTGTAATTTAAATCCACAGACAATAGGTCTTCTATTTTTAGTGACCTTTCATAGGTCAATACATGTTCTAAGGATACTTGTGGACTCTATGCAGAAATCCAGGGCCAGTCATTGTTTTTATGCACGTGTCTTAGTACTACTAAGAAAGGCAATATGTTCTACAAAGGTATCAATCCAACTCCAGACTGAGCTACCCACACCGCCTACTTCGAGTATCTAAGCACCAGGCAAAGATCCCTAAATATCCCCCACAGAGATACTCCAGGCTGTTCTGTAAAGGCATCTCCCTGTTGCCTGTCAAGGTCCCTGAGTTGTTGCTTCTTCTCCACTCCAAGCTGGAGCTTTTCAGGACTACCAAGTCTGTGCTGTCCGGTGGGTGGGGGGCTCCTGTTCTCCAAACAAGGTGAGCAACATCAACATTGCTGACCCAACCTTGCCATCCTTGTAGGCTCAAAATCTAGTCCTAAAACTATACCGATGCTACGTGACAGCATCAATCTGAGCAGCAAGGACAGAACTGCACAGGAGCAAGAACGTGGGTCTTCAGCTGGCTCCAGCGGGACTTTGTGCGCAGCAAGCACAGAGAGTCAGCGCCACTGAACATTACTAGTAACCACAGCTGGGTTCCTCTCAGCTAAATCTGCCTCGTCCACAAGTGACCACCAGCACATGAAAAAAAACAGACAACTTGCCATACCTTAAGAGAAAAATATGATTGAATAAATCCCGAGCATAAGACTTTGTGCCTAATTAGTTAAATCCCCTTAAGACATAAAACAAAATTGCTAAAAGGGCTCTCAGTAATTTGTAATGAGATGCTTAGATAATGTGCTCACTATCAAGGGAAGTTTCCAGTTTCTCTGTACTCCATTTTTTAACATCTTGGCAAAGACCTTTTTCTCCCTCTCATGCTAAAGACCTCCCATTGACACTGTAACGTTAGCCTGGGAGCAGCTGGTGACTATTTCTGATGAATGGCAGGTGAGAGAGTTTTTCATGCCAAACCAACACACACGCAAAACTGAATTCTCCATCTTCATTTCCTTCATTTAGCAGTTTAAAGAAGCCCAAGACAAGGCTTTTGGGGAAAGTTAAGCATTCACCTTACACAAGCAGGTTGGCTACAGTGGGGCAAAAGCAAAGAGGGAAAAAGCTCTGAGAAGGACCTGCCTGCCCTTTGGCTTGGCATCGATACACTCCCACTCTACACTGTGCTCCAGCAGTAGCCGACACAGACCAGATGGGTACCTGAGCGTGACAGTCCACAAACAGATGATAAGAAATCTCTTTTGGAGCTGACCCAGAATGAAATGGGCTTTCTCCATAAAATAAAAAAGCAAAATCCACTGAAAAAACTAATTGAAACATTAGCATTTCTCTCCATGTCTGATTTTTGAGGGATTTTCTTGGTTTGATTCTAATTTTGCCTTTTTAATCTTTAATATACTTAATTTAGATGTATGTTGGACTTGAAACTTTATTTCAGAAAAAGAAATTTAAAAGATTCTGCCTTTTGCAGTAATTTTTTGTATGAACAGTTTTAGTTCTTTTGAAACTTTTCTCATCCCTGCAAATAAACCAACTGAATAACAACCGTTGCCTGCCATCTACCAACAGAAACAAGTGAGAAAACTGTGTCCGACTTTATATCCAAACCTTTCATCAATGGATGGACTTAAACCATGTAAGTTTAAAGCAGAGCTGGATAATGCTGTAAAGATGCCCCTGCTGACCGTGGTGGTCCTGGCCTTTTAGCTCACTGTGGTTAGAATCTGCTTTGGAGACTGGACTGTTTTGATGGGCTGGATGAGGACTGACCGCTCGGTCCATCATTTCAGGTATCCCAGTGTTCCTCCTGATTTCTGTACATGAAGGATGCAAACGCCAAAAATGCAGAGTAGCCTCAAATGACTCAGTTGTTCAGAAATCAAGGGCATTCAGAAACAACGAGGACTGTCCCCACCCCCCACCCCCACCACCTTTTTTTTAAAGTTCATCAAAATACATTTTTACATTGCTTCAGCTTTTCTTTTTGTGCCAAGTTCCAGCAATAAACCTGCTTTATTAAACTGACATTTTGCAAGTAGTTAGTCCTGAAAATTGACTAAGCCCTTTTGGTATTAGAAAAATCATTCTGGAGGCAGCTGAAATATTAAATGAAACAAAAAAAATAGCTAATGGAACGGCAGGAAATCTGATTAATTTCTTTTTTTCACAGAGCAATGCTGATGAAGCAAGATAGCCATTTTATTCAGCAATGAGGTAATTTGTTTGGCAAAAATAGAAACTACCTGTACCTAGGCTGAAAACCTAAACCATGCTTTAGCTGAAATATTATTTAATTTCCCTTGAATTGTGTTTCCATATTCCTACTCTTAATTATGACAGATTGGCACCCATACCAAATTAGGAGCAACCAAGAGGTGGATGGGAATCTTGAAAAACAGCAAAGTTCTGCCTGAAGCAACAACGGTGATTCATTTGGAAGGAGGTTTTCTGAGAAACCAACATTCCAACTTAGTTACCTGGCAGTCTGGGGCAATTAGATTGGATATTTGAAACTGCAGCGGAGTTACTGGTTCCATGAATTAATTCTATTATTCTCTCTTTAGTTAACTAAGCTTACCCTGAGAATCACAATTTCTAAGTGAATTTGAAAGTGGGATTTAAAAAGAGCTTTTCAAAGAAAATATTAAATATGTATGGTATACAGGTACACCACCTTAAAATATTTGTAGGAAGACTGGGAACATAATGCATGCAAATTCACCTAAACATTATGAAGATTTTTCTTCCCTATCCTTTCTGCAATTTTATGAAAAATTAAAAGTGTGTAGTTGAACACTCAAAGCAGATAGTCAGGTACTCCACACCACCTGCACATAATGGTCGTGCTCTTTTTTAGCTAAACCCACCATGCTGAACTGCTTGCATTTCACTGAAGTACCTAAATCAGATGGGCAATTCCAAAGAACAATTTGATCCACCCAAAAGCCAAGCTGCCCTCCCTCTGTTTATCTCTACTGAGTCTAGAGGGAATCTGCAGTAATGAAAATCTTATTTAAAACCTTATTTAAGTGTTTGTATTTTCAGGAGATGGAAGCAGGCTTTATGAATGTATTATTTTGTTGATTGAAATGCAGGTCCATTTTTGCGAAAACTCTTCCTTATCACCATGAGTTTTGGTAATCCCAAGGTTAAAGAAGACAATTTCAGAACATTAGTTCATCTGATAATATGTAAACTCTTGCCAGTTACTAGAATGCTTTTTGTTTCTGTAGCAAAATAGGTAATTTTTTCATTATGTTTCTTTTCAACCTACATGAAGGAAAAGTGACAACCATTATTGCTGGCTAATAAAGCTAAGCCCCTGCATTACACTGCTCTGAGCCGAAACACATCAGGCAAGGACTGGCTTGGATTTCATTCTCGGGACAGAAAGAACACGATGGCTGTGAACAGAAAATGAGATTATATGAAACGGAACAAAAACTAGAACTGGGAGCAAAACCAACCAAATCATCGCATCGCTGCAAGCTTACTATTATTACGGATGACTGTTTCACCTTATAAACCAGGGTTTCATTATGTTTCTGATAAAGCTACATTTCGAAAAGGACTGTTTTCTTGCCCTGCTTTGAGAGGATGTTGCTTACCATTTGGGCTGTGCAGCACCATTACATGAATTCCACCAATGAGCAGGTTTAATAAAGAAAGCTGCGGAACAATATACTGGTCACGTATGTGCCTTCTGCTCTTTAAATCACGGGAGTTAAAACAACAAAAAAAGCCCAAACACCCAAGCCTGTCAGCTCTGCAAGCTGGTGCAACGCTGAATCATTAATCTCTCCAAGTGGCTAGCTTCGTCTAGTTTCTACGATGTCATTGTACATTGCAGTCCATGTCCACATGCAAGAACGTACGCTGATCTGGGAACTCTTGATTTAATACATGTTGCCACCCTGCCCTTGACCTCAGAAGGACTTTGATGTTTTCTGGCTGGAGATGAAAGTTACAGTATGTGTGGCAGAGCCAGGCTGTAGAGTAAGAAAGAATTGCTAACTCAACAACTTGTTAAAACACGCATTTCCAGAACTTTTTTTTTATTATTTATTTTTTTAAAAACTAATAAACAGACTATTTCCAGAATTTCAGTCCTCTTGTTCAGATTGATTAGATGAGAGATGAATTTGAACAGACAGATAGATTAAATCAAGAGTTATGGTTAAATTATTTCCAGTCCTCCAAATCTAGCCTGATGGTATCCATTTCCTAGTCCTCCTCAAGGATTTCTGCTGGAGCGTAGCCTATAAAGCTTCGATCCCTGTGCACATCATCAGGTTATGAGTGGCAATTAGATGCGATCTGAGGATATCTTCCCAGAGAGGGCTTTATTCTTCGCAAGTTGTAAGAGAAGACCAGATTCAGAAGCTACTTGTTGGCAATGTTACTTTCCAAAAGAATAAAGAACTTGCACAGGTGTTCAATATAGTGTGACCAAATCTGTGTGAAAAAACAAGAGGGATGAAACTCCCCGAGATTATTGTTTGCCTCCCTGTCATATGTTCATACCGTTCGGACCCAAAGCAGACATCTGTTGGACAGCTTAGCCATGTTGTAAAAAGGCCAGATGTAATTAAAGTGTGTACTCGTTTCTTGCCAATCAAAAGGAACTGAAAAAAAGAGCACAAAACCAGAACACTGGATCACAGTTTTTTCTTTCTCATAAAGGATCACATTTTCATGAGCAGAAGCCTCATGCTTCAATCTGCTGGGCAGAGATTCACCCATAGACAGGCAGGCTTCTAGCAGGAAAAAAGCCCTCACCACATCTCTCTTTGGATCTCTAGAAACGTACTGCATTTGCTTACCAGCAAAAAGCAGAATCAGGTCATGATACCGCTCTGTGCCAGACAGATAAGGAGACAGGAACAGTCTTATTGCATGAGAACCAGCGATGAACGTTTGACATCCTTGACACTGAGTATCTAATATTGAATTACTCTGACTTTGGACAAAAAGGAGTCAAGTAGTCACAGGCAAAAAAAGAGTTAAGACCACCTTGTGAATCAGAGAGCTTGCAGGGATTTTAAAAAAAAAAAAAAAAAAAAAAAGCAGAATCTGTTTTTTGTCCAGATTGGATAAACTAGATGTTATGGGAATAAAACACATCTCAGGGATTCAGGTTGGATACTAGCAACAAGTTTCTGATCATAGGAGTGCAGAATCAAATGAGATTGCCTGGAAAGAACAGCACATGATGAAGTCTTCAGCGCTAGGAATTTGTAAGAACAAGTTCAACAAGCATCTACCCAGACAGATAAAATCAGTCCTGCTCTGGGCAGAGGACTGGATTAAATGATCTAGTCATTTGGGTGACTTTTATCCCCAAGATCCTAAATCCCATGTTGAATCAAAGCATTTGGTTTGCCTGCACCTCCTGGGAATCAGTTCTGTGACAGCTGTAAACCCTTTTCCAGGAAATCAGCATCTTTTAGGTTCACAGCAAGAGGAGTTCTGCATTACCAGAAGACTATTAATACCCTTTAAGCAATCAAACACTGTAAGATTGCCAAGCAAGAGAAACAGAATGTCATCTTGAGGACTCCCCCACCAAATAGAAAAGCTCAGCAAACTTCAAGTTAAGCAAAATCATTTGGCCATCTTGCTAAAATGTGTTAAGATTTATGATATTCAGGCACAGGAAACACCAGGGAAGGAAGCATTACACAATCTTTTTTCCCCCCTCCCCTACGAGTGACTGAATTGGTTTGTAAACTACTATTATTTACTGCAATGCTGACCTGGAAGTACTTCACCAGAACAGCTCCACACCGTCAGAGGTTTACAAAGTGTTTGCAAAACAGATTTGCAGTAACTTGTGAATGAAAGTACTGGCAGCCATATGGGCTATTTGATTCCCCACACCATGATGCTGGTATCACTCTTCTGAATTAAGTATCAGGACTAAATCTATCCTTTGGCAGGATCTGAGAGCATACCGAGTGCAGGCTAGCAACTCCAATATCAGGGTTTTTTTTCCCCAATTTATTTCTGAAACACTATTCTCAACCTGTTTCTGGTCAGAACTGGTCCTTACTGCTGGAAATCTCTTCTAATTCACTATTTACCTAGCCTTTCCCATTAATTAGCTCGAGGCAGCTCCCTGCTCAGTACCTCTATGTAGACCTAAGTTGTTTTTCAAGGCTAGCTAGGTCTCTCCACTGACCAGGTAAAGGGGACACAGCTGGCATTTAGGCCACCTGCACATGGCTACTTTCCGCTGGGTTACTCACATTCACTTAACTATGGAGGAGGAAGCCCTTTCACAGACATGCAGGCATTCAATGACTGTTAAAAGAAGTCCTACCGGTGTAAGTGGATTGAATGATGTGCTTAAAATTACAAGCAGGACCAACTACTGATGGCTTCCTTTTACTGTTCCTGCAGAAGGGCTCTCTCTGTTCACCGTACAGGTGCTGACAGATTGTTTGATGAGATTTTCAAGTTCAAGAGATGAACAAAAGCAAATATTAAAACCAAAAGAGAAGCAACTATTTTCATCCTGTTCTTTCATACTTCAAAAAGTGGTACTTCTGTTTCCCTCTTCCCACTTGCTCTATCTCGGTTAATATGCTTTAGGTCATTAAACAATCTTGAAGCGCTAGTGAACTGATCCAAAAAGTAATTTTTCACACCTATTAATATGAATACTCAAGAAGGGGAGGGTTTGTTTTACTTTGGATTATTAAAAGCAGACGTCTTGCATCAGAGATGGATTTACAGAGTCACTGAGGGAGGACACACTGCATCCACATTAGCCATCAAAAATCTAAGGTAAGTCGAGGCTACACATCAAAGCTGCCTATAGCCAGCAGAGAGGGATAACTATCTTCAGGGTATGATTCAGCCCATCCTGAAATAATGTCAAGAACAATACAGATTAATCATTCCATGAAGTGATCATTTCTCTCCTACCAGCTATAGACAGAGCCTCAATCATTATGTTAAAGACAAATAATTCCTAGGTACTTAATTTATGTTAGATGAGAAAAATCTCCCCAGAAACTCAAAAGTCAACCCCAAACTGAATCCAATATTTCGAATTAGATGTCGTCTTTTTTTCTTCTGGGATCAAAGCTGCCAAACCAATCTTGCATTAAACATTCCTTATGCTAGACCTTCTTATGTTACAAGTCCAGAAACTGAACCCTACCAAAACATTCCTGCAATTTTTATCAGCTCTTCCAAAAGAGTTGCAGGACTTTCCTGACAAAATGTCATCTTGTTTGTTTCCTACTTTTAGGAAGGGAGAGACAAGCCACGTAAGTATCCGCAAATTTATCTCAGCTCAGCTCCTGAGTTATTTTAGGCTTGGCTATCAATTTAGCTGTGGGAAAGTTTGCAAACTATATGGCTGATTAAGCTTTAGTCATACTGTGACACTAAACATTCTTTTGTCTATTGATGTGTCCTGGCTTTCCCCCATGATAAAGTGACTTTTTTAAAAAACAAAACAAAACAAAACAAAACAAACCCAACAAACAAAAACCCAAACCAACAGAGGTGCTTAAGGTTTTGGGTTGGGGTTTTTTTGCAGTCTATCTTGTTTGGTCATAAAGCATATTCAGCATGATGTTTTGACACCACCAATTTTCTCACTGTCCTATATTTGTGCTTTCTAGCCACATACCCGCTTTCCTTTGGGGAGTTTCTATCACCTGGTTTAGGCCAAGAACTGTTGTCTAGATGGGCATTGTTGTGAATTCAGAATTCCACATAAACTGTGGGAAGAGACAACAAATCTAATAAGGTAGTTATGGTTAAAATGGCAATTTTTTTACTTTGTCATAGACTAGTGGAAGGTGAAAAAACCCACAAAGTTTGTCACTGCTCTAAGCAGCCTTTTTGCTGCCATCTAAGGAATGTTAACACTGTGGCACAAGGCATTTCACTAAGAGCTGCAATTTCAAGCTTTAAAACTCAGAAACTATTGTGACATTTTAGAGGTTTAGGCTTTGAAAACTGATTTTTGCATTTTATTTGCCTGGATGCATGGTGATGAAAGATCTGATAATATCTCCATGACCTCAGTCTACCACATGTCACAGCAAAATGCATCAGCACTGCATTTTCATGGTAGACAAAGAACCAAATGGTTATTATGGGCCTTACGACACAATGATAGAAGTGTAGATTAGAGTATATGATTTAAGATTTTATATAGCTTAGTGGAGCCACATAAAATATTCCTTTAGGAAACTTAAAATTTTTAGTCAGTCTTCATATTCTTTTTAGACCTAGTTTCATCAAGCAGTCCCTTCTCAGGTACAACTGCATCTTTTGGAAATGATGGTAACTTATATTGCACAGAGCACAGTATGGGGTCTTAATAAAAGAACTAAGCAATCCATCACCTTTAAGTTTATACTCTGCTTTTGGGCTCTTAATCCTGGCATTCCTGTGGCTTCTCTAAATGCTTCTCCAAACCGTCAGAACATTTCCAAGAAAATGTCTCCATTCTTCCCCTGCCCTGGCACCGTACACCAGCCCCATTCCTCTCCACTGTACGTAGGACAATCTGCTAAGTCAGTTTCCAAATCAATTATATCGGTCATAAAACATGCCAGCTTCTCAGATACAAACTGGGTACAAATTGCTTTACTGATATGTATTATATAGACAAATATTCCAAATCAGATGTCAAAGGCTCAGCTACTTGTCTTACGCAAACAAATCTTGTCATTCCTATTTCTCAATTGCAGTTCAACCCAAAATGGTATAGCAGTTATTATCCTTCCTGAATTCAGTTACAGAAGACCATTATGATTTAGACATTATCATCGTTATTTATGCTGAAGAAAAATTAAAATATAGACAAGCAATTAGCACTCAGAAAAACAACATCTGAGCAAGGAAAAGATCTTAGCCCCTTTAGTCCACAGTCTAATCCTTAACTAATTAGTGCACTCCCTCAGTTAAATCTCATATGAAAACCTTAAACATTAAGGCAGACAATCCCATTTTAATAGGTATCAGAATCTGCTGAACTTTGTAGTTCATTTATTGCCAGCTTGCCACACCTTTGGATTCGCATGCCTCCAAAACCTATGGTCACTTGGTTCTCGTACAACCATATGAAAGTCAGAACTGGGACTAATCTCATTCTCCATGCTCTTTCCATAAGGGAAAGAGAGTTTTCCGAGGATGCCTCCTACAATAGGTGGTCAGATGTGAAATGCATCTTCTGGTAGTTCTTCTCCATTATCTGGGGGCTGAACAGGTACTTCCAGCACAGAGCAGTCTTGGACACACAATTTTTGAAGGCTTCAGTCCAGTAATACAAGCCTGTGCAAATCAAGAACGAGCCTATATTCTTAAGAAATGGTCTCACTCACCAAGCTGAACATAAATCCTCCACGTAATTCTACAGAGAAAAAAAAAATGCTCAAAATCTTATATTTTAGGGTCCATTTCAAGGATATTGAGGAATTTCTGGAAATGTCTGAAAAAGGAGGGGAAGTGATTTACTGACTTAAATTTACTTCCACTTTGAAAAATGCCTCACCTATCTTCTCACCTGTCATATTAAAAACAACTTACTCCACAAACCTTGAAACAGGTAGGCTTCTTAAGTTTCCACCTATCACTGTCTAGGGTAGGAAGGAGAAAAGATTATTTGATTCCCTACTGATAAAAATAATGAAAGAAAAGGCGACAGCATAGGCTTCCAAAATAGTCTCTGCTACTTTACAAAAGGGAAAAAAAAAAATAAAAGAAAAGAAAGAAAGCCTTACACGTGTGATAAGCCCCTCTAGTTCACAACCACTATGCAGAGTATCTGCGGTAAGGTTCTTATCTGACGAACAGGCAGTTGAAGCTACCTCCTGCAGGTTAGGCATTGCAGAGCTTGTAGCAGAGCTGAGTGTTAAGCCTGGGTTTACGAGTAGCTAGAGCTACATTTTTTCCACCAGAACGTTGCCTCCTACAAATAGTTTCAGTTCTCAGTGTTTAGTCATGCCAGTTACAAAACATGGTCTCCATCTTTGCAGAGTGCCTTAAAAGCCGCAGTGAAGCATGGTTAGCAGTCATGTTTTGGTTTTGGTGGACCCACAGACATGGGGTGAGCTGGTTCCTGGCCCGTTAAAGTAGCTTCACACAGGATTTAAAGTAATGAGAAACACAACCTCAGTACAAATGAACCTGTGCATACCTAGATGTGTTCTTGGTACAAGACACATACACATCGCTCATGTTCACTTCAAGGAATGGTTTGACTAGCTATATAAAAAAAAAAACCAAACCAAAAACCCAACCCAAACAAACAGACCACCCCCGTATCAATAATTTATATTGATCAATTTCAAATATATCCTCACATGCAAGATCTCACATACCTAAAGAGAGAAATAGGACCTAAATAGATAGTATGGTTTACCTATTACACAGAGTACAAGTGCAACTCATTTCTTTTAGAGTGCAAAAATACTCTGATAACAAAGAATGTTTCTTACCAGACAGCCTCCTTTAAAATGAAGCATATAAATACCAGAAGTACCATATAGAAAAAATATATTAAAATAACCAATCTGTGGGACAGCTCAGGTTCTGTTCACTAATGAAGTACATATTCAGTGTTGTTCCCTGAGATTAATGGATTTATTCTATTATACACACAGTATGCAGAGAATTAGGCAGTCTTAACTATCCTTTCTCCAGCTCTTTGCCACTTATGGTCCATGAAATCTTCTCTAGGTCAATTCCAATCACACAACAAACTCAATTTTTATTTATTTATACTTTTTTTGGAAGACTCCCTTTTCCCCCTTATTCCCAACAATCTATCTCAGTGGTGATTCCCCTGATTTCTACAGGGGGTGTGTGTCTTTCCTAACCCCTGTGGTAACTTTACGCTGCGTGCTGAGAGATTTCTTCACAGGAGCATCATGAAGACAACAGCCCAGAACAAAACATTTCATAGCCATATGATAGATATCATGTCTACCTAGCATGTAGGTACCTACCATCTACCTACCATACCTCCCCTCTGCCTCCTCCTTTCTTCCACCTGCACAGGCTACTCTCACCCATGAATTCTGACCCCACACACACGGCTGGCCTGCTCTGCAGCCACCTCTGCCTGCTTCACTGCTTCTGCAGTGCACACCACATTGTAGGATTTAGACCAAACATAGGCTAGATTGGGCTGAAAGAGCAAGAGCAAAACCAACCATTTCTTTTTTTTTCTTTTTTTTTTTTTCTGCCTTAAATCCACATTTACTTCAGTCCTCAGTGCCTACTGCAAAGGAGTCGCTACGCAGTCCCAGGAATAAGAAGTACAAGAAGGCAACGCAGCTCCTGCCCATGCGCAGTCATGGAATAGGCGCAAAATCTTGGAGCCTTGATCCCACAGCCAGTCCTGGCTCTGCTGAATTTGACAGCCAAGTTTCCACTCCCTTCACCAGGGTCAGGATTCATGCTGTGACACTGTAGTTATTAACAGTTAGCACTGTTATTGCCAAAATTACATTATACATGTGTGTGTAAGCACAGATAAAACACAAGCACTCTGCAAAGCATAAAACATTTCACTACAAACCATTAGAAAAGTTCCGCCCATCTCCCCATCCAACAGTGGTCCCCTGCCCATTCCAGGCACAAGTCGCTGCTGGGTTTTTTTCTCCAAATTGACTCCAAGCATTTAAAAGAAAGAACATTTCAATATGTTTTTCTGACAGGTAAGAAATTAACTGCATACCAGGAGCTATTGAATTCAGTTTTAATAGTATCAATAAACATTTCTGATTAAATTATGAAATTGATTTTATAATTTTGACCATTATGTTTTTACATCAATATCATCATATGACAGCAAATGTAGTTACTGCTTCCTTATTGATCTTAGACATGGCACTCCAAAGTACTCGTTTGAGTATATTACAAAATCAAACTTGATTTCCTGTAGTACTGTAGTAACTTTTGGTCATGACTTGATATGAAGAACCAATAACAAATGGATTATCAAGTTATTAAAAGGTATGCTTTGTTCTCAGAAGTCCAGCCAGAGCTCTGCTGCACACTTTCAGCAGCTTCAGGGCAAGTTTCAGGACTCAGGGATGTTGTTATTCTTCTATGTCAAATAATAATCCCTCCCCTTTCTCTTGATGAGCCATCTATCAGGTTTCTTGTGAGCAATCTAAACACTATTTATTAACGAGAAAGAACAAAGTGCTATTTATAATGCTCATTCAAGCAATCCAACAAAACCTCGGAGTTTCTGTAGCTTGGGAGCATTACTCTTGATCTCACCCTCCCCTCTGTCAGGATAATAGTTATGTGTTGGGCCACTCCATCTCCCCATAAGGTTTAATGTTCTGTTAAGAGAATGCATAATTCAAAAGGACCACTGTTGCTCCGATACATGCATAATAGTAAATCAAAGGTGTAATGTGCTGGATATTTATGTCTCAGGGTGAAGAACAAGTCTGATCAGATTAAAGAAATTTCAGTACTGGGCTTTTTGGCTGCTGTAAATTTTTCCACAGGCCCTCCCATGTCTGAACCTTTCTAGGCTAAAGGACTATGAAGCATCTTCATTGATATAAACTGCCATCATGAAAGGGGAGCAGCAAGTTGAGACCTTAAGCTGTTTTGTCAGGTTGCACTTTCGTAATGGATCTGTGGGTCCACTGATATGCTACCCAAAGGTGTCTTTTCCAGTCAGTCAGTCATGTTTCTTCCTCCCTAATTATAGGGGCATCTGTTTCAAAATGCAACTAATCCCCCCCAGGTTTTGTGGGCCGAGGAAAGGGGCGGGAGGGGTCAGCTGAATCCTGTGCTCTTATCCCTCTCACAAGATTATTCCCTAATATTCATGATTCCCTAATATTCACAAAAGTATTTAGGCCATTGACAAGTATTTGCCTTGACAAGCCTGTGGAGAACTCAATACACTCTCGTCTGCCTCAGAAAAACCATTCCCTGAAACAAGACTTCAGCAGACCATGGGAAGTTGTTTCACCTTGCTTTGATTTTTTGTAAAAAATACAACTGGTAAGGGGCTTAAAAAAATATTGGCAATTTAACACCTAAAGGAATGAGTGTTTCATACAGTGCTGGTTAAATCAGTCACAGCACAGACAGGCAACGCACAGACTCCATGCAATGATTATGGGCCCTGTAACCGCTGCCATGCCAAAGCCAGAACGTAACACGAAGTACCCTACAGTATGGTCTGGTGGTGGTGTGGGGGTACCAGTAACCTGCTCATTCAGTTTATGCTGATGCTGCTTTTGCTTCTTATCCTACCCTGTACAAGGTCTCATGATGTATGTAAGCAGAAAATGCCTCAACAGGTCACCCATCAGAATTGGGGTACGGCAAACCAGGCATTTGGGCACACTGGAGTTTGCTGCCCCACATGAGAGATTTGTGTGTGGCCTTTCAGCTCTGAGCCCTTCCACCAGAACAGCTTCCCCGAATCTTTAAAACACATAGCCCACATCTCCCAGTTGTCTGACATTGTCTCAGAAATCCCTTTTTGGCTTTCCATCACTAAGCAGTTTTCCAAAACTACACCTTTTTAACTTGCAAAAGTTTTGACACCTCACTCAGGATTCTGTTTGGACGTGTAAAAATACCATATATCCACTAGACACTTTGGGCTGGAATCAAGGCAATAGCTCCGCTGGAGTCAATAAAACTTGCTGATCTATCGCTAGCTCAGGACATAGCCTCAGCTGCAGGTCCATGAGTCTTCACCGAGCCACCTGCATCCTGCACTGGAGCTCTTAGGTCAAGGGCCTGAAACCTGAAACATCCTTGAGGAGTCCAGATCTTATATAAGGCAGCGAGCACCCCAAATTTATCACCACAACATTGTAAAAGGGGGTAAGGATGCTCAAGGTACAAGCAGCAATTCAACACCAAGTTCTCACTGCAAGTGAAGGAAAGCTTTAGTCTAAGACAGAGGTGGAAAAAAAAATCTCTGAAGGATCTGTGGTGGATTTTTAATCTTCTTTGGGAAACATGAAAAACCAAGTGAGTGCTTCCCACTAACTCCTGAAACACTTGATCTGTTATAAGTTAAAGAAAACAGCATACTCTTATAAAGGCGTTTCTCTAAAATGTAACCTATTTATTCTTGTAAGTACTCACACTGATGAAACAAGGGCGAGTGCCCTTGCTCCACAGAAGCAGTCAACTGGAGTGCCAGGAGTAAAGATATGAGTCATCTCACCTCACCTCAGTTAACTATAAGCTGAGCATCTCAGCTCAGATAGTTACGTACGTGCTTATTTGCAACTGTTGGAAAGAAATGTCTTCAGAAGGTAATTCATTGCATACTCAAGCGACTGCATTAGCAGGATGAATCACTGAAGAAAGAAGGAATTTCAGTGACTCACTTGAACTAAAAACTAAACTAAATCCTAGATAGCTAAAATTAGGTGATGTTAATCACACCCTAAATAGTTTTACCTACTCTCACAAAAAATAAAAAATAAAAAAGCTTGTAGCCGAGCAGAAGACAAGAATCTCTTTTCTTCAGTCTCACATTCATATTTGAACCATCAGGACATTTCTTCCTTGCTGCTGAGCCACCCTGCCTTGGCATCTATTCAGCATTTATCACCAAGGGAACAATTCCAAGGGTTCAGTGGGCAAAGCAATAAAATTGGCAATTTCAACTCAGAGCTGGGTTCTGAGAGCTGATCATTTTTCATCACTCACTTTCCATTTTCAAACCAGTTTTTCCTCAAAAACTGCCAAAAGGCCTCACTGCCTCCACAAGTTGGGGCATTTGGTACCTCACAGTCCTCTGTTCTCGGAGTAGGAGATGGTCATACTGCCACTAGCCACAATTTATCACATGACGGCTGAAATATTTAGATCTTCAGCCTCCATTTCCCTCACTTTAGCAGCCTACCCAAGCATACAACTAACTAAGCACATAGCTAAAAAACAAAAAAGACTTTGGGAAAGACTGGCCACAAGCTCTGAATACTTCCATTTCCAGGACCTACGAACAGAAGCTTCATTATTGTGTGTTCACTGGTACACCTCAGATGCAGAAGTTAAAAAAAAAAAAAAAAAAAAAGTCTAAAGTTCTCTTCCTGGGTTAGCTGAGGTTAAACAGGTGTTTTTGGTAAGGATTGCAGTTACATTTTGATTACACTAGCCCACATTCTTACATCACATAATGCAATATGATATACCCAAATGGATCCTTCCGTGCCAAACTGGGGCCCCCAGCTTGATGTTGTTCTAATTGTGTTTTTCATTAATCCCTGTGACCTCTGCAAAGCATCACCAACCAAATACAGGCTCACAGAGCTGAGTGTTGGGGGTTTTGGAGGGGATATTTTTTGCATCTCCTTTTTACTTTTTGATGAGCAAAGTAAAAGCAAAAGGGAGTTTTCAAATTCAGCTCTAAGCATTGTCTGAAATTTGTCTGAACAAAAGTACATCTAAGGAACCAGTTTATTGCAGTTGGATAGTGTGTCTTCTCTAGTAACCTGATCTAGCCTCCAAAAGGAAAACTCTTAATTTCTTTAGAGGGCTTTGGACCTAGCCTGTGCTACAGGAATGCAAGCGTGAGGCAATGTATGCAGCTTTATAAAGAGCTAATCTTAAAGGGGAGGCTGGGGGGAGAGGCCAATTCTTGATCTCATCCTGGAGTCACTCCACACACTTCAAATATGGCCAAATTCTGTCTCCAACCACACCCTGGCAACCTCATTTCCTTTATTAGGGTTGCAGTGGCTCTATCTGGGGGGGGTGGAATTTGACCCAAGGGACCTCTGTCTTTCCTGGCAGGAGCCCATCACCTTAGGAGTGGGGCCTCTCACTCGGGGGAGTCAGAGATTTCTGTGGAACTTCATCAGGGACACCAGTGGTCACTGGCGTCTCCTTACGTTTTGTGCAGAGGAGTAACATTACTTCACTAGAAAACACAGGTCTGAAGTAGAGTGTGAACAGGAGACATTTCAACTTGGAGAAGTTTCACTGGCAATATGGTGAGCAGCACAGCTACTATGCAAGTCGCCGGCTTTGTAGCTCTGTAGGTGTATTTTCACACGCTCTGGAAAGCGTTTGACAGATGTTCATTATTATGCACAGCAATAACTGGTGTATATTAAAATGAGCTGCTCAAGAGGGGAGGAGAGAAACGATGCACCTGTTTATGCACCTTCCCATCTACCACTGTTTCTTTGCTGAAAAACAACCATTAATTCATGCTCATCTGCATAAAAAGAAAAGACTTTGAAGGTTTTTCAACAGCAGCAAGGGCAGCTGGTGTCCATTTCAGGAACTCAGACCATGTCCCTGGTACACACTTTCAAATTCACCTCTGACTGACTCTGCAACCAGTTGGAGATACTACACCAGTGGCCGAGGCACACTAAATGTATTTTCTGCGCACTCCTGTCCTATTGCTTGCTAAGTTCCAGGACAGCTTTTCTAGTATTTCCTTCATAATGTCCTATTTTCTCCTGACAATGAGCTATAACATATAATAGTGTTTTTCTTACTTAAGTCTTTCCCAGATTCCAGACCCCTCTCATTCATTTCAGATAGGGTCTTTGCTTCTGCACGTGTTCAGACAAGGACTGCTTCAGAGTCACCCGCTTGATCACCCTAAGTCTTTCTCATTTTGGAATGTAATGTGTGAGATGAAACCCAAGTCATTGACAAACAAGTGGGAATTTACCATTAATTTGCATGCTCCCAAGACTTCTCCTTTCCCAACTATATTTTGAGGAGGTAGCAAGAGGAAGAAGTTCTGTTCCAGTTCTGACATCAATCATAGCAGATATGAGTTACTTCTGGGACAAAAGCTAGGCTTCTGCGCAGTCGCATTTGTGCAGAACAAGGGTAAGGCAGGAGAACATGCAGACCCCATCAAAATGATGGGTGGAGAGAGGAAGAGCAGTTGCACTGCTGTCTCTTGAACCCTGGGAGCTGCTCTAACCAAGCCCATGGCAAAAAGCCATGCCATTGCTTCTTGATTTGCAACTTCCCTGCCTTCCACCCATAAAGCTGGTGGAGAAGCCTTTGCCAGGAGATTCACAGGGCTCAGAAAGGTGACTAGACCCACAGAAAAATCACCAGCAGAGAAACCAGGTGATGCAGCAGGTCATCAGGATGGAAAACTAGGCAGCAGCCTCAGCCAAACTGACTATTTTAGGATGATTTAGGAGCTGAGGGCAGCTTCAGCAAACAGCTTTGCTGCAGTAAATGCAAAGCACAGAACCAGCTCCTCTTCCTACCCCTGTGGCAACAGGAGACCGTGCATCACACAACCATCACACATTCTGTCCTGTGCCCTGTTGTCTGGACAAACCACTGTCCAGCAGATTGGCATGTATGCTAGTGATGTAGATGGGCAGACAGAATTCAAAACCTAATCCATCAGTATGCTACACAACCTTGAAACACAGTATAAAAAGAGCGTGTGCGTAGGCTTTTCACATTTCCCTTATCTTCCTTTCCTCTGCCATATGAACCAAGGATGTGCAAGGAAGGAAATCCCATATCGGCCGCTTGAACACAAACCTCTAATATCAGTAAGACTATTCAAGGAACAAGGCTCAGGGAGGGTGTCAGAATAAGACTCAATCTGGATTTATTATTTCATACTGTTTTCCAGATACTTTTCTATTTCATCCACAACAGATTACTCCTGACACTTTTAGAGGGCCCCTGACCCATTTTCTTATTGGTCTGATCTTTACTAGCAATGAAACTAGAAGTCTTTGCTTACTCGACTTCTGGAGAGTTAAGAGGATACCCTTTTATATTATTCACTGGAATTGCTTCTTGGCTAAAATATTCTCCTGTCAGTGTTTTTCATGTGTTCAGCAACATCTGCAGGATGTGGAAAGAACAGAAACAAACCAGATGTTGCAAAAGGTAGTGACACTGAGAAACATAATTATTACAATATCTTGTTCGGTTTTTTTGGTCCATCTTATGCCTTCATACATCAATAACTTTTACTGCTGAAACCGAGACTGACTCATCTAAGTTCTCTCTAAACAGATTTACAATCATTTCTAAAAATTGACATATACCCCCCATTAAAGCCAAATTTCCTTTAGCAATTTCAGAGGAAAATAGATTAAGGGAATGTGGATATTTATCTCAGCCATCAACATTTATTCATTTAGGTAATTATCACTTCATTACGCTGTCAAAGAGAGCACGTGGGGAAATTCACCACTGATGAACCAAACGCCGCCACACAAGTCCTCCCACCTCTTGCATGAGACCAGGGTGTCAGCTCATGCCCTTCGCCAAGCATTTGTCACAGTGATGTGACAAGGGCTGTGGGTCCAAACCGGTACACGCGGAGCCTCCTGTGCCATGCGTGAGAACCAGCGCAGCCGGACCCCGACACCACGACACCCCGACACCACGGCCTGCGCTGGCCTCTGCTCCACAAAGTAACTATTCTCTCTGAAAAACTCTTTACCTGGTTAGAAGAAGTGGGGGAAAAATAAAAGAGAAAAAAACATTACAGCCTTATGAACGTCTGCGACAGTGCAAAACTCAAGACAGTCTCTGGGAGATTGGGAAATTTTTCAAGTTATTTTAACTCAGACTTAAGGAATTTCGTAGGGGGATCAGAAGACCGGCAAGCTCTGCCAAATTCTGAGGGAACAAAGTGTAACTAGATTAATATATAAATCTTATTAACTAAAATGTAGCTGAATACACTCATTTGTTATCAAAGACTTTCAATTGTTTAACAAATTGCAACATTTTGGTCTCATGGGCTCCCTGCCAAGTTGAGGCCTAATTAAGGTGGTTGAAAATGAATAGTGTTCTAATTAGTTTAATTACAATATGATGAATTATCAAACTAATTTTTAAAAACAATGTGCAATTAGCCTTTTAGCATTCAACCCCCATTTTCCGAAACAGGAAACGAAGCGGAACATACTTGTTTTTATTGGGAGGCTGGAGGCAGAACCACCCCACCCAGGAGTGCCCGAGGACGCAGGGAGACATGCGGCTCCCCTTCTCCCTTCACCCCACTCCATGCTCCGGGCACTGACTCCATCGCCTCTGGTGACATCTGTGCAAAGCATGTTCTTCAGTCCAAGACTGGTCCAATGCTCCTTTGCAGATTCTCAGCCTAGTGTTTTCCCTATTTCTTCCTTTAATCCTTACCTTAATTGGGGTTGCATAGAAAATCTCAAAGCATTATATGTGTGACCATACTGGCTGGGTATAGATTTTTATTTTTACCTTTCAAAGCAGCGGAAAATAAAACTCATTTGCCCATGAACCATAAAGGTATACGAGTTCCTACCTACAGCCACACGCAGAAGCATTATGGCCATAACCGTCTAGTCTATGCTGCATAATGCCCATTGCATAAACACCGTTTTCCATTTTCTGAGTATGTTTCTTTTACGTTTATCCCCCAAAGGCTATTTTCTGCCTCTGGCTACCAAGCCCACTGCGTCACTGCCCCAGGCAGCAAACCTTTCCAGAAATACACTTGCACCTGCATAACCTCAGTAATATTGCACCCTTGGAAGTGAAAGCACCATCTGGTCTTACTGTAGAGCGGTTCGTTACCGGAGGAGTGGCCAAAGGTCGCCACCTTTCATTAGCACTGCCAGGTATGTAAGTAGAGTTTGGCTCAATTACAGCATAGCTCACTGCTGAGCAATAGAAGAGAACATATTAAAAATATAGGCACCCACTGAATGGAAGGAAGGAGCAAAAAAGTTCACTTTAATGACATGAATCCTTTAACAAATAATCAGGTTAAAAATTATCTACTTGGTATTTTGATGAGAATGGATTTTCCCATCCTGTGAACCAGAAAGAAAATGTGGCAGTAAAATAGCTTTCGGCATGACTTAATTATCCCCAGAAAGACTTAGGAGCCTGCTCCAGCAAAGCACTTAAATGCACATGGGCATTCTCAAGGGACTATTCATATATCTAGAGATAAGCATATGCTTAAGTGCTCTGGCAAGACACAGATCAAATTGAAGTCTCTCATCAGGGCCTGGAGTCACAGCTAACGCATCTGACAAGCGCAACAGCGTTTGAGATGTCCTGTCCACCCGGGTGCTTATAAAGTTTCCATCGTCCAGACTATCTGAGTGTTTCCCAATAAATGAAACTAATCAATCGCAGTTTCCTGGATTCCTGACTGGCATGCAGAAAGAGGATTTAAGTAGGTGCGTGTATCTGTAGATTAAATCAGTTTACTGGAGGACACCAAAACGAGGAGGTGAAGTTGCCATATGTTTCTGCTTGTGCTGAAGCTAGTGGTTATGCTTGTTTTTCCTGGAAATTTCTTCCACAAGCTTAGTCTAGCTATTGCCAGGGCCTTCACTTATTTGTCAGTGGCAGGGATCCAGCAGATGAGGCTTTTGTAAGAAAAAAGGACTGGAGGGAGCACTGACCTCCCAAGTAACTATGGACCAGCCTACCAAAGGCTTGAACACACCGGGGAGGTGTTGGGCTGAAATCTGCCTGCTGAGGAGCTGCTTGATGATGCTTTTTGGCAGAAGGCATGGCTAAGGTCCTAGACTTAAAGACTAGTCACTGCTGCTCAACCAGCAGGCTGCTGCGGTCTCGCCCTAGAACTGACTGTCTCCTTACTGGTCACAGCTATGGGCATCCAACATCATGAGGGTGCCCAGAAGAGCTGGAGATTGCTCATCAGTCCAAAGGTACATGCTTGAAATATGGGAGAAACAGTTTTCTGAAGAATTACTCTTTCATCTGATTCTTAAGGGAAATAGAGAGCTGGCTCTGTACCTTCCTACCAGCATTCCCAGTTAATTTTTGCCAGACTACAGCTGTAGGGAGGACTGCTTCTTACAGGACCTTAAAAGCAGCCCTCTGTCTTGAAGAGGACTAGGAGGCTGCAGGCCAGGCTGGGTCTGTCTGTTCACTATCGGCGATACTCTCAGTGAGCCAAGTGTTTGAAATAGAGGCATTGCCAGCCATGCAAGCTTATGAGAACTAGAGAAAACGCTAACAACAACAACAAAAAAAAAAAGAACAAAAAAACCCCCACAAACCAACAACAAAAAACCAAACAACGCAAAAAATAATTTCTGGCAATAAAAAGGTTAACAGAAAACAGTAGGTATAAAGATAACTTGAACCCATCATTAAAGAAATTCAGTTATTTAGTCAATTTTACTTATTTACAGGCTAGAAGATTAATGAGCTCAAATACAAACTGAGACAGTAATTAGGTTTCAAAAACATACTATAACACAATCAATCATTGCTTGGGAGTATAATGACATTAGGGTAGAGCCCTCTTTCAGCTGAAGTTATTAGCATGTGATTGGTGAAGACTGGACTTGAAGAGAGAGTCTACCCCAGGGTCCTGTAATAAAATGAAAGAGGAATCTTAAATAAGGAGAAACTATGTCTTTGACCCTTTGTCCTTTGCCTGTAGATGTAGAGATACTGTATTCGGGATTTAGGGCTCTGTAACAGGACTTTGGGGAATGATGGCATTTCAAAAGACAGTTGGTATTTTACTTTAAACAAGACTTTACTTGAGACCTAATACGACACAGACGGTATGTGTATGTCCTCTAATCTGGTCTTTGAGGCTATTAGCAGCTTCTTCCAAAGCATTTCAGATCTCTTCTCAAAGTCTTTGCAAATACATCAACTTAGAGAAGGAATTCAAAATGCTACAGAACACAAAGCGGGAGAAAGGGTGAAAAGTTAATGTGAAGAAAGGAAAGCCAGGAACTATACAAAAGCAAAGTTCTCAATTATTGTCGCTAACGTATTGTTTGCTGGGAAGCTTAATAAGTAGCTTTTATATATTCCTATTGCAAGAAATCTAGGTAAATGTTCCTTAAACTCAGCATCAGCTGGGTTCACAAAGAGACGATATGGCTTGTAAGATTTAAACCAAATTTCAAAGTCACGTTTTTATGCATGTATCAGCTTAATCCAGCTCCCACAGAAATCAGTGGTAATTCTTCCACTGATTTCAATAAGAGAAAAGTTACAACAATGTGCATAATTTTTCAAATTCCACCTAAGTAGCTAAAATCAGACACTTCAAGCAAAGGTTTTCAAAAAAGGCTACGGGCATTTTCTTACATTCTCTAAAATGTCTTTGAAAATCATATCCCAAAACAATGTTTGAACATCTAAACAGAAGTGGTCTAATTTTCAGAGATACTGAGTACTTCCAGCCTTCAATAATTTCAGTATTCATCAGCTCTTAAAACCAGACTACTTACATTGATGTACCTATATATAGGGTTAAGTACCTAATTCTAAGTGCCCAAGTTTGAAAAATGTCAGCCTTAACCCCCACACACACTTCTCATGCGTATCCAAGTAAATACACGCTTCCACAAATAACTTATGCATCACCACCACATCTAAAAGGAAATCTTCATCATTTCCTTCACCTCAAGGGCTCAATGGCACAGTCCCTGCATTTTGCTGCTAGCGTCATTCTCTACAGACATCTAGTGGTTATTATTTATTCACTGTGGTATTCTCAACCATCCCAATTCCCTAATGAACAATTGAAATGGATTGCAGTAAGGACGTGACACACAGGAATAAGAAGCTGAAATGTATTTCTCAGCTTTAACCCCCTAACCTGAGGGAAGGTTATGATGGTTGACATGGCTGGGGTCAACAGCAATCGCTTCTAGTAGTTACTGTCACGTAGATACTATGAATACTTTTGACGGCATTTCAGAGCAATTCTAGCAGTTGATAAATCAAATGCAGAAGAACCTTAACTCAAAATATATTGTAAATAATCTCAAAATGGAGGGAAAAAGCACAAAAGAAAAACTGTATTTCAAAGCAAGAGTGTGAAAACATAACATGTAACTCAAGTCAATACAATCAATCCTGATAACAAGAGCAGTCAATGTGATTACATTTTATAAAATCAAGCATCCTCCTACTACAAAAACCAGGAAAGGAAGGAAATGAACCAACATACCTCTCTCAATTAGCATGTGACAGTTACAGTTTCACCAAACAGCTAAACGAGGAGCACAGCAAGTGTAAGATCCTGAAATCTTGGCAAAGGGGGTAGCACCATGTAAAAGTCTTCAGTCCAAAGGACAAGCTTTTGCCTGGCTGTTCTTCTCACCCTTTACAGGTAAATCCATTTTCACCCACTGATATAAAAATGTAATTATTCTATCAACATTTTTCTGAATCTAAGCTGCTGAACCTCCCCCCCTGCCGCCCCATGACAGCACTACAAATGCAACATATGACATTAAATCAAGTTGTATGATTATGACTGCCCAGGTAACATAACATACGAGCTATCTTTTACCTTTCCATATCAATTTAGAGCCCCAAAAAGCCTAGAAGGAGAAACTGACCATATCATTTGCCCATCAGAAAATTCTTTTCAGTTGACCAAAAGTGAATTTAAGAGGTTTCCAAAATTCCATTAATACCTTCAATTGTTTAGTATTAACAACCTTTAACACGTTCAACCTCCCATCTTGGCCCCTTCCCCAGGTGAAACCCCTAAAGAAGTCAGGACACACCATGCCCATGGAAAGCCTGAAGGATGAGGCTGTCAATACAGTAAATTCCCAGGTGGGAATTAATTAGGCTCCCTGCCCTGAATGAAATTATGCTTTTCTTATCAAACAGTACTGCTGACTTCAGCCCCGTGAAAGAGGCTGAATGAGAAGAGACAGAGCTGAGAGCAGGCAGAAGAATCCTGATGTCTCTCCTTATTTAAGGAGCTAGTTTCAGGCTGGGGAGTATCTGATGATCTTGTGATGTTTGAAGCCGGACTGCAACAAAGAAGGTGTAGTGGCCACAGAGGGTGAGGTTAGAGAGTTGCACCACCTAGCTGTGGGTATCTAACCACAGGGTGTTAAGCCCTTAATTTATCTCCAGGAGAGCCCTTTTCCCTCCAGAAAAAAATACAGAACTTTGGCTGCTAGACAGGGTACCTGAGGTAGGTGCCCACCAGCAGCACACATGACTTGCTTTCCAAGGATACGCTGCAATGTGTGTGTATGTCTGATTGAAGGATAAAACCTCTTTTTAGCAGGTCCTGCATAGTATTCCCTGCCATCAGGCTTTGCACACACTTACCCCTATCACCTTCTCCCCAGCATCTGTTTGGACATCTGTCCAAAATGGAGATGTCATTAATTTCATGCAGGGTTGCAAATTGGTTTTAGCCATAGCATCCCTATGCAAGAGGTGGTTGATCATCATTGTCTGTAAATGATGAAAGAGAATGATGGTCTTATAACACTAAACCAGAAATGACTACTTTGGTTTATATTATCCTAAGCAGCAGCATTGCAAACATACTTTCAGCAAATCATCTATTTTCCATTTAACTAGTACAAAAGATTCGCAGATACAAATAATTCTTGCTGCTACATTATGCACTTCCATGTGGGAGAGAGAAAACACACAGTTTTCCTGCATTTTTCTTTTTCCTTTTATGGAAAACATCCAGTTTTAACACCCCTTTCTCCTGGAAGAGAAAGCTGCGGTTATTATTTCCTGATATTTCCAGCTTAGCAACTATCCATCTGTGTTTTTTTCATCACCAGTGTTTTACACGTGTATGACCAGCCTCAAGCAGTCTCACGATGACAAAAGTATTTGTGGATCCCTGATTTGTTACCTGCATACTTTCCTAGTAGCGTTTTCTCACCAGTTCTAAAGTGTCTCAGGAAACCTCCATGGGATTCCATGGATCAGATAACATGAAAGGGTCTGTAAACCTGACATATGCTGAATTGCGGACTACTACACACAAAACAGTAATCCCTAGGCACCTTTTGGATTGTCCATAAAGCTGCATACTCAGTCTTTGAGACAGCTGTGACATGATATAACTTAAATTATTGAGAAAGAAATTAAAGAAAGCGATTATAAAGATGAGCCAAGGAAACAAAGTTGGAGAACACTTTGCCATTCCATTATTTGATATTTACCAACACAATACAGAGGGAATAGTAAAGAAAGTAGTTCTTAGAGAAAAGCTGTCTTGAAATTCAGCACAATTTAATGGCTTTCAAAATTAGGAATACTACTCACCAATTAGGAACAAAAGAGAATTGCTAAATAAGAACTTTTAAGTTCTTCAGCTTGGCAAGTGATGCTTGAGACTCCCAGGGAAGCTGATGAGAAAGCTGAGCGGCAATGCCCGATTTGGGCAGCCCCCATCACACGACAGGAAGCCAGCTAACACGCTGAACTCTAGCATATCACCACCCCTCCAGCCACCACATACACCAGTGATGCAGCGTATCACCCATTACTGCTGCGTGGGACTTTGACCCTGAACAGAACTGGTACCAGTATGGATCTTCCTATGTGAACTCAGGGGGTCCTGGAAAACCACTAATATGTGCATTCAGTAACAAAGATAATTCCTCTTGGCCATCACAGATGCCTGCTTAAGAGTAAATGAACTATTACTTACTAAAAACCCCAGCTGACTAGACCAGAAATGGATCCAGCTGCTGCAAAAGAAGTTGAAGGTACTCATCCCCAAGCAGGTAACACTTCACACTGATGTAAGACTTGGGCCATGTTCTACATCACAGCCATAGCCTGCCTCCAAACCTGCCTGGTTTTACAAAAACAGACCATGAACCGAACGGTCACAGGGACAGAGCTAACAGCTGGGTCTTCCAAGACCATCTTGTATGAGCAAAAGTCCCAGTAACTTCTGGCAATTCAAATTTATCGTGATTGCTACAGCTGGGTTCAGCTTCATAGTCTCAGCAAGACCTTCAAAAATGATGAGGGTTTGAGATGGAGCCAAGCTTCTTGTCAGCGCTTCATACTTCAAGGCATTTGTATTTATAATTCCTGTTACTTAACACAGCAGATCCTAGCATGACAAATCCTAGAAAACTGTTACGCTGGGGTCTTCATTTTCAGGATTTGCACCAGAGCTTAACTAAATTAGAAAGTATTTGTATGGCATCTCTGTTTGAGCTGCTGGTTGATGTTTTATGTTTTAATGTTTTAAGTAAAGTTTATTATGACAAGTCAGTGAAAGTGCTTTTAGTAGGTCAATAAATCATGGACCTATCATATCACTGGGTGACAGCTATGCAAAGCATAGAAGGAAATTTGATATTATTCCAACAAAATAGCAACTACAGCTACTTCCAGCTTAGCTGCAAAGCCACATCAGCCTGTTGATTGTGAATTGAAGAGGTAAATAATTATATTTTGGGGAAGGAAACCAAGGCCTTCGTAGATTTTTATCGGTCTGGTATTTTTGAAACTCTCTTGGGGCGGGGGCAGGGAAGAAATGATTTATTTAATCTAAAATGGTCCTCTGGATGCCCACCATGGAGTCTGTTCTATAATTACCTAATGTGGAGGAGTGGGAAAGGGGCTGGGGAGAAACACAAAGCAGATGAAAAAAAGAGGATAAAAAAGATTTCTGAGAGATTGAATTCAGTTTTGGCATCTCTCCAACCATATGGAAATTGAAGGGATGTTAAAAAAAAAACAAACCTAAGACAGGCTGCACAGGACAAGGGTGGGAAGTTTCCCCTCATGATTACTGGTCATAATTGTAAAGAGAAATTGTAAAGATGGAAAAAAACCAAACCTCAAAGCTTTTTAGATACAAGACAGCAGCACACCTGTCAGATCAAGGTGTGTGCCTAAACTTCAGCAAGAAAGCAACAATGACCCAATCGCACTTTGAAATTGTTTACACCTGATTAGACATATATGAGAAGTCTCTCTTAGACATGAGGCAGAGATTGAAGAAAAATCTGCAAAAAAAACCCCCACTATTCTTAGCCTCTTCTGTTCCACAGTGCTTTCAACTGCCTGGTATAGCTCTTGACAGCAATAGCAGCTGCTTGTTGCCGGGTGTAGCCATCCCTCTATGTCTAGCTTTGGGTCTGGACTCCATGGCTGCAGCGTAACAGATATTACATCACGGAAGGACTCACGGCTGGGAGACATCAAGGGAGACCCATGTTGAAACCAAGTGTTTAGTTAAAATTAGACTAAAGAATCTACTGTCGTGTTTTCTTCAAATGTAAAAGGCAAAAAACATGTGTGTTCGTTCTGGATGCCATTTCTTTTCTGTCTGTAAATTAAGGGATTTAATATATATAAATCTCTTTAAAAAAGGACTGTCAAACTTAAAACATGATAAAATACCCATGGATTCCCCTGCCATCAGGGCTAACCACTGGATCTGTTATGCACCACAATGGTATTTCACACAGCATTTGAAAAGTTTGAGAAGACTTGGGAAAAGCATTTTAACCCACTTTTGCCTTATCTCAGGATCTGAGCCTCTCAATCATTTGCACCTTGTGTGCTCTTCTAAGGAAGAGAAGTATAGCCCAGTTTTAAAAATGAATCAGAGAGCAGAAGGTACAATGAGTCTGTGAAGAAGGGCAAAAGATAACTACATATAATAATCTAGGTCTTTAGAGACACCCACGCTTTATTACTGCAACCTTCTCAGTCTGTGACCAAGATCCATTTGGAGCCATGGAAGCTAGCCTGTGAATAGCTTCACCTGCTGCAGCAAGGCCTTCTGTGGCAATGCTCACAATCAAAATGACATCTGCAAAGGTGCGTCACCAGGATCTCACATAGGATAACACAATACTCATCCTGCAAAGGCTCAGCAGGCAGGTGACATCGGCTTTGGGGAACGCTGCATGTGCAGCCTGTGCAAACGGTGTAGGTCCACTTGTGAAAGATAGCCAGTGATCCTTGACTAGCACGCAGGGAGAAAGGGAAAGCCTCGCTACGGAGAGAACTGGAAAACTGGCTGCAGAAGCTCCTTTACTGCCCCAGTCAAAAGGCCTGTGTCACTGAACTGGTTCTCCACAGACTTATTGTTACAGTCCCAGATCTGAGCAACCTTGGGCAGATCATTTTATTCCTGTCTCTCTCTGCTCCCTGGGATAACCCTGCCCTTTTAAAGTATAAGATCATAAGGGTGAATTATCATATGCACTCAATTTTAAAGCTATTGACTGTCTTATGTGGAGGATGAGACTGTAGTACGGTATCCCTGGTAACTCCTTGCAATCCAGTTGTATCTTCAGTCTTTCCTGAGGGGTCAGAGTCCTGCTCTTCCAGGAACTGTATACAGAAAGAAAGCGACATTTCCAGTCTTATATCTGAGGCACAGAAGAAGATAAATTATTATCCCACACTCTCCTTTGCACATTAATGCACTGTTCAAATGACTTGCAGATTCAAGTCTGAACGGAAAAGCTGCTAAACACAGTATCTGTAATGTAATGAAGTTTACAATTAATGACTAAGCAGAAAATCTAAACCTGGAAACTGCTAAGAAACTAATAGGTGGATGCTCTTAACATTTGTTTTACCAAGTAAGACAAAAGAAAGGAAGAGTGGTAGCCAGAAAAAGACAAATGGACACTGTTACTCTCAAATAACTACAGTAGTAGTGAAGAAGGTGCTTACAGCGAATCACATGGTTCAATGGGATTAATTATAATTAAGAAAATAGCATAATTCTGTATAAAATATGGGGTCCGGCAGTGGAGTGTAAAGATCAGTGGCCAAAGTTGGTGTAAAATGTGGTAAGAAAGGCAAAGATGGCGAACTGAACAGAACAAGATCACGGCAGGGGTTAAGATAAATAGGACATTTTTGAAGTACATATGGAAGGAGAGGGAAGTGAAGGAGATAGAAGGACCTCTTAAAAATGGCAAGGGTAATTTATTGACACAAGTAGTAAGGGCATTGTTTAAGGGGAAAAAAAAAAAAAAAAAATTAATTCTTTGCCTGAGTGTGCAGAGAGGAGAGGGGACACCTGCCAGAAAGAGACATAAATTTCCCAGAGGGGAAAGAATAATGCTTAAGGAAATCAAGATCATACCAGTGCTGGTGATCAAGAAAGTGGAATGTTGGGAAAAAAATCGCAGGAACAAATGTGATGTATCCCAAAATCTAAGGCAAAGGGGAAGAAATACTGCAGAGAGGCTTAGAACCTGGAAAGCACTTGGCGGGAAGCCGTATGCGCCAGCAGAAATCTGACACTGTGCTACCATATGGTTAAAGCTAAATTCAGGTTGTGGATGCCACCCAGCAAGCTGGTATTTTTGCTTCAAAGACCTTTTGGCAGTAAAGGAAATTTTACTAGCAATAAAAAGGCCAGTCGTTTTTGCTTCCTTCTTGCTTGCCCAGTTTCCTTTCCACCACCTGCTTTTTGCAAAGTCAGCCTGTGACAGAAAGGGTGGCTGCAAGGGAATATTCCGGAGGAGCTGTGCGGCCACCGTGCTTCTCCACGTATCTCAAATCCCCTGCTGTGGTTTGTGCACTTGGTCCCAATGTGCATTTCTACCTTTAAACTGAAGGTTTAAAACAATTCTAGAAAACAATGGGGAATCCACACTAAACTGCATGATCAGTGACCTCAGTCTGGAAAAGATACTGACCCTAAAGGACTTGGCGCTGCATGCACCAGCTCGGCTTTAAGCACGTAACTATTCCATTGACACCAGTAGAACTGCACATGAACATCCATCCATCCGAGTACATGTGCTACTGCTCCAGTGAAGAAGCAGTAATTAAACTGGGTCTATAGCATGTGTATCATACAAATGGAAACAGCAAACAGAGCAGTAAAAGACCTAATGTTGGAGCAAGATGGTGTCAGTGACATGCACTTAAGCAAAGAGAGTCAGGCCCTAAAAGAATTTGTGGGGAATTTGGCTACACTAAAAATAGACAGTACTTGGAGCAGCAATGGGGCAGCTGCTATTCGTAGAAGTTTAGAATGGTTATTCTAAACTTAGTGTGCAAGTATTCAAAGGTGGTAAATACGAAGGATACGCACAGATGCTACCAGGGAAAAAAAAATAATTTCTGATTGAAGAGAATAATCAGGCAAGGTGCTGAGTACTAGTTCCTCAGAGGAGCTACACTGATCTATACCGGCTGAAATCCAGCCCCTACCTGCTTCCTTCCTACCTAGCAATGAGATTTCAGAGCTCTGCATCATGCAGGAACATTTTTTCACTATGCAAGATTATATGCACAGGGCCTAATCCCACTGACATCAAAGGCAGACCTTTGAACAGCTCCAAGGGTTGGTACAGACTCTCAATGAGCTTATCCAGTCTCATCATCTACAGCACTTCCCCCACTTGCCACTGAGTAATTGGCTTTAGTGTTCTAGGAATGGCTTTGGTACCACTCCCAATCAGCACATAAACTGAGGCCACGAAAGTAAAATGGGCTGATACCAAGTGCAATTGGATGTGCCAGATATACGCAGTGCAGGTGTGGGGAGGGCAATGGGGAGAATTCAGATACACGGTGTGAAACTTCAGTGAACAGTGGCCAGGGGCTGTGCTCTGTACTCTTCGGGTGAAACTCTGCCTGGCAATCACTTCAGCGACCTTTGCAGATGATAATGACATGCCTAAAATAAATAGAAGTGCAGCTGAGAAATTTAGGACAAGACAGAAATAAGAGCAGAAGCTGTAACTCTTTGGAAGATTTATAATTTATGACCGTTCCATGGCATGAGTTCAACTGTGACCTCTCAGCTGGCAGCTGTCTTTATGCTGCTTTCTCCTTCCACCTGCCTAGTGAGAAAACAGCCTCCGTCTCTGTGAGCATGGATAAATCTGTCATACTGACTTACACAATGAACTCTCTAGAGGGAGACTGAAGTAGACCAGAGAATAAATCTAGCCCTCAGAAACAGTAGCAAGGTTGTCCAAGTTTACAGCATCTCCTTTTAACCCCTTTGGTGTGGACCTTAGTGGCTATAATTATAACTGGCACTACCTGACATGCTGAAGCCAGGAGTCCTCTGCAACATGATGGATGCCTTGCACAGGACAAGTCAGAGTCAGACACAAAAAGCATCCAGGACAGGCCAATGATGCAATACACTGCTCTCGACTGACGTGGCAGCCCTGGGCTTTAAAGCCTTTCCCAAGGACATCCAGGTGGGCAAAATGGTTTTATAAGAGAAAAATGTCTTCACTGAAGTGCTCAGATCACAAGGACAAAGGACTGAATTAGATCATTAGATTTTAAGGCCAAAAAGGCATTATTAGTTTAGATGGATTAACGGGCTTCTTCCACTCCTCCTACCCTTCTGATGGGAATATGGCAGACATTAAATGCATGCTGAATCTAACCTATGCCAGAAAGTCATCATCCTCTAATAAAATCCCTCTAAGGCAAAGCCTCTTGGTATGCTCCAGCAAAGTACTTTAACCAAACCAAGTGGCTGGGAATTATAGTTTGTAAAAGAAGCTAATGTTACTTAAAATAAACAGTTTAAAAAACAAATATCAGAGACTACTTTTTTGTTCTGGTTACTATTAAGAATTCATATCTAAATAGCTTATAAGGGCTTTGGACTGTGATTCACCGGTGTTGTGATAGACGGTAAATTCATTCTAATAGGTAGTAGATGAATTACCCATCACTAGGTTACCTTGGACACCTCCTGCAGATGTGTTTGGACACCTTTCAAACATACTTACAACATGCCTGCGGCATCTGTTGAGCCACACAAAAATAGGACCTTAGTATAAAGGCAAGGAAACTATAGTATCATCCAACGTTACGGCCAGGACCAATGCCAACACCACAAACCCCCTCCAGGCAAACCCATTATTCTCACCAGACCTTAGTTATATTCATGCAGTTTCTTTCTCCTGTAGCTCTAGTTTGCATCTGAGCTTGATACAGTCTCACGAACAAGGAAAGTCATCCCAAGACTGCAAAGCCACATTCAACTTCACCATACTGTGGCTTTGCTTTGGAGACAGCAATAAATGGTAGAACAAGAGGTTGAAGAGAGGCCCCTGCACCTACCTTCTCTACTGGAAAGGCTGCTTTGCACCAAGGATTATTTTTATTTTTCTTCCAGGCCCTGAAGAGTGCACTGTGACTGCTCTGTTATTGTCATCCCTCTATCGTCCTTCCCCTCATCCTTGTTTTGTGCAGGATTTACAGAGTCAAATTCCTATGCAATCCTAACCCCTCTGTTCCTCAAACCTTATCGCACACACCAGACATAGCTTTCTTCTATTGTGCTTAAGATGCTTCCACCCTTTTTCCTGCAGTGATTAGATTCCAGCAGCCCACAACGCTTGCCATTCCTTAACTAACAGAGAGGAAACTTTATCGTGCAAAAGGAATATTATTGGTCTGGAACCCATGAAATGACAAGGCTTTCTATTCTATTATGGCAATAACACTGAAACCTTCTGGCCCGTAGATCTCCATCAGTAGTAACAGCAAGACCTCTCCTTCAGCCCTTATACATACTCCTACTTTGTACTCAAAACCTTCAAAGAACAGGGAGGCCTTTGATGGGATGCAAAAGAGCACTGACCAAAAAAGTCCTCAGTTTTCCAAGACTGTTTCATGATAACACTGAATGCCAAACCAAATCATCACAGGCACTTCATAGGAATCATCTTTCAACTACCTAGAGAAGCTCTTTTGGCACTGAAGCAGCCTGCAAGCAAAGAACTGGACTGAGATGTGCTTTTCTAAGGACAAAGATGATGAGAACTGGACTTCAACGTGCTTTTCTAAGGAAAAAAAAAAAAAAAAGCTGTCAAGAACTTCTGTACAAGCATCTGCATCCAAGTCCCATGGTAACATTGTGAACAACTGTGTGAAGAAATCACGCAATGTAGTATTCAGACTGCTGAAGCCAGATACTCAAAGGTCCTGAGTACCCTCAGCTTCCCATGACCTGAAGGGAGCTGGTGGTACTTAAACAACTTTACTATCCTGCAGAACTGGGCACTGAGCAAACAACCTTGCATATGCTTTTCTCTTTAAACATGCATTTCCATATTGCTTAATTATCTGATTCTGAAAGCCTTGTGTTAGAAGCTGTGCAAGGCACATTCCAGTAACGGAGATGTACTGCAGGTTCCAAGATTTAATTCATAAAAGCACTGTGGTAATCTTAATAGCCCAGATACTGTTGACAGTACAGTAGTGCAATGTAGCATAACTGTCTGCTGGTTAAGGTGATGATCTGGTGGCATGTGACAGAGAGGGGGAGGGAGAACAAGCTGCCCACCAGTGGAAGAAAACTGCCACACCTTGTTGCCTTCCTGGCAGAGACTTTGTTCTCAGGTCTTTCACTCCTACATTTCGATGTCATCCTCCTCTTTCCTTGCCTTCTTTCCCACAATATGACTTGTATCCTCACAGGGCCTCACATCTCGGTTAAGAGTTTGTTCCCCTGTGGCCTTAGGTACTATTACACAGCAGAAAGCCGACGCCACTTTCTTACAGATCTAAGGCAACAAGATCTCCGCAAGCATATGTTTTGACCCTCCTAACTGATGTTCCTCCTCAGACTACTAAAATCTGTTTCTAAGCATACCTATCCGCAGGAATATTATTTTCCATCCCCTCCTCTCTTTTGCACAGAGGAAGAAGGAGCCCCTGCCTTGCCTGAATGGATAAAACTCTAAACACAACAGAGGATGTGAGAAGAACAGGTAAGTCAACACACCCAATACCTTCACCAAAACAGTGACACAAACTCAAACTGGATCTGAGCACATAAGTCCCTCAAGACCGTATCTAACTAAGCACAACATTACTCCTTCAAGAAACTATCTTAACAGCATACATTCTTACAGATTGACTTTTTTCAAATGCACTTGTTAGAAGCTAGATTCTAACCTGAACCACAATGATTTTTACTCCTGATCTCCACTACTGATCTTCTCCACACATTGTATGACGGCGCGCAACTTGCTTGTACTACCACAAGTTCCTTCAGCACACTGGTCATTGTCCACCCGCTGTGGTGGTGTCTGAAGTGATGGATTGAGGGAGCACAGAGAGTCACAGCACATGGTGTTACAACTGTAGCAAGCTGTTTTCTTCCTCCTTGCCATTTATGTCTGAAAACGGGATATTATTGCTGGGCCTGAATGTGGAAACTAAAGAAAAAAAAAAAAAAAGTCTGGTGAATAGCAATAAGGAATGTTGTTTGCTCAGCAAGATTTGGGAAGAAAGGAAATGATCTATTTTGTGAATTGAAATTATCCTCTTAATGAATTTGGATCACTATTTCTGGGTTAAAAAAAAAAACAAAACCAAAAAAAAACCAACCCACACTCGTGCTTCATTTTTGTAAAAAAAAAGTCAGCTGTCCAAAAATACTGAACAGCTGTCCTGAAATAGCAGATTTTCCTGTATACTTTTTTTATGATTCAGTCCATTCCATAATTCTGCAATGAGAACTGCAGACAGTTCTATTTTGTTTGCAAGAAATATGCACAATATGGTATGTGCCTCATAATCTTCTGTGATTAATGTATAAAAACAGTCAGAACATATTTATATGATGGCTTGTAGAATTATGGAGATTGATTTTGGTTTCAATCACAGCCAATGGCTAAGGAGCACTTTAATCTGCTACAGGTGAAAAGGTAATGCAAACACTCCTGTGTTTATTTAGGACAGCTATTGGGAATATTTCATGCCATATTTCAAATACAAATACTCTTTGGCTGTCTCTGAGTCAAGGAAATATAAAGTCATTAGTATATGGTTTTCTACAATCTATTGTAAATATTAAAATTACACAGGTCATTTGACCCAAATTGAGATTTCTGCCTAGTTTCTTCACAATCTTGGCTTCCAGGGGCTGTGAGGGGAAGCAGTCTCCACCATGGCATGACAATGCTGCAAAGCCCACTCCATGACGAAGCGAGAATGGTATTTCAGGACATTGTTGGCAAAGGCTTCCAGCCACCTGAAGACTGAGAGCAAGAGTCTGCTGTCATCTGAGTCAACGGAGAATTAATTCCCCTTTGCCTTTCAAGACTAAACACTGCTTTAAAAAAATGCCTTATGCAGATAGCCTTTTTGAATCTCTTTTTATATTTTCTTTCTGATGTACAGGTTAAGGTCCTCACCTGCTGTCAGCTGGATTGCCATTTTGGCATTCACATAAGGTGCCTTACTAATGGATCTCCAAGGAAGAGCTTGCACATACCAGCCCCGCTTCGTGTTCAGCAGGTTAGCTGAGATGATTTTACGGAGGCTTGGACTTATTTTCATAGCAACAAAGGAAATCTCCTACAAGGATCGAAGCGGTGAGGTGTCCCATGCAAAGCCACTCATTGCTTAGAACACCTCTTTGGTAGGGTCGCAATTTACTTCACATATTTCTTCTCAGGAGGTCTGTGTTTCTTCTGCACTCCGAACTTCCGAGTCTCAAATGACTTGTACTTCTTGTGCTCCATATGCTAAGGAATGAACCTCCATCCCAATCCCCTCATATAAAATTATCTTTATTTTATTCACTTATTTAGATAAAACCCTAAGTCAAGGAACACTTAAACAATGAATGATGGGATAAAACTCCAGCAGCAGCAAAGTGCTCACACCTCAAGTCGCATTCATATCCCAGACACTTTCTCCTACTTCTTGTCCCCCATCCTAACCGCACCACCTTTCCAAAATCCCCATCTGCTTAATCTCTTTTTTTTGCTGAGCGCCTGGAAGACCTCAGGTTTAGTAGCTTTTTACAATTCATCTATGCTCTGTAAAACCATGCAGAGGAACTGGAAAAAAATGGAAACAAAATGAAACAGGAGAGATCAAAACAACCCCAAACACATTCTGGGTCAAACTGACATCTGATAGAGGGGGTACATCTTCATTGTAGTCAGTCAGGTTTTCACTGCTTGTGCTCTTCAGGGTGAGTTTGGCTCATGATACGGCCCAAGATAACTTACTACCTGAAACCTGGAGTACCTTAGCTCAGCCTTGCATTGATGACGAAACCGTGTACAACTGCAGTTACTTTTCATCTACTTTGAATATTCAAGTGACCCAAAGCAGTCAGTCATGAACAGCAATGTATGAAGCCCTGGGCATTTAATCTAACAGACCAAAAATATTGCACAAAACAGAGTTACTCTGAAAAATTAACTCCAGCTATCTGTTCAGGTGATAACTCAGTCTAAGCTTAGTTATAAAAGAGCAGCCGGATACTAATGCACTGGGGCTCGGAGACCTGAGCGCAGCACTTGGCTCTAACAAGGACTCTGTATGCAATTTACACTCAAAAGAGTTACTATCTAATATCAGGCATCAGAGTCAGGACCTGAGGATGCACACACACTCAATGAAGGCAGGCAAGGCTCCCGATGTAGTCAATGTGGCCCTTTAGCAAAAAGTTACTTCTCTACCTCAACTGCAGAGGCAATTTTATTTATTCCTAACATTGGGGAATAAATATAACCCCGCTGTGGCACAGCTCTTTCTCTTGCCCACATCACAGCTCTCTGGAATCTGGGGAGATGCCAACAAAGTTTATTTGCATCATCTGACACATGGGGGACTTGCATCTTGACGGAGTATGTGAGCAGTGATACGCGTCACTACAATGCATGCTGTCCTGCGTGGAAAAAAAGCTTCACTAGGGGTGGATTAAAACTATAAACGTGGCACAGGGTTGTACAATCACTGAGACCAATATAGTCTACATATACATATAAAAATATGCTGATACTTGCTTAGGTAGCTCCTCCTGAGCAGGTGAAGGCAGATAGCACGAACTAGAACGTCTTCACTTCATACTCCACATGACATTGTCTATGCAGAGGGGGCAAAGATGGGGACATCCTTGAGGCTTTTCCCATTCTTGGAAATGTATTCCTGCTGCAAGAAACTGCGGTGGGCTGGACAGACAGCATATGTTGAGAAGCTGATAGACTCACCAGCTCCAAAAAAACCCACCACTGATTCACTGCCTTTCACAAACTCTAAACACTTATGTAAAATAATAATAAATAATGATATTAATAATGGTAATAACAATAAAGTACTATTTAACACTGTTTCACATGGGACTCCTTGCACAAGTTTCCCCAGCACTACCCTGCTTTGCCCTGGAACAGCATGCTTTTAGGCATTCAAATGCAGCGTTAGTATGCGGAGGAGTTACAGAGAACAAAGTCAGATCAAAATATCATTTCTTCCCTTGGGTCTGTGGGCTATTGGCTGTGAATGTAAAGGAATTATCACACAAGAGCTTACTTCTACAGCCAGGCGGCCTGGCAGGAATGCATTCCCATTCAGTTAAAGATCCTTCACAGGGAGCAATAGAAATGTTCTGTTCCTTCAATATCTTTTCATTCCTTTTCAAGCATTTATACAAGTATTCAGGGGCTTAACCAGAAATGAAAGTAATTCATTTTAGGTTATGTGTATTAAGAGGCTCTGGGACTCCTCTACCTGTCTGACTGTGCTAAAGATTTTGTTAGCTGACTTTTTTTTTTTACCTCTGGTAACTACCAGTAAATCCTAGGACTGGATTATTCTGTCCACCTGAAACACATTCTCTTTTCACACTGAGAAGCATTCAAAGCACTGAAGATGCATGGGATTCATTCGGCATATTTACTGAAGAATTTAGTTGTAATCACTTAAAAACATCTGTTGCATTTTAGCTCAGTAAGTGTAAATAACAGAAATATAATGGCATGTGCATGTTGGATGCCATCTCTTGGAAAAAAAAGGTACATTTCTCTTACCCAGCACTTGATCGCCAAAAAAAAAAAAAAAAGGGTGGGGGGGTGGGAAAGACTACAACATACTGCTTGGGGAAGCAGAGTTGATTAATGGGCTAGCCTGTTAAACCATCTGCTCTTGAGGACCCAGCTTTGAATCCCAGTGCCCCTAGCTGGGTCAGCACTTTCTCTGGTGCTGAGAAGCGACATTAACTCTGCCAGCCTTTGCTTTTAGGAAGGAAGAAATAGTCCATAGAATTTCATTTGCCTTGGAAAAATGGAAATACCTTCTCAGATTCTGAGCACCAATGTCAGCAAAGTTTGGTTAAAAGGAAGTATTGGACCAGCATTGCCTAAAAAAAAAAACAAAACAAAACAGGTAATGCTGCAACTCAAGAGGACTGAGTTCAAAATGTCTCTCTGAGAGCAGAGAATAGCCTGAGCATCCTTGGAGTGGAGTATCATAAAATTAAAAGGAGAAAAAAAAAAAAAAAAAAAAGGACTTGGGGCTTCTTTGTGGCACACTGAATAAATGCCTTCCTGACATTGTCTTCAATAGGGTCCCTATCAGCTTGTTCCTTGGGCAAAAGGGACTGCTGGCCTTAGCAATAAATGCTGTAATAATGTTTTGAACCCTTTGAACTAGATATCACAAAAGCTGGGGGCAGTCAAAATGCCAAATAAAGTTAACTAAGCAGAAGAGTGGAGGCCAGAGACAGATGCTGTGAGCTGAATGTCAGATCAAGGGATGAGATCAACAAGGTGCTTTAAGAGGCATTTCCTGGTTAACTCAGGAATCTCCAGCAACCTTTGTAGTCTTTCATCCAAGCCTTATTAAAAGAACAGAGCGTGGGTTTTATAAGGGACACAGAGATACAAATGCACGTTCATTTGAACTCATCAGATCTAACTGGAACTGGTTTGGGTAGCTGTTCTTGCAAGTGCAATGTTTCAATTAAAGTTATCGTAAATAGAATACATTGAAATGAGAGATTTCTGCTCTGAAAAACTGGTGTAACATTTGGGGTTTTGTCTCCAATTTTTTTGCCTTACTACATAGACTAATAACTCCTTTCCCCCCCCTATAAAATTTATTAGTGATCTTTTCCATCATAGCAACAATTAATTAGTATTTTTTTCACATGAGAAGTACATGGAAAATGAACTACAACAATACAAAACTGTTCACTCCAGTGCAGACATCAGCTTCATATAAAAAAAAAAAAAAAAAAACAAAAAACTGTGACAATTCAAAGCTATGAGCAACAAAAACCCAACAACTAGAAGCAGTGGTGAAACAACAACTGTCCAGGATACACTGCACCTTAAGCATTGGCACAGGATGGGAAAGACTTGAGAAACCATGCCGGTAGGGTTGCCAGCCCCAAAATCCTCAACTCAGCAAGAGATCTCCCTTCAGCTTCCAGTGCCAACGTGTTACTGCAGCATTTCCTCTAGCAACCGCCTGGGAACAGTATTTCCAAGGTGCCTGTGATGTCCTAGCAATTTTAAATACACTTGTCTTTCAACTCCAGTTTCAGCTTGGTGACTCTGGGCTGGGTTTAGTCCCTTACTGTCAATGCTTCCCTTACATCATCACAATTACGTCAATTCAGAGGCTGCGGAGGGAGCCAGGAACCAGTAACCTAGAAGATCAGGCAATCTGTATGGCTTTTTCCTTTCATGGACATAAATATACGTGTGTTTATACATAAACATATTATGCTTTTTCATATTTGTTACTGACATGCTGCCATACCATACAATAGAGAAGGTGGAATGTAGATAATTCATTATACATATGCAGATACATGTATGTGTTTGTTAACATGGTACATATGCCAGACAGACATTATAACGACTTGGTGGCAAATAAGGCAACATTCTTCCAGATGGGAAACACCAAAAGTGGGAATTTTTTTTCAACTTGAATGCAGTCATCAAGTACTCTTGCCATGTCTTTCACAACACAGACAGAATCGTGATCCAGTGTTTTCAGACTTGAACAATTAGCCATATGTGTTTCACTGAACACGCTGAGCCAGATACCACCACCAGCACCCACTGACATCCCTACAGTTGCATGGGAATAACGCAAGAGAAAATCTGCCTCTGATTACTGGAAAAGATGCTGTATTTTTCTCAAAATCGATAGTTTGTGCTGCTGGTAGTGCAACATCTAACTGGTTTATGGTACATCTCTCCCCTAGTTCCTTTACTCTTGAAGACATTAGAGGAGAGAAGTAACAAAACCGTGCTGTTCTCACCTTTCATGGGCCTGCGCGTGGTGTTGCTTCTTCTAACACGTGTTGATCACTGCTCCCACAGCAGCCCATGAATTAGCATCGTTAGGTGGGTTATAAGTAAAATCTGAGCCCTCGAGCTGTGTTCTGTAGAAATATGCTTCAAGAGACAGTCCCAAGTACCTACCAATTCTAACAGATGAGATAAAAAATGATTGGAAGGAGAAACAGAAAGTACAGATGAGACCAAATGACACATGCAAGAGTTAGAGGAAAGGAGTCCGATCCATCCTGCCCAGCACATTAATCCCAGGGCACCGTGCTGACCTCCATTTATCTTTTGAAACCAGGGCAGAAGACAAGCTTGAGCAGCAAATTTTTTCACATTGAATGGACAGGAAATGTTAGAAACAAGCAGTAATGGGTGGCTTCTGGCCGAAATAGTCTTGACATACTGAACATTGTAGAACATTAAAGTAACGTCAATATTTATTATACAGATATGTGTATTGATTGCACAGTAAAATGATCCGAAGTAATATATGCTATAATAATAATTGAACTCCATTCAGAAAAAGAGCACCAACGTGCAGAGAAGGAAAAAAAAACCACAAAAGACTATATCCATTTATTAGATTAGTTCATGTGGGCATCTGATTACTGAGCAAATAGGAATAGCTACTACAAAGAACTAGACACCTTGTACGAACAAAACAAAAAACCTAAGGCCAGATTCCTAAAATACTCCATGACAGCTTGTTGGGGTTTCCTAGTTTAGAGCAGCTGAGAAATTGGCTGTAGCACTGTAGTTCAAACTCTGTAAGGTGCCCTGTATCCTTTCACTCATTTGTCTTTTCTTATGAATTACATGAATTTCTACATTCAGCGTTACCACATGACACATCAATGCAAGCACTCTGCTGTGCTTTGACCATGAGGGCATTGCAGTTTACAGAATAGCAACCATTAATTCAGAAGAAGTTTGGATGAAATACGAAAGACTACACTTCCAAATTCAAACGGATGTGGCACCTCTTTATTTCCCCTCCTTCCTCTTTCTTTAAGTGTGGGTTAAGGAAAAATTATCCTGCTTTGGGATTTTCTTTGGGTTTATTATCTCTGGTGAAATTGGATTTATTTAACTAAACTGGCTGTATATTTAAATCTCTAAGCTCACAAATTATCTGCATAGTTTTCCCAGGCTCCATTTTGCCTAATTGCTGGTAACAATTCCAGTCATAGGACTGCTTATGCAGCATATTTCCCACTCCACCAGATGACTGATTATTTTTTTTTAATTTTTTTTTTTTTTTTGCTTTTAACAGGGGAATGATAATGTTCAGTATTGAATTAGTAATGAAGTTCCAATTAAAGGCTGTGAAACTGTTTGGACTTGCAAATATTTTCAGCAGTATCCAGCGACATGGTACCTGGTGTTGGACAAAGCAAAACATTGGCAGGGAACCAAAGTGATCTGTGTACAAACCTGTTAGCAAATATGATTTTGGTTATTCTTGTAACCCTTGACTATGCACTAACGTAAACATTCTCTGCCTTGCAGGAAAAGCATTAGTGATACATACCTTAGGAAAGGCCATAGTTCTGATCCAATTTGAACCAGGAAGCGGCAGGATTGTCCCAGAACTATCCTGATGAATGTTTCTAGGCTGACTACAAGCTAAAAAAAGCTTTTTATAAGCTCTAGATAAACATTTAGCATTTTTCAGACCATCACACTGCTTTTCTGGTAGTCATATGGCTCTGCAACCCACACCTCTAGCCTGTACCCTCCGGGCACATCTGACCTGGACCAAAAGCAGTCACATGAGGAATAAAAGTGATATTGGTGACTTGCCTGAGAAACCTGCGAACTTACAAACAGGCTCAACTAACATTTAATTTTGGCCATACGCCTACGTCCAAAGATCGTACCTCTTTGCAACAAGCCTATAGTGATGGTACAGAAGGACCAAATCTACTCCTCTGTGCTCAGAGTTGGCTACAGACATGCCAGGAGCTGTAGAGATGGCTATTTGAAGCAGTGCTGAGCTTAAATGCCTTGCTCTCCCATACTCTGCACATCTGGTTCCACGCCTGGATGATATGATCACAAAACAAATCTGGCCTGGGCCAGCCAGATACATCCTACATTACTGGAATTAACAACACTCATTTAGACCTGTTTACTCAAGTTGCATCTACCAGTTAACATAAAACACAAGCAAAACAAATATCAATATTTTCACAATTTCTTCAAATAACTACACTGAGAACTGGTGGATTTCCCCATGACACTGCTGGGCTTTCTTTGTGGCAGAGAGATGGTTTCACCACTTCCCCCGACGCTGGCTAAACCCTAGACATCTGTAACGGCAAATGAAAGCACCTCCAGGAATGGCCCTCCTTCTGATTCTTTCTTCCTTTTTATTATTTTTTTTTTTTTAATGTTAATTTCTAATCTTTTCTCTTTGGTTTAAGAGCAGCTTTGCTAGGCTTGCTAAGAGTACTGGAAACAACACTTAAGCAATGTTAAACAGCCCAAAGCAGATACAAATAGGTCAGGAAAAAGAGCACAGTCCATCTGAGTCTCCACGTAGCATGAAGTTGTAGGTAAGACTCAGGAACAAACAGAGAAGTGACTCCCCCAACTTCATTGTCCTTTTTTTGCTTTGTTTTTCTTGTCCTGTCCACAAGGCAGGAGGGGGAATTAGGCTACGAGACAGCAGCAATGATAGCTCCCATGCAACCCTCCTGTCTCTGGAAAGGACAACTTACCGCTATTATCTTCCCATCAGGGAAAAAGCCTTTAGTCTCCATCACTAAAAGGGAAGGGATGAAAGGCCATTAAAATAATAAAAAAAAAAACCAACTTACCAAATAACTGACTTTAAGTGCTTAACTACTATCCAATTTATTTATTGTATTTTCTAGTATGATAAAAAGATATCTATTGACTTTTTGTTGAAATCTAGAGTACTAGACTATGATATTTATGTTCAAAATGCTTGGGTTTATTCTACCTTTTATTACCCACTAGCAGCACCTAGTTAGGTTTAAACTTCTGTCCCTCGATTATTTTTCCCAGCAAGAGTAAGAAAGCAAACCCTGAATCCCACTAGCAAGCACCCACTGGTGAAGCCAACCTAATTCACAAGTTCCTCTTCACTTTAATGCTCTCATCTCAGAGAAATTCCCACTTCCAGGCAATTTTTGCTTCAGTAACCGCTCCAGTGGTCCGGATAACACAATGCTACCAACACAGGCTCCCAAGGGTGCTTGGTCAGGTGCCTGCAGGTGGCAAGAGCCGGGGCCATGCTATGGAGGCACAGTGGAGGAGGCTCTCAGCCTGCATTCACCCACCAGCTCCAAGCCGGGTGCCCACCCACAGCAGCGCCACAGGTTCGGAAGACCTGCACCATGCTGACGAGGAGCAGCTGCTCTACAGCACTTACTGGTGACACCACTGATGCTGCTGAGTTTCAGAGGTGCCACAATAGGACACTCCAGACCCTACTGGACTTTGTGATGGGGTCTGGAGACACCATTTCAGTCACTATATAAAGAAGAAAAAGAAAGAGAGGGGATGGGAGGAAAGCAGAATCCAGATGGAGAAAGGGAGTAAAGTCTGTTTTGGTTTTGTTTGGAAAGGGTGGTTGTTGGTTGGTTGGGTTTTTTTCTCCCCTGAACTGAAACTGGTTGCATTTAGCTTGCAGCTCTGTTTGTATGGAGCAGATACACTAATGATTAATGATGTGCCAAGTGGTTCAATGAAATTCAATTCAGACCCACAGATATTTGTCAGTCCTCAAGGAAAAATGGCGTTTTTTTAAAACTGATCACTAATTATCCATGAAAATATTCAGGTAGGGAGCTCACTTGACCTTATTCTCAATGGCAGCAGCAGCAGAATGGTCTGAATCCAGAGAGTTTCTTTTACTTCTTCAGATTTCCTTCCTCAAAACTTGAAAGGCCAGAGTCTAAGATCAGCTTCCGCTCCTTGGCAGTTTCCTAAATTTTCCAGATGATATTTTGCACAATGATGTGTCATTTCATGTTGTATCAATCACATTACAGTATGTCACTTAATATAGCATAAGGCAATATGATTGACACAATCTGAGATGACTTGTCACAACACAACACGTCAACTGGGACATTTGTATGTTTTGGGTTTATGTACGTACACACACACAGAGCCTTCAAACGGTGGGGGGTGGGGGGAGGACAATCTCCCTACTATAAAAGTTTTCACAACCATTGTAGCAGTTGATAAGCATCTGTTAAATATATTGAAATGTCTTCAGTTCTCTCTCTAGCCTACCTCTAATAATAAACTACCAGAGCTTGAGTTTATTCCAACCTCTATTTATAATGGACACCTTTTCCTGACATATAAAGTGTCCTGCTCCTAAAAACAGCCTTATTGTTAGGGAGTGGCATAATACAAAAAGTCATTACAATTAACCACTTGTCCCTTGGTGGCATCTGATGCTAATTCAGCTCCCAAACAATTAATTTGGAGTAACCTCACAAGGCAATCCCTAAGCAACAGTAATTGGCTAATTCTCTTCTACTTATGGTTATGCTCATTATATTACAGACAACTTTAAATCAGGCTGTCATCACCAGTTCTTGCTGTCACCGAGGCAATTCAGAAGGATGAGTTACTACACCCGCGATCACTTGTAACCCATCTGCGGAAGGAAAGCTCTGTCCAGGAGTGCTGGGAAGGTGGGAAATCCTGAGCCATGTTCTGCAGGGGTTTCAGAACACAAACACGACTGCAAGGAAAGCTGCAGAAATTGCAGGACTTTAAATCAAGGTGAAGCAGCACACCTTCATAATGACATTTTAAGGAAGATATGTTTGCCATAAGATCTCCAGGCAGTATTGTCTGGCAGAGAAGCCCTGGGCACTGGGATTTGAGTCATGTTATTGTATTCTCTGTGTTCTTAGAGCCTGGCTACATGGCAAGGCACAGACACTCACCAGCTAACCAGGACCATGAACAAAGAGAGTCCAGACATGTCTGTGCCTACCTGTAGGTTTCATGTTGTTCTGCCCCATGCCTCAATTCTCCATTTAACAACCAGAGCCTGTACTTCACAGGAGTGTTTTGAAGCTAAAACTCAAAAATGACTGAAAGATGCACTGGGACTGTTGAAAAGTAGAGTACAGAAGGATTTCACAAGCCTGTTAAAATAAACTGGATCTTTCTTGGACTGCTGCCACTTTCTGCATCTGGGGAAATAACTTAGAGTGGCAACTGTACAGCCAGATGTTGCAAAACTAATATTTTAAAGTTCTTTTTTTGTGGCACAGTGTGGTGCTACATAGAGATATCAGAACATACTCTAAATATGTCAACTCAGGTACCAGGAACGGTACACTCTGCCCAAGACAGGTCTGTCACCAGTCAAAAGTCACAACAGAAACTATGTGATTGACTTAGAATCTCCATCACAGAGATAAGACAATTCTGCCGTGGCATATGGTGTATTCTGACCTGATGAACAGCTGTAGGGAAGTCAGAAGTGCAGGTATCTGCAGATATGCCACCTCAGATCACATCTGAACAGTGGTGCCTGGCCAGAAATGCAATATCGCATATTTGTTCTAAGGCTGCAGAACTACAGAGGGTGAACAAGGAAAGTATTAATTACAGTAGATTCAGATGAAACTTGTCCCCCCAAAAAAATAATCTTCAAAGACTAAATGCTTCTATTTTCCCCAATATGTTCACCAGAGTTTTCTCATGACAGTTCAACTCATATCACCCATATGGTGAGAAGTTTCTTAAAATTCAACATGCAAAGATATTCCAAAGCAATCAGTAATTTGTAAGCAACTGTGAATCAAGAAATGCACTGTTCTGTCATCAGTATTTCTTCCAGCTACCACAGTTCTTCCTGCTTCTAAACCTGCATTTACAGATGGGGTAGAAGCTCACTGGCACAGAAAGACTGAAAAATGGAACAGATGAGACTGAAGAGGTGACACATTTCACCTGTAGTATTCCTAATCTGGGGAATCCGAGACCTCAGAAACACAGACTGTAAACTAGGAGAAGAGACCACCTCCTCAGATAGTATACTGTCACAGCTCTCATAATGTCCAGCTCAGCATATTCAGTATATGAATTGCCAGCTACAAAAAATAACCACACACACCCCAAAAAAACCTGACCAACCAAACCCCCCAAAAAAACCACAAACATGGAACAGTAGAATATTTTTTTTTCCCTAGCTGAAAAATAATCAAAAGTTCAAAGGCAGAGAGATTAGTACTGAAAATTTCCCTGACTTCTCCCAAAACCATAACCCTACTCATCAGTCCTTTCTGTGGAGCAATGTCCAGCACTCCTGTGCCGGCCCCATCCCACACCACCTGGCCCTCGGCTCACTTTGCCACCCAGAAAAACCCGTGTGAACAAGGCAAAGACTGAACAGACTGAACACACAAGTCAGTCACAGCGCAGAGACTCCATCGCGAGATGAACACTGCTTCCATGAGGAAATGCTCACCTCCTCCCTTGTGGGGAGCCTAAGCTCTCAGTTTTACACAATCCCTGCATGTTGCTTATTGCTGGACTCATTCATGTTTTAGGGAGAGAAGAATAATTTTCAGTGGGTTACCTGAATTGCAAAATACAAGATGGAAGGAAATAAGAGTAAAAAAAATTGTAGATTGAGAATTGTACCCCAAGAAGGGCACATGAACAGCCATACAAAGGGCATAGCACAACAACTAGGAGCTATATTGCTCTCCCTCCCCACCTCCAAGCTACTGCAAGTAGAAGTTCATTCCCCCTTATGCTGTAGGTTCATGAGAAATTCTCCAGTTTAAAAAATGATGATTTTAAAGGCTGTATCAGTTTCCTGAGACAATTCAGCACAAGGCACTGGGTGGTGGAAAGGGACAGCATGGAGCAGAGACAAGCCAGCAGGTTTGGGAGCACCTTGGCTACCTGAAACAGCAGTATTCCTCACCATGTAACCACAGACTGCATTTCCTTAGGTGCAAATTGCCTTTCTTTCAGTGGTTAATGCAGTGCCTGGACGTCCAGTGATCTTTTGCAGCAGCACTTCTTTGAGATAACTTGTTTCCACACAGCTGTTACAGAGCTGGCCAGAGAATTCAGCAGGTTATAAATAACCATGCAAATAAGAACAACAGTAAAACCCAGGACCCATCTAAACTGTTATCACTACGAGGAAAATACTGCATAGAGTCACACTTGCAGGGACAGCAGCACCTGAGCCAAAATCTCTTCAGAGATCCTAGTCAGTATGGTCTGAAGGTCTCATCATGAAAGGCACTGAAGAAGCATCCCCTCACCCTCATATTGTGTAAATTAAGAAAGCTTAATTCCCACAGAGTGCATCTAGAGCATAAAACAATACTGATCCTTATTGTTGCACATAATCAGCATATAGACTTAGGCCAACACAAGATGATATACAAGAGAACCCCACTTTTTTTGGTTTTGGGGGGGGGGGGGGGGTTGTTGTTGTTTTTTTTTTAATGTTGTCAGTAACATAATTCCCATTTATTTCAGAGGGGAACACAGCTGGTTGGCCGTTTCAAATACATCACCCAGCCGGTGCACAACTAGCACTGAGCACAAAGCCTGCTGGTCACCAAGTTTCTTCATAAGCCTCAAAATCAGCTTAGGCAGTGCATTAACCTAGCGCTGGAACAAGTTAGCTTGATAGGTTGTTCCAAGTCTTGTCTTCTCCCAGACAAAGTTTCAGCTCACTGTGCTGAACAACCATTTAATTATTAAGGGCCATTAAAGTTTGGGATTTGAAAAACCCTGGAGCCAGAAAGCCTACGGCAGAGCCAACTCCAGACCCAACACAATGGTCATGTGAAACTTGGTTTGAACTCAGTGTGAACGCCTTCCTCCATCCACAAGGATTTGCAACCTTTGAGTTTCTACTTTGCATTTCTTATCAGAACAAGCCCCAACTCTCCAAGCAATCTTTGGACAACACAGTCAAGTTTCACACCAGTTTCCCATTAAAATACCACATAGAACTTCTAATTTGGTGTGACTTCAGTGCTCATGGTTATTTGAAACGGATCTCACGAACATCAAAAGTGGGTCAAAGCTGCTTCAGTAGAGTACTTAGAAAAGAAAGAGTAACACCACAGTTTTTGCTTAAGCACCGAATCATTTTTGAGTTGTTAATAGCCTCTTTGCAAGTGCCTGCAGGTTTGATTGCCAGCATCTCACATGGTTTTAGCTGAACGTAAGTGTGGCTCATTATTGTATCTGTAAGTGTAGCTAATATCACACATGGTCACGGGCTCTGCAGTGACCTCAGTAAAATTACAAATCGAGATTCAGCCTTCCATGAATTTTTCTACTTCTCTGTATTAAAATGCTAACATCACTTCAAGGTCCTTCGTATAGTTTAATTATATACCTTCAGTCTGGCATAGATAATGAGTAAACGTATTGCTATTGATGAGCTAGAATTATCACCACTATTTCATTTATATAACTTGATGGAATACTGGAACAGTAAATGCTTCCCTCGGTAAATGTAATAAGGGACAGCTCTTGATGTCGCTCTGAAGGAAGGAAAAGGCTGCTCTGCCAGCACAAGCAGAATCTGCGCTACAGACAGCTTGCTGCCCTGGAAAACTGACTTGAATTAAAACAGTTAACTACAGTGATCAAAGTCATTCAGAGGGGAGCTGCCTGGAACAATTATTAACAAAATATTTTTTTGATCAAAATATGCTGGTTTTGTTAAAGTGAGAACATTTCACAGTGATATCGATTTCAGAGTTTTCCAAAGGAAGATCTCTGAGCCCTGGGCTAGACCGCTCTGTCAATGGGAAGGAAAGAAATCATAAACCTGGCTTCTTTCACAGAATTCCCTCCTGTGAAATGCTCAGGAGACCTTGCCTCTGTTCTAATGATGAAGAAAAATACTTTAAAACCTCAAGTTGTTGCAAACACTGTCATTCTCTGGCTGGCCCCACAATGAAAATCCACTGCTGACTCTGACTGCTAGCTCTAGGTATTACAAAACTTGTGGCGTGTAAGTTAAGACAACTCAATGATGTGAAATCTTATCTATAACACCGATTTCAGCAAGACCTTTAAGATCAGATCATGCACAAAAGGAGTGGCAAGGATATAACATTTTCTTTTTTAAAATGTAAAATATTGTTACTCATTTCCTTTCTGATAGCAGCCCAACACAAGCTTATCAAACAGGTGCGGCACAAAGAGCTTAACTGTAGAACAGCTGCAGAAGGCAGCTCTACTGATGCAATAAGATCAGCAGTGAGGAGGTAAAGATGTGTAGAAAAAAACTAAAAAGCAAAAGCTAACAAGTATTGTATCTTTTAGCTGACTTTGTACTGCTACTTTATGCACTTTTTTTGAAGTGTACAAGAGCTGACACAAAGGTCCTTGAATGTTCAACATATGAAGAAATGTTTGCACCATCAAGAAAAAGCGTATTCCCCCCCAGCCCCCCACTAAGACTTGCAGTGAACTTTCACTTAACAAGGTTCTCCAGGGGGCTTCCAAGGGAGTCTCAGCACCCACTTCTTGCCTCCTCTCACTGCCTCACTGCTTTAATTTCTTATCATGCCTTTCTCGGCCTTTCCCACCTTACTGAGGAGCTCATCAATCCTCCTGCACTCTCCATTGACCTTTCCAGTATCATCCCAGCTGTCTCTAGAGCTCAGGTATCAGGCTTCACTGCTCCAAGGTTCCCCAAGCTACAGCACGAGCAATCATAGGGCATGATCTTATCTGCCATGTTTCATCGCAAAACAATGACTATTAACACTTGCATGAGCTTTTGCCCATTTTGCTTTTGCAAAAATATACACCGCAACAGTGGGGCACTCGGCAGCCAACTAAGAGTCAATGATGTATGCTACCAAAGAACAGAGCTCACAGATCCTTCTGCAGGAAAAAAAGCCAAGGAAGTTTCAAAATGTTAACTGAAGTTGTTTGCCTCCTATGCATTCACCAAACCTGGACTACGTTGGGCCACTAGAGACACATGTTTCAGAGGCACACACTTTGCTTCAGCAACACTGCAGGGAGAATAATTACAGGAACCCAACAGATCATAACTCCCATGATAGGGCATGAAGTGGGGGTGGGAGAGAGAAGCAATTTTCTCAGCTAACCTTGTCTCAGGCCTTTAAGGGCTTAATAAGATCATAACCAACACCTTGAATTATATCCTGAAATAAACAGGTAGCCAGAACAGAGCACAAAGCTCAAGATTTATGGCCTAATAGTAGGTGACCTTCAAGAGAGAGGTTGCTACAGGCTGTATTCACTCAAGCCCTTTGCAAGAGCAGCCCCAAGCATTGAGCACTAACCCTGAGGTGATGGAGGTGTGGAGCACATGCATCACTGGGAAGTCATCTCGGCTTCCAGGACAACTATAAATGAAAGAAATAGTACCAAGAGGATTGGAACTAATGAAGTCTGGGGTTTTTTTCTTACTTGGTTCTTGTGGTTGGTTGACTTCTGCACCTAAGACAGTGCAAGAGTCTGAAGGTTTTCTGGCAGCCAGGAGTATTATGAGATTCCTTCCTGTGTCAATTCTCTGGTGTTAAATAACCTGTGAACTCATGCTGAAACCATGTTTCTAATAAAGGCTCTGATAGTGTGTCCCGTCACTATCCAGTTTCTTATTTTCCCAACACTGGGGGAACTTAGTTACCTTTGAGCTTAAAACTCTTATTTAACATGGATATAAGAAAGAGCAACACTAAACTGTTATATAAAATAAGGGGGACATATGCACAGATATAAACAGAATGCAGATAACCTTCATTTTCCTTCAAAGCTATAAGGTAACAGTTGGCTATACGAGGAAGATTTACTCTCAGTAGCAGTGAGGGGAGCTAATGATGATGTTTTGTGAAAAGAGCACCAAGTTCACCTTTTGACCTCTAGTGAGTGAACAAGGCACATCACACCTGAATACAGATGGCAGTTTGTGGAGAAACACCATGAGCCAAAGGCAACGGATAAAAATTTGTGATGATAACCAAGCAGGGGGGTCAGTTGCCCATACAGAACTGAAGGACCTGTCTTAGGTCAGTCTCTACAGGGCCAGTAAACAGGTGCTGAAGTTTCATTACTTTGCCCAGTTAGAACAACCCATCTTAGCCAACAGGTTCGGGCAAGGACCATAAAGTAACTCCCCAGTCCCTTTAGGGCCAAAAGCTCCTTCACGTTGAGGTGGGGTGAGGGCACGGAGCACAAGAAGTGGCAGGGCAGAGCAAAGTACTTGTGTTTTTCAGTTCCATGACAAAGCACATACTGCTGATTTCCAATCCCACCAGTATGATAGTTTTATTGAATACTCTTAACAAAGAGGGAAACAAATAAATAAATAAATTAGGCAAGGTACAGATAAGAAAACCCTGGGCCAGACCTTTCCCCTTGACACTGCTGAAATCAGTGGTAGTACCTACCCTTTTCAGTGATGCCCGTTTCCTGAGCTGAACCACAAACCTCTTGGTCCAGTTCTGCTTACAGGTTTTCATGTAGAGCTGGGAGACACATTGCTCAATCCTGCTCTCCCTCCACCCCAAGTCATCTGCAGACGTATTGGTCTCAAAGGTCACCGTTTGAAACTTCCATTAACTTTTCTGGAAAACAGAAGAGCTCAGTAAGTAGCACCATCTTTTAAGAAACTATGAGCAAAACCAGGGATGTGGTGACAAAAGCAACAGACATTGGTTAGGCAGGTGGCTGATGTTTTTTTAATCCCTAACCTGTGCTATGAAGAAAGATGAAACACAGCCCATTCTGTGTTGCAGTTAATCCCAAAGGTTAATTTTGTTGCGGGCACATTGTAAACAAAGGGGATATTTATTTCAGAGTCCAAGTACGTTGCAACAGAGGGAAGGCAAAGGGAAGGGCGGTTTGCACTGCGGATTAAGAGAAGGCTGCAAGACCTGGGGAAGCCAGTGCTGACAGATTCCCTTATTAAAAAGTGTATCCTTCTGGAAGGCCTGCCACTGACAGCTCTGATGCGGCCGAACTTCAGAAAACGAGGCACAATTGGAAGACTGTGCTGTGGCAGGGACAGTGGGACTAAGGGGCACTTCTAATTTGTCAAAGTTGTATCTAATTCCACTGAACAAAGTTCGCAAAGAGAGATGAGCAGAATCCACAAATGATTGCTCACTCACCAAGCCCTGATGGAAAGATAGGCCAGCACACAGCCTGGGCTTTGTAGAGTAACCTGAGCTGCTCCAATCAACTTTGGATAATTCTGCCTTGTGGGCATAACAGTTTTCCTTGTTTCTTCTTTAATAGGATTATTCCTTACAATATTAAAAAGATAACATCAGTGTCTTTCAGTGTCCTCATAAACTATTTCTAAATATATGAATGGATGCTTCAGGTGGTTTTGTTACTATTTCTGATACAGACTTCTGAGCAGTGAAGATCTGAGAATTTGATTCAAGTCTGACACTCATTCTGTAAATAAACTAAAGTCTTAAACATCCTTTTAAAAGGGAGATACTCAAAAACTGACACAGTAAGAGCAAAAAAGAAGACAATTACCATGTTGAGCATGACTGTGAGCCAACCCCTGGATTCATTCCATTGATGAGCAAATCTTGTCAAATACAGGCAAATGGCAATCCAGCTGTATTTACAGTTGGAGGAGGCTTTCCATTTTCAACAACGGATGTTGGAATGGGTCTTCAAATAGCCAGTTCTTAGGTGAGAAAGATCATTAATGCATAGAAAAAAAAATCCTTTCTCCAAATTAAAATAGAAGCATGATACATTCTGTCACAGCTTAACAGTACTTTCAGGAGACAAGAAGGAAGAAGGCAAACACCTTCACCATCCCTTCCCTCTCCAAGGAAAAAATAGCGTTTATTATAAAAAAAGTATCACCACATCATATGATATTGTCACCTAGGAATGAACTCATTTATGTCCTTGTACATTATTTGAAACGCAGCAGCCCTCACTGAAATTGTGTGAAGGTAAGACCGAATAAAGCATTAATAACTTAACGCAGCAAATTAGGCAACCAAAAAAACAGTCCACTTTGAAACCATCAAAACCTGAATGGTTTGCAGCTACCTGACACTTTCATGGAATTAAGTGCTAAAGAGTTAAAAAACTCGCCCTAAAAGATTCTCTCAGCAATGTTTTCAATTTATAAGGTACGTTATCTGGATGAGCTAATGCATTATTCTTCACTTCATTTAAAACCAAGCCCGAGTGAGATGACCATTTAACTTTGAATTTGTCTACACCTGGATCTCGTACAGATTGCTCTAACACAAATCTGGTGGTAGAAAATTACTGCTTACTGGGAGGCAGAACAAGTTTTGTCTGGAAATATGTTTCAGATCCCAGTGCTATTTATGGGTTTTCAGCAGCCTCAGCCGGCCCTGTATTCTCCCTACATCAAACAGACCACGGACTGGATTCCTGGGATGCTATCCCCATGAGGGTGACATAACAGCGTCTGCTTGATGCTATGATTCTGCTTAAAGGTGGTGCCCACATTTTTAAGTGTAGTCAGTCATGTCAGGTGTCTGTTTACTTGTTTCAGCTTAGAATATTGTAAAGTTTTCAGAATTTCATTATACATCACATAAGCAATCTCACACAAGGAAATCCATTAAACTAGAGCTTTAAGTAGCCAAAATTATCACCGATTTGTTTTATACATATATATAAAAATACATATACATATAAAATATTTTTTTAAAAAAAATCATCTGCATTGCCAGTAAACCACTGGTAAAGTAACTGAGATAGTTCCACCTCTAAAACTGACAGCCTAAAAAAAAAAAAAACCACTCAGCAATAATCTTTTTTATTTATTAAATAGCTCCCTAATAAAGGCCTCACCTTTGGCTAGGTCTTTGCACATACACACCCACAAACCCTGCTGTCTGAGGGGCAAGGGCAGCCCTGCTCCTTTCCTGTGCCGAGAGAATATACGTATCATGGTGCTGGCTTTGCTAAAGTACTAGGGAAAATGAGGTTGTAAATCTGTTTGGGTTTTGTTTATTTTTAATACATACATGAATTTTAAGGCTAGGTGGGACCTTTTACCTTATAGATAATCGTTTGACCTTCTTTATAATCTAGACCAAAGAATCCACCTCAGGGACTTTAATTCAGAAAGTCTTCATTTAAATATTCAATCTATCACATCTCTTGGGAAATTCTTCCCAATGATTTTGCTTTACTGTGAAACCTGTGCATCTTTTCTTTAGCCTAAATTTATCTGTTTTATACATCCAACAAGTGGACCTTGCTGTGCTGTTTTCTCCTAAATCAATGACTTTTTTTGGAAAATAAAACCAAAGCATCTTAAAAGTTTTCTCCTGTGTAGGTGTGTGTAAACTGCTAAACTCTCCCTTGAAGCAGTTTAGGCCTCGCGTTCTGCCTGACACATTACAACACAACAAACAAAGCTGCTGAATTGCTTTTCCATGGAACAAATAGAAACATTTCTGTTGCCTGATGAAAAGGTAGTTGAGGTGAAATAGACAGAACCCAAAAGACTCAGGATAGCATCACAGCACATAGCCTGTCTACCCTCCCTCCTACACTGCATCTTTTACAGGTTTGACTAAAAAAATTCACCATTGTAAATATAATTTAACCTTGTGCTTCACCCTTTCACAAAGAGCACGCTTCATGCTTTGTGCCCTTTGACTTGTCACCAGGAGACAGCATCCTGAAACGTCATGCAAAATTCTCTGGTGCAATTGTGATGAAGCTGATGGTGCACACAGGCTTATGCCAGCTAGGCAACCTCTGCATTCCTGAGTACACTTCAGGTATTGCAGGAGTGGGACTGGGGCAAGTTGGCACACAAAGTGCCAAACATCAGACTTCTCAACATACAAGGAGAGGGAAACAAAGAATAGCAAAGCATTTACAATCGTCCTTCTGCCCACAGTCTGAATATAAAAATCCAGATGTTTGTCGCTGTACCTAGGCACTTGGGAGCTGCTCGGGTATTGGGTTTCTCTCAGGGGGGGTGCCAATATCTTTTCACCATTTATGGAGGCAAACAGGTGGTAGATTCATCGGGTTACACATGCAACCCTTCTGGTAGAACCATGCTTATAAGGCTTCCAACCTGAAGAAGCAAATCTGTCAGTCAGTGGCTGGCTCCAGCCAGTTTTCAGGAAAGCTCTTGCAGCCTGCTTAGACGTTGGCAGCGGGGAGAGCAGGGTACAGGCTCCAGAGCATCTGCTCAAATAAGAGGAGGAAATGAGAGGTTAGAAAGTTGAGGTCTCTACTTTGGGTTGAACTGACTCTCAAGTGACATTTGCGAGCTTAGCCACAATCTGTCCATAAGATATATTTTCATTTGCTCTGAAGATGTCTCCACAGCTCCCAGGACCTTTTCAAATAGTCTTTCATGTCCTAACCTGACACCTTCAGCCAAAAGCCCAGCTTTCTATGGGAAAGGCTAAATCCCACATCCATACCGCACTTTCAGGTGCAGGGAAGTGGCCAATTAAGATACTGGTTGTCCTGGTTTCAGCTGAGATGGTTAATTTCCTTCCTAGTAGCTGGTACAGGTCTGTGTTTCAGATTTGGTGTGAGAATAATGTTGATAAATCAAGGACTTTCCAGTTTCCCAGGCCCTGCCAGTGAGCGGGTATGCAAGAAGCTGGGAGGGGACACAGCCAGGACAGCTGACCCCAACTGGCCAAAGGGATGCTCCATACCATAGAATGTCACGCTTAGTATAAAAAGCTGGGGGAAGAAGAAGGAAGGTGGTAGATATTCAGAGTTATGGCATTTTGTCTTTGCAAGGAACCATAACACATGATGGAGCCCTGCTTTCCTGGAAATGGCTGAACACCTGCCTGCTGGTGGGAAGTGCTGAAGGGATTCTTTGTTTTGCTTTGCTTGTGTGCACAGCTTTTGCTTTACCTATTAAACTGTTTTTAGCCCAACCCAAGAGTTTTCTCACTTTTGTTCTTCCCATTCTCTCCCCCATCCAGACACAGGGGGAGCGAGCAAGCGGGTGTGTGATGCTTAGCTGGCTAGGTTTAAACCATGACACTAGTGAAAATGTGCTCATCTTTCTAACACTTTGTCTTAAGTCCAAGAACACCGAGATCTGAATAAAACTATATAATGCTTTTCTTATCATTGCTCCTCTTGTCCTTTCTGCATTAGGCTGCATAATACAGAAAATAATCACATTCATTTTTCATTTATACATATGCTTTTTTCAAGTTCATTTCCAGGTTTTTCAGTGTATTTGTTTCCTCCAGCAGAATTGAGGTTTGCTTCAATTTTATTTTCTGGTATTGCTTGTTACTTGTTTACAGTGAAAACTTTTCATTAAATGTTATATTCAGTTTGCATTTTTTTTCAAAAGTCTTGTTTTTGTTGCAGCTGTTCAAAAACCTGGCTGCTCTTTTAATTTTGTGTAAATAAACTATACAGACAGCCTTGAAAAATAACCTTAAGCCTATTTTCAACATCAGCAAATGTTTCTGATCATATTCACAAGCCCTGTAATACTGTTTAAGTAATTTTGCTGCATTGTTATAACACATCTGCCATGATATGATATCTGACATCCATATCCCATGGGGTTTAAGTTTCAGGAGAGAAACCTTCAGCACAGGGGCAACAGGTGAACTCAACCCACTATGCAAAAAGACAGGATGCTGTGTTATTCCAGTTTAGGTAGGTTTTTAGGTTTGGCATTTGGATTGTTTTTTTTCAGGATGCAAGTAACTTTATGATACCTGTCTCTCCTCCAACTGTTATTCTTCACAAAAGCCACAAAAATTACATTACATTCTGTACTTTCATTTTGAAATGACATCTTCTCACAAGAACAAATATATTATTGCACTCTTAAAAGTTGATTTCTAATGCCAAAAACACTTCAAATATTTTTAAGCACTTCTAAAAGCCTATTTTTCCAGCTAGAAATGGTAATACTTAAACACAAAAATAAACAAGTTTCAACAGCAGTGGGAACAAGCGAGGGGTTTGTTTTCACTGCAGGAAGGGGCTGCCTCTTCTGATCCAGTAAAACTTTGCATCTGGGTAGATGTCAGTCCATCTACATCCAGCAAGAAAGAGCACAGCCAGCTGCCCACATCACTGCCAAGTGAACAATGACATCCACCCTGCGTAGAGTTACTGGAGCTACTCACTTGTAGCTCAGAAGTAGTAGGGCCATGCTTGGGTGGCACCTGGCCAGGACTTGGCCTTATGCCTCAACAAAACTAACCGCCACATTCACGGTCCTTCATAGCAATATTGCTTTTGCTTTGGAGGGATCTGCTAGCTCAGAAGTCCAAGCTGCTTTCCATTACCCAGTACGGACACACCCAGTGGGAAAATGAGAAGTCCTCAAAGCAAAGAAGATGCCTTCTATATGCTTTGAAAAGCACCAGGTGCTTCCTTGAGCTCCATAAAACCAATCAAGTATAATAACGAATGAATCATATAAAAGGTGTTGAAAATGCTGCACTAGAAGACAAATCTCTGCTCTCTCTTTGCATCCAGACTCGGAGAAGTCTCTGTGCAAGTCAGCTCAAATGCAGACATCCTTTTTCTTTGAAAAAACATCCACTCTAAAAAGCAGAATGAGAGAGATTCTGCCATTTCTTGAAGACTCAGCAGCACTAGTCAAAAGAGACAGCGATACAGAGACACATTTATGGAAGTCACTGGGATCGTCATAATTTCATAGGCAGACTTGAAAAGCTCTTTTTGGGCAGATGTAAAGAGCCCACCGAGTCCTTTTAAAGGTTTTACACAAAGAAACTCATCAGTTTTCTAGCATTGTAGTGAAATTAGAGTCCACACTGCTTCGGCTGAAATTTCTTTATAAACAGTAGCTGTCCATTTATTTATTGGGCTTTTGTAATTGACTTGGGAAACACAGGATCTCCAGGGAGTTCAGTGAGCTACACGTGTGACACGGTAAGCATGCTAGTTTTAATATGATGTGCACTGTTTTCTTGCTTTGAAGAGAATTCTGGTTTTATGAGGGCTAGCCTTCTTTTTCCTCACACTGAGTAGTCATTTCAACGGGGAAATTTCTTTTTTGTGCTTCTCCACTATTTAGTATGCATTAAACAGCTGTACTCTGTTGTTTCTGATGAAAGAGGAGTCAGGCAGCATCTTAACACTTCACAGCCAATATTGTGGCCAATGGAACACAGCCCAGTCCTCCCACCTTTACTCTCCTGCATAAACCTTACTTCATACATTAGACATTAGGCAGAAGAGGCAGGAATAATTTCTCCTCGAGGTCACCAGGATTACTCAGCAGAAGGAGGATTACCTGAAGAAATGCTGCACTGTGGAAGCATCAGTTCTTAACTAACAGTGGAGTCAGTTACCAACAGAATGGGCTTTAAGAGATATTTAATCCACGCACAATGTGAGATTCATCAGCTGAAAGCTGATGACGTTTCACATTGAAGGTGAACACCACAGCCTGGCAATGACTCAGTAAGCAGGTGTCTTTCCGCACAGTCGCTAAGATGCAAGACCTAAAAAAAAAAATTTTAGCTTTCACTTCAAATGAAATAAAGTTTTTCAGTCCCTCAACTGCAAAGACCAACATGTAGTTTAAGAACATCCATGACTAACTTTACAGAAAGGATGGACCCCCAGGAGAGGTGTGGAGTCTGTGGGGAGTTGCGAAGGACGTGTGAATTAATTTTGCTGGTCTGTTAGCTCTGAAACTAGCTCTAACTATGCCACCATCATCAACTCTCATTGCCAACTGAGTCCTGCAGGGAAGAAAACACATGAAGATCTGCACAACCTGCCATCCCAGGCAGATTGTTATGGCACTAAGACAGAGCAAAACTTTGCAGAATATAGCTGCCATCCTGGCTTTCAGCAGGTTAGTGTTTACACGAAAATACAAAAGCAACACCCTTGATAAAAATGAATACACTGCTCCTATTCAAGGAGATGTAACCTGAACGCCCAAACACACCACCCCTCCGCTTCCATCTACTAGAGGAAATCACCCAGGAGCAGAGGTATTTCTTACTCTGTTATCCGTGTTCTTGCCACACAGAGGTCAGCCTGCTGCCCCGGCGAGTGCACCAGTTTGTGGTTCCACCCCACCGCAGCCAGAGCAAGAAGCGTCTGCCTGCTTGTTTTGAGGTATTTCTCCCACAGACAGCGTGCTATCTGCCAGCTGACTACAGGTCATGTCCAGGACATCAGCTTTGATCTTGGGAGGTTTCCATCCTGTCAAATGCAGCTATCGCCCTTCTCTTAGTCACCAGTCCTGCAGCAATGATCTGAGGCCACGGGACTAACGGCTAGGGTCACGGATACCTGGGTGTGCTTAACGTCTTCAATTCTCCTCTTCAGGGTAAGCACTGTCTTTTCTTAGGTATTTGTACAGCCACAGGATTCCCAGGGCCCAGTTCTCAGTTAGGGTCTCTATATATTTTTGTAATACAAATAATAAATGAGAAGAATCGTATATTGTAACCTATAGTTTTGTTTTTTCAAAATATGTAACATGAAGATGAAGAATGAGACTTATATTTTACAGGATACATATATGAATTTACCATTTCATCACACAACTCTACTGTAACTATTAAACACAGCTGCTGTGAATTTCCTATTGCCTTGCAGTATTTTGCTGTAAATCAAAGTAATCTGCATTTTAGTACCAGGTTTTGCTGCAATCTTGAGGAATTTTTCAATTGCCTCTCTTGCATTTCAACTGAGATCATTTAGCTGAAATTATGAAACGCGCATTAGCGATTAATGCTTCCAAGATTCCACATTACTGTCAAATCACTAATACATTACCTTTCATAATCTAATTTGTTCACACACTAAAATACACAGAACATGCAGAGCTTAGCAAATGGCCTTCTAAAATGTCACAATTTTTTTTTTAATTATTCCTTAAAGGGAAAAGAAACACCCCTGCAGGCACCTAGAACATTTGTATCAGTGTCCTCGCTTTGGGGGGCCTCCTTTCTGCCTTTCATGCTTCAGCTTCAGGACCTGACAAGGGACACAGCTGCATACATCACACGGCTGCTGGTGAGACACTGTGAACCTTCACCAAGACACGGAGCACTTGCTATGGCAAGAGCATCTCCTGTGGTGAAGCATGAAGAAATCTTAATGGACAGAACCGATCCACCAGCTATAAAAGCTTGATCAGAACTGCCATACACCCCAATATTGGGGGTGTGTGTGTAGGTAGAACAACCACCAGATACTTACTTTTTGCTTACACATGAGTCAGCACTTTCTGTTTACATTACAATACCTTTTAGCGCACCAAGGTCTGGGCTACTGAGCGGCTGGGAGGATTGGGGAAGGAAACAGGATTTTTAAAAAACACAACACAGAAGCTCTACACAGTGAGTATCTGGTAACTGAGACATTTCTCCCAAAGAAGAAGAGGTCATAAACATATTTTTTAAAAAGTGCAGAGCAGTGCCACACAGTATGACAGAAGTGAGAAAGCAGAGGTGAAATTCAGCAAGAATTTGCTTTCAGTAGGAACAGGACTTCTTCTCTTAACCCCATGAATCAGCCGATATTTCTTCATTGACTGGCCAATGAATAAAATCAGGTTATATAAAGTTGGCTCTAGAGAGGAGATGGGGGAGGAAGGATGACTGATCAGTGACTTCAGACATCATCCTCCTCCCCTCAGCTTTTCAGCTGCGCAGAGGCAGGTGTGTCCTGAGCAGCCCTTGGGAGCACAGAGGAGGGACGTCTGCTAGATGCATCAGACATCAGGACAAGGGAGCCGGAGTAATGAAAAAGGTGTTGACACCTGCGTAAGGGACATGAGAAATAGGCAGAAGGCAGAAATGTGGTTAGATGAAGAATACACAGGAGGGAAAAAGCATACACTTCCATGAAGAATAGAACAGGGGGGGGAAGGAAAAACAAAAAAAGTAACCCTGGGAGAAGAGAGGGCCTGGCTATTCAGATGGAGATTGTCTGACGTATCAAAATGTTGGCCAAAGGGGTTACAGAAGATGAAATGAAGGAGAGAGCCTGGGGACCAGATGTTAACAGGGTTTCATGGCTAACACAAAGAAATAGCACAGACAAAGCATTTTCTCTTGTTCAGCACAGGTTTGATCAGTAGACTCCTATGCTTCCCCAGACGAGCTAAAATCTGCAGTCATTCCACTTGTAAAAAAAAAAAATAATCATAAAAGCATATTTGTGTTAAAGCTCTGACATCATTTGATGAAAGCTCAAACCCTCTGATTGAAATGCTCTAAAGATCTCCTGAACCTCAACCTCCTCAAGATCTTTCCTCCTTCATTTCCCTGCAGACCAACCACATGAAGTGGTCCCTCCTTTTTCCTGGTCTCTGGGAGCACAGTCCTGTCCGTCTCTAACATGCGGGGACCATCTTCCAGCTCTTGCTCAGATGATGGCAGTGAAAGTTGACTCCTGGCATTTCAGCAGCCCAGGCTGTACTGGCTTTAGAAAATCCGGGGGACACAGCTGGAAGCATCCAACTGGCTACCATACAGGGCCAGCACACCTCCGTGGGTGGCTAGAGTTGACCTGTATTTTTTTCTGAAATGGAGATAAGTTCTTGAGCCTGTAGCAAACCCATTTTTAGATACTCTCTGCACACTTCATATGCACCTTGTGTGCAAAGACTAAAGTGATTTGAGTCACATTTCTGAATTAAAATTTGAAAAGCAACGTTTGAGACATGCCAAGGTATGTACTCCTTGCTGCACATGGCACTCCATACAGTCTCGTGCAGGAGGTTTGTCTTCAGCAGAAAACATCACAACAAAACTAAAACCAAACAAAACCAACCAACCTCAGAAAACTTGGCCGTGTTTCTGCCTCTGCCATAGGCTGGTTTGACCCTGGCTGAGAGCACCCACATGTAAAATAACTTTTTAACTTAGTAACAGTTTAACACTGCTCTGCGAATATAAGCATCCTTGCTGGGGCAGCGTTCTGGCAGTTCAGTGCCATGATGCAGCGGGGGTTTATTGGGTTTTTTTACTGACTAGCAAAGTTGTACGTTCATGAGCCATGCTCTATGCCAGTGTAACTGCTTCATTCCTGTTAACAGCTCGGACAGATCCAAGTGATGTCTGTGCTCAACTGCTCTCACAGCCCTGGCAATGCTGTAGTGCCCTCTCTCCCTGTGCATCATCCAGAGTCCTCCTGCTGAGTCAGTTTATCACTTCAGTTGGTTAAAGTAACAAATATAAAATGGAGGCTCCAGCACGCCTTGTCTTTGTGCCCCTTCTCCCTCATTCTGTAATCAAACACCAGGACTATAAATGACTACTTAAACAAGGAGAAGCAAACAACACACACTGTGGAAAGAGGTTGGCCCACGCTGTCAGCTGGTACAGATTAGCACATACTGAGACAGGTCTGTGTGCAGGATCGGGTCCTCAGACCTCCACTTAATGACTTCGCTCAGTCTCTGACCTCAGCAGTGCTGAGTACAAACAAAACCCGCACTAAAGACGGTGAAATATTGTGCCAAACTGACATCACTGCGGGACAGAGGGGTACATGACAGCAAGGGATAACACAAGCCAGCCTGTAGGAAATAAGCAACTGTCAGCACTCACATACGCGTGATAAAGATATATATTTTTAAGTGTATATTTACACAATCTCAGATATCAGAAGTTGGAGCTAGCCACATCATGCTGGCTTCACAGTCACTGCAAGGGGAAAAAAGGCAAAATACTCTTTCCTACGGAGAGAAGGCGGCAGTATAAAAAAAACACATGCAGCCTTTTATTAGCTGAATCATCCTTGCTGTGGCTGGCCATCCCCTGACCCAGGGATTTTTGTACCTAGTGTTTTCGGGGAGATAATTTTTACAGCATACCTCAGCTTCTTAGAATGCTCTCAGAGAGCAAAGTCAATCCTAGGTCACTCTTCCAGTGTAGTTTCCTTTGTACTAAATCCTACTTTCAAGAAAATTCTTGCCATGGTTCAGTGGTATTTAACCTATCATATAATATCCAGGTTTACTGTGTTAGAAGAAGCAGAACAGTATTAAGCTTTTCCCACAAGCCTGTGATTGCATTTGACCCAGTAACCTGTATTAGATTAACATTTATTCTACAACTCCACAGCAAGCCTTGGACCTGGCTGAGCAGCAGTTTATAGAGGACACTAACCATTTTTACAAGTGGAGCAGGAAAAGGGAATTGAATCTGAGGGAGTAATTCCAAGCAAGTGTGTTGCTGCAGCGGTTAAATTGTTTATACGAGGAGTTGGGGAATTACATCTGACTGACCTCGCTTTTTATCTGCTTAAAAGACAAAGTGCAGGTCTCCGTGGCGAGTGCTAACTCCTGGGGAATGCAGTCTAAAAATGCATCATGGCAATAGAGCCTCAATACTCACCAAGAAGGGAGACCTTCAAAGGAATGTAAGCAAGTTAAAATCACCAGGATTAGAAAGGTTTTCATGTTAGCCAGCCTACAAACAGGTTCATAAGCATTCCTGCTCACAGACCAGCCACTCTCCCACACTTGCCAGACAAGTTGGGGGCGTGGGGATGGATGTTGCTTTTTATGTATTTATTTACCTTCACATTAACTTCAACATCATCTCAATTTAGCCAGAATACGATTGTTATCATCAGCATTTAGAACAGAGGGCCAAATCCTATGCTCTGTTGATTAATTAAATCCTCCAAGGACTTTAGTTCATACAGTTGAAGTTGAAACAGCTTCTAAATACTACTGAAAACAGGTTGAATATTTAAAAAAAAAAAAAATCTGTCAGGAAAAACACTAGGAAGGTTAGGCTACAGCAGGCAATACACAGGTCTCCTTCATTTATAAACTTAACAGGGTCCAAAGCTGGCCAAGAGGATTAGCATAACTAAGTTTCATTTCATGTGAAGTTTCCAGAATATCCAAGTTTATTCTGCTTATTATCACCTTATCTGACTCTTCTACCCCCAGTACTACGCAACTAGTAGATGAGTAAAGGTTATGTTAAAAAAAAAAAAATAACAACCAAACGAACACACACACCACCAAAACCCCTGAAAACACATTAGAAAAGGAATTCAATGAACGTGTAATTCACACCTGATTCTCCAATTTGAAAAACCACTCCATTTCTTGCAAAATGCAAGTATGCTCACTGAAAACAATGATGCATCTGAAGTAATACAAACTCAATCTAAGATATTTGAAGTTCAGCACTTAGAGAGAAGGGAGGGAAGAGAAAAAGTCCATCATCAGCTAATTCTGATTCATTGAGTCACTCTATGAGCCTCTCCTGAATGCAATGAGAGGAATTTATTAACCGAACTCCAATCTTCACAAGTGCTAGAGAGCTGAACAAGAACAGGACACTCAAAAGAAAGCAGTTTTTCCCCCTCCCTCACTAGAAGACAAATCTTCAGGTCATGCAGGTTGGTTTGACTCCAGTTGTGCTGCTGCTTTGTAGCAAGCAGAAGTTGTGCTGAGGATGATCCCATAAAGAGGAGAATCCATCAGGGAAGCTCGTCTAGGGTCAAACTTACTAGGATGGCACATGAAAAGCTGCTGGCTTGGTGTGGGTATGTGGGGACACAGATGGGCACTCTGAAAGGCATGATCTGACTGGGTCTGGCTGAGACGGAGTTAATTTTCCCCGCAGCAGCCCCCACAGTGCCGTGCTGTGCACTGGGAGCCAGGAAGGTGCTGATAACACCCCAGGGTTCTGGCTGCTGCTGAGCGGTGCTGGCACAGCATCGAGGCTGCCTCTCCAGCATCACCCCCTCACCAGTAGGTGGGGGCGGGCAAGTTCTTGGGAGGGGACACAGCCAGGGCAGCTGACCCACACTGACCAAAGGGATATTCTGTATCATAGGTCATCTGCTCAGCAATAAAAGCTAACAGAAAAGGGGGAGGGGGCATTCATTATTACCTTTGCCTTTCAGAGCAACTGCTATGCGTGCTGAAGCCCTACTTCTTGACAAGTGGTGGGGCATTGTCTGGTGATGGGAAGCAGAGAAGAAATATTTTGTTTTCCTTTGCTTCCATGCACACCTTGTGCTTTATTAAACTGCCTTTATCCTGACCCACAAGGGTTTTTTCCATCTTGCTTCCTCCCCCCAAGTCCCGCTGATAAGGGGAGCGTAGAGAAGCTTGGTGGGCACCTGGCGTCCCCCCAAGGTCAACCCACCACAAAGATCCTAAGTCAAAACAAGTGAAATAGCATGTAAAGGCAGGGGAAGGTACACATGCTAGAGTTGTGCACAAACCCTGCATCAGTTTTCCTGTTCCTCTAAGCTGGAGCACAAGATTTCCAGGATGGCTGTAAATCCCAGATCCCGAGGAATTCAAAAAGGGTATAAATTGTGACCTGTTTATGAGACATTTACCTCTACTTGGCAAGGCTGTTTAGACTCAGCAGCACAACCCGCTGTGACCCCATTCTGTTTAGGAATCAGCCCAATTAAAGGCTGATGAAACACGCTCTCTCTTACACCACGATCAATAGGTGCAATTGTGCAGCTGCCGGTGCTATGTGGTTACATGGCACTGAAGCAACTGTCGTATCCCCCCCCCCCCCCGCCCCGTGAGTTTTCATACCCTTATTACATCAAGGGCAGGTAGAACCTAGAGACTAACCCTGTAAAGCTGTTACTCCTCACCCAAAAGAAACTGAGGAGTTGGCCTGGGCTTTCCAAACCATTTTATTCAGAACGGCAGAAGCAGAAAGAAGGGGGAAGAGGGGATTGGGAAGAAAAGCAAAGCCTAAGTGCACCTGAGAGACATTTTAAAGACAGTAATGGAATAGGCCTAGGTCTTGGATATGAGTGGAATCTGCCCTCCGGATGCCACCTACAAACAGGCTTGAGCACATTGATGAAACTGTTCAGCTGAAGTGATTCCTGTCAATACAATGAGCACTGGGTGGAAAGAACAGTGTATACAAATGCCCTACTTTACAGCCTCTGTGCAACGAAGAGAGAACAAAATACTTTTAAACAACAACAGCACCACACAGTAAGCCCTGTGTAGTCTCCCTCCTTCCTTCAAAATAATCTCATCTCACTCTTCCTCTTCCCATGCTGGGCACTCAGCACAGTCCAGCTTCCAGGAGCTGATGTGAATGGAGGAAGCTGGTTTTAGCTGACACCGTGGGTTTTGCATCCTTATTCTCTGCCTGGGCACAGGATGGCTCATGGGCCACCTCTGCCTTCAGCTGCTTTTAATTTTTCACTGTGCTGGCCACTGAGCGGCAATATTTGCCTGGGCCTTGTAGAAAAGTGACTTTGCCAAAAAAATACATTACAAAAAATTATGAGAGGAAGATGACAATAGAGAAGAGCCTCGCCAAGATGGAGCTGTGGAAATGCTGCTTAAGTGGCAAAATGTCATTCTTCTCTCACTACATGCATTCAAGGGCTGATCCTGCCCCCTGTGAAGCTGATGCCAAACTTGCCATTGCACCACTGGGCCCTAAATGATGGATGTATTGTGGTGGTGATGGATGCAAATCACCATCCTGGAAACAAGTGGAAGAAATTGGTTCTGATTTAGCCTGTTCAGCATTAGTGGGAGTCGTAAAGCATCAGGAGAGTGCTCCTGTATACAGTGTGGGGGATTTAGAGTTCCTGTTAGAGAAAATGTGCTCAGGTAGAGCCATTTAGCAGTAGTCAGTAGCATTAATTACCTGTGTAAGACACAATATGGCATCAATGCAGCCCTTGGATTCTGTACCCCTCATTAACTGTTTCCCCATTAACCTTGACTGGAATCACATTCTAAGTCTAAGTAGTAAGATTTTTCTTTTTATTTGTGAGCATCCCCATTTCATCCTTGAAGCTTCTCAAATTCTTATTCATTGTAAATGGTCCTGCTTGTAATAAAGTGCTAGTGGAAGTATTTACTGTTTGCTGCTTAATTTTGTCCTCATGGAAGTCGACGGATGCCAGCTCCAACAGTAGTTAATATACCTTTGAGCACATGCTGTGACCTTTCTCCAACTCATGCCTGACTTCATTCTCAGATCTCATTAAACAGGAGAAATTATCCTCTGAAAGAGCAAAACCAGAAATGTGCAGATTTGCCGCAGAGCTACAGAGGACAGCTTGATTTAAAATGCACTGTGGTAAAGGGGAGGGCAGGTGGGGGTGGGGGGGAGCAAGATCCTTCTCATATTCACACTAACAGTCATATAAAAATAAAGCTGTATTAGAAAGAAGCTGCTTAGAGAGCCACTGTATTTGAGTTCTTCTGGTCGTGTTTCTTGGAAGTTTTTGGTATTTGCCTTTGCTAAAGCAAGCGAGCTGAATGGAGGAGCTTGGCCGCTAGGATGCCAGGAATTTTATACTTGTGCTCTGGCTCAAACACTGCACTGTTTGGAGATGCCTCTTGCATGTTTAGCACCGGAGGGCCTAAGTTCACATGTGGGCACAATACGCTACTCATATAGCTCCCCTCTTCTCCTATTGCAGAGCTTTATTTGCTATTGTCTACCATGGAAGCAAACACCCAAGCAATCCTGTTTGCCTAAAACCCAGCCAGGCAACTCTCCAACATTTTCCCCTTTCAGTGAGTATACAGTGGTAGCAAGACACTATTTATGCATTGTCTCCCTAAAGCCTTCTAAACTAAAATTATGGTTTAGCTGCTGAAAGTCGAGTGTGCCTTGGCTGAGAGACAACTATGGGCATTCCAGCACAAGGGAGAGAAAAGGGAGGGGGGGGGGGAAGCAGGGGGGAGAAGCAGCTGTTCCACAATATACCAGCCTGAGAGAGCCCACAGGAGAGCAGTGAGAGCAATCAGAGACCCAGAATACATGGTCTTGGGCTGGGGGGAGTGGACCAGAGAAGGGGGGACATTAAAAGATTTGGAATGCATGGTCCACAGGAGACCACAGGGAGAGGCATTGGATGCCCTGAAATACGCCAAAGCCTGCTGCAAAGAAGAAAATAAACTCTTTCCTGTCTCCTCTGAGGATAAGGCAAGAAATCAAGGGGTTAAGTTACAACAAGGGAGATCCAGGCTTGTCCTTAGAAAAGGCTTTCTAACAGTAAGAAGAGTTCTGCTTTGGCAAAGATTGCCTGAGGAAGGGTGTTGAATTTCTGTTACGGGAGGTTTTTAAGAACAGGTTTGCTATTATCTGTCAAGGAGGGTTAGATCTAGTTGATCCTGCCTTGGGGAAAGAGAGAAGGCTAAATAACTTACTGTCCTTTCTAGCCCCATTTGCTAGGGTTCAATGATACTCCTTGCTGTACTAACACAAGTAAGCTAGGTAAAACTAAAAAATAAAGCTGAACTGTCTACATGGGCAGGCTTGTAAATTCTTTACAGGTAGAAAAATTTAGCAGCACCGAGGCAAGAAATTTATTCTACAGATTCTGACCTGGATGCCCAGATGAGCCTTGATCCCACAACAGGCAGGAGACACGCAGGTTGTGAACTGCACTGGGCTGCTTAGATCTGAGCAGCACTGGGTGGTGATACCTGTCCCCAATTTCACATTTCAGGCCCCCGCAAGTCTGCAGTAAGACAGTAAGAAAAATGGTGTTGCCCTTGGAAGATTTCCTTCACAAAGAGTATTTGTCACTACCTGTAAATTCAAACTATAGCTATAACAAAGGGCGTAAGAACAAATGATAAAAGCTAGAGACCCTAAACCTAGCTGGTAGCACTTATCATTGTGTGGGAAGAAAAATTCTAGCAACTCTGACCATACTCACAAATCAGCAAAAGTTCCTTTGACTGCTATTAAGATGGTGTGACCACATGCAAGCTAAATGCATCAGATGTATCCACTGTAACAGTGAGTTGGTGTTCCTGCCTGATTGCTGAATATGAGGGTTTTGGTGGTGGTTTGGGGTGTTTGGGTTTTTTTATTTTTGTAATCACTTTTGCTTCCTGCCAAATAAAAGTAGGAAACTTTGAAGTATTTGCAAACCACTTGTACAGGTAAGTATATAGCTCTGAACACTTCCAGTCTCCTGCATTTGAAACTTGCCTCATGGTTTTCCTAGTAACAATGCCAAGGGAATCATTTGGTAATTTTAGCTGGCTCAGGAATACCTGAGTTTTGTATTTTTACATACAGATGGAAATTTTCACAGTGCCCTTTGATATCATTAGTTTTCACCTGTTTGTTGTTTTTTTTAAATTATCTACTTGGGGGTGTGGTGGTTTTCTCCTTTACAATTCAACCTGTTTCCAGTGCTCCTAGATCTCTTGCCTCTCCACAGAATACCTACAGAATACATATATTCTCCCACGTTACCTCTGAAACATGGTACTCACGTTAAATCCTGGAGAAGAGAAGGAGCTTTTAAATATAAACAGCTAAATAAAGGTTGTAATATCTAACCTGGCTTGATGTTTTTGTCAGACAAAAAGAGCCAGCATATTTTCATTTCCAGATCTTTTGGACACTGCCTGCATTTGATGAGTTTGTTCTTCTGTAACACTGGCACTTCTTATAGATAGTTTGGAACATCTCCATTTTTACTCAAGAGGTGAGTGCAGTTACAAGCAGGTAACTAGTGCATTGTTAGAGTATTCACTGTAGTCTCATGTCCTCTTCATTGCTGATAAGCAGAACATCCATGAAGGAAAGGAATAACAACATAACATGCTCATATTCTGGGGGGTGCTGGAGGGGGAAATTAAAAGTATACCCAGACAGCAGGGGGAGTGGGGGAGACAGAGAAAAGAGACCAGTGACAGAAATTACATGTAAAATGTTACCTCTGTCAAGTAATCTCAAAAAAGAGGCAGAAAGATGTCTACTTGGCCAGATTTCTGTGAAGCAATAGCTACATCCAGTGGTCACAGTAGCCAATTGACACAGGGTCCTTGCTCAACTCAAATCTGAAGAGACCTGGCGTTTCGGGGGAGGGGGGGGGGGCGGGGGGAGGGTGAAGGTGGGGACTATTTTGGGTTTTAATGCAACAGCCGCTGTTTCTGTTCTCAGGCCTGTCTCATCCCCACACAGTTCTGGTTTAACTACAGAAGACAGGTCTAACTACTATGAACTGTGATAACAATGTATTCTGTTTCTAATCAGTCTTTTGCAGGGGGAAATCAATTCTGATTTTAACAGCCTTTCAGCATGCCTTAAAGTAAGTTATTTGCCATTATTAGGTATATCAGTTCAGAGAAACCTAGTGGTTGCTTATTGACAGTTTCCTGTTCTGCAGGGGAGTTTGCTACATCCATTCAGTTCTGCTGCCAAAACACCTCCCAAAAGCAGCATTTCTAACCCCCACAATGCTTGGAGGAAAACAACAGGGAGCACTGCTTTCAGCACAGCAGGGGCAGAGACCACCAGGTCAGAGCGCGAGTCACTTCTGCACAGCCACCTACCCAGCTGCACAAAAGGGAAGAGCAATTACCTTAGGACAGCCTTGTCTGGGCAGCAGCAAAGCCAGTGACGACGTAGGAACAGGGTTCAGCTACACCAAAAAGACAGAGGGAGAGCCACTGCCCTGCTCTGCCTATGAGCATCGCCCCAGGACACCACTTCCCCACCCAACCGCAAGGCCAGGAGCCTGTTCCCGGGTTCAGCACAGCAGGGCTGCCCTGCAGCATCACAGCAGAATGACCGAGCAGCCAGTGGTTACGTCCTCCCATCTTTCCCACAGCTGCTTTTGTATATTTAGCTTGCCAACTTGAGAGACGTATATCAAGTCACTATTTCGCAATATTTCCCAGTGTGACAAACATAGATGATGCTTGCATTCAGCTTGCAGCACCCATCAGAAAAGCACAGCGCATGCATTTCAGAGCAGGAATACATACTTATGCTTAACGATTCAAGCAGCCAGGGCAGTCTACTGTGCATAGGGTTGTGGTTTTCTTTTTGTCTGTTAGCTCCCATGCAGCAAAGTCCTGTGGGATTTAACTGAAAAGAAGGTCCTTTCTATAGAACTAGTTAATCATATTCATTCTTCTTCCAGAATTGTGCAGAACAGTTAAAAAAAAATAAAAAAGAGAATAGTCTCCCTCTTAATTGAAGTTAGAGTGGTCTAATGACTATTCAAATTTAAGTTGTATGGAGCCTCCATCCTCCTTGCACACTGTGAAACACTTTCATAATGGAGCAAGTCTAATAGCTGTGCATGAAACACTGTCCACCGTCCTTCCAGAAAAAAAAAAAAAAAAAAAAAGAAAAAGCTGTATTCTGTCACATTTCTTGCACACAGCTTTTTCTCCTGCATGCTTTGATGCACCAGGAAAGGCAAACAGGCCTCAAGGCTGCAAGACAGCTAATTAACTCTCTGAGTATCAACAACCGTAGAGCTTTCTACAGTTTTTCTGAGATGTTATGAAGTCCAGAGATGGCAGAAGGATGGAGAGAAGAAGGGAGAAGCAAGGTGCCACAGGAGGAAGGACATGCATCAGCTGCTGTTTGAGCACACACTGCTAAGCAAAGTCCACTACAGCATCAGCTTGTGACACACAGGTTCCAAATCCTTCAGCTATACAACTGGAGGGGGTGAATGCTTTGGTTTTGGATGCTAACTGGATTCATTTAGTCCCTTTTCACACCATCACGCAGAGGAGCAGCTTTTGTCACACCTGTGGTTTAGCCCAAGGAGAGCACAACACATTCACTGTATGGGGAATAGCTGAGGGCAGGAATGAGAGCACATGAGGACAGGGCAGACAAAACCCAACCTGCCTCAGGTTGTGTAGCCCAAGACAGCATCATTGCTTCTTCCTGACTTCTCTTGCAAGAGCTCAGGCATTTAATATAACTCACTGCACTCATGAAAAATCACTGGAAGATTTTTAGGAACTAACTACAGCTCCTTAAAATGAATCAGAAGTATTTGTGGCTACTTCTGCTCAGCCATTCCATAGAATATCACTTTTATAACATTAGATACAAAACCATCCCTGTTACGCAAAACTGTTACCTCTCCTCAGTTCAAGCAGCTGCACGTGATTTTCCAGTACCAAACATGCAGATGTAGCTCACTGAAAACATTTTGCCAAAGGGTGCTGCCTTGACATGCTCTTCCCTCACTCCAGTCCCCAACATTCCTTTACATGCATTTCCCTTCCTCCCCTCAAGAAGAACCAAACAAAACAAAAAATCATCAATGGAAAAGTAGTAGGAGACAGAATTTTTTCCTGTACCAATCCAAGCAGCACATAGCACAGTGACAGAGGAAAAGCACTGAGCTACCTGAGGGCAAAAGGCAAGCAGAGCCCTAGGAGCCAGCTTTCATGCTCATACCTGAACGCCAGAGCACAGGGAACCAGCATTTATGCACAGGCTCCAAATTTCACAGCTGCACTACCCCTTCCGCCAAGGCAAACTGCGCTAAGGCAGGCACACAAAGTGTCATCCTTCCTTCTCCATCCTCTCCCAAGGGAGGCAAAGAACGTGGTGTGGTCCCCATCTACCAGTTGCTATTATTATTTCTTTTTGTGCTTGGTCTATTCCCCACTTGCAAATACAAGCCTGAAAAACAAAGCAAAGATAGCACTCTCTTCCTAGTCTCTGTGTGTTTCTGTGTCTGCCTGCCTGGTGCTGCTAGGAATTGAAAAGGCTTCAAAAGTTTCAAAATACCCACGATACCATCAAGCCAAAACATTTAAGGAATCTAAATAAACCTCTAAGGTTCTCAAAATCAGCTTTGTAGTTGTGCCAGCCACAGGCTGCCAGCAAAGCCAGTCTTCATCAAAATCAGAAGAGCTGGAATCAACGTTTGCTGGGGGGGAGTAGGAGGTGGTGTGAGTGTGTGAATTAAAGCCAGTGTTAACCATTAATGTATCTGCCTTCAATAAATAATGTCAAAAGGACGCAGCTGAGTAGTTCTAGGAAAACGGAAAGTTGTTGGTTTGCCTATTACAGAGTGCTCAAAACCACAACACAAAGAAATTTTCCAAAAAGCAAGCATATTTCGCAGTATCTGGAAAATATAGGGGCCTGAGAGTCAAGATGTTGTTAACTTGAGATAGATGCTCTCATAGTACTTGAGAATCTGCCTCGAAGTCACCTCTGTATGGCTGCCACGGATAAGAAACAGAAATCAATTTGGGGGCTATAACTATGCTTTGACTTCCCAAATGAAACCCCTTTTTTCCCCTTCAAAAATAAGGGAGACTGTTGCTCTAGAAGACATAAGCTGCTGGCACAGTACTGTCACCTTTGATCAGAGCAAGCAGTGGGGGCTCCTAAGGTTTGGCTGCAGCCAAATTAACTTGGCAACACATAAGAAAGTGGCTGTGCCACCCCAAAATGCTCATGTTTGTACTGCTGTATCCCTTTCTGAGAGAAGACAAATGCCCCGATGTTAGCTTTATCTGGATGCATTTATTTCAGAAAATAAGCAGGCCACGGTTAGTTTGTTTTTTTAATATCTGATCTAGTCAGACATGTGGCTACAAAGAAAATGCAGGACTTCAAAAAGGCTGAAAGTTTCTGCATTTATGTGGCATCAGACAAACTCGAAAGGTCACTTGGCTGTCAAGATTTTGCCATTCCTGGCTTTAGAAGGCACTTTCCTTAAGAGCATAACTGGTTTTCATGCAAATGGAGGCAACGTAGATCATTCCTCTTAACAGAAGGGACAATTTTGGGCAACGCGAGATATTTCAGCAAGTAGAAACTTCCCTGACCAGGGGAAGTTTCCTTGGGAGGAAAGAAAAGAAAATCTGGATCAGTAGGGTCGCCAACAAATAGGCTTGTTACCAGGAAGGAAATTTCCAATACTTGGCATTTTTCCTCAAGCTTTAAATCACCAAAATGAGGTGGTTACATGACAACTTCACCTGCCATTTTAGAAGGTGTGTTTCCAGCTGCCAGCACCATGGGGACAAGGCTGCACAACAGAAGCAAACATGCTGTGAAAGCACAACCCAATATCCAAGGATGAGCCTCATCAAAAGGTAGGTCACTGCTTCACCCATCCCCTTCTCCCTTCCCGGTTTTAACAGGATCCTTTTTTTCCAGGGCAACAGCTCTGAAGTCAATAGTAGTTGTTTGAGTATTGCCAAAAATACGGCTGTGCAGGAGAGAGGCTGGGGCACCCAAGTTTTGGAAGATCCGATTCTTATCCAGGGGATGAAAATGGGACCCTCAGAAAATTCAGCAACAGTGTGTGAAAGCAACCTTCAAATGAGAAATTTGGCACTAAGTACAGACATCCCTTTCTGTAACATTAAGGTCAGTCACATTTTCTCATCATATCAGAGTTAAGGAGTTCCTTCAGATTCAAGTTTCTGATGATCTTGGAGTATTTAAATTGAGGAATGCAGATTACAGCATACAGTCACATCAGGACAAGAAAACATGGCATTTCTTTCTTGGCTTGCTACTGCAGTGGCCAAGATTTTTTTTTCAGTACGGACTCTGGCAAAAGAAAAGTAAATATGCAAATGGTTTTCATCCCTAGAGCTTACTTCCTCGACCTTTGTAGGTATAAAGTGGATATGACCCCATCAGTGCAAAAATCACACAAATGCCCCTTGTAAACGAGACTGGGCTACCAGACCTTGGTGCAAAATCCCTCAAGAACTGAGTGAGCATATTCATGGCCACTGTAACAAATAATGTCGAAATAATCATTCCCCAGGGTATGACATCTTTCTCTTCACCTTTTCCTGATGCTTTTTTAGCACTCCAGTTTTATTCCAGTCTCAGTTTTTCCACTGTGAAAGACCACAATCTTAGCCTAGAGCTGGACAACTCTCCTTATTAGTAAGCCATGTGTTCATCTGACTAATCTTCTAATTTTCAGCTTTAACATCCTGTTTAAGTTATATTTTCAACTACTGAAGTTTAAGAGATTTTAAGTCATATTTCTGCTCAAGAAGGGGAAAAAAAAGCCCACCACCACACCATCATCTTTTACCAAAATGGAATTCATAAACCTACAATAAACCTTGCTAGCAGCTTGAAAGGGAAGTTTACACATACTAAAGTGCATATCTGTTCAAACATACATGCAGTCATCTGTAGACAAGGTTAAAAAAAAAAAAAAAAAAAAAGAGAGACAAGTAGCTTGCACTCAGGTACTTGCATGGTTGTTTTAAAGGGCGATGCTCCCTGGTACCATTTTCTTACCAAAATAAAGGTTAGACACTAGACTTAGCCTTCTAAATGTGTGTTTATCAAGCGTATTAATGGCTCTACATTCTTCTGGTTTTAACCTGCTGAAATTAGTGTTTTACCCCTGCCATACTCCAAGCAAATACAGGTCTTGCAGATAAAAGCCTTGCCATAGGTTGCAGCACAGACAGCAGCAGAGATGCAAATCCTCTTTGGGCTTTTATATCCTGCCTTGGGACCGAGGTGCAGGTGTCCAGAGCTCATGTGCATAAGGCATTACTGCTTGCACTAATGCTCTCAGTGACTGGAACAAATATATTCTTTGTGAAATTAGTACAAAGATGGGACATGTAATACATACTTACCACTGGTTTACATGCATTCTGTACCCTAAAGCAACCTGCTGTTTGTGTTTGCAAAGGCTTGTTTTACAGGACTGGCTCAGCTATCTGTTGCAATCAGACACCAGCCTGCACTGTGAATCCTGGGCTTTGGATTCCCCACGCCTGGTCAGGCCTCCGAACCCAAGCAAGGTTCAGGCACTGTCAGCCTGACCTCCCTGCACAGACACTCATTGTTTAGGATTCTTATTTCGAGATGCTGGATCTGCAGCCTACCTATAAGCTAGAAGCACGCCATCAAATCCCCGGTAGCATAGACATGTGTTCCAGAAAGCAATATTCTCATCAGGTACCTTGCTTTAGGGTTTAACTCTTAAGGAGTTTGCTGAAAAGAAGTATCTTAGCAATACACTTAGCTCAGAAACAAAGCACTAGAGTTATAAACCTGGGCAAGAAATACCAGATGCTGACCTGTCCCCTCCAGTGTCCATAGTGCATACAGTCTTTTGGGTTGCACAGTGTCCTCCAAGTACCTTCTAACACCCTACTCCATTTTTTGGAGTCAGATTCAAGCCTCTGGCCAAGCAACTTGGCCTGCCTTCCCCGGCAGACTGCCTCCGAAGCAAGACTAACAGTATAGTTAACAGTCAAAATAACACTGCAGCTTGCAGACTGAAGTAGGCAGTACAGATACATATTAATTTATCACAGCTTGTAACACAAAACAGTAAAAACCCAGAGCTTCATGATGTGCTCTGTATGCTCCCCTTGTGCATGAAAGTCTCATTAAAGTTAATGGGAGCTGTGTCCCATTGTATGGGGAGTACAAACTGAACAGCGAAATGCACCATATGTTTTCCTATCAGGAAAAACACCAGCACAAAATCCAATTGATACTACCTTTCATCCATACCCAACAGGACACTGATGGCTGGAGACAGGGCCTGGATTCCTTTTCACACAGCGAGAACTCCTCCTTACACAGTGACTGACAACGTCAAGTGAGATGCAGATGGTTTGTATTTCCTGAAACACCTCCAGGAGTTATAGTTCAGAAAAAGACGAGATGGGAAAACCTTTGATGTTTGACCTCCTCTTCCCTCCATTTTTACCTCCCACCCAAGAATCCCAAATCTACCAATCTTTGCATCAAAACTCAGGAAGCATTGCATACTGAAAGCCCTTTTCTCTCTGAAACACCAGAAACTCAAAGCTCATTGCAGAGTTTGGAGGACAATTCTGTCACTCACTACTTAGCAGAACACTGGGTATTTGGGCAACATTTTATAATTATTATCATGTTTGTCAGTCATACTGCTCAGCACCCTGCTGATTTAGCTGCTGTTCCACTTGTTTGACAAGTGGACAATAAGCAACCTCAAATAAGTATTAAGCCCTCTCCTTCTTTCAGAAGAATAATAAAGAAATAGTTTGTTCAGGCCTCACACCTGCTTCCAACAGTGATAAATAGCTTTCTCATCCTGTCAATCAGATACATTTATCTCAAACCAGCCTAGCAGCACAATTCACTGAAAACTTAACACTATTCAGAGCATGTAAAATAAACTCTCTTGCACAGAGCACTAAGAAGAAAAAAGTATTTTATCTCTGAGCACAGGTACTCCATGAAATTGACATTTTGAATTTATTCTACAGGAAATACGGGAAACTCCATGGTTTTGTGCCACACACACAACATACAAAGTCTGTACAACACCAATGTTTAATATACTATTAAACATGGTATTGGCAGTCAACATTTGCTGCATTCCCACATCAGCAGTAAATAGTAGCACAGAAGCAGTCTGAAAAATTGCATCCCCCTCTCCATTCTCCCTCCTTGTAGGCAATCATGCACACAGCCACATAAATCAGTGGCAACAACTGCAGAAGCCAAAGGAAGATCATCTGTTTAGTGCTTCACCTTTCAACTTATTACAATCAACTACTTCCTTTTAGGAGGTAAAAGCAGGCAAGTTTTCCCAAGGAGCTTTCCTTGCTCATCTGTACAGGATGAGCTTATAACGATTTAACTGGAAATCAGGAATGAGCAAGATAATCCTTTGCTGGACCAAATCTTCAATATCCCACCACGGTGGCCAGCCTGTACACGCACCTTCTTCACCTTAAGCAGGACCCTCTCGGACACATCCAACGAATCAAAATCGTCTGCCATACCTCTTCCATGGCAGGGGCAGAGTACAGCGTGGAGCTGGCGAAGAGCATAGTTCTGGGGCTTCAACACAGATGTAACCTCTTTCAGAAGTGCCTACAGAAGTTCCCAGAGCTGATGGGAAGCCCGCGCCATTATAAGCAGGCAGGTCAAACCCACAAACCAAGCTTGTGATTTTTCATTTCACCTCAGCCTTACCATGCTTTGATTTATTATGATCTACTTTTTCCTTCTTCTGCTGGCGCTAGAATTGGTCACCTCAACCACAGCAAGCACCCGCCCCCAGGGCAAGGGGGCGGACATTGTCTCTAGGGAACATAACTAAGACGAGCCCACTTAGGTCTGGGGAGAAAAATAGTTTCATAGATTTAAAACAACACACGCAAGGTAAAAGTGTGACCACACTTTTTCCATGCAAATAATGTCATACTTGTGAGGAGGGGGCCTTCGGTGTTATTTCATGAATAGGCTCATTATGTTGCACCTGACCTACAGACATTTCAATTGCCTTTTTGTTTTATTATTTTCCCTATTTATTTTTGCTTGATGAGTTTTATATAATCAAATGCTTTATGATGCTAAATCTTGTTAAGACATTGCACTTTGCAGAGGCATAATGTCAGCAAGTTTAATCAATCTATAATTTTTGTACAGGAAGATCCCACTGTGACATTTAATCATTGAGTGATGCTCCGAGGAGGAAAGAACTCTATCCACAGATATTTTCAGAGCTTCACATAGTCACAGTCTTCAGAATAATTTGAGGTTTGCTTTTATTATCATCATCATCTTTTTACAAATAGAAAAGTAAGAATTGCATTAGCAGGAGTGGGCCAGACTCCAGATAGAGGCCCTGTGGAAGAATTTGCACAGAGTCTAGGTTAGCTCAGATTCATATCAGCCTCCAAGAAAAACATTCAGGAGAAACATTAAATCCTCTGAAGGGAAATATTAAGAGATAGTCATGAATGGAAACTGATTATTAATTATTTCTCTGTCTCTTTCTCTCAGTTTTGTATTTTTAGTTTAAAATGTCATGTAAAGCCTGACATTGATAAAAATGGCAGGAAATATTCCTTGCTCAATTAAATTACCACAAAGACCAGCTTAACATCTGCTTGGCAAACCCTTCATAAATGCATGGCATTAATATTTAATAAAAATATCTACAGCTTCAGTTGGTACTGGAGACATTTCACACTTTGCTCACACATGGTGTTTCATATAATTATTCTCTAAAGGCTGTCACTTTAGTCCTTTAGCAAAATAAAAGCTCCAAGGATGATTAAATATAGAAAGCCTATCTTCAAGGACATAGTCTTCCTCCAGGAGACCATTTCCGCTGACTTTTACATTATAAGAGAGAAGCAGAAAAAGGAGAAAGTGGAGCCAAACTACAGGACAATAAAAGAAAGACCTCAACACTGTCGTCAGTACGGTTTGAGTAAAGGCAGAGTTGGTAGGTTCAAATCACACTCTACACAAAGCAGAGCTCATATAGAGTGAAAAGGTGGAAATGATTCCTTACCACCGATTGGTTGAAGTGTAACACCTACTTGCAGGGAGTTGCACCTAAAACCTGACCACTTAATCTACTCCATTTACATGATTTATTCCCCTACCAATGCTCACAAAGCCACTGCACAGCTGCTACACCACCTTAAAGATACCCAAGTCCTTTGTTTCCAGCAGCCAGAGCCTTCAAAGCTTCCAGCACCTGGAGTCTGCAAAACTTCTTAATCCCAGAGACTACCCTACAACAAGGTCAAGCTGAAACCAGATGCTTCAAGCAGGTGAGAATAAGGTAGTGTTACCTGCACAGCCCAGCTCCAGACCGTGGGATCTGAGCACAGACCCCTGCTGGGCAGCTCCACCTCAGGGAGCCAGCAGCAGGCCCGTAGGAGTTCCAGGGCTGGAGAACATCCATGCAAAGCTAGCTGGCAAAGGCTAGCACTGGAGACATTAAGGATGAGCAGAGGACCACACCGGCCAGTATGGCACGCCTTGCTTGCATGCTAGTCTGCCTTAGGCTTCTGTTTTCAGGATAAGGCTTGTGCCCAAGCAATTCAAAACAACAATGCCATTGCCTTGCCTAACAGCTATACATACTGCTGTTCTCCATCCCACTACTGCCTTCCCAAAACAGCTCTCACAGAGATAGTCCTTATCCCTGGATACTGCGGAGGTGTGTGTGTGGGGGGGGGGTTGCAAGTACACAGAGACCCTGGTTTTATCTTCAGCTTGAAAGCCTGCCTGTGCAACACATCATGAAAAGGCAAGACAGCACTCCTAAACAGAGCTAAACCTTCCTAGATGACGGTCTGAAAGGTATCTTGCCCATTTCCCTTCAATGAAGAATTAAAACTGACTTTGAATGAGACAGACATCAGTATTGCATTGAAAGTTGTTCATATACATAAGAAAGTAAAAACTTTCTGGAGAGTGGAAGATATAACAGCAAAACAAAACAAACACACCCACAAAGCTTCCCCCCCATGATCTCAGATATATGGGGCATTTCCTAAAGACATCTTGAACAATTGATCTAAGCTCTTATAGAGGTTTCCCACCAATGAAAGTAAAAAACAAGAACCTATACTTAAAACAAAACAAGCCACACACACAGAGCACCTCCAGCCTCAGAAGACTTCATTCAACTTCAAGGACAGCAGCAGCTTTATTAATTTGTGGTTGCCTAGAAAAGTGAACAAAAATGACAGCACCCAATCACTTCCAGCAACAACCCAAGTCTGAAATCATAGTTGCTTTCTCCATGCATTTCAGTGCTTAGCCAGCTACATTAATCCGAGACTGAAATATCTCTGTCAGAAAACAGATGCCTCCCAGCACAGCAGACTTTCTTTGCCCCTGGCACAGGACAAACCTCTCCGGGTTTTGAAGAAGGGGTACGACTGAGTTCACATTCACCTTGTTCAGAGAATCAAGTGCATTTGCTAGAGTGCTCTCAAAAAAAAAAAACCAACAAAACAAAACAAAAAAAAGAAACCACACACACACACTGACCAATGAAACTGAGCTAGTGTTCAAGAGCTTCTGTTGCAGGATTGACATATAGAATTTAACTTGCCAAAAAGATGGGGGTGAAGACACATTACGGTACCTTCCAGGCTGTACTCATCATTATTCCCTAACTAGTTAATGCTACAGTAGGACAGAGAACTTACAATAATCAGTAGACAGATTATTCAGGGTGTTTGTGTGAAGCACCTCCAGCTATTAACACTTCTCATCTCTTGCCAGAAAGGGGAGGGCAAGAAAGGAATTTCCTTAGACACTGGAAAAGCTTCATCTTAAGTCAAGCTTTGGATTCATCCTCCCAAAGAAGAAAGAGTATTTTTTCCTGTGAATGGGAAAGATTTTGTATCAGCTGGCTCAAGGAAGTATGACTAAATAGAAGTGATGGGATGAAACTGAGCACAGGGGTGAGGGGCAAGAGACAGCTGTCTGGAAACATTTAGCAAAAGTGGGTATATTAGGCTGTGGAATAATCTCCCAAGGGAAACAGCCTAGGCCTATTGATTGAGTCTTTTGGAAACTACCTACAAAAAGGATGAAAAAAAAAAAAAAAAAAATCACAGCATGGTACGTCCTCCATCTGCAAGGAGCAGAAGAGATGGTTTTCAGTAGCCTCTTTCACCACTAATTTTGATGGGCCCCTATTTTGCCGAGCTCTCTGTTGACAGAAAATGAGTTCTACTTGACAGTTGGTGCTAGGGGGTAGGAGGGAGCCCTGTGAACCCTGTGAAACCCATGATGAAATTATGGGCAGCCGAAGACTGAAACTCTCCATCACATTGCCCAGATCAGGGTACAGACTGCAAGGCAGCGCATATTCACTGAACGTGCACAATCTTTGCTATGAGTGAAGGGTCAAGAAGTTGAGACGGAGTTCAAAGGACAATATGAAAGAAGAATGTACTCCAGAGTGTTTGTGTCCCCTTTGAGTAACTCAATTGTTATTAATAAGTATGGACTATACTGCCCCATGAGAAAGGCTACAGGGGAATAAAGAGTTCAAAACCAATTAAAAAGGTTTATCAGATGGGAGCTTACCCTAAGGATTTGTGTAATTATGAAAACATTACCATAAAATCCACCAAGGAGTAACAGAAAACTTAGGTAACTTTTATGCCATTAAAGTTCACAGGCTACATCCTTGACCCAAACAGATCAACACAGCTTTCCTCGGTCAGTGGAACCACTAAGATTTACATCACTAAAAATCTGACCCCAACTTTGGAGCCAAATCTGGAAATAGAGTAGTCTCTGTGATCCAAATGTGTACAGAGCTGCCCTTGACATATTTCTTCGTATCACCCTTTGACATAACATTATTTAAAAAAAAAAGAAAATGTATCTGCTCAAAGCAATGTTGTGAATTCTGTGAAGTCTGAATTGACTTTCTATGGGATGTGCAGTTCAAGATTTACATTTGGTTCTTATATTCCTTCCCAGTTATCTACCAATGCCTGACACTGAATGCACAATTACATTTGAATCTTTGGGTCTGACTCGGTACAAACATTCTTTCCTTAGGTATGATCACTTTGTGGCAATAAACAGTCTAATCCTTGGTTAGTACTTCATGAAGATTTGCGTTGACAGGAAGAGGTGACAAACACCAGCAAAAAGTACTGAAAACATACCCTAAATCCACTTTGCTTCCTAAAAAGGGGTTTGTAACATTAAAGTACAAACCAGTCCTATTTTCATTAAAAACATTTACGATTACTGAATTATAGGAGTGGTAGCGCACTTGGGTTCGCTAATTTTGGGGTGCACGATTTCTCTAGAGACCTTTCAACAGGGAGACAACCCACAACAGTTACTGTTCATTAAATCAGCATTTTATAAAACTGAGAGCCTAGCTCAGGCTTACAGCTATTTCTCACTCACCCTTTCTGTTTCCCCAACTGCATTTCCAATGTTTTGCATATGCTACATCAAAGCTAAGCATATATAAAAAGTTAAGATCCAAAGAGCTATTACATCCTATAACAGCACACTCATAAACCACATGTAAATAAAAACTGACCTTTTGTTTAAAGCTTATGACTTCAGCTCTGCAACTTTAAGATAAATTAAAAAAAAAAAAATTCTCAACAAAGTTCTGTTAAAACAGAAACTGGTAGGAAAATGTCCACGGCCAGGGCTGCAGGCAGGTATGAGTGCAGGAAAGGACAAGGTACAGGTTGAGCATCTGCACAGATCTGTGTGGGCAGGGGGCTGGGGCAGACTAGTTCTCTTTCCCTCACTCCACTGATCAAATCAGGATCTGTTTCTTTCTTCTCTGACGGGGAGCAGGGCTGGCCCAGGGCTTTCAGCAGTCCTGACAAGATCAGGCATAGATCCACAGAAATTACTGCAAAGTGTGGTATACCTCCTTTGCTTAAGACAATCATTTTAGTTCTCCAAGTGACCACTTATTCTTGAAACTTGCCTTAAATTTATTGTGTTCCACAAGGATGCTGGATGGTGCTGTTTTTTCCAAACATGGGGTCAATTTGAGCAAAGGAAATGGTGACAAATCCCCCAATTCAACGTTTTGCAACTCAGCTCATTCTCTCTATGTTTGTCTGTCCACACCAATCATTCAAACTTCAGTCTTACCTGTTCCAAACTCATCTATATTGCTCAAGTTTATTCTTAGGTAGCATCTGTACCAACTGAAAAAAATACTGGAGAGCTGTTGCCAACTCTAGAGAGGGTAAAAGCCACAGTATTTGTGTGCTAACCTTGCTTTGTATTCAGTTGATCTGAAAGATTATTAATCAGTCAGTCCCTAGATCACTGTGAAAAATACTATGTACCACTACTAACTTCAACCGTGTCTCACTGTTGTCAGATATTTAGCAGAGTCTAGGAAATCGATATGCAACATAACATGCTCTATTGGACAACTCCAAACAAATATGTTTCTTCCTCTCAAATTTTCTCTGTCCTCCTGAAAATAGTAATATTCTGTTCATGTTGCCATTTCCTCACCTTCTCCCTCTAGGTCGCTTTTCAGTGTCTGACAACAAGCTGTTTTACAAGGCATACTCAGAGAGAGAAGAACACAGATTTCTTATTCAGTCAAAGCATTATCCTGCTCTTCCTGCCAGCAAGAGGAACAACAACAACAACAAAATCTTTCAAAAATCACACACTTGTGAAGGACTTGCAGTAAAACTGCAGCAGAGCAGCAAGACACCAATGACATTACCGCTGCTTTTCCCACACCTCTCACTGCGGAGTTTGACACGGAGAAAAGAACAGACGCAAGCAGCAGTGCGTGATGTCCAGCGGGACACAGAGACTTGTACACTCAGGAGAGGCGCTGTACAGAATGTGCTAATGTGTAATAGCAGAGCATATTGAAATGATAAAGACAGGACTGTCTGGGGCATTGCACTTCTGTTTTCTAATGGTTATGGATTCTGCGGAAATGCTAATGTTTGCACTAAAGGCCCTCTCAGCAATATTTTGCAGCCTGAATAACTCTTTATTTTGAATTGTTTAATTAGTTTATGAGGTTGGGGAGAAGTCCATCTTAGGGATCATTAGTTAAGACTTTAAAGCATGGAGATTGAAGAGGGAGCAGCAAAAGTTCCCCACTTGTCAGCCAAACACATAATTACACCAAGTGCACGACCTGCACTAGCATCTCCTGGTCTCGACATCCAGCCCTGAACCAGGCAGATACATAACCTGAGACAGTTGTTTGTGACTTGTCACCTAAGCCCCTCCATCATCCAAATTCACCCAGCAGTGACAACACACAGGGGAACAGCGCACCCCAGCAAGCAGATCTGCTGAGCAAGTTTACTTTCTTAATGACTCCCAAAAGTCAATCTCCATAAAGGTGTTTAACCATTACAATGTGTACAACACGCCTAAGAGTCAAGCATGTTTTTAACCATAGGAAATGTTGCGTTGCACTAACAGCGATACAAAAACTTGGTGATGAAGTTTTAGTTTAGCTCAGAGTTTAGTTTTGCTTGATAATACAACTAACAGAAGTAAAAAAAAAATAAATACGAATTTTTAAAAAAATGTGTTTTGCATTTCTGTTGTCCACCTGGACCAATTTTTCCATTAAGGCATATAACATTCCAGTTTTGCTTTTCACAGGGGAAGTAGAGTCAGAGAGACTAGTAACTCCTAAACACAAAGGTAAGCTATTCAAGTGTGAGGTGTATCTAAAGAAATGGTTCCTTAGTCCTTAGAGATCTGACAGAGTCTATGCTTCAGGCCAAGCTCTTTATACCTGTAGCACTTCTTAATTATTAACTTTTTATGAACTATTTACAAGCAGAACTTTAATATAAAGTGCAAATCTAAACCCCATTACAGGAACAAATGTACTGTTCCAGGAGACCAGTTACTGTAAGAGTTTAATATAACATGAATCTGCAGGTTTTTCTAAAGCAGCTAGTTTTAATAAGGTCTGTACTTACACACACAAACATACATAACCAGTTTGCTTTTGCTACCATCAGCCACAGCCTCTCAACAGTGTGTACTGAATTATGATACACTGCTTACATGAACAGACGCACAGGTAGGTCTCTTAAGAGAATATGCAGATAGGCCACATGCTGTAAAATGGACAACATGAGAGGTAGGAGTTCACTAAACTCTGCTACTGTGAGGGCTGGGTAAGTATGGGTGGTACTCAGCCAAAAACTCCAGTGAAAACACAATGAAGCTCAACTGGAAACAGACCCAAGAAAAAGAAGAAAGTGATTGGGGAAGAAAAATATTCACAGAGCAGCTTGAAAAAAAGCGTTGCTAACATCAGGGTTCTCGAACAGCAAAGCTGTAATAAGACTCAATACTGGGATTTGATTCAATTTCTTGTTTTCCCAAAACAGAGCTGATGGGGGAATTAGGCTTTTGTCTAAGCCGGAATACAAAACCATTGCAGTGAAGGTCAAAGAAGGAACTAACAGCTGCTTGTCACCTCTGTTTTGCTAAAGCAAGCTTAGTGCAAGCTGAAGTTCATGTAAAAGCCTATTCTTCTTTCTTTTGGAAGTCTCATCCTTATTTTGTTACCTGAGTTCTAAAAGCCTCACCATGAGCACATCTTCAGAGATTCAGAAGAATCTGGCCCCAGCCTAACATTCTTCCACTCCAGCTAGAATGTGTTTCATACAGAACCAAGGAAGTTTTAAACTTCATGGGGAAAACTGTTTCTGGAAATAATGTTCATATTAAGCTGCCTTTTTGTCTCTTTCTCTCAAGTCTACTCTGCATAGCTTAGAGAAACTTAAACTTATTCCAGCTTCCGTATCTTCATGCCTCCAGCTGTGGCCCCTGGTGTCTCTGCTCCAATTCCTAAATTTCCTTTCTGGCCCATGATGTAATTTCTTATGCTACCAGTTCTTCCCAGAAAGCTGCTTCCTTAATAAAGTGACTAAGGGCAACACCTTTACAGTGCTGAAACAAATCAGTAAATACAGTCGCTCGGTTTTGGATTTTTCTCTCTCCAGGTTTCAGTAACCTTTCAGAAAAATACCTCCTTGCAGGCCATTAGTAGAGGAAACAGAGCTAAGCAGTAAAATGCTGGTTCATTATACTTGTGGGGATGAGAAGATGTAATGACTGCTACATAGCAAATGATTTTCTTAACAGTTATAGTAAAAGAGTCGGTAGAAATAAAGGTATTTCTTGAGTTTTCAACACCACCAGAAAAAATCCCTCTATGGTACTTACCTTAAGGGTTGGGGTGCTATACCAAAATCAAGTTTATTTGCAGGCTGGTTGGAGGCCAGATCAACTAGCCTTGTTCACACTGAAGTATACTTTGGTTATAGCCCTACTGAAATACATCTATTAGCAAAGGGAGTTTTTACCCAAAATTAAAACTGGAAGTAAATCCAGCCCTGAACATTTTGGGTTTGTTTTTTTTTTAGGGTTTTTTTTTCATATGCGCCTTTTTCTGTAGCTGCTTCGTACTCTTGTTCTCTGGACCAGAATACAATAATTGGAAATAGCAGCTGGCTTAGGCTTCCACTTTGGTTTTGATGTAAGTTTGCTAAGTAACCTCAATCAGAAGAAAGCTTTTTTCTGCACTTTGGCTGCTGGACGTAGTTCTCTTAAGGAGTTTTAACTACAATAGTTTTGTTCAATATTAACAGTTATGGTTTTAAACAAACATAAAAACAAACCAATACCCAAAAAGCCTTGCTCTGCCCCCACAACCAACTTGTGGCAAGTAGAACACACTTGATTTCCTATAACAGCAAACTGCAGCACCTCAAGCACAACACAGCAGAAACTGAATGATGCATTTAGTTGAAAAGTTTCAGGTAGTTTATAATACAGAAACAGAAAATGCTGTTTACATTTTAACATCATTACACTTTCAATGGCATTTGAGACTGGGCATGTAGATCAGCCCAGTGAGCTCATTAAGTAGCATGAGTAGCTGTACGTACAAAGAAAATGTTACGGGATAAAACCTATTAAATGACTGCAATCCTTCTACAGTTTGTCATTCAATTCTGGATGAAACATTTTGTCTTCCATAGAGCAAACCACAGATCTTTTACAAAACAAGCTTCTACATTTTTAAGACTATTTCTCCAACAAACTGTCAGGTAGCACTGCGTGAAACATTTCATTCAATTGCCAAATTGAAAATAAAACTAAGAAAAAGAGAAAAAAAGCCTTCAGTTCAAGCTGAACTGAATCCAAGTGGGTTTATTTTTTACCTCATTGAGCCAACCAAAACGCAGACTTCAAAAAAACCCACACCATTTCAATTGACACAGACATTACCAGTGATAAAATGAAAGATACAAAAAAGACAGAGACTTACCATTAATTTTGCAGCCCAGGGAGGACATCTGGAGAGGAGGTGGAGGGTTACAGCGTTACTTTCACCCATGGAGATTGCAATCCATCCCTCACTTCTCTACACACACGATGTGTCACAGCAAAACACCTAAAGGCAGAAATACTGTTCTCACTTTCCTCAAATGATACTATTAATGATGGTATTATAACATCAAACTTTAAATATTACCTAAAACAGGGCCTAGAAACAGGCTCTCCTACATGCTCTCTTCAGTACACCTACAAAAGTCCTTCTGCTCTTCAGAAAAGCAGATCTCTTTTTTTATACAAATGAAACTCCCCCCAAAAAAAGAGTGAGACCAAGGAAAACCCACATTGTGCTGTCAAGCTCTGGAGGGCCTTAATGAGCCTTAATTGTCCTGATGAGCCTCACCTAGGAGTCCCAACCACCTTGCCCCTGCCCCTAATGGATGGTCTGACTGCCCCTCTCACCCTGCCCTGCCTTGTCGTTGTTGTGCCCCACCTGTCACCGGTGTCCTGGGCCCTCACTGCTGCCATATGGCCCAGCTCAGGGACCGCCGTGGGGCTGCACCCTGGTGGGGCAGCCCGTGCCATAGCTTTCCCCAAACTGGGAAACTCCCCTAGCCAAGCTGGGCAACTCCCCAGCTTCCCCAGGCCGTGGGGCTCATCCTTCCATCTCTGCAGGAGCCTGCCCCACAGCTCCAGGTGAACTGCCAGACCCTGCGAGAGAGCACGGCCCGTGAAGGGGAGAAAAGAGTGGCTGACACCATCATGGAAAATTCAGCTGCAATAACTTCTGCCAGAATATTGTAAAACCAAATTTTTAAAAATGCTATTTTAAGTCTTTCACTCTACAGAGATTATATTCAGCAGGTTGCCTCTCCTAAATTTGATTAGGAAAATTTAAAAGGTCACAACAGACCATGGAGCATTTGCAACCTGGAAATGAGTCGGCTTTCAGAGCACGGCGTTGAAACGGCTTGCTGAAGCAGCCTGTCCTTCTTGCACCTAAGACATCGAAACTACAGCCTGACACATGGAGTTTTATGTCTGCAACGCATTTTCTGAGCTAGCGTAATTATATTTGAAGTTGTAGCATGATATAAACTGCTTTTAAGCCCCATAAAAAGCTTGTGGTGGTCTGCACAACAAACCTCTCTAGTGCTATAAGTCAGGTATTAGTCAAGAAAAAATGTTTTGTTTTAACCTTTCCCATCAAATACTCAGAAATTTAATCAAAATCACCCACTTTTTTCCATATGCATTTTTAATGTCGAGGACACGTCGCATGTCATGGGAAAAAATTCGCTGCCACAAATTTCATCTAGTTCTGGTAAAGAGCTATTTCTCTAGGAACAAGGGCCCCAACAGTGCTGAAAAAAATACTTAAATATAGCACGTGCAATAGTGAAATTTGCTCCTATTACTTCAGACTCCTGGGATCAAGACACCAAGTTAGTCATAAATGCTCTGTGACATTAAGTTTTCCAATGATACCAAAGCTTTGACTAGTAAACCATAAATTTCTGAGCACCAGAAAACCCCAGCAGGCAAAACTGAATTTTTAGGTTAGCGGAGACAATTCCAGTTATATCATTTTATTAGCCCCTTACTACTTCACAGCTCAGAAAGCAATGAGCATCCAAACTAAAGTAGTATCTCAACATCAGATAGGATTTTGTAAGAAACTATGTGAGCAATACAGAAAAGGAACGCACATTACACAAAGCTCAGTATGATAAGCTGAACCATTCCTGTCTCTCTTACAACCACGTCTCTTCCTGCAAAGTTTCTAACTCACAGACCAGAGAGAACTTGCAAAGCATCATGCCATGACCTGCCTGAGCTTAAACAGGAGATATCTGAATGGTGAAGGTCCCTCTGTGGAGAGTGAGGCTATCTGGTATACACAACTTCATGGTCTGAAATAATGTTGTTGAATCTGGTTACCTCCTGGAGAAACTGGATTGTGTGTGCAAATAATTTTTTTAACAGAAGACCAGTAGAGGCAGAGCTGGAAAGCTGGTGGCAGTCTGGTATCACAAGACTGAATGAGGATTTCAGGTCAGAGGACGGGAAGATCTGCAGCCCTTGAAGGAAGGTGCAGCTCAGCTCACAGGCAGCTTGTCAAATATCCTGCTGATATGCAGAGCCTTTCCTCCAAGTGTAGAAGGGCATTTGACTGGGAAAACCGAAAAGCAAAATGGACAAAACAAATATAACCACAGAGGCAGCAAAAGGTTTAAAAAGATGGAACTGCATTTGTGTACTGACTGCACCCATTGCTGAATGAGCTTCAGGGCAAAGCCTGGAATTCATTCCCTTTTTTCATCCTGTCTTGGGATTTAAATTTGGTGTCATCTCTTCTGTCATCACAATGCGGTACTGCTACCAGTGAGAGTACAAAATGCCAGGACACATTTCTGAAAAGGGAACTCTCTCCATACTGACCAGCCAAGCCAAGCCTCTGCTTGCAAAGAGCCCCAGGGGCTGCCTGCATGAGACTCTCAGCACCTCGCCACAAGCTGCCCTGCCTCATTTTGGGGAAAAACCTCCGCTGGGAAACCTCCAGTGAGAGCTGACAACCAGCAGCCTGGCTTTCCTATGCATGGATAATGATGCTTTGGAGGAACTGGACTACTGATATGGGGAAAGAGGAGTCTCACAATGGAGATATCTGTCCAAGGCCCCACTCTGTTCCTGCCACTACCCCAAACAATCACCCCATCCCACAGCTTCCCAGAATCGACTCCATGACTTTGAAAGACAGTCACCAAATAAAGATACTGTCTGACCAGTGGTTAACAACCAGCTTGTTAGTTAATAGCCTAAGGGAATCTGAGGGCGTTTTATGCTCTAATACTCTGTTCATTAACTGTAGTAACAACCAATTTCAAGGTGATTATTGCTATTATAAGATATGATCAATTTTTTAAACATGTTTTCATTTTTATCCAGCTTAAATCTGGTGCAGTAGAGCAAGGGGAGCAGCTGTGTTGAGAATTAGACTTTTCCCCAGATTAATATCTGATTTTCCATCAAAGAGAATACAGGACACATTCTGTTAGGCTTCTAATTGTTTCTACCATAAACCTCCACCATACTGAAATATGATCTCTAATAATTTTTAGTTTGAACTTCCTATACATAATCCATCTGACTAGATGGTCCTCAGCAAAAGCCGTTAAAGCAATTTGTTTCACTTACGTAGAGAAATAAATCAGTGCTTAATTATCTGTGGTTTATTATTAACAGCACTGGTGAGCTGACCATATGCCATGACTTCATCTTTTCACACAGAAAAATGAGAATATACTGATTGTTTTTTTATGTCTTTCAACACCCAGCCAGGGTTCCAATGAAATGAAGATGGAGGGTTTTGCAATGTTACTCAATGATAAATAATAATATTCTACAATTCTTTGCCCTTGCTTTTAGGATTCACCTTTATATGCTTTTTTACTGGAAGTACTTACAACCATCTCTCATGGCATGAGAAGATATAACTTAGGTTGTTTCCAGGAGATATATGATATGCAGCATAGTACATTTCTTTGTGGGCCTTCAAATATACTGGCTTCAAAACATGGCATATGTTCAACACCAGAATCCTTGAGATACAGTATGCATTTAATGTAAAGACCAGAAAGACACACCTTCCCGATTTTTTAGACTTAATTGAGTCCATGCTGCAAACCCTTATGAAGTCAGTACAGTACCAAATAACACAGGTTTTGATCCTCTGCCAGGGCAGCCTTAAACTCTTTAGTAGACACAGCGGCAAAATAAAACTTTCTTGAAAACATTACAGATTGATGAACTGCTTTGGAATGAGTTCAGCTGCCCAGACTTTCTCAACTCCAGATAGACCCAAAATGAACCAATGGTTCTTTGAGATGCAGAACTCTGAACCATGGTGGCAGACACAGGCACAACCTCAATTCAGCAAATATCAGGTGTTTTACATTTGTCAAAACAGGAGTGGAAAGCCTTCAAACGCAAAGGCAGCTATGAAGTTGTTTCTTCTTGCAAACAAGAAAAGACTCTCCTGTGTTTGACACATTTCTGGGAGAGGTGGGGTTTGTCACCCTGAGAGCCACTGGGTCACTGGGTCCATTCTCAAAGACCTTTAAGCAAAGATCTGCCAGATGGTTGCACTCAAAGACTTGTGATCAACAGCTTGACGTCCAAGTGGTGACCAGTGACAAGTCGTGCTCTTCAGGGGTCAGTAGTCGGACTGGCACTGTTTAACATCTTTGTTGGTGACATGGACAGTGGGATTGAGCGCACCCTCAGCAAGTTTGACATTTTTGGCAACACCAACCTTTGTGGAGCAGTTGACATGCTGGAGGGAAGGGATGGCATCCAGAGGGACCTTGACAGGGTCAAGAAGTGGGCTGGTGTAAACCTCATGAAGCTCAACAAGGCCAAGTGCAAGGTCCTGCACATGGGTCAGGGCAGTCCCAAGCACAAATACAGGCTGGGTGGAGAATGGATTGAGAGCAGCCCTGAGGAGAAGGACTTGGGGTGTTGGTTGATGAGAAGCTCAACATGAGTCAGCAATGTGCACCTGCAGCCCAGACAACCACATCCTGGGCAGCATCACCAGCAGCGTGGCCAGCAGGTTGAGGGAGGTGATCGTGCCCCTCTAAGCCGCTCTCGTCAGACCCCACCTGCAGTACTGCGTTCAGCTCGGGGGCTGCAAATGAAGAAGGACACAGACCTGTTGGAGCGAGTCCAGAGGAGGCCACAAAGGTGGTCAGAGGGCTGGAGCACCTCTCCTGTGAAGACAGGCTCAGAGAGCTGGGGGTGTTCAGCCTGGAGAAGGCTGCAGGGAGACCTTGTAGCAGCCTTCCAGTGCCTGATGTTGCTGGGAGGGAATCTTTCCAAGGGTATGTAGTGACAGGACAAGGGGGAATGGCTTTAAACTCAGAAAGGGTAGATTTAGATTAAATATTAGGAAAAGATTCTTCACTGTAAGCGTAGTGAGGCACTGGAACAGGTTGCCCAGAGAAGTTGCAGACACCTCATGCCTGGAAGTGATCAAGGCCAAGTTGGATGGGGCTTGGAGCAACCTGGTCTAGTGACAGGTGTCCATGCCCATGGCAGGGGGGTTGGAGCTAGATGGTCTTTAAGGTCCCTTCCAACCCAAACCATTCTATGATTCTATGATTCAAAGCCACATGCAGGCTTTAAGTGGAAATCGCAGACGTGTTGAGGGGATGCAACGTGCCCATCCATCAGCAGGGCCAGTTAGCAGGTACCTGGGAAAAATCTAGAGAGGAGTCTGTTCCTTTTAGCTTTTATATTGTGAGTAGTTTAGAGTCAGCCTCCTGAGCTGCACCCTCTTTCCTGTCTCCACTCCAGGGGCTGTGAGGTCATGGTACTCCCACACAGGAGCACAAAAGGCAGCCTTATTTCTGTGCATAATTCTGTGCACAACTCAGGCCACAAAGTAAGAGCCCTGGTCTGCGTGTGATTTGCAGTGCAAAAGAGGTCAGCTGACAGCTGAGGAACCTCCACTACTTTTTGGGTAAGAACAGTATTTCTGGACCATATGCACAATAAAGAGACCCAGAGCTTGACCAAGTGTTTTAGGGGGTTGTGACTACTAATATGTTGTGCCTTAATCACTAAGTAAGCACTACTTACATAGGTCAACCTGTACGTTAAGGAGAAAACCAAAAGTTTTGCAAAGTCACAGGTCCATTTGTGATGTTGGAGGTCTTCTGGCTGTTTCCTGCACAACCAGTTGCACCCTTAAAACAAATCCCACCAGAGTACCAACTTAACTGCACTGGCCAACGTCAAAAAGAATGGGAACCACACGTCTCCCCCAGCTAACACCTTCAGGCTTCCTGTCCCACAGCACAGAGAAGATGCTGTGCTGGCAGAAACTACGGCTCTGCTTACTAGCTCATTCACTCTTGTGTCACCCAACAGAGATCCTTAACCTCCCTCTCTTGATGTGCGTTTCATGACTTAATCTCCCACACACTTGGAACTGTGCTGAGACCATCTGCTCTTTTCTCACAAGTGGAGGGTAATGACTTTCGTTCAGCCTGACTCAGCGCCCGAAGGAGTTACGCTCCTTGTTAATACAGGTGTGGCAGGGGGGGATACTACACCAAAAATTAGGACTGTTTTTACAGCTAAGGCTCTCACTCCTCCAGAGAATTGCTGATTTCCCCCTTCTCCCCACCCCCCTCCTCCTCGCAACACCAGGCACTTTCTCACTGTCAGCTGATAGCTTCCTCAGAGGAGGCACCACTGAACTTTCTTGGTTGTTTCCAGATCTCAAGCAACTAAGTTCTGTCCCCGGACAAGACTGAATGAAAAATGCAGAGCAGGAGTGAATATACCAAATTTCTCTTACTTTCCTAGGACTCTTAGACTCTCAGCATGCAGTACTACTCTTTTGGTCACAGGCTGGTTTTTGGCGCAGAGCGCTGCAAAAGCAAGTGGCAAAGGGCTGTTGCAGCAACATGACGGACGCAGATGGACAGAGCTTTGTAAGTAAGGCTGGTGGCTGGTCATTTCCTCCTCCCCAGTTTTTTCCCCACTCCTACACTGTCACACTCGGATCAGGGACATTTTAGTTCTTCTTATCCTTAGGACAACAACATTCAAATCAGCCCATGCAGCCAAAGCAGCCTTGAACCAGACCAATTAGATCAGTGTCGTAATCAGGATGTAGATGAACAGCCATGTGCTTCAACACCATAATCTCTGTACCTCCAGCCTGTTTGCTGTCATAAGCCGTTCATTTGAGGCTTCTGTGGAAACTTCAAGAACCATTTACAGCTTGCCTTGCTCCTTTTTTCCCCTTCTTAATTGGCTCTGGACAAACTCTCTGCTGCCCGAGCAACTCCAGTCTTGTGACAAGGGGAGGAACAAGTTAGCCTTGTCTCTGGGCATGACTTTATTTTCAGAAAGGAAGGGAAGAAGCTGCACAAGCACATGGCCTGAGTAGCCACAGGTCTGAACTTGGAGGAGACTGGTAATCCATCAACCCTTTCAGTTTGCTGAAAAGATTTCACTTGAAAGAAAGACACAATCCCACACTTGTAAAAAGTAATCTGAATAGTGCCATTCATCCATGGATTTCAAAGGGCAAAGCGAATGGAAATGAAATACAGTACACCAAGGCACGATCCCCATAGGAGGCACTGCAAACATGGTTAGACTGAACAATAAACTGAGGCTAGACTGTCACGTGGCATACCTCAAGTCATTGCAGCTCCAGGAAAACCATCCAGTACCCTGATCCAGCAAAGCACTTGAGCACATGTGCAACTTGAGACCGCAGACTACGGCACTGGTGTAAGTGAGATAACATCAGCTTAAATGGGATGTCACTTGGAGGGGAAGTTCCTCGTTTTCCTAAGAGGTCTGGATCAAGGCCTGAGATGTCTGGGCCTTGGTACTTGTTCTAATTACATCTCCTCTCCCTTTAAATATTATGAATGAGATCTAGAGGCCGGATTTGTTCAGGAAAGGGGGCAGGGACCTATATCTGGCACAAAGAGGTATCATCCCCAGTGTCAGGTGCATGTACTTTTCATTATTATTTTTTTTTAGTATCAACTGAATGGAAAGGGTTGTTTCTTCCAAAAACTATCCGCTACCCATTACTGTTAAATACTTTGCTGATCTTTTAATCATCACATTCATCAGTTGCTGGATGTCATCTTGTATTTTCCATGGCTCTTGGCACCTCTGTGTGGTACTACTGATTAATGGCAGCAGCATGTTGATCTCTAGCTGCCAAGTGCTGCTGGCCAGCACCCTAAACTTTTGGGTGGTTCTTCAGCCTGGCAGAAAGAACGGTTTCCAGTGTAATCAGGTCATCCATGAGCGAGGGAAAAAAAGAAATAGATATTGTTAACACATACATCTATAGGAGTGATTATCAGCACAGAAAGAGTGCCTGGGTCAGTTCCTCAGCTGGTGCAAATCACTGGATCATCAGAGAAGACCACAAGGCTATGTGATTCATGGCAGCCTAAGACCTGGTCTTAATTTTCCTCAGCCCTGCTTCTATGATTTACACTTGTGCTGAGCAAATGACACAGGGTGTCAAAGGCCATCAAGCTGATTGATACTGTAAACTGGGACTAAACGTGCACAAAATACAAAGGCGGTGAAGAATCAGGCCCTGTGTGTTCATTAACAGCCCTGTTTCCCATGGGATAGAGTTGATACATTGCTCCACACTTTGAAGTGATGGAAACAGCTCTGTGTCAACTCTGTTCCTACTGAGAGTCCCAAGGGAGTTTGAGGTTTTTTCTCCTCCTCCTTCTCTTACCCCACAAACCCCCCTCTTATGCCCTTGCTCACAAAAATAAGATTTTACAAAGGTATCTTCCAAATCTTCCCCTAACTGCAACAGGCTAAATCCTGTTCTCAGTTAAGCCTTTGCCATTGTATGCAATCAGATTTGGCCTGCCTGTCTGTACAGGGAGCACACAGAGGTGAAGGTGGTCTGCAGCACACCTTTGCAAAGTGTGCCCTGTGGTTTGTGAGAGCATCAGCCAGCCAAAGGAAAAAATCTCTGGTGCTAGGCTAAAAATGCCTTACCTGGTGTAATTCAGCATGCCTACTCTGAAGTCAATGAAGATGGAGCCTTTTACTCCAGATGTGTACCTGGCCCACTACGTATAGATTCAGCTCTTAGCAGTCATGTATCCGCTAATTCCTCTCCCGTTTCCTAACTATATTCTGATCAGCTTGCTTGGGGCTTTTTTCGTTGTATAGTAAAGCTTGCTGAAAGTGCCTCTGTTCCAGGGCACTCTCTTTGAAATATGTCTCAGCTTCCAAGGGTAATGAACTCTTTTATAATAAACGCCTAGCTATAATGTGAACAATACTTGGCTTCCAGGAACTGCCTTATAATTACACGGCTCGGTATTGCATGTCAGAGGTTTGCTTCATCTTTAATATTTTATGAAGAAATTCAGATTCTGACAGTAAAAGTATTTAACCCAGAGGACCTAGAACCCTGACTATTATTTTGTAAAGTAGCCATCCAGCTACACTTTTGTGCACCACCATTATCCCTGGTGCATACTCACACTCTTTGATACTCTCTAAGTAGACACAACCACATGCTGTCCAGATGGAAACCTGGCTGCATCATTACATTATATTGAAATAACCCAATACCACCTGTTTCTGCTGGGGTTTCTGCCAACGTTTTCCCATAAAACATTTATTTTGCTAATATTTTAGTTGGTCACCACAGAAGGACACTTGAAGTTAAAGATTTACCATGTGTGCAGCCACAAGGAAAACCCTTTAAAAAAAAAAAAAAAAGCAACAAAGCTCAAGAATAGCTAATGCCTATTGTTTAAAACCTGGATGTTCACCTAGGCACTAGGTAATAACCGTCTGCAGGGACCAAAAACCAAACACAGGTTTTTGGCAGTGTACATCAAGTGCATTATCTTAACTGTGTTGGTACTCACTGCTCATATAATTAAAGAAAAACTTCCATGTGTGGAGTGGGACTAATATACAATAACACTAATGAAAACTCATGGGGTGTTTTTTTGTTTTTTTTTCATATTAATCTGCGATGTTATAAAACTTGCAGTCTCCTTCCTCTCCCCCTCAGCAGATAAAACAGGTTATCTTCAGTTAGTCTGTAGAAATGAGAAAGGCACTACAGCTCCCAGCCTACTTGGGATGTTTGAAGTATTTATGAGATACCCTCTACCACAGTAATAGGATTTTTTATTTGGAAATTATATTTTTAGAGACATTTTACTTTTAAAAAAAAAAGCAAGAACCACTTGATTTATCAAAAGCATTTGATAAAAATCTTCCCAGCATGTGGTCACTCAGGTGACCCTGAAAATATACCCTTTACTTTTCAGTGTTGATCTCTCTTTGTACAAAAGTCCAAGCAGTAGCTGTACTTCACACAAAGACCTTTTTCTTGCATATACAAAATTTTGTTTGAAGACCAACGAAGCTTATTAATGATCCACTACTGTGATACCCAGTATATTTGCTGGGTAACAATTATTGCTATCCAATTTTAAGTTTCTGTCCTACGAAGGGAGGAGTAACAATGCCCTGTAAAGTGATCAACAGAACACCACAAATACCCAGCAGTAAACCACTGACAAGAAATGTTTCTTGAAATGCAGTAGATCAAAGGCACATGAATTATGTGGCAAATGATTCTACACAGTGGTAGAAAAAAGGATGTGATAAAAAAAAATAAATATCCACAAACATGTACAAACTAAGGCAGTAATCCATATTTACAAATTAGTATTTCTTCAGCTGTAAGAAAACTACCTTACAAGAGGAAAAAAAAGAGTCTGTTGCAAAAAACAGAGATGTGATGGTTTTGCAAGAAATGTTGACTGAAAATATTTAAGATAGCTCCAATTATATTAAACTGGAAAAGTAACCCGTAAAAATCCACCAGGAAAAAATAATAGTAATTAAAACAAAAGTGGGTAAAAAGAGCTTCAAGTTCACTTGCTTGGATATGTTCTAAGTATATCCCTAGCCATTTTTATCACATCTGAGAAACAGAATACTTTTCTAGGTTTTAAAAGAACAGTACAAGAATTGAAAGGAAAGTGAAAGGGATCGGCCATGAGTTTGGCCCTGTTTTGTTCCTTTCTCCTTTTCATCTTTGTTCCATGTTCCATTCCCAATAAAATCATTCATTTATAACCAAATCCCTGGCTGCTGGCACAAAAGTAATTTAAATTTTTGCCTATTTTTAAAAAGCCAACTTATAACCTGCAATCATTATAGTAATTGATTAAATATCACAAGCAAAGCAAAGTACCTATTTGACAGCTTCTATTCATGGTCACATACCTTCCCCAAAGACAGGTAGTTAGATAATTAAGCAATCCATTTCACTGCATATATGCTATATACAAAAGAAACTGACACACAATGAATCTTGCTAAGCTTTTGTTCAACATATGAAATACTGGATAATCACCTTTTTTATGAAAGCACTTGACCTTTAAATTGATATCCCCCCAAAAAAGATGGTAATCGCTGCTCAAAGAGATATTGAATGCGCTGCTGCTAATCCTGAAGATCATTGCCCATTAGTCATTATTAGATATTTTGAATCTAAAGGTGAGCATTTGATTATAACAAAGAGAAAAAGAAAATACTATTTAGGTTGCTGTGAATGCCTGTACTTTTCTCTTTGCAAATCAGTGACAATCAGAGTTATAGACTGACTGTAACATGAATATCATTTGCGCATTTGATCCCTACTCAGAGAGCAGCTTTAAAAGCTTTGAATGACATAAAGCAAGATTATCAGTGACAGCAATTTTAAATATTATACATGTTGCCTGTATCACAAGTGTTTCTCTTTAGCAGCTGATGAGTATTATATTCTTTTGTATAACACACTGGAAATATATTTCTTTTCCTCTGGTCGGGAAAAATGTAAGAAAAATGTTTAAATGCAACAGAGAAACTATACAGCCTTCTGAAAAAGAACACAAAAAAGCTATCCTTCCTTTTTATTAGATTTTAACTGCTTCCCTATTTACTTTTTATGTGACATCACTAATCATATGCTGCATTCCAGAAATTAAATTTCAACTACAAGGACAACAAGATGAGTAAAACACTGGCTGGATGACCATGCTCAGAAGGAAGTGGTTACTGGGCCGTATCCTACCCAGCAGCCAGCGACAACCAGGTAGCACCAGAGTCCTTCCTGGGACCCGTGCTGTTTTACACCCTTATCGGTGACCAGGAGGAGATGATGGAGAGCACTCTCAGCAAGTTTGCAATCACATCAAACTGGGGGATCTGTTGATACACCCCCAGGCTGGGGCTGCTATTCAAAGGGATCCAGGTGGGCTGGAGAAAAAGGCAAACAGGGACTTTGTGAAATCCAGCAAGGACGAATGCAAAGTCCTGCCCCAGGAAAGAAGAGCCCCTGCGCACGGTACGGGTTGGGGATGGGATGGCTCTGCAAAGAAGGGGGCCAGTACCTGTTTCCCACAAAATATATATAACCAAGAGCAGACCAAAACCTGTATTCTTACAGTAAAAAGCTTCTTGGAGCACAAAATTTAAAAAATCTTTATGAAGAAAAAAAATACAGTATGCTTTTATACTTGTTTATTTTAAGCTTTTTAAACTTCACAGCTATTTCACCAAGGTATGTGTGACAGATTACCTGTTGGGTTTTTGCATTAGAGCTTACATTTAACATTCTTGGGCTTGAAGTAAAAATAATTAGGAAATTCTTTTCATGTAAGAAGACAACCTAAATGACCTTAAAGGTCTGGCCTTCAGATCTGGCAATCTGACATTTTCAAGCAGTCCCTCTCTAATCAAACACTCCCAATATTCTTCATGACTGTTTTGCCAATGTTGGTGCCCAGACACACATCCACCACTCAAACCCAATTCAGTCTGACCCTCTCCCATATTTACATACCTGCCCAGTTGTTGATTGTAAATCGCAATGCAGCACACAGAACGATTACATTTGACGCAGTTTTCCCGCAGGATGTTTTGTTCCACCTCTCCCATAATCTGGCTTTAGGATGTATTGAAATGGTCCCCACCAGCATTTCTCCCTGCATTGGTGACAGTGGGCACGTGCATAGCCAGCCCCAAGCAGAACCAAATTCCTTGGTAGCTGGCGGGAGTTGCAGTGGGTCCTGTCCACTCCGAGACAGGGGTAACTGCCTGAGCACCTTCTCCAGCGAACAGAGGGAGGTAGGCCCTGCCCGAGGGCCAGCCTGGCTACTATAGGAGACCTATATTACCCTACAAATGTCTCTTACCACTGAGCAAAGGTGGAGACTGTACAGCTAGATCAGCCGTACCCCATCAAACAGCCAAACTTCAGTGAGATTTCTGTCCCAAGGTAGGAGAAGCGACTGAAGTCATACCACACAGGTTTTTTTAATGTTAACCCAGAATTTTACTCCCTGCCTTTCACAAGAACTGGCAATCATCACATAGACAAGCTTTCTAAATGAAGTCAACACACTATTACTATGTAAGAGCAAAACCCAGTAAATGACTTAAGCAGAAGCTGAATGTCTAAAGACAAAATTGTGACTCCTAATCTTACTACATGTCTTCCCAACAGAGCTGAAAGTTTCCCCTTGTGTCTAAAGCTCTGCACCTGGGTGTCTGTAGGGCTTCCCAAGTCGCAACAGCTCAGCAACTTTCTGGAAACCACTGAAAAAATCAACAGACATATTTTTCTGGACTTGTAATGGTAATTTGCTGCATGAAAGTTGATCAGTATCTACAGATCCAAAGAGCACCTGGCACCATTGTGTTACAGCTGTTAAGAGTTCATTTTCAGGATAAAGTCCAAGGTGAAAAGACCTCCCCATCACTTGAAAATTATAAATATTTGTTGCATCACCACTTTGCAGAACTAATTGTTATGCCTATCATTACTCTGCTTTTGTCCCTCTTCCTCCTGAGCAACAGAGCTTTGTCCAGCCTTGCCCAGGCTCCTAATCTTATAGGGCTTCTTGTCTGCTTCCTCCCTTCTGATTACTGTCCGTAAGTTCTTGTGTGATGTTCCCAGTGAAAATTGCTGCCATATAGACCCAGGAGCAGCTGATGAAGTGGTTTCTTAAGACATTTATAAATAAATCACTACTCTTATTTCATTTGTGACCCCATTGTACCAAGATCTCCATGACTAAAAATTTGCTTTAGCGAATAGTATCATAATTTATCTTTACTGAGGGCATAACCCAAAAGAGGTAAGGTGTTCCTTCTTTCATACAAACAAAATATTAGCAACGCTATTATTTATTGCTTGCTGTAGACTCTGCTTTACAGTGCTAGCCTTTATGAACATCACGGCGGTTTTTGCTCAGAAGAAGAGCAGAAGTTTTCATCTGTGGTATGATATGAAAAGATCCTGGAAAGACAGTAGAGGTGTTCTGAAAATTTCCATGGGAAAGAAAAGACAAAGAGAATCTGAAACAAGATTTTAATTTATGAATCCCTACAACAGATGATTCTGTTTTTCATAATTTTATCCATAAAGCTTAAGTTTACCTTTATTTATTTCTTTCATCCACTGACTGCTCTTGCTTAGTCCCCACCTGAACTCCCTGCAGTTAGATTCCTTCCAGCCCGTATCTACAAACATAAAGTGAGTTAGGCACAATGGAAACTAGAATTGCAAGTGTGCAAACAATCACTGTAAGAAGCGCTCATTAAACTCTTCTGAGAGAGCAACTCAGATGTTGAAACTCACAAACAGGTGGTTTTCTAAAGAAAATCAGCAGTATTGAAAGATAATAATGATGCTTTAAATGAGAACTACATATATCTATGCATACATCTGGGACATTTTGTTTTTTACCTGCACCTCAATCAACTGAGACATAAAAATACATGTCTTTTCTAGGCAGCGATATGAAAATGCAGTCATTTCCTCTTCAAAATCCCTAAAGAGCTCCTTTGCACTTAAAACTAAAAAGAAATCACCCTACCATGCAAATTTATTATTTACACTGGTTATTCGGATATTTGGATATTTGTAGGGGAAAATTAATAAACATAGCTTTATTTTGATACTAAAACACTTGTAAAACTTAACTGAGATTACATGGATGGAATCAGATTGAACAAAATCCTTGTATAAATTCTGCTATCACTGTTGCTTTGGTTTCAAATCAGATCTTCTGTGGCAAAAAATTTCCCATGTCTGCAGAAGAACTGACCATGATGCTAAGGAGAGGTTCGCCAATTTTAAGGAACAGTAAGTTTTGTACTCCAGATATGTAAGACACTTTCATTTTCTTCCTACGCCTAATTCACGATTAAAAAAAAAAATTATCTTCCATAAAAACTCCTCCTACAACCTTCATATCCAAGATATTTATCCTTGGATGGGATGAATCCATTTGTTGGAGAAGCCTTTTCTCTTTGTGCTGACTAGAGAGGGTCAAAACAAATTGCTTAGACAACTTTTAAATAGCTAAAGCTGGAGCAATAAATCCCACCCAGAACTGAGGAAAAGGTCAAACCAAAGCAGCAACCAAAGACAGCAGCAACACCATTACAAATAAAAACAATTTGATAAAATGTATACAAAGAGGGAACATCACTATACTCTCTGCTTATCTAGCCCTCTGGCTACTGTATCTCAGCATTTAAACCCAAAGTGGATCGCTGCAGGAAGTCTTAGTTTTGCAGTTGGACAACACAGGAGAAGAGCAAGGAGATCTTTTCAAAGGCAAAATCAGGAGTTAAATGGTTTGTTCCCACTGACTTGCAGCAAGAGCAGAGCTCCTCACTGGGACTGAGAAAGGCTTCACTGGAGACATCCAACAGAGTGACTGCAGGGCCCAGTCCGCCACAACACACACACAAAAAGAGCAGCAGAGATCAAGGGCATCCTTGTCCTCCTCTGGACAATAGTGAACAAGTCATTCTTTTTAAATCCCTCTTGAAGGAGTCTGCCAAAAGAAATGTCTGCAACAGAGCTAGAAAATAAATTCGTTGTCCCCAGCCCTGGAACAAGGCCCTTTTTACCAGATCATCACCCTTCATCCTCCTTACTGGATTACTTTTCTCATAACTATATTGGGAATTTTAATTCCAAACCATGGAAACAGTGAAGGTGTATCTGTGTGCGTATGTGCAACACTTGTACACACAGTCCTGTACCAAAACCCCAGCCAATGCCATGTCAGGATTAAGTTATCAGAAGGCACAGTTGTACATTGCTTCAATGTTAAATAATGTCAATAACATTAACCCTACTTCAGTGGCTCTGCTGATAAAGATCATTACTCTGGCTCCAGTGATCCAGTCCAGTTCCTTTCAGGTCAACAGCAGTTGAGAAACAAAATAAAGAAAGGTAGAAGACCCTAAAAACAGTTTTAGAAGTTTGAAGGGAACAGAAGTGGCAACCTCAAGACCCTTCTCACCACCAGATTAATGAAACTTGGTGAAGAGATCCAGCTACAGAAACACAACTTTTACATAATGCTTTTGGAATATAAGCCTTCCCATAGAACAAGGAGAAATAAATCCAGAGCAGACACTTATTACTTTTGCTCTTATTATTACTATTATTACTATTTTATATTGCCTGTAAGAAACAGCAGCTGAGCTGACTACAGCACTGTCGAAATCAGTGTCATTCACAGAATGAGGGGTGGGCACCATGGGATGTAGGATTCAGTATGTCTCTGGGAATAGGTGATGCTCAGGGGCACTGAGTAAAGGTTAATACAATAAATGGGAGGCAAAGGACAGCTGAGGGTAGAGAAGTCCGGTAGGAAGTAGAGCAGGAAACAGAGCAATTACAGGAAATGCTCTGGGCACAATATGAAATATTTATCTTTCTGGTTCTTCTCATCTTTCCATACAGCCTCAGTAATCCAGACCAGGAGCCTTTGGTTTAGATGCTATTTAGAGCACAGTGATGAAAGCAGCTGGTGTAAACTCCACTGTAGCCTTGAAACACAGTTATCACACATAAGCAGCTAAAAAGTGTGGCCCTTGAAAAAGAGAGGCACAGTAGGACAGTTAGAGGCACGGTATAACTAGCCATGGTTTGAAAATCACATCACGTTTGCGATCTCACAGGAGGTATTAATGCAGTAATGTTAATAATAGATCCATTAGGAATTGCTGACTAGAAATGCACAGCCATGCGTTCTTCTGCTTCTGCCAGGGCAATCGCAGCTGAAGAAGGTCCTTCCCTGCTACACATACAGCCCCCAGCTGTAGAGGATGGGAAAGCACCCACACAGGACCTAGTTTATCTGACCTTTTTTAAATGTATTTTACAGATAACCATTTCCAGGGCCTGATCGAGCCCCTCAATGCTAATAGATAGTAGGCAGCAGGTGTAACATTACTGAAAGGTATTGGGAAACAAAGGTCCTTAGATGTGTTTATAAATGTATTCTAATAAATAAAAACATACTTTAAAAGTCTTGGTCCACGTGTAGAATTTGGACTGACCTTACTACATACATGTGAACACACATACTTACAGAGTCCCATTTCTGACTCCACTATTTCCTTTATACCGCAGGGACAAATTCCTCCTTTAGTGATGCTGGCGTAACACTGTAGTAACTTGGTCAACAGCAGTAGTGTTGTCATTATTAGTGCAACACAGGGAACACATACAGTGAATGTTGCTCTCTACTCCCCCTTCGGAGAATTTATTAGCTTATTTATTGATGTGCTAGCTATGGGGCCAAGACCGTCACAAATGATTGTATGGAGTCAACACCTTTCTGTAACAGCGGGGTGAACGAGGAAATCCCTGGTTGTTAAACAGCCTACATCTGCCATACCAGACTAAAACAATCTCTCAAGTAAATGTATTCCTTGATCTAAAAACACACATTTCACATCCTATGAATCAATTGTCTTCACTCTCCAAACACAAACGACTGTGTCCTACACTCATTTACAGTAGCGTTAATCCAAAATAACGCCACCAAGTCAGTTGAGGTACTCCAGATTTACACTGGTGTGAGTGAGAGCATTTGGCACCCAGTACCTATGGCTGTAGATCCTCAGCTGGTGGAGATCATCACAGTTCTTTCAAGTCAATGCCTCTGAAATTAATGTAGTTATGCTGATTTACACCAGGTGAGGATGTGCCTTGTGGTTTCTGGCTTTAAATTCTCTTCCTGTCAGCCATCTCATTCCAAAATGGTTTCAATAGACAACTTCTAGCCAGAATTTCCTCTGCTATTTATAGGATTATCTCAAGAGTTTCTACGATAATCCCCATATTTCCATCTTTGTATCAGAGCCTATTCCAGGGTTGTATTACAGCCAAACTATTCACATATCCAGATGACACCATTCCTTCCTCTTCTTTTCCCTTCCCTATTTGGGATGATTATACAGAGGGGAAGTGTCTCTCATGGCCAGATCCTCAGCTGGCATAAATCAGCATAAAATTGACATTAGTGATTTACAGCATTTAGTAATATAGAAGAAAAGACAAAAAAGAAAAGAATTAGTTTTTACCAATGCAGTTTAAAATTAGTAACAGGTCTTTATACTAATATTGAAAGAATATTAAAATGTAACCCATATGTACACCTTTGATGTGTGTTTTACTGGCTCAGTTAGGCATCATTTCCAGCTTGGAATGACAAAGCTTCTTGCTGTTTTGTTTAATAAAATCCTCAGTGATTCTGCCCCTAAATAGTCCATACTTATTCAACATACTTCACCTCAAGTGTACTCAAAACACAAAACCAAGGTCTTTCACAAACAAAACCTATTCTGTCGATTTCACACTTCCTTTTCATCTGGCAAAATGTTAAATTCAACCTGTTGAAATAGGTCAGGTTTAACAGAATTTAAGCTTGCTATACAGAAGTGCCAGAGGGGATCTATAAACATAATTCTCATTCACACTCCAGAAATCTTACAGTAAATAATTTACCATACAATTTCCTATTGATCCACCTAGCCTTCTCTTTCTTATCTGTCGCTTCCTAATGTGCGTGTCCACTTAGAAATATTTTTATTCCTCTTCTGGAGAGCTAGGTTTCCTCTATACTGAGTCCTTGTAAACTAGCAGGTATCTGCTCAACTGTGATACTCTACACAAAGATCTTAATTAACAAAACGACCCAGATCAGAAGAGAGTTGAAAAGTAGAATTTCCTGTAGGGATGGACTCAGAGTCTGTGAAACCCTTCAGTGAATCAAAGCAATCTGCATCACAAGCACATTTTCGCCGTACAGAAGTGCTTGCAGGAGCTGCCAGTTTCTACAAGTATCTAAGTAAAAACAAGAGGCAAAGCCAACTATTGTGATTCCCACTTGCTAGACTTGACATCTTGACACAGCCTTTTGGGGGAGACCTGCTAGCCAGTGGCAGAGACGAAATATGCAGGAGAAGCTACATGTTACAAAAGGCAATATTGGATACAGGCTCTTGAATCCAGCTCACAGGTCAGAGAATGAAAGCCTTCCCCCCTCCACCACCGCACACACGGTTTCTTCCCCAGGGCCAAAAAGGCTGGAGTAACATAAGGCACTCCTGGCCTGGAAATTAGTTGTTATATGTTTGTGGGGGGTGAGGGGTTGCCATAAGGGCAGATCTCATTTCAAATAAATATGTTTCCTCCTTTCATTTCCCTTCACCTTCCACGTGAGATAGCAAACCAGGATATCAGTATTCCAAGTCCATGTCAAAGATTTAATTTTGTACAGTTTATACTACTTGAAATCAGGTTATTGCTTTATCTTTATGGAGATGAATCCAAATTGAAAACAGAGAAACTGGAGGAACCGTGTGGATGCCAGACGCACAACGGCAGGCAGTGAAGTGAGAATAGTGTGTGTTCACACTCCTAGTTTCTTACTCAGCCTAAGGAGTGGCGGCGAGTCAGTACACGCAGAAGTCCAGTGTGGCTGACAAGCAATGGCCAATAAATTCCTATAGAAGAGGTTCCTTCTTTCTGCTGCTCCATCACAGAGTAAATTCATCTTCTTTTCACTTACTGGGAAAAAAAGTCACTCATTCTGTTGACCTGATTGGAGTTAGACCAGGGGTAATTTGGCCAAAACCAAGCGATGACACACAGCAGGATTATTTCAGGGTGTAACTTCTGGCTATGGTTACTTCATAAAAATTGTGTAAGATTAGTCAATAACAACACAGAGCCCAACATGCAAAATTCAATGTCATTCCAGATAAAGTCATGATACACAACACTGCATAAGATGTATGTACTTCATTTACAAGCTGCCACTCCTTAGATACTGTTATGTAGTTAGATCACTCTATTAGCTAATGGGATATTAAGGATCAAAGGTTTGAAATCAATAAAACTAATCCAATAAGGAAGATGGGCAAGACAGAGGATAATATTGCTAGGCTGCTGTCTAAAGTGTTTGAGTCAAAACAGCTTGCCAGGAAAGAGATCTCCAGAAATCCCTGGGAACTACAACAAATGTAGCTTAGTAAGACTGTAGGCTGGGATTTCCGAAGTGTATGTAATTTTGATATAACTTCTTATCTCTGAAAACACTGCGGGTGAAATCCTGATCCCGCTTAAGTTAGACAGACACCGACATCAGTGAAGAACTCATCTTAGGATAAAGGCCAGAAGTACACCAGTAAGCAACTGTTTAAAATCCCATTCATCAAGTTCAAGAATCAAGTAAAAAGCTTTCTTTTCTCTGAATTGAAAACTGTTCCTTGGAAATACACATTCAAATGGCTATGACTAGGTAGACTAAGAATTCATTTTCTAGTACTGAGTGCATAATTCATAACAAATATTAAATCTAAGTTTTAAAGCTGGCTGTTTCTGCCTACTAGTGATGAAGAGCTGTCTGCAAGTGTTCAGTTCCTGCCACTTATTCTGGCAGGAGGTGACCGCACACGGAAAGTACGTGGCATTCTTTCTGCTGACTGAATAAGCAAGTAAGCACCTTAATGCAACACTTAAATCTAAATTAGGTCATTGAAACTGACCTCTCCATTTCTTACACACAGAGATGAGGACAACTGGCCTTTTAGTTTTGGTACCTCAGGATTTCTGCAGGAGCTTAAGGAAAATTTTATCCTGCTAATGTTTGCTAAATAGGATGAGGGCTGTGGACAGAACAACAGCTGAAGTGAATTGTGAAATTTATGGTCCACATTTTTAAACTACATGCCCAAATGCATTTTCAGTCACTTATTCTTCTACAGATGTACACAAATGTAGCACTGAACAGGACTTAGATACAGTTAACAGTACCATACTCAAAACGTTTAGAAGAATATTTACACCATTTATTACAAGTGCACAGAAAAGATCACAGCGAACAAGGATGAATGCAATCCCACATGACTGGATTGATCTTCCCTATTATTAAACTTAAAAACATCAGACACTGTGCCACAGGTATACTAGGATTCAGCAAGATGCAGCATAAATCTTTTTTTCTCAACTTTGCACACTTGTAGATTTAACAGCAATGAGCCCTCAAAACCTAAGCTGTATTACCTGGGGGGAGGTTGTCCCACATTAGTGGCTTGGGTTACTGAGAGACTAATAGGTTACACCCAAGCTAAGGAAATGAGTCCACTAGTTCTGCAATGAGTAGTTATGTGGGTCCATGTGTACTTACGATCCTCATCAGGCAGGCTTTGAGATAAGCACTGAAATGACTTCTCTTAGACAGAGGTTTCAAATTAATTCCCGCTAATGATTTAGCCAAGAAAACCTCATCATGTGCAGCACCTCAGCCTACTCAACTGCCTGTCCTAGTGACCAGCTAATAACCGAGTCAAACATGCCCACAAGTTTCTCTCAAACTTTCTAACCAGCTACATAATTGAGTAATTCACAGAAGGTGAATTCTGGCCTAACTGCTTCACAAATGAAAAGGTTTAGGGTCTCTAATGCTGCAGGCAGCAGAACCTGAGGGAGTGAATCAACAGTTCAAAACTGGCCAGAGGAGCGGCTGGCTCAAACGTCACCAATTTCTGCAGACTATTTGTTAATCCTAATTACACTTGGATTTCCTTTGTGAATTTATTCTGGACAGCTAACAAAGGGATCTTTGTGAATGTCCAGCATTTGAACTTAACATCCAGGGTGTATCGGCCAGTGCCACGGATCACGTGGCATCATTATTAGAACCTGCATAAAAACTGCATTACAAAGCTAGCAGCTATTCAAGTATTCCTGCAAAGGAAGAACGGCACTGACATGCTAAGAAAAAGAATTTCTCAGTAGGACTGGTCAGGAAATATTTTTTGTTCCAGCACACTTTCTTCTTTTTTTTCTTTTTTAATTTTCCATGGAAAAGTAACAACCCACATGTTGAATTATTTTTCATTTGGGTTTTTGTTTTTCACCACTGATTTGATGAAAAGCCTTTTTCATTGAAGAAGACATGTCAGCTTTCTTGAAAAAAAATGGACAAATTCTACTTGGAAGACTGTATTTTTTAACATAATGCTATCTTGTGACCATCGTAATATCTGATTACAAGGCTTAAGTAATCAAAGTTCCATGGTATACATCTCAAATAATACAAAGGAATATACAAAGTATATATTTTGTCTTTCATGAATATTCCTGCAAATAATACTCAATCATTCAAATGCTGGTGCAATGTGAGCACAAAAAGCCAGATTTTTGGCTGCTATAAATCAGCATAACTTGAGTGAAGTTTATGGATTACACACGTTTAGACTAGATTAAAATCTGCCCTCAAGACTGAATCACATATGAACACAGGCAAATCAAAATACGTGTTTTTTTTAATTCAGTTACCCTGAAGAGAACAAGTATTTCCTCCCTTTGATCATGTTAAGTAAATGTGGTCCAACAGAACAGAATATTATGTTCTTCAGCAGAAAGTTTCACCGATTAAATAGCACTGGAGTCAGAGCTGAAACTCTCATTGACTTTGCATTTCCAAAGCAGCCATTTTTAACTTTTCAGAGTAGCTGTTGAGTTGCCACTTCAATATGCCCTTGTTACCCCTGCAGAATGTAACCAAAAAAGAAGAAAATAAACACAACACAGGCTGAAACAAAAGGCAGTTAAACACTCACTCTTCAGTTCTTGGAGTTACTGGGCTGGTCAGGAAATGAAACCATTGCTGCAGGAATTTGAAGGGGTGAATATACAGGGAAGGGGGTCAAGGTTTGGGGTGGCTTCCTCTCCCTTGGCACTGGGAAACCAGAACAACCTTGTATCACTGCCCCAGCTCCGGATACTGGGTAAGTGGCTGGAAATGGATGGGAAACACAAGAGAAAACAGCATTTCCTAACTAACAACTAGAGAAAATACCACAAGAATATTGCTTCTTAGGGTGATCCACAGCTGTATTTTGTAGAAAAATATCCAAGTGAAGGAAAATTACCTCTTTCTATTCCATTTTTTTTAAGTACTTGCAATCAAACACAAGATTGGGAAGCTTCTTGGAAGGTTAATGTTATAAGCCAACCACAGAAAAATTCATATATGCACACACATACAGTCCCAAACAAAACATACTTACTGCCATAAAAAGATGAAAAAAATATATCCTTATCTAGGGAAAAATAACTCCCATAAGACTATGGGAACTAAGTCACATCGTAATGAAAATGACTGGGGGAAATATGAAATACATTTATGCTATATCACCCACCTGCTGACCAGAGGACCAGGTACTCAAGTTCACTTATTTTAATCATTTCCTTGGCTCTGATCCCACAGTGGGACAGAGTAGGATAGGCAGCTGTCAGCAGGATGCTCCAGATAAATCAGAGCTACAGCCACCATAATTCCCTCCTGCTCAGGCAGACAAAGCTTCTTCCTATGAGTTGCCTCAACAGGTTCCCTTACAAAATCTAGCCACACCCCAGCTTCTGGAGCTGCAGTGAGCCCATTTTTCTCTCATGAAAACGCATAATTTTCAACTCTGTTCTCAGAGTGGGACACAGAGCTGGCTTTGCGTGACCCTTTCAGCTAGGAGCTCAGAGCAGGGCTGGTATTCCAAGCAAGGAGGTGGTACACAATGTGTAACACAGCGAGCAAGGCAAACCCAACCGTCTCACACAGGCTGCCAGATTACTATTTGGCACCCCAATGCCATTCCCCTTGAGCATTCCAGGATGCTCAGAATAACTTCTGGTTTGGACTTCCTTCTTCTATTTTGAATGCATCCTGGGCTCATCCCTCACTCAGAGGCATGTAAGGGGAAAAGAAACACCAGTTTTTCCTTTCCTCTCCTTTCATGCACCTATTTCTGTTCTCTCCCTTGGAAAGACCAGGAGCCGGTCCTCCTTACTTTCCTCCCCACCGAGTTCATGCAGTCCATCCCAAAGTCAGATGACGTGCTGCCCACCCATTTAATGCAGCAGCTTTGCAGAGATGCCCACCAGCCGCCCGCTGCCCAAGCTGCAAAATTTGTACAGTTTGATCAGGTCCCTGCACAGAATCATAGAACCATTTAGGTTGGAAAAGACCTTCAAGATCATCAAGTCTAACCATTAACCCAGGACTGCCAAGTCCACCACTAAATGATATCCCTAAGTTTGGTGTCAGGGCCTTACTCACTCCCTGGCATGCCATGGCCTAGTCTAACACAACGCAGGAGAGCTCACAAGCCCCACCAGGCTGAGATGATAATGCTGATCATGTCTGAAAGGTGACAGGGGATTTTGGCTTCCTCGTGTGTGTGCAGCTCCTCTTCTTCTCAGGCTATGTCTGCTTACAGAGGATATCGACGTGTAAACCAAACACTCAGAAATGTCTTTTTGCTGTTGGAGCATCACAGAACTTCAGACACTTCCCACTGCCCTCTGGAAAGCTGCACCCGCTTCCAGACATCGCTCAGGGCAGACCCTGTCTAGGGGCTGAACAGGATGAACAGCCTATTCCACATAAGCTCTGAGGTTACTGAAATAACATCAAGAGGATACTTTTGGATGTAATATCAAATAACAAAAATTGTGTTTATTAACACAAACCAACACACCCCATATTTAGAAACTGTCCATTTCTTTAGTAACTACATCCTACTACCCCTTCCCCTTGTTTCTGTGGAACAGCAGCAAATGCATGTACAGTAAGCCATAATGGAAAAACACTTCATAGACATCGCAGATCCCAGTGGAGGCATTAACAGCACAAGACTGATTTAGCATTACATCATATATGGGTAGAGAGAGGGTCCACCGAAGGGTGGTAAGTCTCTTATTTCTTAGTTTTGAATATTAGACAGGACCTACCAGTACAGAGGGTTCAAATCCTTGTATTGCTACAGTTGAACAAAACACACTTCAGAGAAGTCATTTAGTGACCCTCCACCTCAGTCACCCTGCTGTTACATGGAGATAACAATCCCTCCTACATCTCATCTTGATGGAAACTTATAAATGCTGCTATAATAAAATCCAGACAGCCCTTTGCGAGTGTTTTGACTCATGCCCATACAGTAACCTATTTTCCCTTATAAGAAGTCTTGGCACTCTGGCAGAGCTTACCTTCAAAACACGTACCCAGAAAGTTCATCTAGATACTGAACTTCCAAACTGCAACAGTCAACAATTATTTAACGAGGGCCCTTACTGCACCTTCCTGAGAAAAGGATGTATATCCCCATACAAGCTACTGAAAATCCCCATTGCTAGCAGCAATATGGAATTCTGTAACATCAGGGTTTACTAGCTATAAAAATTTGGCAAAATAAATGTAGACTCCTCTATATTCAGGAGTTTTTTTCTTCTCTGCTTGCTCTTTTTTTCTGTGAAAAAGCGATTACAAAGTAGAAGTCTCAGTGATGATTTTGACTGATCAGCTGGAGAAATTTAGATAAATTTGGCTTTTCATGGACTGCAGCTGTTGTTCTTTTCAGTGCCTTAATGCAATTTATCATTCAAATGTGCTGGCTTCGGAATGCTGCTCCAGTTTTCCTCTACCTCCTATCATTAATCCTAACAGTATGAATCCAATTTCAAACGTTTGTTTCTTTTGTAGAATCCCACTTTTCTCCCCTTTGGTGTCTGCAGTGGTAGGGAGTTACAGCGTGGAATCAGCTGCCATCTCTCTGCAGCCTTCACGCGCTTTCTGCAACAAATGGAAGATCTTTCATGAACTCTGCCAAAAGGTTTCTCAGACGAGCAGTGCCAAGGCAGGGCCTCCAGCTCACGGCAGACACATTGGCTAGGTGTTATGAATGACCCACAACATAAGGCAAAGAGGCTATATTCAAACCCAGCAACAAAAGCGATCCCCTCTCCCACTCCTCCAAAAAATTAGCAAAACCCAAGCGAAACAGCAGTAAAATTTTAGGGTCCAATTAGGAAGAAGTGGACTGACAGTCAAAACTAACTAACAAACAAAATAGAATTTTAAATTGACTTGTTCATAATTGACAGTTTTAAGGAAGAAAAATACCTGGTAAAACGACACTGCCTGGTTCAAATTCAGCAGTAATTCATTATTAAAGTTGATATCTAATGACCATCTAGACGAGGATATAAAGAATAAAGGAAAAAAAAAAAAATACCAACTCCTCCAAAAGAGTTTCTGTTACTATCTTGTTTCCTGTTATGTGATTCATTATGTGGGTCAATATGGGTCATTACATGGTTTCATATCCATTTTAGAACTTCAGTTATCATTCTCATTACTGCATTTATTTATTTTGCTGTGGAGGAAATGGGCTTTATTTTCTTTTCTGCACAACTTGATAACTACAACTAGTTGCTTACAAAACTTCCACAGATTTGTTGTGTAATCACAAACCAAATATTTGTGGCTTTTCTAAAACACTAGTCTAATATTCCCCAACCTGTAATTCCCATACATTAGCTAGAATTTCTATCTTCTCCAAGTAAAATGTTGCCACAAACTGTTGGGCCTTATTATTTTTTATTTTATGTTTATATAAACTGAGAGAAAATGCCAAAGGTCAGTGAAGTCCTTGAGTATTTAAGTCATTCTGGCCTTGCCCCCATGTACCACAGGGGGAATCGGGTCTCTGGTTCCCTTTTCCCATGTTTTGTTCAGTGTGAAGACTTGAAGGGAATCTGGTGTCACCAGCGTGATTTTCAAAAGGCAGCTCCATTACAAGCAAAAGAGCTTATCATTCTCTGCATTTACAATGTTTTGCAATTCTAAGCTCAAAATTCAAAATTTGGGTCTAGATTGAGAACAGGAATATCTTGAGCCTGGGTATGTTTAGCCTCGAAGTCCCTTTCAAATTTCTGCATGAGACAGGGAAATAGCCTTAAGTGATTTGTCAAGTTTTCAAATTCAAGTGAAGGTTTGGACTCAGAAAGAACTTCATGCAGGCTTGAAAATATCTTAATAGCTTTTTTTGTATCATTATCTTAATGAACTCAAACACTAATTACCAAGAAGCAGAAATACAGAATACACTTAAGAAAGGCTGCTCTTGAGGTGTTGGTGGCCCAGGCAGACACAGAATGAAAAGGAAATGTCATTAGAAAGTCTGAGGTTTTCTGAGCAGTTGTGAAAGCAGAAGTTCAGATAGTTTGGATAAGGTTCAGGCAAAAATTAATTAGGTGAGCTGGAGAACAGGAAAGAAAACTCTCTTACCATAAGCTGAGTGAAGGGAGTGCTATGAAGGAAACTGGTCCCTGGCTTTAACAGAGCCTGTTATGGGAAGTCCACCTTCCTATCTCTTCATCCCAGCTGTAGCTGAGCAGCCAGTAAGTGAATTTCTGAGTGCTCAATATGAAGCACTTAACTCTTTCGGAATATTTCCTCACCTGAAACCTGCTGCCACCAGTGAAACCATTATTTACAGATGGGTCAACTCCAGGAAGCCTAGATCAAATACAGTTTTAAATCCTTAAGTTCACAGGTATCCATACATGGATTTCAATCTTGGACCAGTGCTGCTATTGGCATCAGTTACTTACGTCCCCAAACAAAATAATTAAAAAAAAAAAAAAACCCACTTGTGAGCAACAGAACGCGTGAAATCTGCATTTCTAAGGGTTTGTTTCTCGTGGTCGGGTTCCCTTCTGTTTAGAAAGATACATGGTCTGATAAAAATTCCTTCCAGTCTGGGGCATTATTAAAGGCTCTTTCACACGGACACTTCAGATTTAATACAGTATGAACTCAAACCCCAGCCTTTTCCCCAGTGGGGACACTAACAGGGTCTCTCTCCTACACCTTGCTGCTTTTTTTTGACAAGGCACGTTGGAACAATATAACTTTGAGACCTCTTTCTGTCACATTTAACTGAAATTGTCCACTGGGTTGAGGACAGAGAAAGATAGCCATACTGAGACAGCTATGTTGCTTAGTCTCAGTCCTTCAAGTCTGCACCAAGCTGTGCTCAGAAGAAAACTGCTTGAACTGGCACTTTTCAGAACAGCTTTCCTGAAGGTAAACTGAGCAAGAGAAACTGGTCTCTGAATAGGGCAGATAGGAGAGACCATGGCTGCATCCACTGCACTCAGCTAACACTTTGACAGGTCCTGGGGAAAGCATGAATCCCATGCAACAGCCATCCAGAGTAAAACGTGTTTGCCAAGTCCTAGGCTGACTCAAATATCTTGCTCCCACCACAAAGACTGCAGCAAGCCGTGTTAGGTTTATGGTTGAACTCGATCCTAAAGGTCTTTTCCAACCTAAACGATCCTATGATTCGGAGTGTGCATACAAACAGGTTCACAGCCCAGCTCACAGCTGGTAGGCTATTGCTCTCTCGTTGTGCTCAAAGCCAGCCTTCCCTTTGACTGCAAAGGCTGCAGCTTCCCAAAAAACCTGAAATGCTGCCTGACGTCCATCAAGAGGACTTCTGCCTGGGCCAGGACTGCAGGCTTGGTCCATGCCCCATAGGTGAGTGATCCCACACCAGCTCCCTTCCAGCATTCCTGACTGCAAGGCACATGAGTATGAAATATGAAAACAAACCCTTGCAGCTGCTTCCTTCGTGTCCCCACTGCAGCTGCAGGGAGTGGCTTTTCAGCTCTGGGTTGCTCTAAAAGCACTTCAAAAGGAGGCCAAAAGCAACTATATGCACTTTTGTTCATTTAAAATGTTCTCAGTTGCATTATCAATCACCAGCTGAGTATGTGTACAGACTGCCAGTCAGAGTTTGCGTTATAAGCGATGTAAGTACACACACCACTTAGTGCAGGATGGCTTTTCCCTTCTATTAGTGCGCTCTTATACTAGATTCCACATACTACTTTTTCCTATTTAATTAGCGTGAAATATTTCTAACCCTTGTTATTTAAAAATCTATATCTACCGGCTGGGGTTAAGTTAGCTGATTGTTAATTGTACAAATGCAAGGACTGACCCCTGCATGCAAAATTTCAGGAGTAGAGAAAAGCTTTAGCAGTAGGATTATATGTAATTTACACATTGTTTCAGACCTTTTTTATGTCACCACTGATATAAAGGGCCATAACATACATAAATACATATACAGTAAGAATCAGTCCCATGAAATTCTTCCAGACAGATTTTTGACTGATGGATAGTCTCACTGGAACATTCTGGAGAGATATACAGGTTTCCTCAGGTGCTGATGTTAGCCTATTCCTCCTCAGAATACAGAAAACCCAGCTATCAACCAACAGGAGACTTCTGCAGTAACAGAAAACACGCTCAATTTTAAGCCAGAACTTCTTTTTTTTTTGTTGTTTCAACATTCACTCAAAACTTTAATGAAGGATAAAATGCTGAGGGAGACAGTAGACTGGAGTCTCAGCTAGCCTCAATCAGCACCAAAGTCAATACTAACCAAGGACCTTCAAATAGCCAAAACAAACTGCTCTGTGGCCAGAGAAGAAAGTGGTCAAGCATGTTTGATACGTTTGATAACCTCCCTAAACAACAGCACAAAAATGCACTGCTAAGGGTATTTTTATTCTCAGATGCAGGGTAATTGAAATACACAACCTCTGTTCAGCAGTAACTGGGGAGCGTTCATTCAAAGGACTGTCTAACATCAGATAACTGCAGTAAGCTGGGATGTTTTATTCACTAGGGTCATGCCTTTTATTACCAACAGCCCGAGTTTTTCCCTCCCGATTTTTTATATTTAGGAGAAAAAGTACAGTAGGCTGAGAAGAGTGCTATGAAGAAGAAAACTGAACAAACCTCACTACAAAGACTAGCTGTTCATATGAATATACACATTCACATGCAAATAAGGACAGTCAATACTCTTTTTTGTTTGCTGTAAACTTGATATCAGTTTTTCTCTGTTTCAGCTAGTCCTGTCATCCAGTCAGGGTGCAGGGTAAGTATTGCATGAGCTAGACAATCAAATCCAAACCCAAGTCACAAAAAGCTACTCATCAGAGCATACAGCTCAGGATTCATTTCCTTAAATCACTGGGCAAGTATTTGTAAATAAGGAACACACTTGCAATTGTCAGAACCTGCTAAGAAATAGGAAGAGACCACTAAATCAAATCATTTACTGAAAAAAAAAAAATTGATTCAGCAGCTCTAATAATGACAAAGATGACCTTTGCCAGTTCTCAGGTGGATTTGAATTCTAAACCCTAAATAAAGACTGCTTCAGTTCTAGCAGCTAGAAAAGAGGAGCACAAAGTCTGGAAACCAATATTCATTAATTGCTTCAGACTTGCTCTTTATCTCTAGGAATTTACTAGACCTGCGCACCCATAGCCACCTACACAGCAGATACAGTAATGATTATCCACCTGGCATAGGGACAGGGGTGAGATTTATCTCGTTAGTGTATGGAGATTGCTACAGGGACAACTTGATAAAGATGTTAGCATAAATGAAAACTGCTGCTGTTTACTGTATTCAAAAAAATACCTTTGAGTTGCTTAACTACTGAATGGGGTAAATAGTTCAATGTGGCTTTAGATGTCTCTGCCAACAACTCGGTGAGGCATGATTCTTATCATCAACCTGTCTTCATCACGCAGGATCTCCTTTGGTAAAAGAAGAAAGGGAGGAGTCTATAGAAGCTATTCGGAACAGAGTTGACTGCATTCTTGGTCATGAATAGACTGCCTGAAAAATACACTTTTGTCTATTCTCAAAACCACATAGGGTTAACATATGGTTTGTTCCCCAAAGAACAGATGTGAATATACCTCAGCCAACATGATGCTTATGAACCATTCATTTTGAGCATCCTCCATTCAAGACCTGTGAAGTATGACTTATATACTACAGTCATATAAGTAGACTATATGTAGATCCTGAATGAATGAACTTTAAATCTCGAGTTTGTGTTTAATTTTAATTTCTGACAGAAGAGCAAAGAAATCCAGGCAGTAAACCTCTCATTTACCTCAGAATACAGCTATTTTTGTGAGAACAGTGAACCTCTACCTACTAAGTGTGACAGAAAATGTCCGAAAACAGTGAAGAGGAAAGGTACAACACTGCAACTGCCTCAAACAGTCCTTTAGAGATTGACTAAGCATGTAGGATTTCACTAGTTCTACTTGGAAACACCGACATTAAATACATATTCTGTATTTTGCGTTTCTGAGGGGTCTACAAGATTAATTTTCCCCTCCTTCTTTTAGCTTTACAAAAATAATCAACCCATCTACCTCACTCCTCCTGTAAGCCTTTTTGTCTCCCTTTCTCTCATTCACTGTCACTTTACAAAGCACACAGCGTACACAGGTATGGCTGTGGGCTGCGAAGCCTGGTAAACTGGCAGCCTGGTTTAAAATTCTCCCTTCCACCAAAGCACGTTTTTAGTAAGACGAAATCAAGCAGAAGTAAACGGACCACATCTGAGCAACTCAGGGTTACATGCAGATATTTCAGAAGTCTACATCCAGGGAAGGAAGGGGAAAAAAAAAAAAAAAAAAAAAAAAAAAAAAAAAAAAAACCCAGGGAAAAAGGAAACAGAGAGGACGTTGTCAGAGCTCAGAAGCAAACGGAATGGAGGAGAGGGTTTGCAGATACTTTAATGCAGCGTAGGATGGCACTGCAAAGCCATGCCCCATATCAGCACAGTCTGCCTCGATTTAAAAGCAGGCAATGTTCACATTGCCAGAGCAGAAAATGTCCTTTTTCATGGGAAAAGCAATTGTTGATGCTGGCAATTGACTGAGGCTTCCAGCCAAGGGTTTAACATGGCAGCATTCTTTTGCCTTAAGTGGATTCTTGGACCCCTACTCTGTTGCAAAAGAGGTCCGCGTGGAATATGTGCTCTCCAGCCTAAAAATGGAGTTCTCCTCCCTCCTCCAGCACAGGCAGTACCACAGACTCTTGCTTAGCTGGTCTAACAGCTGGGATACAGCATAGGTCCCCACCAGAATTTGATCACCTGAAATGAAAGTGTTAACATGTACTTGGAAGACAGGCTGGTATTTTGTTATCTTTTTGCATAGTGAATTCTTAGTTATGAACTGAAGGCACTACAGGGAAGGAAAAGGCCACTTGGCCTAATAAACTTTCCCCCTTTGGGGTTAGCTGAACACCACCTCCTTCAATCCCCCCTCCTCTCTCTGCAGAAATAAAATATGTCTCCTTTCCTCCTGAACTCATTTATAAAAGCTTGATTTAAGGGCCTAACTTGGCAACATGTTCCATATGTCTGTTATTCTAGGAGCATGCAGGCAATGGGCCAAACACAGAGCTCGTGCAATGGGCACAATTCTCCCTGCTAGCTATACGAGTTGTACCCGCCTTTGCCTGGGTTTAATTTGCTCCAGCTTGCCTATGGTTACAGAAGAGGGCTGGGGACGAGGAAAGCTGAGTTGCATTCCCAGCTCTGCCAGAGGCTTGCCGTGAGACCTAAGGGAAAACAATCTCTTGGCTTTGTTCTGCCTCAGTTTACACAGGCTCTGAGCTACTCATCCCCTCCAAGGGAGCTCTGTGAAGCTTAATTAATAATGGCAACTACTAAGTCCATCAGAAGACAGGCAAGAAATACCATGCAGACTGTAAGCAAGGGGTCAGTATCAAAACCAGGGCACCTACATAAAAAAACCTCTGCCTCACAGAGACTTATTAGAAAGGATGAGTATTTAAAATCAAATTAAGTTCTGGTCCAAATTCTGCAGACTTTGACTTTACAAACACAAACTGTTCCAGTGAAATCTAAGAGAATATTAACATGAATAGAAATATGCATGAAGGTGTTTACAGGAGCAGGCTCTGCATGACTGATTCTGACTACACAGAAGAGTAATTACAGAAATCAAGTTGGTAGGATCATATCCCAAGAACAAAACTGGGTAGCAGTGTGTTTACTAGTAGCTTTTTGTTCCTGTCATTATTGCAAAAAGCAAAGAGCAGCTAAAAACTTTGCCACCAGGAATTTCAGAACCAGACAGGACTGATCCTTTCCCCCAGCTTATCAATTCAGATGATGTTCTCTTATAAAGGATTTCACGTAAAAAAGTAGGACTGTTTCGACACTGCAGTTATACCAGAGCCTGCTCCTTTTTCACTAATATGAGACTCCTCAGATACGTCCCCCTCACCATGAAGAAGCCATCAAGAGAGAAGCAACCGTGCTGCGCAACTCCTCTCCTGATGACCCCACTGCTAGACAGCCCTGTGGCCACCTTTAACAGAGCTGCCAATGACCCATGCCTGTGCCTGGAAACACGTGTAACATCAGCGCTCCAGCTATACCACATTTCCCTGGTAAGAGTGGCACGATGGTAAGGAGATGAGGTCAGGCCCCAATTTTCAAACTTCACAGACAGCTGAAAGTATGAAAATGAAGAGTTTTGCCCAGCTACAAGTTTGCTTTGCACCCTGCCACGTAAGCGAAAAAATGTTTGCCCAGGTCCAGCATTGCTCTGTTTTGCATACTGTGCCCTGTCTCCCCTTGCAGGGGGACCACATCCATCATCACTGCTTGGTTTGGCAGCACCCCTCCTCAGGTACTGGGATTTCTCTGTCTACCTTGTGGCACTGGCAAGCAGTAAAGCGGTGTTTGGAGAACGCCACCCCGCTCGCTGTCACGTTCATTCACTGTGTGGTGAAGTCAAACCCATTGTGAACGGACTAAAAATCATCTCAACTGTCAGCAGAGGGATTTACACAACTTGCTTCTTTTCCTCGAAGAGTGACTGCAGTGTGAAAACATGCTGTTCAGCCAGTAGCAGCATTAGCTGTTTTCAAACATAGTAAGCTGGAGGAAGGGGGGAGCTTAAAGAACAGAAAAAAAAAAAAAGTTCTATAAAGAATTTCTTTTAGGTGAAGCCAAATAGACATTTACTGTAAATCAAATAGACCGGTTTGCCCCCTCTTTTTTTTTTTTTTTTTTTTTTTCCTTGCGCCCCTCCCTAGAATCCCTCCCCACAGGTGGCAGATATTAGACCCCGCACACCTCCGGCAGATGCAGCGGTCCATCACCGGCGGTCTCAGACTGCCCTCTACAGTCTACTCAACCGAGCAGCTCTGCAGCTGATCTCCAAGCTAAAGACCTGCCAAATCTGTCAGAACTTGTGACATATTAAAGATACCAGAGTGTCACATACCAAGCAGATAAGCCAGTAATAGTGAGCCATCCGCTCGGGGAAACGGATGGCTCAGAGAGGGTCTCTCCACTTGGACTTCTCTAGTACAAGAGATGATCCTGCAATCATTATGCATTACTGTTTCTTCTGCTGACTGATTCCTCCGTCATCCTTAGAAAGGCTGGGGAACAGTGTAGATTACAGCTAAGCTCAGCAAAGGAAAATCCCTGAGAAGAAATGAGTCACCTCCTCACCACCCACTCCCACACCTGCACCCTTTTGACATGTCTTTTTCTGCACCTGCCTTGGACACAAGCACAGCTCACATTTTCAAGCAAGTATTTCTACCATCCCAAATTACACTCCAAAGTATCTTCAGGATAAAGTTTTTTTTTAAGAGACGGCAAATGTTTTCCCTGACCTTTAATGCTGGTGACTTTCAGAAGCTATTACCGTGTCCCCTGATATTCCCTCCCCCATGATTTCTTTCTGTAGCACGAGGTTATTGCTAGGTGGCAAAGAGGGATGGTGGCAGATAAGAGAGGAAAGATGCCTGTTGATTTTTCATTTTTAAACAGAAGGGAAATGACCACATACCCTGCAACACAGACATTGCAGGAAACAAAATGTCCCATAACGGGGACTCGTGGAGATTAAGCGAGAAGAAAAGCCTGTAAAACCAAGCCCATGTATCACAGCCCATAGGCAAAAGAAGAAAAAAATCCCAACATGTGTGTGTATAAATATACACACCATGTCTTCATTAAACCCAGATAAAGTTTGTACACCTTCCCCATGGTGGCTGGCAAGAGCTTGTGTCCCAGAAGAATGGCTTTAATCTCATTTCATACTCAATAATATAGTGCCAGATGTTCTTGGAAATCTATTTTGCCCCTGTACATTGTGCAATTAACCTTTCGGTTTCCCAGAGATCAAATTAGAGCTGTGGAAATGTTTCCAAACCTCTCTCCTAACGAGAGAAGCATGGGGTGTTTGAACCAACTGCTGAGCCATTTTCCCAGCCCTCTGCTCCTTTGGACATGCCAGGAAGGATGTCAGGCCAGCTACAGATGCCATTGTTTCACTTGCAGGGGAGAAACATATAAATAGTCCAGGCTAAAAGTATTTTATCAAGTTTCTGAGGTTGGAGCTTGATTACAAGCAGTGCAACTTAAAGAACTCCATTTCCTTTGATTACAGAAATTTCCTACAAATTATGGGCATATTTTTCCACAAGGAAATGGAAAGCGTAGCATTTCATCCAGAGGTATTCGTTACACTCACAGCTCTATGTGGCACTAACAGGCAAGGATGGTGGTAAACCCATGGCCAGCAAATTGACAACTGGTCCAGAAAGCAGATTTTTCTGGGTAAACATATATGTCTGTGCAAAGCTCTGCTGATACCAGGTCACACAGATGTGACAGTACAGGTTTACTCCTAAGACCAATGCCTAACTTGGGACAAGTAATTTATCACATGGATGGCCACATCCCAGGTGCAGAGACACAGCTTTTTACCTGTCCAGTTAACTCAGCGTCCACTCAAGAGTCTGAATGCACTTGGGGCTAGCTGGACTCTGATTTCAGTACCACCCAGGCCTTTTTAAACTCTGGAGTCACTTTTGCATCCTATTTCTAAGCATGAAATTACAAGTAAGCTGCTGGAAATCATAAATGTGAGCAAAAGGGTTAAAAATTAAATGCAAGAAGTTTTCCTGTAGTGCCCAGGATCAAACATGGAACCTGACATATGAGATATTTAAAAGACCCTTGACAAGTAATTCTTAGGCAACGCAACACATTAAATCTATCATCTCCTTAATTCCATCACCTGGCATTTGCAGCTAGCCACAGGAAAAACTAGAAAGCAAACAGAAAGGTAGCAGTAGATCAAGAACATGTAAAAAGCTGCTTGGTCTTAGGGTTTTGTTTACTCATAGGTATTGACAGGGCATTATCCCCATAGCTTGAGAGACGGAAAAGTGTTTGTTTGTGTTAGCAAACATCTGTCGGTTCTAAAATATTGACATAGCAGAACCTCAATGTTTTAGTTCAGAACTTTCACTGTAGGACACATCAACAGAGTATCATCTATGCATTAAGTAGAAACACAAAATTGTAATTTGAAATTTAGCTCAAAACCACAGTAAGCTAGATAAAATAGAAGAGCCTGAGCAGGAGAAAACTTTAACTTTTCAATTACAAGATGGCTTTGAGGCATGTGTGCCCGTGTTTATTTATGAAGCTGCTACTATTGTTTTAATGTAAACAGGATTCAAAGTCCACTGGCAGCTAGGAGGGGCCAGGCAAAATGATTTCAAAGAAAGCTCCTTAGAAAAGTGCTGTTCTATTCATGGAAGCAGTTCCTGTATCATGACTGAAGTGCTATTGAAAAAATAAACAAATATTTTTATTACAAGATAATAAAAGGGCTTGAATAGAAAAGCTGGCCAGATATGAAAACAAACTTTCACATATAAGGGCTTTTGATACACATGATTTACTCTGATGACAACAGGCCACGCTGAGAAGTGCTGAAAGCTTATTAATACTATACAAAAGACTTTTGTTTATCATTTGCCGGACTGCATGGGAGTTGCAATAAGCAAGCAGCAACATGGCTGGTGTCCTGTCTTTAGAGCTGCATAATGAGGGCAGATTTAGAAAATACTGCTGGAGCAAACCTCCGAAATAAAGCCTGCTTTCAAAGTCAAAGGATAGTGGTGCTAATGTTACAAGCACAGCTCAGAGGTTTAGAGCTTTGAAGGTTCAGCTCAGCACCCAAAAGATTTGATTTTCATTTCAACCCCAGGGGAAACGTAACATTTCCGAGTTAGGAGCCCAGGAGTATTGATGCAGTGCTGCATACACCTTTCTTCCTCTCACACTCCTGAGGCAGAGTTCAGTACCAAGTGATTTTTGTTTGAGATCCCAAAGAGCCCAGTTTTAACCAACAAAGATGAAGCCACTGCAGGGAGAACATAACACGAGCCTCTCACGTCAAAACTGTGGAAACAGGTCTCCAAGATTTCCGTGTCTGCCCAACATATATCCCTCCTCAGCCATCTCATGGGCTATAAACCCCAAATGGGCACAGAAAAAGGACAATGTCTTGGTGCTTGCCATCCTAGCTCTGGTCTCAGGGGTGTTTTCGTCCATCTCCCATAAACACCAGTTGCAGGAAGGGACATCAGTAAGTTTCTATTAGGGGGGGAAATAAAAAATCTAGGACCAAGGGCCACTGCCTGCATTGAGATTTCTGTAAAATACTGATAACAGAACTCTACAACCCCTTGGCTCCTGTGGGAGAATGACATTAGCCTACACACTGCAGTGCTCACTGCAGACCTCAAAGCCACAAGAACTTAATCTCATTTCATATTTGATAAAGCACTCAATAGGAATAGGGAGCCTTTTCAATGACAGCACTGGTGATAAAATACAGTATTACTTCCCCACACCTTTCCCAGGTGGACGTCACTCAATCAGCAATATTGGGCACCGGAAATCCTCACTGGTACCAACATTGCTTATGGTCAGGCAAGTAGGAAGGATCTTCGCTGCCCCTCTTTTTGTCTGCTAAAGAGGATCCCCAGCTCAGGGCTTTTAGAGCACTTTCCCTGAGCTGAAGGACTCACAATGTTTAGTCACAGAGTATTAGTCACAGCAACAATTTAGTGACAAATTATTTCTTTTCTTGACAGATAAAGTCATGTGCAGGGCTTTAAAGGGGAAAAAAAAACCCAACAAGTAAAAATTATCTTCAAAAAGTCACTGTTTTCATTAAAAGCTTTAGCTTCCATTTTTTTCAGCAGATCTTAAAAAAAGCTGCCTAATACAAAATACCAGCTCTCCTAGCCAGGCTCCTGGAAGGTTTCCACCTAATTGTGCCACAGGCTGAAGCTAGTCCTCGAAACATCTCCTAGCTAACGCACTGGACCTCTGGGCAGAAGCCTGCCCGAGGCCATCCTGCCAGCCAGCACCATCCAACTCACCATTCAGAAGCTTGGAGTCACCTCCCAGAAGAAGCCAAGATGCCTACAACATGAAAACTGAGTAGTCCTTTTTCAAACAACAGCTAAGGCATGGCAAAATACTAGCAGGTTTTTCTGCTCACAGCAATACATATGTCAACATCTAAGAACATAATAAACATTTCAAAGGGAGAGGAGGACAACAAATAATTGAAAAAGACAGAAAATGACCATATTATGTGTAAAATGTGAAATAATGCTGTGCCTATGGCCACTGCTACATCCTGTCATGCAAGAAGCCCAAACTGGGTTTTGTAGGGGGTCCCCTACCCAAAACTGCCCTATAAGGGAAAGCCATGTCTCTGTGTGTCTTCCAGCTGGTGCAGAAGCAGCAATAAGGTAAGCAGGAGAAATTCAGATCTTGCCATGAATGTGGTGGGCCTCATTAACTGAAGATGCAGAGCTATAAATGATATGTGAATGACTATTCGGAAATGCCATGACACTAAGATTGGGTAGACTTTTTGCAAGAGCTGAGAAACTTCCAGTAAGAGCTGGATCCAAAATCTGCTGCCATTTAATAGAAATATTTCTATTAGTTTCAGTGGCCATGGTATCAGCTAAAGGAAAGTATTCATTAATAAATGAAATGCAGATGAGTTTAATCACAAGATTTTACCATCTACTTGAGAAATACATATTTGTACGAAGATCCAAGATACCTGACTGACTGCTCCTACACTAGAATGCCCAGAGAATACAATGGTGGGTTTCAAAGTTATTTAAAAAAATTTGAAATCAAATACTGTCAAGTTGATAAACCCCTTGTGCGTGGGTCCTTTTAAGAAATCTCTGCCTTAACAGGTCAGATTCAGCCCAAACAGCATACACAATGGAGATACATTTGCAGATATATTCAGAGTACAACAGAAAAGCCCCATGCTCTTCCTCCTTACACAGGAAATTATTAAAATGTGGAACAAATTATTTCTATGTAAATTATGTAAAACATTGAAGGATAGTCTAGAGGGAAGAAAGGAGGAAAGAACACCCATTTGCACATGCTTCAGTACTGGGGCTGCTGGAGCTGCACATGGATGACAAAAAGCAGACAGTAGCGGCTCCAAACAGCACAGTACGAACACTTGTGGTGTGTTTGAAACTTCTGGACTCAGTGGGCTTTTTCTTCTGTATCTGACCTCCATATCAGCATTCAGCATGTCACATCAGTAACCACGCATGATCATCACTGTTTCTGCTGTTCACCATGCAGGACATGCTTGTGCCACTCAGGTCTTGTCAGGTCAGACCACTTGTGACTCAGGTCTCTGGCAGACAGACTCTGCCAGACCTAGAGGGAGCAGCTTCAGGCATTTCTACCCCAGCCCCAGGTCAGGGCCAAGCTCCTGTGCTACCAAGACAGTGGCCCCAGACTTGTCTCAGGGTCTCAGCTGCTGCCAGCCACACCTGGGCACACCATCTCAAAGCCTCAAGGATGAGAGGTTTGTGCCACGGCACAAGGCTGCAAGCTAGGGCAACGGAAGTAGCATTAAGCATCCTGGTTTAGCACTCTGGAAACGATGGGGACATCCTGTGCAGGTGATACCCTTGGCAGTAAGGTTTTAAAGCATTGCTGCTAAATTCACTGAGACCCAGCTTCTAGACCCGTACATCTTAGGGTCGCTATTTGTCCTTAAATAGAATTCGACCTGTAATTAACAGTTCTGCTCCATGAATTATGCCTGTTTTATTTGTCCACAGATGGGTTACACAGACATCACTCAACATTACTATTATTTATATCCTGGCGATTCAAACAGTTCCCATCAAGATCCCTGACTGCAGCTGGTTAGTAGCAGATCTTTGCAAATGTTTGATGTTGGAAGTCTGACCAATTTTGACTGAATGTGGATACTCAGATTAAGGATTTGAAATTTCCTCCCTTTGAGTAACTTCTGATATTCTTTTAAATTTGCTGTTTCTGGGAATATTTGGCCAAACTCATCTTCTGGTCTGAACATTCTTCTGAAGTGAATATAAAAGGGACAAAAACTAATGTAATTTGGAAATTCAGGTAAGTATTTGTAGATTATTTATCTGAGTTTAAATTATTCCTAAGAATGATATTATTTGTTCTGGTTTGATCATAAAGAAGTTCTGTGACCTTCAAGCAAAAGGAAACAAGAAAGTGAAATATTTGCATCAACTACAGTCATTCAGTAAACTAGCACACTGAATTGGTATTTTATCAACTTGCTTTTTGTTGGGACTTTTTATTTTTCTTTCATTTCTCACAATGCCAATCGAAAATAAACTGAAAATAAACTGTGTAAAGAAGAAACATATGTACAATCAGCTTTTGGTTATCCATAGATGAAGTCTTTAGACAGGGGGCCAGGAGAGTAGAGATGCTGTAGGTGGTTCCTTGTGACCTGAAATCAGTCTGGAAGCACTCTCTGTGCTCACCTACAGCCAAGTTATGCAGATTTACCAGCTCAGGCCAATAATACTGGACCTCTGCAGTCTGTCTCAATGATATTCCTTTTCTCAGTTACATTATTGCTGTAAGCGCGTCCTGATAGCTGAAGTTCCACATATATTGCACTGCATACCATTTTTCTTTATGTAGGTTTCCAGCTCTCTCCTGCCCATTGCCCCTGCGAACCAAAAGTTGAGCACACCTTGCTGGAGTGCCTTTGGTACTTCAGAATTTCACTACATTTCATACATTTGAATTTACATACAAGGAAACTAACTAAAGATTCAAAGATGCTGCTGAGAGCATCCTAGACCACAGATCTAAGGGAGGTTCCAAAAAAACCACTACAATACCACTTTTGTTAGTTATGACTGAAAAATCCTGCCTAGGCTCCAGCTGCACAAGTAGCACAATCGCTTCACATGTGACCTGAGTCCAATGTAAGGCCCGGGAGAAAAACCAGCTCCAACAGGAACACATTTGAAGTCAGCTGAGTTTTGTCTGTCCTAAAAGCCATGAATCTGACTTAAATATGATTTGGGCTCAAAGTATAAAGCTGGAAGCCCATCCTTTTATGTCTTTCTACTCCTTTCCAAAGAACCACTTGAGTATTTGTTACACTTCCTTTGTATTTGTCCTGGGATGGCAGTTTACCAAATTCTCATCCATTTCCTGAGTAAGTGCATCCACTTCCTAATTAAGAGAAATACACTTTCTTATCCTCAGCAAAACAGAAACAGCCACACTCCTTCAGGACAACCCAGTATTTTTTTGCTTTAAGCATGTACCCTGCACGTTGGATTCTAACCCAAAACAGTATTACTCTTCCCATTTGTGCTGCTCCAGCTGTTCCCTGAGCTTGCTGTTCCCTGAAGGAAGCCAGGGCATGGTATAAACTTGTACAATTGCACCAATTCTGCAGGAGTGCCACAAATGTATAGTGACTAGGGATGTGGCCTAGTATTTTCCAGCTACTTACTGAGAGCAGAAAGGCAACGCAGCCCCTTACAGCTGGAAGGCAAAGGAGTCACAGCTTTGCATGATTCTTGACCCTTTCAGCAAGCTGACAATACAAGCAGGGCTGGCTTCCAGATACTACCGCAGTGCCTCATGCCACATCACACTCAGACCTGGCGAGGTGCATGAACAAGGCTCCTCCTGAACCTCAGCCGCTGCACCACCTCCTGGGACACAATCGAGAATTTGGCAAAGCCGCTACATGCTTGGCCTATCCACACTGTAGCACATCCATGCGATGGGAGAACACAGCACAAAACTAAAGTACCTAAAGTACCTAAAACCCATACTGGAGACAGGGCTTGTGCCCAAGCTATTTTGACAGTGCAGGCTCAACAGAGAGTTTAGGCAGAACTGTAAGTTCATTAAGAATTATCACCCTTATTAGGTGATAAGAGATCTGTGTTATCACAAAATTAATTAAACAATTAAATCTTCTTTCAGTATACATTTCTGCAAATCAAAAGCAATGCCCAGACTTTACACCAATACCCTCCGGTTCTATCAGCTCATGTTTCCGGCATCAATTAGTGACTACGGAATGGGAATCTCCTCCAACTTAAAAAACAAACAAACAAAAAAAGGCCATGCCTTTCTGAAGTGCTGCGTATTCACTCTCTGAAAATAAGCGAGGCCCTTTAAGAAGGACCATTTGAAAGTTGAACCACAGTCACTGCTGAAAACACAGGCCCTTATATTTAGCATAGTGTTAGTTGAGTTCCCACTTGCTTCTTGAGAAGGACGTAACCTCGTCTGTGCCTTGGCAGTGGTGTCATGTCAACCTGGCAGTAGCCAAGGAGAACGCAGTGATCTACAAGAAACTCCATCTTTCAGAGGTTGAACAACAGACTGGACTTCTTACAAGACTTAAGCTGCAAAGTGTTAATTATATCATCTTCGCGTTTGCCATTATTAGGACTGCAGGGTACTCAATTAGCTCCTTTTTTCCTTTTTATTTAATGGCATTACAGTATGATTGGTAACACAGACATCCCCACTGGCTGCATGGGTTGCACTTATGCCGCATGAAAACCAGAAAATTTGTAACATAAAATCTGGCCCTTTGCCAGATTTCTACAGGGCATTAGTAACAAACTGGTGAAGCTCATTAAAAAAAAAGAGAGAGAAACCTATAACCATTAAAAGTCCATTAAGCAGCATGTCATTTTGTAAAGCTAAATAGCCCACAGTAATCAAAAGCATATGAACCCCAGCTGGGTTACCCAGCAAATTGTTTCTATTTAGGGGGGAGAATTCATCAAGAAAGATTGTTCTTAGGATTGGGTTGATTTTTCTCCTTCAGTTGCTGGCTCCATGTCCCATTATAATTACAGTGATTGATGCACCTTGCAGACAAAGGTGAAGAGTGACCAGGATAGCCCGAACATCTGCTCAATGCAAGCCACTGCTAATGTGGAAACTCTGCAGAAAGGCACGTCACTTACAGTTAGCCCACCACCACTGACCAGCTACACAGGAAGCAACTTCTTTCCCATTTTCCTCCTCACCGACATCGTACAAGAGTTATAAATCAGCGTCTCCCATCCCTGCTCCCAAAGTAAAATGAGAGAAGTCATTTTTGCTGATGGATTGTCAACCAAGAAGGAAAACAAAAAGCAATCAAAACAAACAAAAGAAAAACACCACAGAGGATGAGTCTTTAGTAATGGTAATTACTACACACCTCCTCTTTTAGTGACAAGAGACACAGTCACCTTTTCCCTGAATAAATGAGCAACACCTATAACTCTCTGCTTCAAGCAAGATAGCACAGAAAGCAGCATAACGCCATGAACTAGGCATCTGTGGTTTGGGCCCCCTGCACCTGATTTGCTTTGGTACCTCTGTAGGTACCTTTAAAAAACTGGTCCTTACATCTTAATTCACCAAGGCATGGCAGTACGCACCTAGACACAAGCATGTTCCAGTGAGACTGTTAAGGTTCTTAATCCAGTATCATCTAATAGCTTGATGCAGTGGGACTGCAAGTTCTCTCTGCTCCCAACTGTATCACAGAAATAACTCCCCTGTACATAATTTAAAGCCAGATGACTGCCCAAACTAAAAGGGAAGAAATTAATCTATCAAATGACACAGTTCTGCCACATCTTCCATTTTCATATGGGCTCTTCAAAACTTTATTCAAGGCTTTTAAAGCAGATGCTTTATTGAAACCACTTCATTTTACATTATTGGGGTGGGGGATGCAAGGTAATTAGAAGTCTCATTGAACTGATAATTCCAGTTGACCTGCCCAAGTGCACAAGAAGAGCACACTACCGCTTTATATGCAAAGTCTTTTGGAGAAGCAGGACTCAGACCTTTGATCTATCCCAGGAACTTACACTCCTAACTCTCTTGGAAGAGGCAGCAGTATGGAAATTGTTACTTTATGGAAAGTCCACAAAACTCAAAGCCAAAACTCCAGCCTCTCCATTCTGGAGAGTCACGGTGTCCCTGAATGTTTTTACAAGAGATTTTTTAGGGCACCCAAAGGGCCTGCAATCATCCAATGGCTGAAATACGTCATCTCTATCTAAAGATGAATTTGAGAATCTGCAGCATAGGTTTCAAATCTGTAGCTTCTTTGTAAAGAAGCATATGCAGCCCTTTAAGCACTGTGTTTATTTTCACAGGACATCTCAGTCAAGCTGGACAGCTTATTTACAGTGGAAGTCTGCTGCTGAAGCAGAGCTTTAGATGTTACATAGCTGAACCGACAATACTAAAGTACAGCAGAGAATCATCGAAGAGCTAAATTTCTTCCAGCACATTTCCCATTGCAAGTAACAGGATGCAAAAGGAAAAATCAGATGACATCCTAAGATCATGACACTCCAATTGCATGTTTCAACTGCTGGATGTGTCCATTGTAAAGCACACACAGACAATGTTCCTCAAATGGGCACTTATTAACACTGGGTTGTGGTTCAGAATTGACAAGAAATAAAGCCATGCAAGAGAGTCACTTGCTCCTCAGTTCTTTGGGGCCTGATAGTATGCAGACAGACCTGACAGAATTACAGTTTTTAGTATTGGGGGGGAAAAAAAGAAGAAAAAAAAAAAAACCCAGAAAATAAAACCCAAACCACACTCTAAGGTTAGAAGTGGTCATTTTTAGTCAACCATTTCTATCCATTACAGGGCTACCTACACAAGTGCTTACGTCTGCTTTGTAAAGATGGCACAAAACCCGACTGCCTTGCCAATGCCTTGACACATCCTTTCAAAGCTTGAACAAAACCCAAAGTGTTCCAAACAACCCTGGCTTTCATGTTTGTTTCATAAAATCATCCTCTGACAAAACAAATGGTTCCTTCAGCAGGACTGCTGCTTTGTTTCCAATGGATTACAGCCCTGGCACACACCCCCAGGGCCCACAGCCCCCCTGCAGCCCCCATTTCCACTCAAGTTTTCACCAAAGCCCTGGAAGCCTCACTCCCTGTGTCAAATTAGTGGGGTGATCCGTTCAAAAGGTGATAGGGAGGGACTTGCACAAACACAGATAGAAGGACAGCTCAATCACAAACCTTATTTTCATAATGAAACAGAACAACGGAAGTATCCTCTATTTTGGCCTACAGAATGTGAAGTTTTGCAGTCTATTTTATTAGATATTGAGGGAGATGGTAACTAAGCTGTAAAAACTGCAATGAATGACACTAAACTGCTTAAAAGACTGTAGAAAGCACACACATTTATGCATGTGTATCTGAATAACCCAGATTTTTTTGCATCTGCAAAGCTGCAGTGGGAATTTCATGACTATAGGTCCCCTTATAGCAACTTGACTTACTGAGGAAAAAAAAATACACACACAAAAGAAAAGATGATATTCAACAGGACAAGTATAAGGTAGGCAGGAATAACAAGCTGCAAAAATAAAGGGTGATCAACTGTCGGGTAGCACATCTTCAGAGAGGGCTGCAGCTGATCCTGAGTGGGACACGCTAATGCCCCTGGAAAAAAGGAATACTTTTTACTGAGATTAATAAATGGAAATATAGCTTCTAAGATACCTAAAGCAATCTTCCTGTTATATCCATGGTTAGATCTTAGATGCACAGTGGGTCAAGTTTTGAGCCCTGCATCTTAAAAAAGATGTAGATCAATTGAAGAGAAGGCAGAAATTATTCAGCCTAAAAGAGCAGAATATTCAGGGGACGTGTCATAACATTTTCAAGTCCATGGTATGTTACTGCAAAGAAGAGGGAATCATTTGTCACTATATCTTCAGAGCAGGATAACAACCAGTGGGCTTATACCACAGCAAGAAAATTTCAGGCTGGCACTTATTACACAGTAATAAGAATAGCTAAGTGCAAGAACAGAAGGCTCAAGGAAGCCGCAGGGCAGCTGCTCCCGAGATCTTTCAAGAGGAGGTTAGACAGACATGCCAGGTGTGACACGGTTTTTGTTCATCCTGCTCTGAGGTAAGGAGACACATAGATAACCTCCTGCAGCGCTGCCCACCCCTACTTACCAGCTTTAGTATGAAATCAGTCAGAGAAAATGAACACAGAAACTACTTTTGAAATACTCTTCCCCCTTCTCTATTTTTTTTCAACAATTTATCACCTCCAGAATGGCTTATTTCAACTTTAATCTGAGTGTTGGCCAAAGCTGAATATTTCATTTGAACTGAACTGACTTCTCTTCCTCCTTGCACAGGATGAAGCCAAGACAGCTTGTGGTATAAAACAAATGCTACAGCCAAATTAGGCCTACAATACACAGAAGCTAGTTCTGCAGATGTGATGCAAGATTACACATAAGTCATTCTGTTGGACTTGCAGAAAGGCATTGGTATCTTTGCAAGACTGGAAACATGATTTCTGCTTCCTCTAACAGCACACAAATGGGTTCCCCAAGCTCATTTGAATTCTGTACATAATCAAGACGTAGCCCACAGCTCCACTGATTTGTGAGTTTTATGTTCCGTAGTTGAATTTACCTCTAGGGGTTTGTCACCTAATTCATTGAACAAGCAGAGATTTTAAGATAAATCTGGAAAAAATATAGAAGAAAATAAACCTGCTATCTCAATGCAGAAAGAGAAAATACTAGTAAGGGAAAGTGGAACAATCAAATAAGAAGGAACCAAACCAGATAATAATATTCTCAGCTAATAATAATAAAAAAAAGATAAAAAGGGAAGCATCAGACAGAGATTTTACATGAGCACCCTAAATCAAACAGGGCTGATATTAAGGGATTATTTAAACAAGTCAGGAGAAGTTAGCACCAGTTAATGACGAGTTTGTTAGCTAACAGGCTGTTAACACTCAAACAAACTGGTCATTAAATGTGGTTACTACTTATTTTAATGGAAATTTATTAGAACCTTTATTTAAAGGTTTAATGGGAGGGAGAACCTCAGCATGCACACCTGGAGTCCCACAAATCCAAACACCACAGACGTCAAGCTGCTTTGCCTGGATTTGAAACAAAAAATAGAAACAAACCTTTCCCAGCATCAATGACCGCCTTTTCTCTAGCAATAGGATATTAGGTGAGTTCAGATTCTCTGATAGCTTCATGTTTAACAAGAACCACTTGAATCTTCATTACTTTGTAGTGTCATTATGGTAAGTGGTTCTGATCTGTGTCCTTTAGAAGCCCACTGAAAATCTCATTATTAGACGAAAGTTTGATAAAGCTCTTAATGTTGCCTCTCATGCATCTTCATCCCCTTGGAGTTTAGCAGGGAAAAAAAGGGGGAAAATAAAAACAGAAATAGCAAGGTACTAAAGGGGAAATAGAAGCAATAAAAACTTCAAAATTTTTAGGTTCATTTCCATGACAAGTTAAAAACCACCAACTTGCTCAGGAAAAAAAATAAAAATGTAAGATTGGCTACTGGTACACCCTGTCAAAAAGATACACGGTTATAAGGAGAGAAACCATAGTCCACTGGAAAAAAAGCACTGGACTAGACCTGGGGAGACAATTATACTCCTAACTCTGCAACTGACTGACCTCAAATTACTTCATCATTTCCAGCATCCTCCCCTGTCATTTTGCTTATTTAGTTTAAACTGTCTTTCACCATAGAGACGGAACTACTGAAGGGACTATATTAGTGTTCCCAACTTCCTCTGTGCTCATGGATACAGAGAAAACCGATCAGAGTAGGAGAAATAATATCCTACAAACTGCAGACAGACTGGGAAAGGATATGAAAGAGGGTTTAGGAGCAGTAAAAATATCTGAAAAATCTGATTCAGATAAAGACCCTAACTTAAAATTCTGTCACCCAGCCAGCCTCTGGAAGAGCATACCTCTCCACTGGTCACAGAGGGACCCACAGATTTACCTCAAATGTGAGGCCTGAAATCAAAAGGTGTACTAACACCCATTATAGGCTTCTGCAGTGCATCAGAACACCAAACGTCCAAAAGCTCAGATGTGGTCTCTAAGCAGATTACATGCTAAGTGTCCATCTCCTTGTCACAGCTTTTTCACCTATATAACTCCCAGTTTCTGCAGCATCTCTCCTGATTACCAGGGAAGAAAACTGAAGGGGGGAAACTTGTAAGCAGGCCTGAAAGGTGACTACTTCCAACGTGGCCACACATTTTTCTGAGTAAGCAACACAAGGCACTTGGGATCTGGTTTGCAGCAGAGCTGAGCATTCACAGCTCCAATTAAAGTCCCTAGCTGCGCTGGGCACTCACAACTCTGAAAAAAAGCTAAGGCTGTTGGAGAGGACAGGATCTGATTACTGGACATGCTCAATCCCTATGAGGCTCTTCAGAAATCCCTGGCTGGAGCCAAGAAGCGAGCTGGTGTCAGAGCTCAGAACTGGCCCCAGGAGCCTGTACTGCTCAGCCTGAAAAACTCCCTTTTTCTCAACTTGCCATTTTTATGATTTGCTCTTTGTCTTTCAAATATTTCTCACTTTCAACCCCACGGGATCTGACAGCCTCCTGCCTGAACACTCACATGTGCCAGACCCATTGTTAATATTATTTCATGAGATATTAGGATTTCAGATGCATCTCCCTTGCCTTGTTTGCAAGAGCTTTTCAACAAAAAGACTATAGACATGTCTAAACTCTTAATATTTGCTGTGATAATACCATTTAAAGGCAAGTGGGCTGGGAATGGGAGAGAATAACTGATATTTTCATTTAGCTGCTGATGTGACTGGGATTTAGAGAACAGTCTGATTGATGTCTCGGCTTCATTTAAAATAAAATAATTAGGCTACTAAAATCTGGAAAGTATATTTTCATTTTAACTGGTCTGTGTGCTCAGCCCAGGCTCCAAGAAGGAACATGGAACGTTACAGGAATGGAAATGAGGGGTCGGAGTAGGAGAATGATATACTGTAAATTAGAGGCAGACGAGGAAAGGATATGAAAAAGGGTCTGGCAGAATTAAAATAATCAGGAACTAAGAGGAAAAACCAAGAGTTCAAAAAGAAGTGTAGAGCATTCCATTAATCATCATTGTGGGAGGTAACAAAGGGTGGACAACAGTATGAGCAGAGGACTGAAGAAGCACAACTAAGAGACAGAAAGCTGTAGATACAAATAAAAGAGGCATAAAATCCGTATTTTTTGTTCCTGTTTCTAACAGCACTCAGGTCCCTGCTTAGTGGGAACAATGAAAGATTGGCTGGGGCAACAGAAGGCTCCCAGCTGCATGAAAGTAAGTTATAAGATCAGATCTGCAAAAACATGCACAAGTTAAACATTAAACATCTTAAACCCCCATATAAATGCACTATTAAGACATTGTGACCCTTTGCATCACCCTACCACAGTACAGAGGCAGTTAAAGCACTGGACATAATAAAAAGTCCAAGGAATTTTGGAATCGATCTCTTAATTCTGTGAAAATTCAGGCCTGTATCTCAGCTGCGTAAGAGCTCAGAAACACAATCACATGCACCAGCTGGACAGTCCTAATTATATAAATACACAGACTCTGACAGCAAAAAATGCAGCACAACACACTTTGTTGAGACAAAAAAGCCTTTTGTTTATGTGAAGCCAAGATACGGTACTTTACATCTGTACACACATGGACCACAAGACCACAGCTAACAAGTTAATCGTGTAGCTCGAGCCAGGCGCAGAGTGAGAGTGTTATAATACCCACTCCAGTGGCCAACAGCATCCTCAGGATTGCTCAGAAATATAACGTAAAGTTTCCAGAAGCCAGGAATCTCAGCCAATGGACTGAAAACAACTTGAAACAAAATCAAGTAATATCTCCTTTGGATCTTTACAATCACTCCTGTAGTGTGAAAGCCTCATCTGACTGTGACAGGAAAGAGACTAAACACTCCTGCTCCCCTGTAGTGATTACCCCATATAACTCAGTTTCATGGTTGCGTGGTCTTTCACACCTACCTTCCTCTGGAAGCCAGTCACCCATAAAATATAGTATATGAACTGCACTATATTAGCTAGAGAAGAATAAGGCACTCGAAATCTGAGAGAAAGCTGGAAGAAATTTACACTAAGTGAATATTGCATACCCGAGGGACAGGGGTACTTGGAAGAAAATCCCTTTAAAAAGAGATTGTTTTTCCTCTCTTCAGAGTTTAACTTTTTTCTGTTTGTTTTTCTCTTTTTTTAAAATTTAAAATAATTTTGCCATCCACCTCTCTCTCAGCACAGAGAGGGTATTTTTTGCCACATATTGTCTTGCATAGCAGGATACACTGAAGTGGTCTGGAATAACTTTTCTGTTCTGCTCACCGCCAGGGAAAGAAGTTGGGTTTGGGGGTATTTGGATCTGGGTTCTATTCTACAAGAAAGGTGAGGACCAACCAGAGGAAAAAAAAAAAAAAAAAGAGAGAAAAAAAGGAAAACAAACAACAACAAAAAAGAGAAATTCACAAGACTAATTCTAGAAATAGACCCAGAAAGCATGGCTTCAAAATAACAGTTAACATGAAGGTTAACAATTCTTGCCCTTATAGTTTTGATTTCTGTTTTACATACCTTTTTCCAGATATTAACAAAACCAGAGTTTCCACTAGATAGGAACAAAAAATCTGTGCACCTTATAGTCTGCTTTAGTTTGCTGCAAACACACCTACCATGTCCAGCCTTACAACTGCACTAAGTACAGAATAAGGCAGTAAATTTTCCCATGGAGCTCTGCAAATTTCTCCACAGAACAACCTTTTGATGGTCTATGCCACTGATAAAACTAGGTTCATTAGCTGGAAGGAATCGTAAGTAAAACACGTTATTAGAAGGTTTATTACAGCGCTTCCCTCTTTACCTTTCGCTCCTACCTGACGCACAAATTTGAATCAATTATTGGTGTTCATGAATGTACCTCATGCAAGCAAAATGAAAATTCGCTGCTTCTTTAGCCTAACGTATTTTGACTTTTCACACTATTCACTCAAAATCAACTTATGATAGTTCAGAAGTAAGGGAAGGACATCAGGGAAATTCAAAATAAAAGAAAGTACCACCCTCTTCACATTAAAAAGACAGACTTGTTTCCTATTTACTAACCATTAATGGTGCATAAGAAATATGTGATTAGGATCCTGAGAGTTGGCATGGCTCAAATACTGTATATTGATGAACCACGTTGGAATGGAAATCAGATGAAAAGTATTCCTGTAGTGGCACTTTAACCTAACTGTTGACAGATGGAGAATGGAAGCAACATAAATGCTCTCTTTTTGTGTCAGCACTATAAAAATGTCTGACTAGCCCATGAAAGATGGAGATGAAAGCTTAGGCAGCCATTAGAAACTGTGCCTCACCTCAAGCAATAACTCATTCCCATGGTATTATGAAAATGGTTTTATTGCAGAGGATTACTTCTTCCCCTTCTGCAAAAATTACTGCTTATCAGCAGTGCAGAAATAAAGCCAGAAACTCCCAATCTTTTAAATTCTCCTATGCAATCTCCTTCCCAATGGTCAGGAATTTAATAAAATGTAACATTTGATTAAAGCAGTTTGCATGTCTTTCTGAAACCGACACCATTATCTGAAATACAGCACTTTCAAGTGTCCTGCCATTAGTTGACAGCAACTTGATTGCCTGTTGCATTTATTTATCTGAGTATTAATGCTCTGCGAACTGCTTTGATTGGAATCCAAGTCTTTTGGCAGACCTGGAGTGGAAATCAGAAGGAGGTTGCAAGGGCAGGAAGAAATTCAAAAGCAGTGTCAAATGCGGGGGAGGGGTGTTGTTTGGTTGTTTGTCGTTTTGAGGGGAGGGGGTGCGGAGTGTCTTTTTATGCACAATGCATTTTGGTTACTGCTTATTCCTAAACAGTCAAGCTTCAGTTAGAAAGCAAAACAGAACCAGGTGTATTTTAAATTCAAACACTCACGAAATCCAAAGGATGATCTTCACTATCAACACAACTGGAAGTTACGTCAGTACATCCTGAAGGGATCATAGGCTCCCCAAGGTACAGGAATTTAGCCTGAGAAGTGAGCGTTTAGAGTCAGTGTAAGGCAGCAGTAAGGTGTCAGTATCAGACCCTACGATCCCCCCATGGTATCAATGCCCATCAGAATGTGCAGCTGACATATCACGGCAGCTTTATCCAGATTTTGCTTGACACTCCAAAGCCGCACTTTTGGCAGCCGCTTTCAGGAATCCCTCTTACAAACCTATGCTGATGGACTGGCCAAACCTCATGGGATGGCTGCAATGAAAAAATGCATCCTCGCTTCGTTAAAATACATTTTTAGTTTTGCTTTCGTCTATATTTCAGGAATCTCCATGGCCAAAAATAATCTAAGCAAGTTTGGCTTCAAATGGTGCTGACAGCATGTTGGCTAGGCCAGTAAGGCTATTCCCAACACTTTTTTTCGGCAGTTGTGTGTGTGTAAATATGTGTGCTCATAAAAGAGAGAGGGAAGCAGTGGTAGAAAGAGGGAGATACAACTCTTGTAGATGGCTACATCTCTTCTGAGCAGCCTCAAATCACAAAACAAACAGAAAACACGCCCTACAAACTTAGAACAGTCCTGGAAGACAGAGTAAGCATATTTTCTCAGACACTACAGGACTCAAAGGAAACCCCACATGACATGATGGTGGTCATTTTTCAAGTGACATACTACAAGAAGGTATTGTGGGCTCCCATGAAGCCTTTAAGGCTCCTCTACACAGTGAAAAGAAAGGCTGGAGTAGCTCCCCAGCCTCCGGTGGGACTCAGACTCTTTTCTCCTCAGACACTGACATGAACATCTGCATGAAAATCTGAACCTTAGGAGGAGAATTCTGAAAAACAGATCCACTCACCCTTCAAAATGTCTCTAGTATCACACCGACATTTTTCCAGGGAGAGGGCCTCCGGTTCCTTAAATTGTGCACATTTGGATATGTCATGCTTTCCAACAACTAAATAGCAAAATTTGCACTGCAATTTAGCTTCCTAATTTTCTTTTTTACCATTTTTTTACTCAGAAGGGCAGCAGTGTTGTACTTCATGTTTGTGGAGTCTCATTCTTATCACATGCTCAGGAACAGTACCCATCTGTCCTTTTTAACTTTGATTATACAGCTCTAAGCAGGATTTTCCTGAAGCTGTATTTTGGCCATCCAGGTGGCTTTGAGTGTTTTGCACAGAGAAGGGGGGTTCATAATCCTGTGGTATTTGTACTCGGGTCTTTTTACAAAAGAGCTTAGACACCAACACTCTGATGCTCTGTATCCTAGTGAGGAAGCTGAGCACCTGCCTTGGAGCACAGTCATTTTCTCCAAAACCATATGGCCAGCTGAGCTAATCACTCAGCTGTGTGAGTATTTACTGGTGTAGAACTACATACTTAGAGACCACTTACAGGAAAATGTCATTTGCCACCATTACAAATGCTTGAAGCTTGCCAGCTTTTCCTTGTTAAACCACACCCTATCCCCCTTTTCATCCAAGTTTTACCAATCTTAATATCCAAAGTCTATCATAGCAACAAAGTTTTTCAGGGAGAGGAGAAATATATTTTCATTTTCTATCTATCCATTCTACAAGGGTAGTCGTTAGTTAGAGTTCAGCAAAGCAACATTAGAAGTCCTACATGCTGAAGTATTTGTTTAAATCAGGAGGGACTTACACATTCAGCATTTGCTGAGTCTGGCCCTTATTAGAGAGCTTTGCAGAGACATTAGCCACGCATACACACTGTGCATTTTAAATTTAAAATGACAGAGCCGCTGATGTTGAAAACTTGGTTACCTTGCTTGTACAGTAATGTTCCTAGAAAAGTTTTTTAAATGCGCTTAATTTGCATAACACCGTTATGAGTTACCCTGTTGGAGACCCATTTAATAACAATGCCATCCTATAGATTGACATGATAGCTTATTACGGCTTCAAATAACATGTAAATAATATTTAAATGGTTTCTCTCAGAGTCATTACTGTCAATCAAATAAATACCTATATTTTGGCTTCTCATTTTTATGTCCTTAACTAACATTAAGAAATAAAAAAACAACTTATACACAAAACAGTGATTTTGCTAACAATCTGGTTTAAACTGCCACAAAAACAACGCAACTCAGTTGTAATGCCAAAGCTCTAATTTGGGTTGCTCTGCTGCATCTCAATATCATGAAGATGAGTATTAATTTTGTGGGTCAGGACAACCACTATTTGTGAGTATCAGCCCAAGAGAGATTAAATGCATAATTTCATTATCAAGAGAGGAATTCCACGGTGTTCTCAACAATCCTCATCATATACATTTTATGTACCTTTTAAGCACCAGATCTTAAGGTGATTTACAAAACTGGACAAGGGACCGCTAGCAGGGTCAGCTATACTGGGGAACAGACACCAAAGGGTGCTCAGCTTTTCTGCATTAGCATCTCATGGTGTAGCGAGTGCTTTGCACAGTATTGTGCCAGAAGGAAATGCTACCCCTACATACTCCATGCCCACCTGGCACTCCCCTCCCAACCAGAACTTTGCTTCCACACTCATCAGCCCCACGTTGCAGATGGGATAAGTCGTGTACACAAAGCGAGGGGACAAAGGGGGCGCAAAAGTCATAACAAAGCTAGGAACAAAACCAGGTCTCCTACAGGTAGTCAGTGCAGTGCTCACCAAAGGTGCAAGCCACTGCGTGCATATAGCTTGGACCTATATAAAGTACAATAGCCCAAAATTTTGGTAGTCTATCTCAGCCCCAGTCCTGTTACATATAAAATTGTCTCCTTGCAGTTGTGTCCCTTTCCTTGCTCAGTGCCTATGCACACAGGTGCAGAACGAGTTCCAGTAGCATGCATTTCAATATATTATGCCACATATTTTTTTTCTTCTGGCAGAAAGCTATCCCCTGCAGCACAATTATGATGTTGCAAAGATTCAGTGTGGTACCAGTACCACATACTAGAGCCTGGGCTTCATCCAGTTTGCAGGAAAACAGCTCACTGTAGGCAGATGTGTCCAATCAGGGTGAGGTTATTTTTGATAGCTGGATTCAAAATTAACACTGCAATAAAAGCAGTCCTATGTCAGTCGTGGTTACTCTGCAATATATTCATTAGCAAGATTCAACCATGTATCTAACACTCCACAAAAGTATGATTTCACCATTTACTGAAGGGGAAAAAATGCACAGAAAGTCCAAAGCCTATGTCTCAGCCAAATTTCTGCAGTAGACAGCCTCTGTCTTTTGGTTTCTCTATTTTAGCAAAAGAAGCTACCCTTCTCTTTGTGAAGTACAATCACAGCTTTGGTTTCTCAAGGAGAAATCTGTCTTCTACCCTCAGAAAAGATGGTTTTACTACCATGCCTCCTGGCACATTCCCAGCCAGAAGGAGAAGGCCCATGTAATGGGCTCTTAAATGGCACCTGATAGCTGCTCCGTGTCTTCTCTGCCATAGGTATTTTTTAGTAACCTCAAGCAAACCACTTGACACTTTGTGTACTACAATTCTCCACCCATAGGACTGTCTCTCTTTGTAATAAAGAAGTTGTGAGGTCACAACACTGACCATGAAGTGCTCAACTGCCATTTCATGAATGGCGGTATCAGTACCCTAGCTAGACAGTAACAATTAAAGCTAAAGCTGTCATTTTTCCTTTGCTCTCTATCCCTGAAATGCCTGCTGCAGCAGTGCCAATTAGGCTGACCTTTCTTTACAGAAAGAATAAAACCTATGAATATTGTACATGGACGAGCAAGACTAGAATGAAACAATTAGGAAACGCAGCACACCTCACATATGTCCTTATGTAGGAAAGCCAGAATTATTAGCATAATCACAGTGTGCTCTGTTAGCATTAGAATTAAAACTGGAGAGGGGAGGCAGAGGGAGCACGTTGTTAATGCAGACAATTCAGCCAGACAACAGTTGGCCTTACTAATTAGCAAAACAGTGCCACTTTAAGAGCTCTCTTTGGGTACTCCCCAGGGAATTTCAGACATCAAGGCAGCTGATATATTTTCCCAAAAAGCTGGCAAGAGGTAAAACCTGCACAGCCAAATACCTGTGTGCAAGGAATCACTATCCTGAGCAAGTTCCATGCTGAGAAAAGCCTGGATTCACTCATTCATAAAAATGTTGCCAGCCTGCAGGTTCTACTGCAGGTCTCCTAACACTTGTGTTTTGTTCTGTTCTTCACTCATTTCAGGCTCTTGAAAGCAGATTATTATCAGAAATTAACATCTCATTTGTTGTTTTTTTAATGTGCATCTCTCACCCTATTAAGGAAGAAAACGTGGAAATGTGAACTTCGTAAGTCCAAGCACAAGAATAGAATCAAATAAATCTGCTTCATTCCTCTTAAGGAGCTTCAGAGAATTTTGGAGAGGAAAGGAATCTGAGATTTTGAAAAAGTCTGGAATTGGACTTAAAAATATATCTTGCTGGATATCAAAACTGCATCATTTACGTAAATCTAATCCCTTGCTTCCTTACGTATCTGAAGGATGTCTCTCAGTGCCTCCCAGTTCTCACGCCCAGCAGCCTGAAGGCAGCCCCCACCCTGCCATGGTACAGCTGCCGTGTACCATTTGTGGCAAGTTAACATGCAAGCCAGGCCTACAGCAGGTCCCCAGTCTCTACTTACTAACTTGGAGATGAAAGAAACAATTCTTCTGGGAAAAGCTGTGTACTTCATACTGCATTACACTTACTGCAGCCCATGTTAGTGTATTTAAAGCACTGCTGGTTACTTAGCATAATGATTCAACTAAGGCCATTCATTATAAGTCTGTCTCGGAAGACAGAAAGATCTGTATCCTATACAGGGCATTTTGGCTCTATAAAGCATAAGATGGCTACAGAGAAACATATGCCTCAAGTATAGCATACAAGAATAATAACCTTAAAATGTTAAAAGCATATTAATATTTCATCAGGGGAACCAGAGGAGCTGGAAAGCACTAGGAGCCCTATCACATGATAATCATCTGATAGGACACTACATCCAGCCACAGGGATAATTCACAGGGATTACAACTGCTCTATTTTCATTGGCAGGCCTGGCAGGCAGCGCTAGACGCACTGACAGCAGGAATTCGGTTGTGCGAACAACTCCTGAGTAATTAATCAGGGTCAGGGCAGGATCTGGTTTCAGAGAAGTCAGGCTTGTTACTGGCACTGCTCTCCAAGCCTTGTGCCAGCCCAGTTGTCTCATTTCTTCTGTTCGTTTAAGTCAAAGGATTGCTGCCTGCTACAGAACATGGTGGATTGAAATAATTTATTCTGCATTAGGCTGCCACGATCACGTTTTGTTTTTGTTTAGCCCACCCATAGATGAATTATCAAATGCTAAGAATTTCCTGAGATGTAGGATTGGTGTTTGGATCTAAACACCCCAAACCAGCCAGCCTGACGGCCACCGGGTCACTCAGGAGACTGAGTCCAAGGTTCCAGCATGAAGCATGTACAGCAGCTTGGGGGGAAAAAGGCAAACCCCAGTGGTTTCTCTCCCAGAAAACAGCTCCTCAGAAGAGGCTGGACTATGATTGATGCAGAGATCCACACATCTCCAGGTAACAATGTTAAAGTGGTGCCAAAAAGCCTCAGACAGTTACACTAGAAGAGACAAGATAGCGGAGAAGATACCACAAGACTCTTATAGGAAACATCATCATGAAAAAGCCTGAAGTTTCTGGCTTCAACCGGCCTTCTGACTCACAAGCAAGGAGACCGATCATAACATTAAAAGTGAGATATTCAAAACTGAAAGAGAGCGTAATTCTTTCTGCACAACCTAAAATTGCACTAAAATCTTATTGTCATAGTATGTCAAAAAAGCCAAGAACTTAGCAAGACTCAAAGCAGGGTTAGGCATTTGCATGGTTAATGAGAATCTTCTCTGTTGTATCTGTAGATACTAAGTGCTACCACACCTTTGGAAGGGAAAGGCAAAACAGAGTGCTTCAGGGTTTATGTCAGTCTTTAAGTATTTAACACTGTAACTTCATCTGCATTCTAGGTGCTTATACCATGCATGTTGCATGACATTTAAGTGCCTCAACAAGAGTATTTTCCTGAGCATCTGGAGGCCCACAACTGAGGCTTGGCTTGATCCAAATGATGAAGCTAAGACAGGCTGATCTTATTTTATTCCAGGTCTTTCACCATACTAAGAGTGGCATTAAACCTGTCCTTTACATTTCTATGCAGAGCAGCAAAGGCAAGCTTTGATATTACTTCATCCTTCTATTTTTTTCATTTCTGGAGCAGAGGATGACTGTTCATTACACCATGTCTTTGCCGTTAATATTTCCATACTTATTCAACTTAAAAATGATGTAAATTGCTGAACAAGCAGCCTGGAGGTTTTTCTTTGTTTCGGTCTGTCTTTATTGCATTTATTGGAACACACCTAAAGGCACATAAACATACACACTATATTGTGTTACCACCAAAACATTACCTTTCCTTGAAATCCAAACTGAACAGTCCTTTTTTTAAAAAAAATAAAATATGTATACATACAAATAAAAAATAAAACTGCCTGTGAACAAGCCTTCAGGTATCAAAATGTCTGTGGTCAAGTGTCATCAATCTTGCATCACCAAAGAACCTTCTGCCTCTCCTCCCCACACCACCAAAATACATTAATTAAAATTGTGTTTGTTCCTCCCTCACCCCAGTGTGAGCTCATCCTCTCACGACGTGTTCTGACCTTCAGAAAACAGGCTGCTTCTCTGCCCCACGAGCCCACAATGTAAAGCCCAGATCTCCATAAAACTGTTTCCTAATTGCTCGTCAATGATCACATTTATCTCCCAGGCAAGCCAGATTGCAGTGGTTAATAGTATAAATGGCATCTAGAGCCACAAGGACTGTGGTTCTGTTTATTTCACATCTCTCTAAATGGAAGTCTATGTTAGCATCAGTAACCTGAAGATATTACTCACACAAGTTTTTCAAGCCTGTTAACACAATTTATTAGAACTTTGGGGCTTTGGAGTAACAACCTATTGAAACAAAGCGATAAAGAGGATAGGCATCACTGCCAAAGTGAACGTTATATATAGTTAAAGCAACTGACATGATCAAGTGGGAGAAGGACAGCATAAGGCAAGAGTTGAAAAATAATTAAAGCTTTAACTTAATTCAATTACAGCAAAATGTATTCTTAAAAAAAAAAAATCACATTTTCCAGTAATTCTGATTCAGTTGAATTTTTACAGTATATAAATAATTCTAATTATGCTCATATAAGGTTAGCTTTCCTGCATGCAGGCATTTAGAAAAATGTTAAATTAAATTATCTACATGCACTGGAAACATAATACAAAGGATTATCTGAAAAGCCAGGAGCGGCAGGCCAACATGAGCAAATCTCTTATGTAATGTCTAATACAAGTGCAGAAATAGAGCTCACATTTTCCTGGGAACCATTCTTTTTGCAAATGAAACATTTAATTATGAACTTGAGTCCATAAATAGACTCTTCATGTTGGAAGAGGAAAAGGAGGACTTGATGCAGATGTGCCACTGGATTAAGAGAAGATCCTGAAAGAAATTTATCAATGTCACAGGTAATTAATTGTAATTCCCCATCTACAGATGGGGATGGCTCTGTTTATCAGCCAGGATTCCCGGAATAGCAGGTGCTCTATGAAGAGCCTGGCAAGTTCTCTGTCTGCTCATCTACCTATTTGTGACTTACCTATGTTAAAAACATGTGGCATTAAATTATTCCCACTGAGTCAAAGAAATTAATTCTTGTAAATTCTTGTGTTTATTATTGTAAGACTTGTGATATCTGCTGCTCTTTTGTAAACCTCCAGTTCTGGAGGTCACGTAATTATACTTCTTGTATTTAAGGAAGGGCGATTAACTTCTAATCATTGTTTCAGAGAATAGTGTGAAAAAGATTAATTCAAAAAATTTAAATACATGAGAAGGCAAGTGCAAAGAAACAAAAATGCAGATGTAGTATTTCTAAACATCCACTTTATTAAGCTTTTGGTATTTGGGAGATATAAGTAAGTGTGTAAAACCTTTACATTAATCTCACCAAACATACAGCACTGCTTGCAGACCAACTACTGCTTTACATATACACATCTTAGAAAAGATCCTAAGCATACACATACAAACACCAAACACTGAAATACACGCATAGATATGCTTCCTAAAAACATCCGAAAAGAAAAAAATAACACTTTTAAAGGTGTATTTCTTCAAATTAAGAAAGAGGAAAAAAAAACCAGGATAGGACTATATTTTTTCTTGATCTGAATAGACTCTGGTTCTCTTCGCATGTAAACCATTGGTGTCTGCTCCTGGGAACAGTTTCTGGCTATGTTGTTGCTCTTTCGTGGGTCTTTTTTTTTTTTTTTTTTTTGAAACAAAGCACAGCTCTCTCTCAGTTCCTTATGCATTACTCTCAAGATCAAAATAGCGTGATAGCTTGAAATGAAAAACTACCACCAGTACCTGTAAGCAGCTTCCCTAAATCATGTTTTCAGACAACACACAGTTCCCTAGTATTGGTCCTCTTAGCTATAAAATGATAGCTAGAAAAAAAAAAAAAAACCAAACAAAAAAACAGGCCAAATTCCTTGAAAGCAACTCAGAGTCACAACCTCCCGGCCATAAATGCCAGTCACTGAGGCACCCCAATATGCAAAGCAGAGTTTGAAGTGGCTTCAATGACCTTTGCTGCCCCATGCTAAAATGATTTTCCACACCAGCAGTGCACAAGAGAGCTGATCCCATTGCAGTCTGTAGCTGCAGTAGCTACAGGGAGGCTAGCACTTGGCATTTCACCATACGGGATACAGAATTGCTCCCCAAGAACCCACTGCTCTAAATGCTCAGCTGTGTGCAAAAACCTACAAAAGAAAGAGGTGTTACTAACTCAACGTGAGTTAAGCAAAAGCACATACATCGGTAAGGTCAAGGTCCTAGTAACCTGATTGTCATTAGTAAAGTCTCCAAAATAACTTGAAATACAATTCATCAAGTGGAAGCATAATGACAACTGGAGTGCTAACCTGGTCATTCAAGGCTCAACTTAATCAGCAGATACGGTCATTCACTTACAGTACTTTATGTCTGAAGCTGATTAAAAGAAAAGAAAAGGAAAAAGAAAACTCTGCTCAAGAGCCCCATGTTAGCAGAGTCCTCTCTTTCTAAGAGACAAGACAACAATACACTTTAATTTCAGGTGTCAGTAACCTCCAAAAATGTTTAGGTCCTTTAACTAATATGTTAAGATGTGTCTAAGAGCAAATGAAGCACCACCAAGTCTAGCGTGTCACAATGATAAGAATTCAAATGAGAAGACTTCAGGAATGAGATTTTGCAACTTTTATGTGCAATGAATAGCATCTTGATACTCAAACACTCCTATTTGTTCCATTTTTGGTATAGCCCAGTTGGTCCTGGGGGTGACCTGACGTCCAAACAGCTCCTGAGCTCTGATAACTCAAGTCCAGCATTTATTGGTAAATGGTTTGAAGTTGCCCCCCAGTTTTCAAACTCACCTGCCCATGCTGAAGATTAAATGGAGTCTCTTGGCAGACTAGAGGAAGGGGGGGATGGGGGCACCCAAGAAGCTTCAAGAAATTTGCAGATCCAAGCCCAGGGCACTTGAGCTGGTCTGCACAGCACAACTGCTTTGGAAGTGCAGGACACAGCCCAGGCTCTCATCTATGAGGTTTTTCAGATGAACAAACCACCAAACCAGCCCTACTTCAGGAATCCAGTATGTGGTTGGGATGGTTTGAATCTGACCCCAAGGCCAGGCTCAAAGATACTTGTAGACAGCAGTATAAAAGTAGCTGTTAACAACAAATTAAGTATATAGTATGGAATGGGATATTAAGGAAACTTTAGCACAGATTATGTAGGACTGTCCAAATTTTTCAGGCAGGGCAAAGGGAGGCAAAAATTGTTGCTGTAACCTGCTGAACCTTACGCTACAAGTGTCTTAGTCATAGATGAGCAGCAGGGAAGCATGACTCAAGCATGGCTTGCCTGCTTCATGTTACAGAGGTGCAGGACGGCTGAGGTTGCTCCATTCTGTTCACCCAAAAATTGCATGAAGCACACAATCTGTCTATGCCTGAGAACCCACTGGATCCATAGCACCTTGACAGCTGAATCCATCCAAGATGGTTTTAAAAGTCATGGAATTAGTCCTAGCACCCTACTGGGCCCCTGTCCATCTCCCAACCGTCTATGAACCAGTGATTCCCAAACGCTTCCCTATCAAGACAGGAAACATAAGAGAGTCCAGACTTCACTGTGAATGGACCCTGAAGGAACAAATGTGACAAAAAAAAAGCAATCACAGCAAAAAGAGCAGTTTTTTAAATAAATAAGCAAATGGGCGCTTGGGAGTGATATCAGAGTCAAATCCCATGCCTGCAAGTGCTGCCAATATTACAGAGTTTGCCCTGTTTCCTTCTCCGTCTCACTCCTACCTCAAGGCAAAGTCTGCACCTGTGGCAATGACCACAAGTGCTGTGACTCTGCAAGTGCAATCCTGCATTTAACTAATAAGGTAGTACCAGAGAACTGTATGTCCCTCAGCTTCAGACATTAAATTGTATATTATTGTATAGAGAGGTCAACTTCAGGCAAGTATTAGATTATTTATAACTTCAAATAAGTTACTTTGCAAGCTCATTTGCCAGACTTCCATGTGAGGCAGCATTTGATAGAAATATGGAAAATGGCCTGAACTTTAAATGACAAACAGATGAGAAGGTCCGATGAAAATCAAACACTTTTGAAGGCCATGTGTTTTCATAGGGAATATAAATGGGACTTTTAATTGATGCTGACTTCAGCTCATGGTAACATTTTGGGTGATCTCAATTAGTGGGGTTACAAAAAACAGTAAAGAAAGGAATTTGGTTATGGCTAGCCCTGGAAAAAGAGATCTGGCAGAAGTATTCCCTACATTTCTTAATTCAGGGAGTAATCTCTTCTGTAATGTAACTAACCACAGTCAACATATTCTTGCAGCCATCAGGCACAATAACAGCTTCTTAATGTCAAAGATGCTGAGTACTATCCTATTATCTTTTAATTAGTTTTGCTTTTTGATCTCTAGCGATTTGGACAGGTCTGAGTGCAGAGCTGGCTCAGGACTCCGAAGAAACAGGTTGAACTGGCAGTTCCCATCAAAATTTGCTATGCGATTTTGTGTCACTTGGCTTTTCTGAAACTTAACGCCCCAACTGCACAAATGAGGATATATTATTTCACAGGGGTGAGATGAGGATAAATATATAGAAGCACAGAAGGTTCTCACATAGTATATTAATGGAGGCACTAAGACTACCTAGAAGTTATTCAAATTTATTTCCCAGCTGGCATCTGCCCATGTTGGAGTAACCAAGGTTCACTGCTTCTCATTCAGAGCTTCACTTATATCACCAAACTGTTTCTAAGCTGGCATTTTAAAGTATTTCCACCAACAAAAGTTAAATATGTTTTTTCAGCTCAAGACGGATGGGCAAGATTGTTTTATTGCACTGTTACAAAATCCTTTGTGCAGAAACAGTTTCTAAATGAAAACCATCTTACTGAAGTAACAGCTTGCACACAAATGCACCACCAAAATAAATTTTTACCTGTTCCTTTTGCCTCACATTTAACATATTTACAAGCTCTTCATTAAAAAGTACTTTTTCTTGGTTCACAGTGGACAAGCAAATTGTATCTTATCAGTGATTATTTTAAACTTCATTTTTCTAAGCAAGCTGCTGTACACACATTGCGAGTCTGAGATTCTACAGGTTTCCAGAAAAAAAGTCATCTGAGCCTTCTTCTATTCTATTCTTCCATGCTATTCATGAACCTGTGTTATTTATCATCTCCAGCTGTGGCTTGCAATAAAGGCACTGAAATGAGCAGAATCTACAACAGTCTAAAATTAGTTTAACTGGTTAAAAAACAAAAACCCAACCAAAAAATAACAAAAAGAAACACTGGTCTCTTTCAAGGGAAGAACAGCTCTTACCATCAATTTGAACAGGAGTAGAGACATTCTTCACATCGTGTTCAACTTCCCCCTTCCCAACAAGGGCATCATTTTGTGTTTAATCTCAGGGATAAGGATTAAATATCAGTGGAGAACAGTGAGACAGAGCACCTCTAGTCTGGCCAGGAGAAAGGCTTTTGCCTTTTCCTCCTTGGCCAAAGCATTTTTCAGCTGATGCCACAGGAAGATTCAGCTCACTACAGCCTCCTAGACACACACTTTCTCTTCCCCAGCAACAATTCCGGCCCTGACAAGACCTTGATGCTGTATTTTTGGTGGGGATGTTCTTACCTGGATGCTGTCATGGCTGTGCCTTTACACTTGAGTCTCTTCTACTCTTTGCTTATGTAAGAAGGCTTTTGCTCAGTTGCAACTATCAGCTGGGTAGCCACCTACCCCTTGGGAAGTCATGTGGCACAAGTGCAAATGTAAAAAGCACAGAGATGCTCTGCCATCTTCATTTCCAGATAGGTCCTGCCAGCCACACTTTATTTTGGTCTGGGGCAAATTCACACCTGTCATCAGTTGGCACAGCTGTGGACCCCCAGACCCTTCTGCCAGACTAGAGACCCAGGGATGGGTGGGAAGGGAAATTTTGGAAGCCACATGCAGCTTGTTCCCCTCTTCTCCCCTTAAGTCATTCCCACATCACAGATATATCATGGCTCAAGAGAATCTGGGGTACTTTCACAATCAAGCAAATCCAGCAGTTATTTATGACTCAGAAATAATTTTTTCTTTCCCTCTATTTCTTCCACAGGGATCACAGACAAAAAGCCTTTGAGGGCCTTTTAAAAAGGAAAAAAAAAAAGTGCCAAACAACCCCTGAACAATGTTCTTTCTCCTCTTGCTAACAGAGCGGATATTTACCACCTACAGAAAGTGTCCAGAAATCCAGAAGCAATAGAAGTGCCGTTGTTAAATACAGTCTCACTTGGGAATATAAAATTTAGACATGGTATTCCTGCAGTTAATGCTTCACCACAGCGGATCCTTTTCTTTCTTTCTTGTCTGAATTTGAAAGCTAGGAGTTAGAATATCAGAACACCAAAGCATGGTGTTCTGAAGTTATTTTTCTCATTAGGTTGTATGCTCCAGGATACAGTCAGATCCCCTAGAGATTTATCGTCTTTTGTACGACAATCAGAGGCCTTGAAAGGTGTATAAGTATTAGTTTTGAAAACACATATGGCTTAGAACAAAGAGAAACAGACTGATCAAACAGCGGGGGCAATGTACAGGAGTTAATAATACAAAATAATTCTGAGCAGCGGCCAGTTTTCACAAAGCAAACATCTCAATGTGGATGCCATATTGTCAATTAGACCCAGTCATTTTCAGATGTAATGGGAAGTGGAATACAATATCTACATCTGATGTATGAACACAACTGTAAAGAATCAATACCATCTGGCTGCAAAGCATTTGGTCTTTTAGTCAGCAAAACCAGGCCATTCACACAATAAAGAACAGTTCAGACAATATGGGAACCTCAGACTTTTCAGCATATCATTTGCAGGGCAATTTTTAAAAGAGGAGACAAAGTTTCAGCGGTGCTTTACCAATAAATCTGAACGCAGCGAATAACCTCAATGAGGGCCGGGGGTTGAGGTGGAATCTGTGTTCCTTCAGGAAAGGTTTATGCCTTCACATGTGTTACATTACAGTCCAAATTCAGAGCCATGTAAGTGGGTCCAGCGCCAGGTCTGGGTTTGGCCCTGCATTTTCTCATTATGCTTGTCACAAGACATCAGAAGTAATCACACCACACAGCACTATGAATGCTAATAAAATAAACTAATGATTGATGAAGAACTTTATTCTGAAACATCAGCTTTCTTAACTTGTATTTCATGGGTACAGCGGCATTAATTGTTTCCATACTGACTTAACTCTGTTTTGCCAGAAATTAGCACTACTGCTATTTACTAAAATTGTATTTCTATGCTAATGTTTTTATTTTCCCTTCTTTTTCTCCTGAAGTCCTAGCCCCATTACTTATTTTCACTTTGAAAGGCTGGATAAAAGAAACTCTGTGTCACATTGCTTTCCCCAAGCCTTCCCACTGGCAAATTAGGCTGCACTCTTGATGCTTTAAAAGCTAACAAGCTCTTGAAAACCTGGGAGCAGGTTTGGGTTTCTAATGATGTGTAAATCTAGGGGATGAAGGAATTGTGTCATCAAGCAGGAGATTTTCCATAGTGGGGAAGGAGCAGTCAGAGCTCTGTTTGTCCAGTTTGGCGTATAATGCTACCCTAAGCTCAGGCATACAGCTGACTCCCAAGCATACACCTAGAGCTTGGCTCTCAGACAAGCCAGTCTTTAGGGACCAAGGGCAAAAATAACCACAACGGGTAAAAAGCCAACTGGCTGAATTTAGGAAGGAATGTCTAAGTAATGCAGGACATGCTAATATAAAGCCAGATATTGACTTACTGTGAATTAGCTTAGCTCTAGGGAAGCTCACTCAGAAAGGCCAATTATATAAGTCTAGGATCTGACCAGTACAATTTTCTTGGGATTTTTTTTGTTGTATGGAGAAAGTAACTTAGGGGTTCACACACTGTTATATTCCACTGTACTGGGTTTACGTGGCAAGGCTACAGGAGTGGCTTCTGTGAGAAGCTGCTAGAAGCCTCCCGTACACCTGATAGAGCCAATGCCAGTCAGCTCTGAGACAGACCCACGGCCAAGCCAGTCAGTGACAGTGGTAGTGCCTCTGGGATAACAAATATTTAAGAAGGGGGGGAGCAGGGAATCCAAACAAACTGCACAACAGCAACTACAGCTGGAGAGAGGAGTGAGAATTTGCGAGAGGAACAGCCCTGCAGGACCCCAGGTCAGTGAAGGAGCGGAGGAGGTGCCCCAGGTATCAGAGCAGAGATCCCCCTGCAGCCAGCGGTGAAGCTCATAGTGAGGCAGGCTGTGCCCCTCAGCCCAGGAGGTCAATGCTGGAACAGACCCCCCACCCCCAGCCCATGGAGGACCCCACACCCGAGCAGGGGGATGCCCAAAGGAGACTGTGACCCTGTGGGAAGCCCGTGCCGCAGCAAGCTCCTGGCAGGGCCTGTGGCCCCATGGGCAGAGGAGCCCAGGCTGGAGGGTTACTGGCCAGGCTTGTGACCCCACAGGCAACCCACGCTGGAGCAGGCTGTTCCTGAGGGACTGCACCCCACGGGGGACCCACGCTGGAGCAGGCTGTTCCTGAGGGACTGCACCCCATGGGGGACCCACGCTGGAGCAGGCTGTTCCTGAGGGACTGCACCCCGTGGAAGGGACCCATGCTGGACCAGTGCATGAAGAACTGTAGCCCATAGGAAGGACTCATGTTGGAGAAGTTTATGGAGGACTGTCTCCCATGGCAGGGACCCTACGCTGGAGAAGGGGAAGAGTGTGAGGAGTCCTTCCCCTGAGGAGGAAGGAGTGGCAGAGACTGTGCAATGAACAGACTACAATTCCTATTCCCCTCCCCCTGCACAGGTCAGGGGATGAAGACAGAGAAAGTCAGGAGTGAAGTTGAGCCCAGGAAGGAAGGCGGTTGGTGGGAAGGAGTTTTAAATTTTGTTTTAATTTTCTCATTACCCTACTCCAATTTGATTAGTAATAAATTAAATTAATTTCTCCCCAAGTCAAGTCTGTTTTGCCTGTGACAGTAATTGGCAAGTGATCTCTCCCTGTCCTTATCTCGACCTATGAGCCTCTCATTATATTTTCTCTCCCCTGTCCAGCTGAGGAGGGGGAATGACAGAGCAGCTTTGGCAGGTACCTGGCATCCAGCCAGAGTCAACCCACCACATCTACCCACATAAGTGTTAAAGGGACCCTGTGCTCCCAAGGAAAATACCAAACAATATTTATTTATATATTTTATATCTCATTGGGACTAAGTTCAAATATTTGTTATCCAACAGCATCAGGAAAGACTGTACAGCCAACTCTGTAGGATGACCACCTCACAACTGAAGTTCTGCACAGTGTTGTCCTGTTCCTCACTCAATACCATCAGTGTGAATGCTCACAGCGTAGCGAATAAGAAAACCTGGCAGGCAGCAATACCTCTGAGCTAAAGGATGAACTCAAGTCTCCCAACCTTATCATGACCTGGGGTTTTTTTTGTTTACCATTTCAAGAAAAGAGCTGAATGGCCTTTTCTACAGGTAGAACAGCAGCAGCCAGGAGAGTACTTGCTACTTTGTCAGCATCACAAAATACTGAAGATTTGGTCTTGCAACATCCTTGTAAGCAACGCTTACATATCTTCATAGCTCTTGATGTAAAACAGCACACACTCCAAGAAGCTTGCTGCCTCTTAACTTTTCTTTAACTTTGTAACTTCACATATTAAATTGCCCTATACACAGACTGAGAGCAGGCAGGAGTCAGGCCACCTGTCTTCATGAAAATCCAAGGGGGAAAAACGGAGTCTACCTGACTGCCTACCTCCACTCCCACATGGCCTGAATACAAGTTAAACACAGTCCTTTCTACTCTTTTCAAGACCTCCATCATACACAAGCTAAGCGCTGCCAGGTTTCACTATACAGTGAAGCCAACAGACAAACTCTCATACCATTACGCTGGGTTGTATCCCACCCCATTGACTTCAATAGGCCTCCACAATCTGTCCCCTGAAACACGTCTGGCTGCAATTCCTATTTTTAGTTACGCCTGACAAGTCTTGAACTGCTGATATCAGAATTTAAAGAAATACATGAAAAACACTATTTTCCTTTTAAAAAATTGTCCTCCTGGGTCTCCTAGAGATAATAATTACTGCTCTGCTCAGCTAGTGCTGTCATTATATCGCTCAATAAAATGGATCATTTTTAACTCTCAGGAGCATCAGGAGTGCTGCTGCTTCCTTGTGTGAAAGTAGGAATGTGTCAGTTTTGTTTAACAAATATAATATTTAACATCTTTGCTCTTGGCATTTGGGACCAGCACTGAGCCAACAGCAAGGATGCGAAGTACACCCTGAACAGTCAGACTTTTAGAAGAAATTAAGCATGTAAAAAAATTCCCCCAGGTAAGAAGCAAACCTAAAAGGAAAGATTTCCCCAGGAACATGCAAAATACAAAAGTCATAGCCAAAACCACCTTGCACATTCTGATCCTATGTTATGCTGTCAGCAATTGTGCCTTGCCACTGAATTAGTGGCCCACATAACTCCCACTGCAGTTGCCAAAAGATATTGCTGGATCTGACTGTTTCTATCTTAGGTGCCAGGGTAACAGCCCACAGGCAAGGGAGGGCAGTCATAAGCAGCCTCAACACCCCATTCTTACAGCAGTATTCATCATTTACCCCGCAACCTTAGTGATGATACTGTATCACATGCATAAAAGCTTTCTTCATGGCTTAAACTTGAAAAGTATCAATGATCCCCCCCAAGCCTACTGACTAGCAAGGGGATTGAAACAGTCATTGCTCTGCAGGGATAGTACCCAGACTCTGTGCCAGGATAATCACAGTCTTTACCTAGTGCACAGTAACACTGGAAATACTATCCTGATCTTCATATCTCTTTTTCCAGTCTAAACCCTTAAGGTCTCTGGTCCTCCCAGGGAACATACCATCCCTTAACCAAAGAACCCAGCAGACAACTCACCCGTCCAGGCATCAAAAGAAGTCACAGTGGTTCCTTTGTTCAGAGCTGGAGGCCCACTTACTATCATATTATATTACCTGCCATACCCCTGGACTCACTGCCTTTTGCCTAGGAGTATGCATGGAGCATGACTAAGAGTACTGCTGAGTCTCAGCCTCCTTTATGTTGGAAGCTGAACTGGCTCTCTATGTTCTAAAAAGCTCTTTGTGCACAGAATCTTATCTCCTGAAATGATATATTGGTTTGGTTGTGGTTTTAAACTGCATTATTTGTAGTACATGTCCTGGCAAAAAGAATCTAAGTGGAAAAGAGCTATATTTTTTGAACATGGAAAAAGATGAAAAGAATGAAATGCAGGAGCAAGTCTCTAGGATTTCCCCTATGAATTTCTGCAAGTTTCTATACAGAAAAACAAAGTTTCCTTCCTTCTGAAAAAGAAAAGTCTTGAGCCCATAAGTCTTCGGATTCCATTGATCTGCATTAATCTTCAGCAAGCATACACAGAAACCCTGCACCTGCACACTATTCCTTCTCGTGTTCTCCTTTCAGTCCCCACCAACACAGCCCAGGATAGCTCTACTTCTCAGGACTTGAGATTAAGACCCAGGCAGAGTACCTGGATTTACAAGGAGCTTTGTGTCTTGTTACCACAGTCCCCTCTCTACTAGGGCTATAGAGAATACCCTCCCTAAAGAGAAAAAAAAAATAGTAAAAAGCCTTAAAGATAAGAAAAATCCTCATTTCCTTGCACTCCTCTTCATCTGCTCAGACTTGGTACAATTTAGCCTCTTAACAAAACAAAAACAAACCTAGAAAAGCAAGAAGAAAACACAGGAGAGCAGTGAATACCAGCTGCTTCACAGATCTTTCCCAGTATGCCCCCATACTTATTCAAAACTGGTGTGCAACACCTGAATGCAATTCTTCAGCCTGAGGATGATAAAAGCAGAGCATTTTCATGCCATCAGTAACCTGATCCCACCCAGCTGGTCTGGCTCCCTGACAGCAAAGGCATTTCATCTTGCTGCATAGCCATACTACATCTGCAAAGACAAAGAAGCTGCCATAAAGGGGTTCCCAACCACAGCAGAAGAGGAGCTGGGGGGTGGAGAAGAGGCAAAAAATAAGACCAGATCTGCTGCACTCATGGTTAATATGAACACACACACACAAAAAAAAAAAAAATATCTATCAAGAAGATGAAGAGCTTCTCAGATAGGGAAACTTGCTTGCTAACATCACACAGCCTGAACTTCTACCTGGCTAAACAGGAGCCTGGCAACTGCGCTCAGAGGGACTGAACTCAAGCTGCCAGCAGAGGTATGGATCTGGCAAGTCAGCTTGGGCTCGGTGTCATGAAGCCATGTTTTCAAGACTAGCAGGGCCAAAAATAGGCTTGGAGTTGCACTGCGCTTCGTGGAAGGGTTCTACCGAACTGCGGAGCAAAAAGGGTCATACAAGCAGGCAACAGTATATTTTATTCAGTCCCAAGAATGGGAAAGAGTGGGAAAAGGGTTCTGATTTATTACTTTTTTAATCCTTTTTGTTGTCAGGAAGACTCTGATGTCTTTTTGCAGCTTTGAAAGAAAAGGATATCCCGTTTCCAATGGCTGAGTGCTTAGTGCCAAACTTGAGGCTTCATTTTGGCAGTTTGGAAACTTCTGTCTTATTTTCAAAGTTGATTTAAGCATGTGGCAAATAATAATTAGTGATCATTCTTGAAAGTTTTACCATTGCTCACAGATACTTTTTTTTCTTCTTCATTTATTAAAAAAAAATAAAATACTGTTGTCTTATGCTGACAACCCTAGTTCCACAGGTTGTCTAGTAACCTCCTAGGAGCCTGCCCCTGCCAGGGTACAAATGAGTGACCTGAGAGATTGTGAAAGGGAAATACATCAATGTTCAGATATGAACAGACATTCTTCAGCATCCAAGTCTCCCACTGACTTCAGGGAGAAAAAAGACAGCAGATCAGAAGTTGCATTAGCACCAACGTTCCGAATCTCCGTGTGCCAGGGTCTCTGGAGTTCACTGAAGTTAATGAGAGCACTGGGTGCACAAAAAATGCAAGACATCCCCCTGCAGAAGGGAGGGAGGCTGTGGCCCACTCACTGCAGTTTCCTGTGTTCATTTGTTTATAGAGCAGAGTTGAGGTTAGTTCAGAAAAGAGTTCCTCATTTCCTCCTCCTCTTGCCCCTCTCCCTAACCAGATGTGACAATGTTACAATATTATTATCCTGTCAGCACCACAGGGGGAAATACAAATAAAATTCAGGGTGAAAGGAGAGCCAAAAGAAAAACAGATCCAAGGCAGCACCTTTCAGATTCGCTAGCCCATCTCAGGAAAACAGAAACCTTTACAGCTGGACTGCGGTTTCATTTGAAATGTTTGTGGGTAAATGATTAATAATAACTTTTTGAGGTCCTGTTGTATGCTACGGGTGACTCCTACTGAAAGCCACAGAAGCTACCTGCAGCCAAAAGATGGGATGTGAACCTTTGGGGCTGACGGGGTAAATCACATCCTAGACTGGAAGGACTAGCCTGGACAGGTTTCACTGTGCCAGTGCCCTTCAGCTTCTCGGTGGCACTGGGAAAAGCATACCCAGACCGGAGTTTTGCTATACAAACCACTGGCTCACTGTTTTTCCCTAGCAAGTCTCCCATCAAAGATGAGCAGGCTGGGCTGTCGTCCAGACATGGGAACCAAAAAAGGGTACACAAAAGGGAATGCATCAAGCAAAAGAAACAGAGGAAAGAAACTGTTTAAATGAAATATCATTAAACATTCAAAGTATGTGGAAGATTCCTTTTCACTGAAAGGCCTTCACTTCAGCTTACTGTACTGAGGAAGGCGGAGATACAGCAGTTTTAGGGCTACGTCTTGCGAAATTCAGAAGCAGGACACCCTTCCCTTCCCTGCAGCCTATGGAAGAGTTATAGCTGCAAAATAAACCACCACTATCTCTGCTCACTACATGCTGTGGCCAAAAGCCTGGCATAGACATTATTAATCTCCTCCAATGTTATAAAGGCAGTCCACAGTTTTTCCTCCAACTGGTAAACAGAAAGACACATGGTCATTAGTTATCTGTAGATCATTTTTCTTTGTTTGTTGTTGTTTGTTGGTGGTTTTTTCTCCTCCATCCAAGAACAGCTAAATAACAAATCTTGCCTGAGTAAAGATCTGACCCTCAAGAGGCTAAAAATGCTTTCTGAAAAATAAAGAACTCAGAAATATCCATCTCGCTTTACCCTTTGTCCTTTCACCCTGAAAATTCCCCAGGGCATGCTTCCACCCTACTGAAGAGAAGTTTCTTTTATCAGTTCATGTGGAACCAGGACTTGCCCCCAAGTCTCTAGAAATATGAAAAGAGCTTTCAAAAATATTGTGTGACATACTGTTGAGAACTAAAGGTTCAGCATGAGGTAGACAGAAATCTTTGAAGTTTTCCAGCCAAACATGATGGCTTTGGAGGACAGAAGTGTGTCCTCCTATGGGGTCCCTGTGAGGACATCATTATGTTCTTGCTCAGCAGTGGTGTCTCCTGGCATGCAGATGGATCTCTACCGGGGCTGATGAGGAAGTAATTTAATTCTGAGTTCATGTTCATTCAGCTCTCTGGGACTGAACCAGAGAAACAGTTTCAAGCCTGAAGGTGGTTCACATACCACTGTGGTCCTCTCATGTGTCAGCTCTGCTAAGCCGCTGATTATGGATCTTGACAGACCCATTAATCACACAAGCATTCCTATTCTAAGGGAAAGAGCATCATCTTGCACCTCACCTCTGCAGCTAAATATGATGTAATCAGCAAAAGAGCTTCATGGACTGGCTTTGACAGAGTAAGGTTGGAAGCAAGAAAGAGATCCAGGACAGTCAGCTGGGCCACTGCTTAGCAGAAGTGAGACGTTAGGGTCTGCTGACCCCTTGAAAACTGGGTTTGATGGTATAAAAGAGCCAAACCCAAGAGATCTTTGAAGCTGCTCCTACTTGGGCTAAGAGCCACACTGGCATCTGTGGTTCTACCTATCACAACTGGAGCCACATTTAAGAAGCCCAGAATTTCCAACACCTAAGCCAGAACAGCACTATCTACACAGCAGGAACAAAATAATTGCAGACCATAGGGTAGGTACATGCAGAAGGCTCAACTGTTTCTCATTGTGGACAATTGCATTATACCTGCTTTGAACATAAGCCGCCCCGCCAAAATTAGCCGGAAGCTCACAATTGCTCTCAGCAATTATGAGGACTGATTCCAGGGTAAAAGCTAGCACTTGGAGATCCTCTGCCCAAAAGCAAATTTCTGCCAGGTGCAGCATTTCTTCTCTTTTGTCTCAAGACATAGGCTGTCCAGATGCATCTCACCCTTTGTAAGGGACACAAGCAACATGTTGCACTTTGCAGTGGTGCCAAGCCACGATCTGATCACCTGTCTTCTCCAATTCCCTTTAGCTGTTCTGCTTTCCAGTATTGTCCTACAATCCGTAAAGGAAGCCTGTTGCTTAGGAGGAAGTCAGGAGCACAGCTACCAACAAATGCTCTGTGGAGTTTTGTAAGCAGCTGTCATGAGCCAATCATCTCGTGCAAAGTTTATATTAGCAACAGAGAAGAAAGGTCATTTTGTTCAGTAGAAATCAGCAAAAATTAAGAGAAATTATTATATTCCCAGAGAAGAAAGCATACTGACTTTGTAAGCTATCTAAGAACCACACTGAAAACAGCCAACCTCTGGAGCATGCCCTGTACAGACTTCCCTGTTGCAATCAACACTATTACTTGTCTGGTGTTAATACAGTAACATGTTGCTTTGCTGAAAAGTCCCTGGCTGCCTTTCAAGCTCTTGAAAATATACCAAATGACTTTTGTTTTGATTTCAAACTATTTTTCAGCACCTCCATGTTGGAGTGCCCTTATAAAAGTGTCCACAGAGACATTTGACAGGGCTGTGTGACTCAGGCACTTAAAGGAAGGAACTAATGTTAGATGCTGACACCCACGTAGGGACTTCTGGACTTTAAAAAAAAAAAAAATTACTTCTCTTTACCCCACTGAATTTTCCTGACGTTTCCAACTTACTAAGTTATTGTTTTATAAAAAAGGCGGTCTTAAGCTCAATTTTGAATTAATAGGTCACCAAGGAATCTAATACTATGGTAATGCATTGCAAACATCACTTCACAATATAGAACTAAAAGAAGCCAATAAATTCTTTACAATACGTGTTCATAAAGTGGTCAGACTTGAAAGATTCCATTAAACCAGTACAATGTCACTTTTTTCTTTAATGCAATTTGTTCTCCAAGGCCCTTCCTTTCAAGATGAAACAAATCCTTTCCTCCCATTACCCACCTATTTTAGAGGTTCTGTTGAAATCAGGTATTGAAAATTTGCAGTTAACACACTAAGCTTATGCCACAAATGTCCCATACTGCTGGGTGCTGACAGTAGGTGTGACCATGGACTGTCTGGCATCCAGAAAATTTACTCCTTTTGTTTTACCAACAAATGTCAGGCACCTTTATGAGCATGATTCTGTTCCCGTCAAATTCCATGAGGTTTCTACGCTATGTTATCATCCAGCATCCAGCAAACTGTTCATATTAAATAACTCAAAGCCGAGCTGATAACACAGAAAATATGGGAAGTGATTGAAGTAAGCTGGATCTTTTGATGTGGCACTAAATCAAAACCACTGCAAAACAGTGTTAGTAAAGGTGAAAACTTTACACAGCAAAGGACATAGTAGAGCTTTCAATGCTAAATGTTTTGGGAAAGGCAGGAGGTTTGAAGGATCAGTTCACTGTGAATCCTCAGCATAGGCTTTTGTCTCTGCAGAGAGTGCAGATGACCTGGCCAAGACTGTAGCATGGAAGCTGCACATGCTAAGCAGGAAATCAGATGTGAGATACCCAGCAGAGAGAATACCCCTGCACTAATCGGCCACGTATTGGAAACGTGACTTTTTTTGTGGGCTTTTTTCCCCCCCAAGCTAAGCTCAGGAAACGCTAGGCTAAGATTTTCAGGGGAGTCTAAGTCCCACAGTCAGCCAAGTCCCACAAGAATTCAGTCCTTTACCTTTTACCCCCTTATGTTACCCCCTTTACACCTTTTTTAAAATCTCAGCCACAGCTATGTGGGCAGTCACTGCACTGGAACAAGAAAAAGGAGCCTATGAGCAGAGCTGTAACACAGCACATTGTGAAGGAAAGGTGGATATGTTTGGGATGATCCAAATGCTATCAGAAAGAAGACTCATTATAAGCTGAATGCAGCTTAAAACTCAGAAAGATTCAAAGTACCAGTTCAAATAAATGTGAGATGTATCCATTCTTCAGCAGGAGGTCAAAAAATTGTAAAAAGGAACCACATGATGATGGTTCAAAAGTCTGACCATCTTACTGTATTTAAACAAGGAAATAACTGTAGGTAACTGTCGATTTTGCTAATGGTATTCACTGAAGGTATTCTGAGGTTTGCCTTACAGATGAGGAAACTGAGTCAGAGGGATTAAGTAAAGGGCCCAAAGCCACCAGCAAACTCCACTGCCAGGACCAAGTTTATTACAAGTCCCTGCAGACACCTGACTTCCAATCATATCATGAGGCCTCTGTTGCGTGTTAGAACTACAACAATTTCATCTGCTGCTGTAAAACAAGGAGGATTATATCTGTCAGCACTTAGAGCTGTGATATTCCTGAGAATTCCTAACAAGAGATACTGATGATGCAAACCATTTTTTTGAAGTATATTTTGTTTTGAGCATTCACATACTTGCAGCAGGAAAGGCTATGAAACTATCACAGGGAGATGTTCTTCATGCAGTCTAATATAATTTTTCAACTTTGAAATCAGATAGCTTGAATTACACATGTGTGTCATCTTTCAGCAGAATGGGACAGAGTCAGAGTTTTGGCAGAAGAATCGTGTTTCAACTTCCAGCTTCACAATAGCTTAGAAGTGCTGGTACCCTGCAAGGGAGCTCAAAACCTAGTGCAAGCACAGCACCATAGACGACAGGGTAAAGAGAGGTCACCTTATCTATCTTCTGGCTTCTCTCCAGGACCTGGGCCTGAAATGCCCTTTCTTCACCACTCCCCTGCTGAAATCCTTCTCCAGACTCCTGCCACAAGAAGCAAATTAAATACCAGCTTCCCTTCCAAAATAGCTGTAATGCAATCCTTGAAGACCTGTAGTGCAAAGAGCATGGCTCAACTGTAACAGAGAGAAAGACAGTTTACAGGGATCCAAATGCTCTAGGTAAAATGGAGTCCAAATTCATAGTTTTCTGTTTACATAGACTCTACAATCTATTCACTTTCTGTGGTTAGCTGAATAGCCTCCCTTTATGAAAAGAAAAGGGGATAAAACCCTTTATCAAAAGACTGAGGAGCAATGTATTTCAAGATACCTTCAATGGTAGAGTTCTGTTCTATGAGGAACGGGTCTGGTTGTCTGGGTTTATAATTTATAATGTTAGCACTTCCTGTCATGGCATCTGATTTTCTTGAGTTCTCAGGAAGTGGTGAAAGCTTTCAAAATGGAGAGCAAAAGTGTTAATAGCATCAGTCAAGGGACATTAGTAATCAGGTTTTTTGGTGATACAGTAAAATTACACAAATTCTGACAGAGGATTCCTGTTGACACCCTACAACAACAGGGTTGAAGTTTTCAACACACTGTGTGCCATCAACTTCTCTGTGGAGCCTTCCACCTGGACATGTTCTGCTGCCCCCTGTGGTCCCTCCCCAGGTCCAATGCCAGACAGGTTTGTACATATCGCCTCTACTCCCAAAGCACCAAAATTAAGGCCAGGACAGAGCCGATTAGGAACTGGTGGCTGACCTAACAGACCTTTCCTTCCCATCAGCAAGCTTTCAGGAGTAAGCACATTTGCCAGGGGGTTGCAACAAGGCACAGTTAATGACCTGCAGGTTTAGGAAGAAGCTCTCTTTAGAACATACTTTGATTCATAAAGTTAAAGAAATGTAATGTTTAAGTTAATCCATGCTTGTGCACCGAAATACAATAAAAATACATATAAACCATCCTTGACAAATTTTTGTCTTAGCAGCTCAGATATTTATCTAACCTGATCCAATACTGTTCCAGTAAAACCAGAGGAGTTATGCAATATGATTAAGACACATCTGTCTAAATCACTAGAAAATATTCAAAGGAAGACTAGGTCACTGCTGATGACTACTTATTCTAGAATCCCAAATGGACACACGAGGGGCTTTATACTTGCTACAACTGCAAGTAATCCAGTCAAGTATCTAATTATCTTTACTGAATCATGAAAAATCATCAGTCAAAAGAAAGATAACCCAGACAGGCATGTTCATTTCCACAACGCAGAGCACAATCTAGCACATTTCCTATCTATGTGAGTACAAGCACTGCATTTTCTCTAATCTACCATAATTGTTTGCCTACCCTAGACCAGGCTATGTAGGTCTTTCCCTGAATTTTGTATTTTCTGACAATGGATTTTTCAGTCAGGGAAATTTGGACCCCTTCAAAACTCAGTTCTAGTTTCTAGTTGGATTCCTCAGAACAGCCTAAACTGATTTCATTTAAATCTCTGCATTTGTTTTCTCCATTTGCTTTTTGCAGTGAGATTTGACTCAACAGAAAAGCCACTCAGAAAAATACCTGGTGATAGCAGTCCATAAACTCTTGTGCCCAAGAGAAGCCTCTCACATGTTTAAATTCCTAAAGCTGGTGCTTTCTCTTCTTTTGTGCATAGTGTTGCTCTGCATTAGTGAATATGTATACCACAAAGACAAAGGGGTATTCATCACCTGCCTGGTGACTCAGAACAACACAGCCTCTGCAAAGCAAAAGGGAAGAGGGCTAGGGCAGGGAAGAAGCCAGAAAGTAATCTTTGTTCCTCACTGCTACCCAGTTTACAATCATCTAGACCCAAATCCAGGTAGACCCACTTAACGATAAGTCCTTTTATGTTTCCAACAAGTCCAAAGTCTCCAACGGCTGCCTAATTCTCCTCAACTCCATATTTTGTACTCTTAAATGCTCATTTTCCTCACTGGAGGAGCAGTTTATTTGGTCATTCCTCAGCACAAGAATAATCACACCAAGTCAGAGAAAATAACACTTCCCATCATCTCCAGTAGTGGCTAACAGAGAAAGCCTACCAAAGATTATTAAAATGAGGCCAGTGCAGAAACAGTTCCCTGCTGCAGGGACTTCCCAGCCTCCAGAAATTCTGGCTTACAGAGGTCCCAGATCCTTCCTGCTTCCCACAGTTTGCCAGAGTGGTAGTGATTAATGAAGGCAGCTGGGTCAACTTCTGCCCTGCACTTTGACTGAATATGACAGAAGAACCTGAGAAGACTGACATCACACAGCATGGCTGACAGCAGTACAGCAACACATCAGTCATGCATCATGCCCAGCTCCCTCCTAGCTCCTCTTACTACCTCTCAGCTGCATGAAGAAACGCTACATGAATAGACTGAGACTAGGGAAACTTGCATTCAAACCCCTGTTCTGTAGCTGGTTTCCTGTGTGAGCATCAGCACAGCAATTTGGGATCTTTTTTTGACAATGTAAAGAGAGGCTCCTACACAGGCTGAATCAAAGCTGTTTGGCTCCCACTTGAATCTCACTAGAACAGCGTGTTTCTCTCCACTGAATTACAGCTGAAATCCCCTTTGAGCCCTCAACTTGTAAAAGGGGATAACACTCTGTGCTGACCCTCCAGAGCTGCTGGCGAGGAAAGACATTGAAGCCTTGCAGTGTTCCAAGTAGGGTGGTGAAGGGGTCTGTATATGGGTAGCATCTGTTGCTCTTACAGAAGACAGCATCATGTGTAGCAGGCAAAGTGAGGTAGTGGGTGGCATCCTTGTTCTGTGGAAACAGCTGGTTCTTTGCCACATCATGAGCAAACGGGCTTTCCCCCTATACACTTGGGGCAATAAATCCATAATTTAACTATCACCCATACATGTTCGCACCATGAGCGGGCTGACTCACACTCAGACTCTCCACACAACACAAAGGCCCGATTTTGTCAGAATTCCACCTGCGTTATTTGCTCTTTCCTAGCTATGTACGAAGTTGCAACAGATAAACCATTTGCCATGGTGGGATGAGAGGAGGGAGGGAGTGGGCTGAGAGAATAGGGGAGAAGGTACTTGCTTTAAGCTCATTTCTCCTCGTCCCTAGCCCTGATGGAATTGTATTCTGCACACACGCTGAAACATTAGCATCGGCTGATTTGGAAGGAATATTGGAAATGAAGTGATAGCAGAGTAAATGTCAATGCATTCAGTGTGACACAGTGAGCACCAGATCTTAAACAGCTTCATCATTGTGGCATTTACTGTATCCTGAAATAATATTAATCCCACTGTTGTCCTTCTTGATGGAATCATCCATGAATATGGTTTATGGGACTGGCCAAAGTGCTAATAGGTTAAAAGAACAACCTATCCAGTGTTCCACTAAATTAAGGTCGCTTCATGGAATTTAATGAAACAAGTACTGTGTAGGGTTTCAAAGGACGTTTCTGTAATTCATGTCTATTTAGGATTCCTACTAACCAGAAACCTAATTTCTTTGAGTAAAATAGGTTTTTGTGAAGCCTGGCCACGTGAAAAAAGCTTTAAAGGGCAATAATCAGAAGACCTCATCTGTAACACTTTGTTATTTCAGATCAATGTTTTGAAAGTTCGGGGGATGGAGTTATTTAAAAAATAAAAAAAAAGCCAATCTGCAAATTAGTCAGAACAAACATATTATGCTATTTCTCTTTCAAAAGTGACTGGATGGTTACAGTGACAACTGGATGGTTACAGTGACACCAGGGGACCATTAAGCTACAAATACTATAGGGGCTTAATAAGGCAGAGGCCCTGCCTCACAAACTAAGTAAATGGACTCCTGCTTGCCCAACAAGGAGCTGATGCTCAAAAATGTGGGCAAATGGCATCATCTAAGGCCACTGCCTCAGAAACAAAACTGCATTTCCTTCCCCAGTTGTACATGTATCATATAAAATATTAGTACAGATGGAACAAAATACTAATTTCCCTAACCTAAGGTCCAGCTTCCACCAATTTTTTCTTGTGTCCTTGATTCAGAGGAGTGCCTACTACATATTCTACAAAATACTTTTGGAAGCTGCCTTAAATATGGATGGTGCCTGCACCCAGCAGTTGACATCACCGAGCACCAAAAGACAAAATTTTATCTTAGAAATTTATAGGCCTTTTGAGAGAAATACTATACACTGCAATTGCTGCAGCTTGCATCCATGCCTTCAGTGTACCAAACTGAGGCTTGTAGAAATTTAACAAGAGCAGCCACAGCCCCTAAGGACCTTACAGTCTGAACAGTGTTTAGTCATATATTGATGTTTTACTTGGAAGCAAATACATCATCAGGATTAAACACATCTGACTACCTGTGCATGAATGATGACCTATGAGAAGGCTTCACTGGGAAGGGAAATGAAGAGTAACTGTGCCATTGGGGACAGCAAAGGGAGTAAAAGACTAGTGAGCTGTGTTTACCAGAACCAGAATTAGGTCAAGGCACCAGAGGAGTTACCTGCTACAGTTAAAAGTGGACCTGTAATGATGACCACAGACCAAAAATTTGATCAAAGACAAATTCATAGTTGCCTTGGGAAAAAAATGAATCCTTTCCACCGTTTGGAATGCTACAGTCAACTTAGTAGTATTCCCCAGAACACCAAAACAAGCTAAATATCAATAGCCACACTAAATCTATGACTCTTAGATTCAGACCTTGTACCTTTTTTCTAGATTCTGGAAATAGACTGCTGATAGCTGTACTCAAGCCAAGGACTAATCCTGACAGGTACTTGACATTAACATCTGTTGTTAGAAAAAGATGAGGAGGCACAGTGATTACATTTCCTACCTCAGTGACTCATCTCAAAGGCTTGAAAACATTTCCTGCTAGTGCAGGCTCTTTGCAAAGGCATTTTCCACAATTTCGACTAGGACAGACTTCTGCAAGCTGCAAGACAGGCATAGTTCTGCAGCCAAGTGTGCCCATGCTGGACTCCACTGATGCTGTGAGAGATGCTGTGGGGATGGCAACTATTTCCAGGAAGAAATGTTACTCCCCTGTTTCCCAACCTTCCACCTCCAGCAGGGAGAAGGAGGTGGATTCTCTTTGACTTTCCAAAGATTTTATTCCCAGATTCACTGCATTCCAGCACTGGTCCTTCAGTCTTCATAAAGCAAAATCTTCATGCTGACAAGAAATCCTGTCCCTCCCTTGCCCACGGCACATAACAGAACACCTGTAACAAATTCCTGAAATCTAACATACATAGTAACTTTTAATTCCAGTGCTTACTGAATGCAAAAGGTGCCTTTAATACATTGGTAACAGAAATCAGTGACCACATCTGAAAGAAGTCTTTAGACTAGCTACAGATATAGCATGCTCTACCTGCCACCCACCACTGCCTGCCCACACACCTGCCTTGCAGGCAGGTTCTGTAGTGACTTGTCAGGTGTACACAGCATGGCACATGGAGATTTGAGGCAGCTTCCTGCTTCTTCCAGGAAGAAAAATTTTCTGTGTGTACCAAAGGACAGCCTGTATGCATACAACTTATTTGGTCTTCTCACCTTTGAAAGGAATAGCGTTCCCCCGGTTTGTCACCTTCACATGGACTCAACTGTAACAGTATACAGGTTTAAGGGGTTAAGAAAAATAAATTCAGAGACAGGATAGATTGCAATGTAGGTTGTAACTTGAAAGAAAGTTGCAAAAAATGTCATTCCAAATCATACTTTGCCACAGGTTATCTTCTTAGTAGCTGTAGCATCCACTAGGCAGAATCCTCAAGATATGCCTTAACCTTTACAGACATGATCCAGACCTTGGAGTCACAACCTATGAGGCACAGATTGACTGGAAATGAGACCATTATATATCATGTCTGCATGACAGACTGAAACACACACCCACCACAAGAAGAATAAAACCTTTTCTTGAACATGTCTGTATTGTAAAAGAGAGAGAGGGAAGACTGATTTATTTAAACAGTACTTAACTAACAATAAACACTATCAAACCAAAGCAAACTAATGCTCAGTCATTAAAGCATCCATTCAACAGCCCATCTGTCATATTGTTAAGACCTTTAGAAGTTGTTTAACAAAATGTTAAATAAGATGACATTCAGAAGCACAAAATGCTTGACTGGCTAATGCAACAAAAAGGGGTTGGCCTGCTGGTGTTTGATATACTGCTCTGTGCTACAGGCTGAAAGCTCTGGAGCACACGAGGCAGCTCCCAGGTTGTCACTTTTTATCTCAGTGAGCAGCGCCAGAAAAGCCCAGAATCACCACACGCCAGTGTCAGCAGCATCACACAGCAGACAGGAAGAAAATCCCAATGCAGATAGGAAAAGATGTACTATATAAAGAGAGAAAAAGGAAGCAGAAGTAACAAATTGGCCTATGACAGGGAGAAGGAAGCAAGCCCCAAAGTATTATATTATTGGTGACCCATGCCTGTTCCAAATCCAGCCGTTGTGGGTTTTTTTCTCACCTGCCCCATTTTTTATTCTACATTTGACAGTAAGGTTTGAAGGATGCACTATGAAAATACCTCAGACTGGCAGTGATACACTACTTAGTAAATATCTAACAACTTCTAAGGTGGATGCAGTCAATTCAGCAAAGATGCATGCAAGTTTCCTTTGTTTGCTTTCTTACATGAGAACAGATTACTTTCATTCCCTTTTGAAAATAGAGACTTTCATACTATATGATTTTTTAGGAACTGACTGCATCAATGCCAGAGGCTTGTACAGCTTCAAATCTATCATCAGAGTTAAGGCAGTACAACTAGGCAAGATAGGCAATTAGTTGGCTTCCTGCAGTGGTTAAAGAATACATAAGAAGTTGCCCTGAAAAAGCCTGAAAAGGGGAAATAAATAAATAAATAAATCTTTCTTTCAGATCTGCAGAAGGAAGAAAAAAAGTATTTTAACTTTAGACATTTAACAGTTTTCACAAGACACTACCAGACAGTTCTATTGCCATAGATAATGCTCCCCAGACCCAGATGCCACTAGCAAAAATAAGAATCTGTGAAAAGCAAATAGCAACATGCAAACGACTGCTAAAAATAAAAGTACAATTTTCTTTTACAATGTAAATCCTTCCCTTGGCATTATAAGACTTTTTTTAAGGGTGGCTTCACAATACTATGAAATGTAAACCTTTTTCTACCGGTCTCCTTCAGTATACAAGGGGTTTGTTTCCCGTATTCCTTGCCAGCGCATTTTCCTTACCCATGCTGAGAAGAGAGAAGCCAGGAAGCCCAGCTGGCAGGTGCAGATTTCCCAGCAGCTCAGCACTGGCAGTAAGTACAGAGGTCTTGGAAAAATCTGGCCTCAAGTGCCACAGGCAGAGGTACCCAGTACCACAAATGTCTGGGTTTTGTTTCAGCATGGTGAAATAACAAAAGTATAGTATCATGCAGGCAGTACAGAGCTTATGTGGTAGACTAATGTCCACATAATGACACCCCTGCTCGTCACATCAGTAGAGCAGCACCGTGTTAAACTCTAGGGTAAGAAGGTTATAACTCAGAGAGCTTACTGATGTTTTCACCAGCCTTCAGCGGTAGCCAAATATAAGGATGAACTATGATTAGAACTAACCAATGTTTCCATGTAGCTTATTGGTTTAGAAAGTATTCTCTGAAAATATTCTTTTAATCAAGTGTTATTTAATACATCAAAGCTGATACGCAACCAAATCCTAGAAAACAGGAATTCAATACATGTTAGCAAGTCTAGATAAACACCTACTGACAAATGCAGAGAGTTTACCTTGGCTGCTAACAGATATTAAAATTGCAAGCCTTGTTCATGACATGATTGATTTTTTATCCACTATGAAAACACAACTAAATATAAAAAACAAAAGACTGTTTTTCCAGCCTTAAGTATATTCTTAGAAAGAAGAAGAAAAAAAAAAAAAAAAAAAACAACAAAAAGTGTGGTGCCAAGCTGACTCTAGAACTCAAATCATCTCCCATAAAGTTGCTACTCTCACACAGTGGTGGTGGCACACCAAGTATGAACCAGATGTGGATAAAGCTTCAGCTTAACAGCAAGAGTGATGGGGAAACCACATAACCCCTTCTCCTCTCAGACATCCTCCAAAAGCCCGTTTCTGGCTCAGTTAAGATCTGTTCCAGATGAATAAGGGACCTGAGAAAAGCAAGCAAGACCACAACAGTGTTCTGTTGATGACGTAAGTAAATAACAATATATATTCTTTCACTGCTTTCTAACTGGAATTATCCTGGCTGTCAGTAAAGAATACTTACAGGAACATCCCAGAATGATCATTTTCCAAACTAAAAGCTCTAAAGGTCACCCTTCAGTTATACTAAATTCAACACTACTGTGACTGTGTCACCTCTTGGGAAAGGGGTAGGGATTCTTCAGCAAAACATACGGCAACAGCAGTTTATTTTATCACACTGCTGTATTGTTTTGAAGTGAAAGAAGGCTTGTAGGGAGAGACAGTATCTTTTATTAGACCATCTATTATTGTTTCTTCCCCGCCCTTTTAAAAGTAGTTTATTTTATGGGTTTAGGGTGACTAGAGAAGAGAAAAGAGCTCTGCTGTAGTACTTACAGACAAGAGAAGAGAAATAAAGATAAAAAGGAAAAATAAAAAAGAAATAAAGTAAGACAGGCTGTTCTATTCAAAAGCTGGCACATGAGGGTTTTATTAGAGACATATACTGGCAGAGTGAAGGGAAGGAAACATGGGGGGGTGTCGGGGGGAAGCTTCATCTGACTACAGACCAATTCAAAGAGCCAATCCAAACTCCAGCCAGGTCAGCAGAAAGATTCCTACAGATGCCAGTCCAGCCTCTCCTGTATGCAATTTTCAGTTACACAAACATTTCTGTGAATATTCAAGTAAGAAAGAGGAGGCTATGTCCAATTATGGAATTTATACGTCTCCCAGTCCAAATTACATAGAGGAACCATGCCAGCTTTTGACACAAAGAAGAAAAGAGCATTGCATTAGCCTTTTTTAGTTTTCTTCCATTTGGGGAAATCTCTTTGCACTGGCCTACCCCCAAGGTCTGTATGGCAATGAAAGCTTTCTACCTCCATGCTCACCTGACTAACACCATGCAAGGTGACAGGAGAGTGCCAGCAAGTGGAAGCTGCATTGCTACAGTGCCAGGGAAATCCTGGCTTCCACTGCAGATTCTTTGCTTGCATGATCATTAGTTAACTTCAAAGAAGTGGCTGACAACCTTCTGCAGCACATGAAGAAAGCTGAAAAGATCAATTACAAAAAAATGATTAGTATGCAAACTATACCCATGTTCTGCAGGCAGCTATTCCTCAATAAGTGTATCAGAGACAAAACAAAAGGATAAATAAATCATCCTAGCCTCTTTACAGCAGAAATAGCAGGCAAAAAGAAACCTTTAAGGACTTCAGTTCTGCTGGAAACACATTCCTCTTTTTCTATCAAGTACATTTTGCTGAAACTTAAAGGAAGCTTTTAAAACTTGAAACTAGGAAAACTCATTATCCAATAAAAGGATAGATTTGTTTCCTTGGTGAATTAGTCATCATCCATCTAATCTACTTAATTCCTTCTCTTTAAAGCAATCTCGCTCTCATCAAAAGTTGTCATTAACTGTACCTGTGTTTTTTGTTCCAGAGACAAGGTAACGCATTGTTACAATATGTGTGCTTGCATACCATTAATATGACGGTTTTGTAGTTGTGGAACCAGGTATCTAAGCAGCACCTTTACTGTATATATTGTTTTCAGGGACTTACAACATGGTTATTAAAAAAACCAAAAAAAACCCACACCAAACTTCTCTATAATGGCCAGATTTCTGAGCCTCCCTCAACCTGCTCAGTGGTTTATTGATAGGATTGTGCCCTTTATAGCAATGGGTGGGTTTTTACTTTTAGAGAAGAGTAAGAGTTTCTCAGGCATATCACTTCTCTAAAAATAGACATCTGGTTTGTAAATGCATCAGGCAACTATATTCCTTACTAATACGAACTAGTGAAGCTGCACTGACATCCATAGAGCTGCACCTATTAATAACAGCAAAGGATCTGGGCTATAGTACCATGCTGTTAAGGGCCAGTAGGTCTCATCAGTCCTCCCCTAAGGGAAAGAAGAAAAAAAAAAAAAAGGAAAAGAAAAGAAAAAAACAGAAAGATTGAAATGTAAAGGCTGAAAATCCAGCTACTATATCATCAGGTTCATCTTTCAGGCAACTTATGTGTGATTGTTTAACCTGAAGTGGCCTTGGATTAGCATGAGAGACTTACAAAACCTGCAAACCACATAACGGGTCATTCATCCATGAGCCTATTTGATTCACACCGTTTCAGAATTAGCAGAACACATGCTGACTGGGTACACTGCCTCACCATAAAGATATTAAACCAGATGTGCAGCAACTGACGAAGAATGCCTTTTCCCAAGCACGTTCTTTCTTCCTGCTGAACTATTTTTTACGTAGATGGGTCTGCTGAAAGGTTACTGAACCACACAGCTAACAAAAATGCACAGAGAGAGACAGAGACAGGAGCTGCATCTTTGACTGCAGCAGAATTCCTGGGATCCATGTTGAGCCACAGAGAAGCTGTGCTGCTGTTAAACGGCTGATTAGTTTATTCTGCCAAACATCTGAGAGCATCATTAGTTACACAAATGGCTTGAATTATGATCAAATGAGCTGAGTAACCTGCTGCCATGGAACTCCATGTGAGTCCTGTTTTATCAGATCCCAACATGTGTTACTCAGTGCGAAGCCATGTCTCCTGGCTTTATCTGATGGTTCATCCAGGCCAGGGCTTAAGAGTCCCCCTCTCATCCTGAGGACCACCTTTTGTACTGGATTGTTCAACCTGAAGAATGCCTCAGTATCCATTTCTGTCAGACAGGAAAGATTAATACAACATCTTTTGCAGCTGCACTTTCACACACTTTTTGATAGCAGGTATATGTATTGCTCTCTACTTCTAGGGAAAAAAAAACCAAAACAAAAAAACAACACATTTCCATGTTGTTTGAAAGTTCAGTGGTGATGGAAAGGAATTAATGAGATCAGTTTGCCATTTTGCTAAAACAGGACCAGGTTATCTCTCAGAGCACAGAAAGAATACTCTGCACAATACTAGCCATAAAATTTGCCTCCCTCCTTTACTTTTTGCTGCCACTTCTGCAACCCAACCATTTATAGCAAAGAAGCTCTGCCATAGATCAAGATATATCAATTTAACTTAATTCCAACAGAAAGAAATTAAATGCCAGTATTTCAAATCATCTGTACTCCAGTCTATTCTCATTTCTGAAGGCTGGCACCTGCTGTGCTAAGTCCCAGGGGGAAGTAAAACACTGTACTCCAGCAAATGAGAGAGATTCTTGTATAAGCAAAACCATCAGTTCCAAATTGTATTTCTTCTACCGGGTCTCCAAACTCTTTGCTCAGGAAGTACTTAGCCAGCTAGTATCACTCACAAATGTGTGAGTCTCCCAAGTATTTGCTTTTGTCCTGTGAGATACTTAGCTAAATAGGAGCTAATCTGTACAGAATCAACATGGCAGAAAAACCAAACTGCTGTTCTCAATCCAGAGACACTGAAACATTTTATCCTGCAATACAGAACAGTGCTTCTGTGCACAATTTACCCCAAAATTATTGCATGTAAAGGTATCAAGAAATACAAAGAGGTACTGATGAAAGATTGTAAGCATAGCCGTAAATCAGTGTGTCCTTTCTTGGTTTCACAAGTCTCAAAATTAACAGTTTCATTCTCACCTCTGGGAATAAATGGTTTCTAAAATCTGAAGGGGAGAAATGCATCACACAAAATCCACCACTGCCACCAAGAACGGTTACACTTATTTAGCCATGACTGATCAATCAAGAAGCTCCACAGACATTGCCAGACAGCACTGTCAGACAAGAAATAAGCAAACAGGTTCTCTCCTGAGATCAGCAGAGAGATAACCAGGCTTCACACATGCCTGAAACCCTGTCCAAAGATGAACAGTTGGAGAAGACGCAGCACAAAGCAGCTTGATCTCTACACATCCCAGGACAAGGGCACTGAGCGTGTTGCTTTGTGTCTGAGTTGCAGCATGCCCACTCCCAGCATACACACAGCGCACAGGGTGGCTTGCTTTGGATGACGACAGAAAGGACTTGGAAAGATGTGTTTCTTTTGCTAATGGAGAGCCATGCTCTCTGACTCAGATACACACAGAGAAGGGATGCTCTGCACAAATCCAACTGCAAGGATCCTCCCTCTTATTTTACCCTCTCCTCCCCCTTGCACTGAAGAAGGAGTTCTGAAACTCTGCAGCAGTTTAGGAATGAGGGAGAAAGGAGAGCACTTCCCCTGTATCCAGCTGTACTTGGTCAATGGATACCATTTAGTACCTACCAGGTGGATCTTATACACACTCTTGTGTAAATCCCTGCAAGTGCACTGACAGAATTAGTGACCTGACTCACACTTTTTTTTCCCCTCCTGTTTTCAAGCACTTCCTGCAGAGATCACCTGAACCAGGGTATAGCTGAGCTAGTACTACAGCAAGCACCTGGTAAAATGCTAACATGCTTTATATGTTACTTTGGATCATCAGATAAAATCAAATTACAGCAAACACTATTAGCTTTAATAACAATGAGTCCAAGATTTAATCACATTGCAGTCATGTGGCTGGGAATTTTCTAACAAGAGCTTCAAGTGAGTGAAGCAAGTAGTTTCTGTAAAAATAAACTTTTCATTCAAGAAGTTTCCGTTTATTTCTTTTAGGATAATCAGCACAGAACTATCCAGTTTCAAGGCAGATATACCCACTTGAGTTCACCTGACCTACTGCAGTGCCTCACAACATTTCAGTTTTCAACTAACTACACCACTGACAGATCAGACACACAATGGTAACATATATTAGTCTGGAAAATACACCAATTACTATACTACTAATAATTAATAGGATACAAAAATACCATTTTTCTTCTGCCAGGAATATTTCTGTTCCTAAATATGCTCACAGATCATGTTTAATTACAACCTTGTATAACATGGGGGGGGGGGGGGGGGGGGGAGTACACCACAAATAGCATATTTTTAAACTCCAATAGTTCTTACTGTATGAAGATGAGAAAACCTCAGTGGTATCTTCACTCCCAGCCTGTAGCAGCAAACTTGCACAAGCCCCTAAGATCCTTTGACTCATTTTCTGCCATAATAGCTTTTCTCACAAAAATAAAACCATGGTCCTTCATATTCCAAATCACTGCAGATGCAAAACTAAGTTTTGCCGCACTGAGAGACAGAACAGGGAGAGTTAGTCAATAGCTCTCTTTTGCACAAACTCACCCTCTCAGATCTGTAGAACTCTTTCATTACCCAGCTCATACAGTGCACTGCAATTGAGATAAGATTGTTTGCATTAATTAGAAAAAAATGGCAATGCTAAGCCCTGATCTCCTCTCCCGACAGAAGAAAAAGCATGATCAATAGAATTATCCTTACTTAAAGGTAGAATAAAAGAGCAACCATGCCTTGTAAATTTGCTGCTAATACATTTTCTGCTGTTGCTCTGTTATCATATTTATGGATTTACTGTGGCTTCTAAGGCAATAGCTGCACCTTGGGTTGTTTTTTTCCATGAAAGGACATCTGGATCAGGCACATATCCAGAATTAGTATTCTTCTTGCAGCAGAACTCCAGCATCTGTTCCATATGCTCTTGTATCTTGTATTCTGACTAACTTCCAATAGCACTGGATTTTGCAGTTTACTACAGCACTATTAGAGAGCTCATCAATATGTTCCTCCACTTAGAATTCAAAAACCTACTCAGCATTATGAAATATAAGCTTACAGCTTTCTTCTCCCAGGAAGCCTCTCACTATTGCAGTTATGTATACTGTCACTCCTGTCTGCCTTCGCATCTCTGCAGCTAGGAGAGAGAGGAGACATCAGTTCTTTTTCTAAAGAAGTCCTTGTTCCAAAGCTTTTTTATGGAGCCATTTTACCATCTATAACCTGTTGCCACTTAAGGGCATGTTTTTCCTGCATAACATTCTTCTGTGTTTTCTTTTTGATGCCTCTGAATGACCTGCAGTAGACGGCCAGTTCTAAGTAGCCTCTGATAGATTATCGGTGTCTAGATACAGAACACAACGCTGGGGAGAGGTTTGCCAACAAAACCTCAAAGCACATAATTTTTATGATTTCATTTTCATTTTTTTCTGAATTTATAGGAAAGTCTCATTAGATTTCCCAAACTTCAGATGTTCTTTTCCAAGTATCTCCTTTTAATTTGGCGAATCACCAGAGTATTGCTTGCTTTTATCTTCCACTTTCTTCAGCCTTTTTGGTTTGCCAGTATCATTTTTCACACAGGAAGTTTCAAGGAGTACACTTGAAAGTCTGACATCAAGACCACTTTTCAAGATGCAGGGGTTCTACAATATAAGCTATTCTGCAGACAGGTAAATGTACTCATGCTTTTCTTTGTATAGTCTTCTCCTTCAGCTATTCCCTGCCCAGTAAAGTTACTCCTCAGTTTGTTTTCTGCCTTGCATGTAAAAAAAAAAAATAATTAAAAAAAATTATTTAGGCTTTTGGGGACGTGAGGATGTTATCGACCTCTATGACTTTATGTTGTTTTCCACACGTTAATTATTCCACCACCTATCTACACTCATCTGACACCCACCAGTCTGTCCTACATGTGAACTGAAACACTTAGCTCTATGAAATTTTCGTCAACTAAACTTGTCTTCATCTCACACTCTGTTGCACAAAAATTATAAGTACTTGTGGGCGTATTGAGGAATTCAAACTGATCACTTTCGCACCTACATCTTGTCTCTCCTGCTTGAAAACAAATGTTTCATATACCCTCCTTTTTTCTTTCTTCACCCCACCCCCCACCCCACCCCACCCCACCCCCCCGAAAGGCATGATACTGAAGGCATTTTTCAAAGGCATTTTCATCTCCACCAGGGATTTTGCCAAGCAGTGAATCATAAGTGACATTTACCTTCTCACCCACATAGTGCAACCAAATCGCAGCTTGTCATTTCGGTCACCAGTTTCAAACTGCTGCCAAAAGATTTCTGAACCAGCTCGTCCAATGCAGCACCACTATCAACCCGAGCTCCCCCCGACCCCTCCAAGCACGCCATGTTGTGACCATACAAAAGGAGAACACTGTACTCCATTTGAGTTTTCAATCAGTTTCTCCCACATACCATTTTTATGTGTTTTTCTTCTTACCAGATCTCAGTCAAATTTATTTCCATTTGCCTCCCCCAACTGTTTTATATAGCCTGACTACTGCATGCTTTATGACTTCCTCCCCTTTTCACTGCAGACTTCTTTGCCCTCTCGACAGACAGTGTGAGTGGAGCTTGTATCAAAACACGAATGCTGGGTTTTTGCTAGTTTCTTTCGCCCTCAGTAAAAAACAAGCACTATACATCCCATATATTGATTCCTCTCACATCAAAACCTGATAGTAAGTGTGGGAAGACCATTACAACTCCACCTTGGACTCTACAGATAGAGAGCTATCCAGTGTCAAAAAAAAAAAAAATCTGTTGAAAACATGCATGCATGCATACACACACACACACTATCTTAACATCTGTGGAGAAGAGTCAAAATTGCCAAACTAGCAATTAACTTCAGATGTCTCTAGTAAGACTCACAACAACATGTTGCCCTCCAGGAGCTGAAGGAAGGATGCCACCCATCGTCACACTTTCACAGCCACATCACACCACTCAGTGAAAGACAAGAGTATGTGACAGCGATTGCTGCCAACAGCAGCCACCTGTGTTTCACTCTTACCATCGCCAGGGGAAGCCAAGGGTGCTCAATGTGTTTCACCAGCTTGGAGGACCACATCAAATCATGTTTTGCCCTTTGGTTTCACTGAGGTTTGTGGCTGCATTTTCTTTAATGTCTTTTTCTAACACCTTGATCTTTGACTTGCTATTCCATTTCTGGCTTGTTATGAATATGACTGCTACAGGAAGAGTAATCTCATTCATTGAAACCTAGAGGCCCTTCAGTTGCCCACCCCATTGCCCTCCAATGCACACTCAAAAAGCCCATGCTTAAATTTTGTTTATCAAAGCATGGCATGGTTTTGTGGGGTTCACCAGGGATTTTTTTTAATTATTATTATCATTATTGTTGTTTAAACTCTGCACCTGCTGAGGAAAAAAAAGACCAGCCATGGAAGGGTTTTCACCTCAATACGGTGGGTGGAAGGATTATGTAAACAGCTTGTCTGTCTGGAAAGAGGGGCCTTGACAGGTCCCGTGTTGTCAAACGACAATTGTGACTTCTTGCATTTCAAAAGTCACGCTCAGATGGTTTCATCTGAAACCCTCTGGGTAATGGTAGCCTTTTGAGGTTATGATATCTCTGGATGGAATTCAATAAAAGAAATTCACTTTCAATTGAAGCACTGGAACACTGCCAGACAGCCCCAACAATGCAATCCGTCTCCAAAGAAAATTGGACTGATCCCCGCCCCCCCCTCCTTTTTTCTCCTCCCCTTTCTATTTCTCTCTTAGTCTTTATTTGTGCTTTTAACCTGTTTGTGGGTTGTTTTTTTGATACATTTCCTCTCCCAATAATCTTGGGATGCTGAAGCTTTAAAAAAAAACCAAACAAAACAAAACACAAACACTTGGGACTGAAACAGTAGTAGCTAGTAATAGAGAGACACAGACACTCACAGTAGCAATGACAAGTCGCTCTCAATAGCTGACCTTTGCCATATACGTGAAAGGAAATAGAATAGAACCTCTGCTTTAGGTGAAGGGGGGATATTATTACAACCACCAGCTTCCTAGTCCTCGTTAATAAGGCTGGTTGATGTACTTATTTATTTATTTAGTTTAAGGCCAAGGGAAGGGAAAAAGCTCACAAAACCTGCCTGACTGCCAGAGGCAAAAGTGTTGGCTTTTTGCTTGGGTTGTCATTCACTCTGCCTTCGGATATTTTTTGCCTTCCCTCTGCCTTCTCTTTTCCCTGGGTTTGGCAAGAGCTGCAATTGTCTTTCTTCTCTTGTTTTTGATCCTCTAAGCAGATTAATGCATGTGCATAGTCGGGAGGCAGAAGATGGAGAAGATGCATCGATCTTGTGAAAGCACTTGTTTTCTCCAGTATTTTCTTATTCAGTTATCTACTTCATATGTTGTTACCGCTACATGTGATTTTCTTTTGATTTTCCATCAGGTCAAATGGGCATAGGAGCTGCACAATAAAAAAATAGAACTCCATGCCTTAGAAACAGACTGTAAATCTGTTTGGCAGACTTTGCACGGAAGTTCCTTGTGGTTTACATTTGATTCACCTTGGGCTGAAAATCCCTTCTTTTGTCTCGATTCTACAATTATTTACTCTTCTTCCATTCTGTTAAGATTTCAAAACCAGTAAAGCAGTGGCAACGTTAAGAGTTAAAAAAAAATAACAAAAAACCTGATCTGGTTCCTCTCCCTACAGCATTGTTTGTCCTTTTATCCCTCCAAAGCTCACAAGCTACATAGGTTCAGGTCTGGTCAAGTGTCAGCTGAGAAAACAGGCATGGTCATTTGTTCTGTACACAGTGCTCTCTTCTGATCAGCCACATCAGAAGAATGGTAGGGCACATACAGCCACTGTCTGACAAAAGATGACAAACCAAATTCATGCCTTACAGGGATCCTTGGGATCCACTTGCACTTTCAAGAGAGTTGTCTGCTTGCTAGTATCAAAGCCAAATCTAGAATGCAAGCTTCTGAGCTACAAGTTTAAATCCCACTCTCATTACAGATTACTGCATTTTAACCATCTTCCCTGAACTGTTCTGTACGTGCTATGAAATAGCTGTGATACAACTCGCTTATTTCATAAGAGCAGTTGCAGCTAGAGTTCCTTGCAAAGACTTTGCTTACACAAATTCAGTGTCAGCAATAGCATTAAATGTAACTGATCCCAGTTACCTGGAGAAAACTATTTAGGTACTGCAGAAGCAAGCAGATGGCAGCTCAGGATAAATTTGCATGCACAAATATTAAAGAGGGATTACAAGTCTCTAACACACAAGATTTTCCCCTAAAATTCTCAGAAGCACAAGGAAATTAAACAACTGCTCCAAGCTCACCAAACAGCTCAGCAACAGTAAGGAACAGAAAGCAGGTCTTCTCACCTCCCCTCTCACACCCAGGCCTGAAAATACATCACCTCCTTAGACTGCAGGCTTGGTGTTACAGACCTTCCCAGGGGCTAAGGTATTAACTAGGTACTAAAATATTTAGGTGCATTTACAGCACCTCGTGATGTTGGATAAAAAAAAAAAATCCTTCTAGCTAGCAGTCTTTATGCTCTCATTGTCTCAAGTTAATACGTAAATAAAATACATGCATGTGCATCTGAGTGCAATGAAAGTTCATGGAAGTATATTCTGCTGCTCATGCATTTGCCCTGTCTTAATTCTCCTGAAGTGCTAGGATTGGATATAGAATCTATTTAGTCTGGATTTTCTTGTTGCCATTAAAGTTAAAGAAGAACGTCAATGTTCTCAAAAGATTTACAAAAAAAACTCCTTTGTTTGCCCTCTATGGACATACTGTCACCCTGCAGAACATTCTTTCCCTTTTTTTGTAGGAAATACCATTTACTCACACATAAAAATATATTCTAGCTACCTGCATAATGCATAGGAGTGTTCAAAGAACAGTATTAGAAAATGGTAAAAAAGGAAGGGGGAAAAAAAAGTAAGTTTAAATCACTGCACAGCTACTTTCCTAGCGTTTTTAGTATTTGAAAAATTTTAACTTTGTTATGGAGTACTAATTCAAAGCTCTCCAGGCACAGTAGTTCATTAATCTCTCATCATCATTCTGCCTGTTATTTACCCCCTGCATCTGAAACTTTTTTTTAAAAAAAAAACACCACAACAAACAGTTCTAACAGACTTAAACATACAAGGCAATAGATTTGTGCTCTTGAAGCAATTTAGACATCTTCAGTCTAATAATCTGTTTTCCTGTAGTAATAATAGGAAAATATTCCTTGCAGAGTACAACACAAGGTGTAATCAGCAAACAAACAGTTACAGACATTCTTCACTTTGTTGGAAAAGAACCTTTTCTACAGAAACAACAAGAATTCTCCATTGCTTCCTGCAACACCAAGCACAGTCATCAAGGTGGTAGATGGTCTTACCAACTTCAACAGGATTACTTGTGTCCACATACTCGGTGGCCATGATGCAATCACAGGTGTGGTGATCAGTTACATCTGTGCTAACACAAACCTGGTCAGGTCAGACACTACTGAGAGCAAAGAACAGCAATATGCTTTTAAACTAACCAGCAAAACCCAGAATCCTGGCCTGGCTTACACAGATAATCAAACCAACCTGATGGCTAGCAAAATTAGCTCATGCTGGTGCATCTATACACACTGGTAACTCTTGGATGTAGGCACAGGATAAATACCGAAGTTTGACATCAAGCAATAAATAGGTGCAGTCCTACTTACCAAGAGGAGCATATTCTCTTCTCTTGCTAGCATGGATTTCATTTGATTGGTTAATCATAGTATGATACTAAGAGCTCTAACATGGATTCTCCTATGTGAGGATCAAGACACTTTCTTCCAGTACAACTTATTTTTTAATCCTTACACAGCTTATTCCAGTTGTCAACCCAGAGTGCACTATGAATCAAAATAAACACACACTTAGGTGAAATAGCATCCACATTGCCATCAATTAAAATCGCAATACCCTGTGAAGTTATCAACAAAGACCTTGAAGTCCAGACCAAGAACCTAATTGTCACCTTCTTCCTTCCATACTTCTTGTTTACAAACAAGTTATTCTCATAGCTGGGAAGAATGTAGCTTAGGGAAAAACAGAACTGGGATTTCTAAGTTTTTCAGAAGCAGAAGGGTCCACGAGAAAACATTTTCCTCTAGCAAAGAGAGTCCATGCTGACGCAGAATCCTGGATAGCAGTGTGATTTACTTACAGAATACAATACTAGTCCTAAAATACAAGCATCTGGGAATTTTGTAGTGAACAGAACATAACGGGACATTAAGCTGGGTGTTTCAGCTGTGGTCATAAATCATTTCATGAGAAGAATTCAGATCCATTCCCCAAACTCTGTGATTGTCTTCTAGACAATTTTGTTCTAATAGACTGGATTATGACTCTGTGATCCACTAAGTTCTCTCATTCTTTTAAGATGGTCACTGCAGCATAGCACTAAAAAAGTAATTTATTATTTTAAGCTAGTGCAGAGAGTGCCCCAGGTGACCAATATTGGTACCAGAATAACAGGTCTGACTCCCATCTGTCTGAGGCATGAGTGTTCCTGGGACCATTTCCAGCCCAGAACTCCTTCTCACAGTGTGAACACTAGGGCTGACACTGTTCGAGTCTAACCTGAAAAGGAGTTTTTAGAAGCCTATAAATATGCTTGTTCAGCCTTGCAAAGTCATTGTTAAAATAAACCAAGATAGGCAACAACTTTGCTCATACTGCATTCACAATAAAGAACAGTGATAATAAAAGGCCAAAGAAGGAAAGAAGCCTACCCCTCAAAAAAAAAAACCAAAAAAACCCCAGAAAACAAACAAACAAACAAAAAAACCAAACAAAACAAACCCCAAAACCCCGAACAAAACTGCCCATGCACCATAAGCATGTAAGACTTCTGTGAGAATGTTCATTTTCCCCCTCAGATTTTGACAAGAGTATGATAATTAGAACTTCTTTAATTTTCACTTCTTGAGCCATGGTAAAGTCGGCCTCACATGAAAACACTGCTGTCCCAGCAATACAGATCTCAGTTTAAGGAGTAAAGTGGATTTCAGTTGTCATTCCCACACTACAAAGCTCACCATCTACTGGGAAGATATCACAAGATAGCAAATTCCTGCAAAGGAACATCCAAGAAGCAAAACAGAACAGTAAAAAAAAATATCATATTTTCCAGAAAGAGAATACCCAGAAAACAGAGGAAAATTTTGTTTATTCCTAAAAGACAATCTGAAAAAAATACTGCAAACAAAATCTATCCTATTTGTTGTACTAATACCACTCTGAAGGGTTTTCCTTCCCGTACTGGTGGTTTTCCTCATTCCCTTTTAAATAATGAATTGGTCCTTCCCTTTCATTATATATCAGGTCTCCAATACTGTAGGGCAGAAGGGATTGCAGCTACACCTGCCAGCATTGCCCTGCTGCGCTCTGCAGCCACAGACAAACATCTGTTTCTTCCCCAGCTGTGCCAAGGAAGGAGTTTCTGTATCCAGACCCTCATTTTTTCCCCCTGCGCTTTCACTACCATCCCTTGTTCAGTAAACAGTGTGACTAGCCACCAAATAACAATTCTGTGAGGGCACATTATCATGTCCAAGGCAAAAGCTGGCTAGCTAAAAGCTCACACAAATCACTCAGACTGGTGAAAGCACGCATCTCTTCTACCACTATCTTCTGCTTCTGGAAAAAGCTCTCTCCACAGCCTGGAGTCCTCTGGGGCCAGAAGAGTCAAATTACAAGTTAGAAATTCTCATAAGAAGAAAGAAGTACAGCAACTTTCATTGGAAATTGTGCTCCAAAATCCCTTGGTGCTTTTTAATCTCTCTCCCATACAATGATTCATCTCACCACCTATACAAAACTCCATCTTCATTTTAACATTTATTAATCAATCCTCCTACAAAAAGCTAGAAGAAAGCTTCCCATAAAAGTCTTTTTGTAATAATATTCTCTGCACAAAAGGGTTTTCATTCTTGTTGAAAAAGGCAAGCATGCAGGCATAAGCAAACAAGCACAACCCACCAGGACAAAATCCCAGGGAATCAGAAAACAAAAACCAAGTAGCTAACAGTAACATTGGCTTTACATCCTGTAGCCACTCCACTATTGACCTCTCAGCCCTGATCCTCCAAGATAGTCTACAAGTGACCTTCAAAATATGTCTGAAAACTGAAACTTCCCAGATCAGTCGTTGCTAAAGACTTAAAAGATGTTCTTACATCTATAAATTTCCCTTTATGCCTCATATAGCCAACCCACCTAGCGACCTAGTTGCCTTTCCCCAACAAGTCTAATGAACTCAACCACTTCTCGTCCTTCACATCTCAGTCACTACATCCACCATCTTTCACCGATTCCCTAACTGATTTAAAAAAGCAAGCAGTTAGAAGGACTAGTTATTAATCCCATTCTTGCGATGGTCACCTACTCTGCTTCTCAGCATCTATCCACTAGGTAAGGAGTTCAAAACTAGAGATGAGAGTAGTTGCTACTCCAACTGACAACCATTTATCTTGAACAGCTGCTCTTCTTGCTCTCAGCTCTAGGCGTCCCTGGCTTAAATCCTTCTGCCAGAAATAGGTCTGTGGGTCACCTTGCTAAAAGTGCAACTTCCACATTCTCTCTTCCCTGCACAGAGCAGCTAGCTAAATAAGTTAAGCTGAATTAATTTCTATCTCCAAGATCACTTGTTATTTCACTGTTCACCCTCAGCAGGTATAGCATGGAGCTCCCAACAAGCCTTGGACACAAACAACAACCTTCACTTGCCTTGTTTATTGAAGGCATATTAGGCAATCGCAAAGGAACTAAGCCAGAAAACTGCTTTCCAACACTGCTGATTTTTGTTTTGTTTTCCTCTATCTTCCCCCACCTCCCTCCCACCCCAAATTCTGAACCACAGACATGGTGCATCTGAAAGGGCAACTGTGATCTGCAGTTCATATGGATGACTTCAAACCAGGGCTCATGAGAGTGTTATGAGGGGGAAGAAGAAGGAAAGTTAGAAGAAAGAAATATAATAAAAATTAAAAAATCACATGGACTAGAAATGTAAGCTGCAGATGAAAGATTATCCTTCCCTATTTGTTATCATGTTCCTTCAAGGGACCCTGGCTTTCAGCTCTAGTTCTTGGCCGGAAAACTCCCCAAGTTTAATTTTAGTGAACTCACAAAACAGGACCCTAGGGATAATACAATACTCTGTGCAACCTCTAAACAGCGTGAATGACTAACACAAAATGACAAATGAAAGGAAATTCCACCTAAACTCTCTACTTGTGACCAAATATTCCAGCTTAGAGGTTAAGTAATATCCCAAGTGGACCTGAGCTCTGGACAAATGCTGTGACAAAGACCTCCTTTTCTTTCTGATTTTGCTTTCCTTGTTTTTAATCAGATTCCTTTATAACAGAAGTTGGGTCAAGAAGGAGTTCTGTATTTAATTTCACTGAGGTAGCTCATTGGTCTAAATTCAGATAGAAACTGGAAAGTATCACTTGGATCCAAACTCATGTATTGTTTGCTTTACAATCAACCCAGTTTCAAAGAGCACTCTGAAACTCTCCAAAATACTCTTGTATTATCTCCACTTTAAAAATAAAAGTCCCCAAAACAACCTTTAAAGGCATAGTTCTTTTTACAAGCAAACTCAGCCATAAATACTATACTTGAACCAAGAACCAAAAGCAAAGATTGAACCTTTGCCATGAGTCATTATAGAGCAGAACGCAGGCCACAGTCTGCCACACAACCCTGGGATGTGCTGCAGGAGCTGTGAGAGGAACAATGTTCAGAGAGTCCTATAATTAATGCTCTGATTTTCCAGTTCAAAACACAAGAAGCCAGCAAAATCTTTCCTTCTTATACTCTCATCCTCACAGCATTAAAACCAATTTCACCCACAGCAAATCACTCCTGCCCACAAACTTGAAATTGTCTGCACCTTGTCTGATTTTCCGCCATCTGCAACAGGCCAATGGAAAAGAGAAAAAATTTAAAGTGGCAGGCAACATAGTTGAGGGTTTATCAAGAGTTATGTGATGCTGGGGATGGACTACAGTTCTGCTAAATGCTGGGGTGGGCAAAGAATGCTGCATATAGTTTTGACAACAAACATCAAAATGGCATGAAGCCACCCAGGGTGGCCCCATTGCTACAGTGATACCAAGACTGCTCAAGAGATCTGGGCAACCTGGAACGCATTTACTGTATGCACACACGCATAGCTCCCTAGAACACAACCCAACCAGTGGGACAGACACAAGCACTGATCAGCATACATTCATCCACCAGCCACTGAGCTGCACATTGCTTACTTCTCCTGTGGATCTGGGACTCAATTACTTAAACTGCTTTAATGACCTCAAACCATTTAAACTTTGTTTAGCTGAAAACATCTCCAGAAAATCTACAGGTTTTCGTATTTCCTACCCACAAATGGGTCAAACACAAAATCCTGCTTTAAAAGAAACTTTATCTGGTCTAACTGACATTTCACTGGAAAGTTTTCTTTTTGAATGGGTGTTTATACAGAAGTTTTTATGAAGTGTTATCTCTCTGTAGAGACACATGTATATACAGCATATAGATATTGAAGTAGAATTATGACCAGACCTATCTATTGCTTTAGCTGAACAGTGATCGGGGTGGGGGGAAGCTTTCTGCTAGACAGGAACTGGTGAGGAAGCAGTTTCACAAGCATTCTGGGTGTTTCTGATACAAACCAAGCAAAAGACAAAAGTGGCAGATCCTTGTCACGATCATTTTGCCACATTTCAGAATACTTACCATAGTCCAATGACACACCTGGAAAGGATTCTATATGCTGAAGAACCTCAAATACAGATGTCTGTAAGTGGAAAATTACCTACAAACACTCCAGGTCTACAGAGACAATGAAGAACAGAAAATTGCTACACAAGTTAACACCAGTGCTGCTGTCAGTGCATCATTACAGTAACAAAGAAGGAAAAGCACCTGTGTTGTCAAGGAAGAGCGTGCTTCTGGAAACCCTCTCTGATACACTGTGTGGGCTGCAAGAAAGCAAGGTATTGGTTCTCATATATTTTCTCATCGTACAGTGCTATTCCAGAAGGGCAGGAATATCACACTCCAGTCTGTAAATTAATAAGGGCCAAGATTCAAAGGAACAAAAACCTCACCTTCCTTTGGAAGTACAAAACAACTCTTAATGCACTGACACTCCCCATGAGAGGGGAACATTCACTAGGGCTTCCTTGTACTCTAGGAAATGCCAAGCAAAATCAGCAACTGTGCCCTGCATGGATTTGCTAAATTCACTGGCATATAACACTCTGTGGAAAGTCACGGGCCCTGCTCCCTCACTGCCAGACCCACAGAGAATGGGGGTGTACCAGGACTCTTCATGCAAGGGCCTGCAGCACATGCTGCAGGGTGTCCTGCTTTTCCTTCTGGGTGTTTCCAGGACGACAGCCCAGCATCATGCTGTGTCTCTGCATTAGACATTACTACTGGATTCTGAGGAAGCTGAAAAAGTGAGAGTCCCTTTGCAATTGTTTCAAACCCTTGGGAAGGATTTTACTGTTTTTGACCTGCCACCTGTACATCTTCAACAGAAAAAGAAGCAGGACAGTATTATCTGGAGAATGGCTCCTGTTTAGGTACCTCAGGAAAAGTGCAAAACCTCCACAAAATTCAGCACCCAACTATTCTAGCTGATAATGGCTTTTTGAGCAAGAAAGTCCTTGGCCTTTGCCTGCTTGAAAAAATACTCCTGCAAATGACACACAGCAAATGTATAGAACCAACAGTTCCATTGGAATTGCTGCCTGTTGAACACTGATGAAAATCCAGCTGCCTGTACCCCATATGACACCACCAGCTCCTTTTTCAATCCTGACCAAACAGTCTTCATTTAGCCAGAGAATGTGAAAGGTCTGAAGGATGCCCTTCCTCCCAGGCCCTTCCATGTATATGCTTGGCCGAACCAAAAGCAGACTTATTTAATAAAAGCTAATGGAAGCTATGCCTCAATCACAGCTCACACAGTCTAACAGTCAAATGACTCCTGTCTACTGAAACCTCTATGCCCAGAAAAGTTTCTTTTGTTCTTAAAATAGCATTAGTCACTGCAGAGTGGAGACACAAGGAAACTGAAGGAGATAGATAGATAGATATAAAAAAACCCCCATACATACACACACATACTGTCACATATCCTAGGGCTTGTACACAATATTCATTTTAATTATAGCTAATTGATTTACATATTACAGTACTGCAGCTTCTGTAGATCAATGAATATATCAATATTAGGTGTTTAAATAAGAATATTAAAAGGCTCCTCTAATGCATAATTTACATCATGGCAAACAATCTCTTCCTATCAGATCATTACTATTGCAAATTTGGAACTTTATCTGAAAGGGTTTCCCTAATGCATTTCCTAGAAATTAAATTATTCATACAAATATGATTTACATTATGATTTTCTAATTTGAGTTGAGCAGCACTGTGGGAATGTGCTATTTTCTTAACTGAATGAGAGTAAAAACTTGAGGGGAACATAGCAAGCTCTAAGTTAGAATGTATTTATTTTGATTTTGTTATTTGTATCCCAGTAACCACATTAAAGTCCCAGCCCAGGTCAAGATCTCATGGGCCAGGAACTCTGCAAAGCCATTGGAAGGGAAATGTCCCTGGCATAAAACAGCTTGCAGAATAAACACATGACGGAAAAAGGGGAGGCAACACTCGGATTCTCATTATTCCCACCTTGAAAAATAGGGATGGAGATGCAGACTGCTGGAAGTCACAATGAGTCAAGGGGCCTGAACTACAGCAAGAAAATGGAACCGGATTCTATTAAATGTATCATAAGATATGATCATTGCTTACAAAGGGAGTATTTCTGGTACTAAAGGTCTCATTAATCTAGTGGAAAAGGCATGACAAGATCTAATGGCCAGGAGCCAAAGCCAGGCAAATTCAGAGACATGAAGGGTGACCATTTCTAAAAAGGGAAAGTAGGCCATTAGAGTTGCGACACTGGTACATAGGGACGCAGTGACTTCTCCAACTCCTGGAGGCACTGAAACAGAGCTGAATGTCTGCCTAAAAAGGCAGAGATGCTGTATCCCAGAAGTCACAGGCCTCACGCGAGAATCACTACTCCTGTTGCACAGTCTGTGGTCATTTTCAATGTCAAACCATTCTGGCTTTAACTGAGTCAAGAGCAAGGTCTCAAATTCCAATATCTTATCTCAGCTACTTCCTCTTGGAGATCACTTAGTCACTGAAAACACACCAGGAACTAGACAACAGAAAGGTGCAGTTAACAGCTGCTGATGTGAAACTGTACAGTGGGAAGAGGAAGCATGGAGTGGCAAAGAATGCAGAGATCTATCTGTCAAAAATATCATGCCAATAGAAACTGATGTTTCTAATACTGACAGCAGCTGACAAAAGAAAACACATGTACCCCCACATTCCCTTCCTATCAGTGGGGAAGGGAAGAATTCCCTGAATTTACACCGTGGAGAGGGTCAACAGTACCATCACCTTTGAGAAGCAGCTCAGCATGGGTCTTGGGAATTCATTACTGAGGTACAAACCAGGAATTAGCACGTGCAATCCACACACACGGAGAATGATTTACACCTGCCCTATACAGGGGAATGGGAAAGCGCTCAGCAGGAACCCAAACAAAGCTGTCTTGCTCAGGCAGTTTAATAAACAAAACCATCTCTAGGTCTAGAGGAAAAATCCCAGCTTCAAGAAATGCAGCAGGGGATCTGCCTTAGCAACACAGTTTGCCCTCCAAATTCTACTCCCAGCTGAACCACTAACCTGCTGTATGACCTTGAAGAGCCCTTCACTTCCCCAGGATTCTGTCAGTCTCTGCACGCCTTGGGGAACATTGTGTGACTCTTGCTCTACATACGTGCAGTGCCTAGCATAGCGGGGCGAGAGGTCCTTGGCATTTCCACAGTACAAGTGCTATTACTAATACCATTCACAGACCAATCCTACTCCAGCAATCACCGTGTGGCTGGCTGTCACCTCACTAAGCTATATGAGTCCTGCTTTTGGGAACAAAGTCACAGCACTGCAGTACCAGGAAGGATTGCTCACATGCTGGTGACAGGTGTTATCTCTTCTTTGTAGCAAACATGGAACAACATTACACCCCATATGCTGTTCCATAATGGCACCAAAATCACAGGCATTGCATTCACAGAGTTTGGCCTCAAAACTGATCAGTTTCCCATCCTACATATGGTCCTTTTCTGAAATAGCTATATGGACAGTAAGGGGAGGAGGGGGAAAAAAATAATTACTGTAATAAGCAAGAAAACAATGCTGGAGATTGATTTGAGATCCAGCTGCACATTCTATTATGGGACAAGACAAAGGTTAAATACTTGCATTGCAATAATGCAGCCAGCTCGAAGAAAGTTAAAAAGGTCAGGTCTGGGGTTTTGGTTGGGATTTTTTTTTTTTTGGTTGGTTGGTTGGTTTGGGGTTAGGTTGGGGTTTCTTGTGTGTGTAGTTGATTTGGTTTGTTTAGGGTTTTTTTAATGTTTGTCTTATTACTGACCTTATGGGCAGAGAGAAATTACCTGCAAATGGCTGCATGTTCTGCCATTCATGTAGCCTGCAAGAAAAAAAAAATGCAGTTTCTTCAATACAAGGTTTTGAACAGAGGTAGTCTTAAAATATTGAGAGCTAACTTTCCGCTCCAGTGCCTTGCAGCTCAGTTCTAAATAATGGCTACCAAACAGGAAAAGGCAGAGAAGAAACAAGTTTTAATTAGCTGTACAGTGAGGTTCTTTGTCCCACACATAGATTTGATTATATAGCTGATAACCTTCACAGGGCTTGTTATCGCATTACACTACACCATTCTTCTGAGCCGAAGAAATTTTCCACACACCCCAAATAGACTTAGCAGCAGTGAAAGAATAATGTCAGAAGTCCCTTGCAGATATTTTGGTGAGATTCTTCTGTTTGACTGAGTTCATTCAACTGGGATGGAGCTGCAGAGTGGTGAGTGATATCAACACAGACCTCTGCCAACTCCTTGTTTACAGGGCTTGTTTGTAAACCTGTTTATAGGGGTTTTATGGGTACATGAAGTGCCTTACATTAGCTCCTGAGAATAGGATCTGGTAGCTACAGACCAATGTACTCTGCATAAATGCAGACAAGAAATAACAGCACTGCTATTACCTGACATGCTGTGACCTTCAGGCATCACCTGCTATGATTACAAACCCCAAGCTTTCACAGAACTGGGCAAGTCATGGAAAAAAATGCCTCAAGAATAGAGCAAGCTATTTTCTCCACGACTTCAGCCCCACCACTGCATTGTTGGCCACTTGTGAGAAGTACACCTAGCATTGTGCTTCACTCCCCCTTGCATATGGCACTGGGCAAGGAGAACATCAGAACCTCTGTTCTACAGCAACATTGGGAAAAGTTTTAGATCCAGCAGAAGGCTTTTTGTATGAAGGTAAGCAATCCCACAAATAAGCGTATGCAACTTAGATCATTCATTTCCAGTTATTGCACCAGCCAAGAACGAAGCCTTCCCACTGTACTTAGATAAGTAGCTCTAATTTAGTAGGGCTCAGACAGCAGTCGTTAACAGCAGGATTCCTTCTTCCCTTCCAAAGCAGGGAAACCAGAAACCCCTTCACAAACTGTCTCCCTATAGGACACAGGAGATCCGATCCTCATAGCCCATGCACAGCTTATACTGCAAGTGTAACTTCACCAAGGGATTAGCTCTAGTTTACAGCAGGACAGCTGAGAGTAGGATCTCTTCCCTTCCCCACTGCTGGGGTAGATAGAGCCCTCAGTGTTCTTGTGAAGAGGTTGGCTCCAGAAGTTGTCTTATCTGCGACAGAACTGATAGATGGCACAGTGCAAAATTTGATAGCTTTGGTGATGAGCAGAGAATGAGCTATAATTAACAAAAAATCAATTGGTAATAACATAAACATATCCTGAAGCAGTCATATGAGTCATATTTTGTTTATACCCATGGCTTCATCACCCCACAGGCCTTGTGACATCCCCGGGGGTGGAAGAAATGGACAGCCAGTAACATCCCTGGACAAAGCATAAATTCTGATTGATGCATATTCCTGAGTGGAGCTCAGGGAAAAAAGATTTTCTGTTCTGTTCTTTGTATGTGCAGATATGGACATACAAAGCAAGGTAGAAAAAAATTACACCTTCGATCTTTTTCTCCAAAATCTGTTGCGAGTTCTGGGTGTTGTTTACCCTCATGGCAACAGATCTCTATTATCATTGCCCTTCCTCATACATCCTTCACAGGGCCGGTCTACAGCTGATTTGGAAGAAAGGCTGGGCAGGAATTTCCTCTCCTTGTCTCATCTCCCTGCTGGGCCCACCCACATCTTCAGGTTTCCCACCTGAGACTCTCCAAATGCCTTTTTGCTGGAATTCAATGCTCTCCAAAGGGAGGGCCCAGGGCTGCTGAACCAGTGGGGGTAGCACACGTCCCACTCTCTTGTAAGAGGCAGCCAGGACAGTTCTTCTGAGGACAAGGACAATATCATGCTCCTCTCAGCCAGACTTGATTTCTTTTTCAGAGAATGCAACACCACAGCATCTCCAGTGGATGCCTGCTAGGCACACACATACTCCTGACCAAATCCTGCTATTGTAGATAGTGCAGGGTGGTCTAACCTCAACAGCTGTGGGGGACGGATTTGGGTTTACAATTCCCCCTTCCTCACCATAGGTTGCATCCTGCCTCTCCCTCCCCAGCAGTGGCCAGCCCTCTCCTCCCCCACCACACCAGTGACTGCCAAGCACAGCCTGGAGACCATCCACACAACACCAGCAACAAGGCAGTGCCACAGACTGCAACCTGATGGAGCCTGCAATGTGGGGTAAAAAACCCTGGACATTCACCCCTCAGTAGCAACTGACTCCATCTCCCCCTAAAACACACATAACTCCTGTCAACAACAGCAGCATTTTGGCTTTGTGTTGGAGGACAAGCTCAGCTGCTGGAGAGTGCAGTCACAGCTCAAAACAGCTGTTCCCCATCTCCTCCAGGGAAGAAGCCGGTGGGCCGGATGGATCAGTGCAGAAGCCTGGAGCTGGCCTGCAGGCCACCAGTTGGACCACACGTAACGCTGCCAGCAGTTGCGGCAGGCTGCTAGCATCTCCAATGGCACCAGGGCAACCATTTGACTGGGGGCCTTAACAATGTACTCACATCTGTAACACACATAAAACATCTAGTCATCCTTTATAAATTAAGCTTATATTACAAAGTCCTGTTTATAAAGCTTCATTCTGAAGCACGATCCTTTTCTCTAGGAAGATGTTTTAAAGTCTTGCCTTTTCACACAGTGAAGAAAGGAATTACTTTCCCTCTCCCTCTTTTTCCTGCCACTGCCTTTCCATTAACTCTTCTGCACAGCTCTTGTCTGTTTGCATTAATTATTCCCTCAATATCTATCTCTCTCTCTCTTCCTGAAGAATTAAAAAAGCGTTTTGGAGAAAACCATGGGTTTGAGCAGAAGTCAACAGAAAAGTCTGGGATCATTCAGCTCCTTAAGCATCAGTTTGAAGTTGTTTGCCTAAGACTTATTTTAACTCCTTACAGCAGACCTGCTGATGGCAAGCCCAAACATTAATTTTCATCCCAGTGCTGGGCATATTTATTAGTTATATTTTACTAGAAATTACTGTGATAAAAAAACCAAAGCACACAGCTAAAATCCATTACAGCAAATAATTAACCATTCAGGAATTAATATACCTCTCTGCAAATGTTTCTCTCATATTAAGGCCTATGCCAAATTGAGAAGTGTGGTAAATAATACAGCAAGATGAGCTTGGTCATTGCAAGGTGGGGGAAAGAATTCAGTTGAGCTCTAAATTCCAGCTTCAAACTAAGGAACACTTTCTCTCAGTCTTGTAACATTGCATAGCACTTTTTTAATCAACTGAAACACCCTAAAAGACATAAATTTGCAACGTCATCTGTTGAGTGGATCTTCAGGTGCTAACAAAAACATAGTAAGGTATCCTCAGGGAGTCTGACTTTGCCAGTAAACTTCATTGCATGCTTTAGTCATTTTCACATACGGCATTTATTCAAATCCTGAAAAGCTTTTTGCTCCAATACCAGAGTTACTAACATTACAAGAAATGTTTTCCCTGAAAAAACAGACAGAACCAAAACCTGCTATATTACACTTCAGCTCGAGGTGTTAGCCCTCACTTAATGGGAAAAGTTATCATGAATTTTCAGACTTTTAGCAAGGTGATACTCTGAAATTCTTTCTAGGTTTAACCCACTTCCATCCTTGCAGAACAGTTAATCTTCTGATGTATTTTTACATCAGTATTTACATGATGTATTTAAGAGAGAGAACACTTTAAAACTACTTTATAAAGAACTTTTTTTTATATATATATATATATATAAAGTATATAAAGAACTTTTTAGGATCTCTTCCTCTCCTTTTTGCCCCAGTCCTAGTAGTTTTGCCATCGTTTGCATTGCTGATTGAGCCTTTCTAAGCAGCAATTTGACCACATTTGGGTCTTTATTCTTCACCTGCTCTCTCCTACATCAGAACATACTGCTTTGGCCTTCAAAAGAAGTTTGCTAGAAACCAAAACAACTCTAAAATATAAATGGTTGTAAAGTATTAGATTAATACTGGAGTACAGGAAATCAGAATGTTGTATTCTAATTAGTTGGCAGGTGGTTCATGATCATGATAAATTTCATACTCTAGTTGACACATTTTCAAATGTTAATGTCCTCTAGAGAAATAAACTGTGTTGTAATGACTGCAATAATGGCTTCTAAGGTGAGCATTCGACTTATTATGGTTTCAAGCCTTGGCAGTCAATGTGCATAGGTGTTAGGCTACGCACTCTACAAAAAGGAGTAATTATGATCGTATAATGAAAAAAGAAGAGGTTTACAGAAAAGGGGTTGTGAAGAGGATCTGAATCACGGAAAGAACAACCTCCTTCATCAGTGTGAAACAATAGTTAATCAAGTACTGTATATAACAGAGCAGACAAGCACTGACAGGCACCCCAAGAGCCACAATGTTCTGGATAATGGCAGCAAGTTTCTTGGTGGTTGTATGGTTTCAGCAGAAGTTAAACTGCAGTATCCTGCTTGCGTCTCTCCCACCCCTTCCCACACACACACACTCACTGTCAGCTGGTTTCCTCAGAGGAAGGAATGGAGGCAGTTGCACAGAAGAAACAACAAGCCAGAGGAAAGCTGTGCTGTGAGTTCACTTCTGTGGCAGCCAGTAACCAATGCAAGAAAGAAATCCACTGAGAAGCAAGAAGGAGAGTTTTAAGGACTCCCACATTTGGACTGTAACAAAGGATCTGGATCTTTTGTCCTGTGAACCATGTGCTCCTTATAGGCAAGTCCTGTAACTCCACACTTTCCTTCTCCACCAGTGCTCCCACATTCCCTGTCCACAAACATGCAGATACACAAATACTAAAGCCTAAGCCAGCCTAAATATTTACACAACATGAACGACAACACAGCTAGTGCAGAACCAGCATCACTCCCTAGACTTCTTTGCTTTTGGTATACAGTTCCCCTCCAAGTACTTTCTCAATACCCAGAAGTCCCCATGCACAATCATGTAGTAACACTCTCCTCCGACAATCTACTTGTCATCACAAGAAGAATTAACCCAGTTTACATCCACTGACGATACCATGGTCGTGGATATATCCCACTGTCTTCTTAACAATGACTTGTTTTTCAGTGTCAAGGATACCATAATGATTTATGTCTTTCCAAGACAAGCAGAATCATCTGTTGAGCAGCAGTCATAGCGTTATTTGCTGAACTATTGCATAATCCTACCTTTGCCCCTGTAACATTGCTTTAAAAGTGTCCTCTGTCAAGAGCCACTCTGCAATCAACATTGCTGACCATGTGTTATTAATTAAGTAATTTTACAAAATTAGAAATACAAATCACATTGTTTTCAACCAAAATAACGATCTACCAATTATTCTGCCAACAGAAATGACTTGTAGCTTTTGGCAGGTCTTTTCCCTTTGGCCATTGTTTTCTTAGTTATTAACAAGGTTACAGTTGGTCCTTTTGATTAAAAAGCTTTTTGGCCAGAATCACTGCTATGGGAAAACAAAACCTGAAATTCAATATCCTTCTAGAATTCTTTTGAAATTCGATCTCAGCACCAATGAGGGAGGAAGGTGAGGGGCCAAAGGGGACATATTTTGTAACTTTTTAATTTTCTTGCCAGCCTAAGATTCTTAAAGATGAGGCAAATAGGACTGGAAAGCAAAAAAGTGTATTTTTGTTCACTTGTCTCCCAGTAAGGTATACACCATAGCACTTAAGATCTGACCGTAACATTAAACTTTTAAAAAATATGAATTAGGCTTATGGAGTACACAAGCTAGAACAAGGCTACATAGCAAGGTGTATCTCCATGACTCTTAAAGCAAGGTATCCACATAGCCATAGAAAATCCTTTCAGACCCTCTAAAGGAAAATAAAATTCAGGACAACAGAATCCATTGTCTTCATGAACTAGAAAAGAATCTTCAAGAGGTATATTTATTAGTGAACATATACAAAGAAATACAACCAAAAAAATTATGCTTTTTAATGTGACCAAAACGATAACAGATTTTAAGAACTAGACTTCAACACAAGTCCTGATCCTGCTAAGCATACCTCCAAAAATCCATCCTTGCCCTTCAGCACTTAGCACCAAGGGTGCTATGGAAGTAGTTTTGTCTTAGAAAGGTTACTTAGAAGGTAAAGTGTGTGCAATAGGGCACTGGTGTACTCCCACTGGGGGAAAGCTTAGAGCTTAGGCCATCAGCAAAATTAAAGTTCCATACATTTGCAGTCATATGAGAGCCTATAGTATGGACTAGCTTCACCTGCTGTGTAATACTGTAATAAATAATTTAATAAAAAATAAGGGGAGGGGGAAGATCTGTACTTAGCTTGTTTCTTCAAAAAAAGGGTTATTAAAGCAAGATGGTGAACTATTCCTGTCATATCTGTGAGAGTCAACATCATAAAGAGAGGGACATAAACATGCAGCAGCAGAAACAAGAAAAAGAATAAGGAGCATTTCCGGGTCTCGCTATGAACTGGCTTGTGCCAGGTACCTCCGACTGGATGTTTAAACAAGTATGTTAAGCACTTCAAGCTTGGGAGATTTTATGTCTTGGGTACTATTGACTAAACAATTCAGAAAATGGCACGCAGGGGTGTCACCCCTGCATATCAGCAACAGCAAAGAATCAGGCCTGCTCTCCTCCATTGTTTTGCTTTCTTGCTCCGTCAGAGAGACCAAGTCCAGATAATAAATGCACACAGTAACCATGTGAAAACATCATTTTCAGGAAATAACAGACTAGACCTTTCACAACACAGACAAACTGAAGGGGATTGCATTTTATATTTTCCCCTTTTGCATACATCTGATATTTATGGTCAGTTATTTACACCAACTAAATACCTGGCCCCTAAAACAAACATATCACTATTTGTTGTAATTGGAGCTCTGGCAAACAGCATATTACTGTATTCAATTTACTTCAGCAGCTTTCGTATCTCAACCTTTGCAACATCCCAGCAGAAGTCCTGGTACAGCTACCGTTGGCCATCTGGAAATTTTTCCCTTCCCCAGTCATGCAGCTAGAATAAATGCCACCTCTTCTGCTCTGACATGGTGCTCTGCCTGGAAGCAAACCAAAACATTTCTTACTCAAGAAACCCTTTTCCAGAGCCAGTTCACTCCATTCTTGGAAAGGTGTGGGGAACAAGAAAAAAAAATAATTAAGCCCTTCAAAATTAACCCTTCAAAAGAGGACGCTGAAAAGCAAATGTTGAATGTTACCATTCTGACTGCAGAGATAGCAAGGCTAAAATTAAGTTGTGGAGTAGTCTTGCTTGACCTTAGAAGAGAAAGATCATGCATTTCAAGACTTCTCGCTATTATTAAGATTTATGCAATGCTGCACCAGTGACACTCACAGAATGTGCATTACGCTTGGCAACAGGCCTGCAATCCAGCCACTTACTTCCATCATGTATTATAATGTAGAAACAGAGTCACACCTGCAAAGCCTATGACAAATGACATTTCATTAACTTTGAAGACTGTTGGATCATTTTCCCAGGTTACATGTGAGCCAGGCCATAATAGTCCTTTCAACAGCCTATCATGAAAAGAAAGTCACTATAATGTCCCAAATATTTCAGGGAGTAAATACTTCTCAATTTGTTAATGATAAAGTTCTATGTCAATTAGATGTAATGGGATAAAAGCCTATCATTAGAGATCCTAGGCCACAGAAATTTAGAATGGTATTTCCCATTGCTCGTTGTGTCACTTCCCCACCACCCTTTCTCTCTCTTTATTTAATTTTTTACTGTTTCAAGTGACTAACAGAGTGGTCCAGTACATTTCACACAATCTGCCTTCATGTCAGACAGTCTTTCCAGGTATTTTATTTCACTCCCTTGATGATTTCATGGGATCAACAAATCAAACTGTGAGGTTTTACAAACATGAAAATGTCAACAGAAGAACATAGGATGTAACACCTCAACTGCCTTCTTTCTAATAGGATACTTTACTCCCCAGTCTGCCTTAGCTTAGTTACAACAACGAAACCATTTAAATCGTACATATTACAGATGTATTAGGACACTAGCCTCTGCTACTGATAGAGAAGGGCTTACAAAACAGCTCTGTACAACACATGTCAGTGTTTGCTCACTTGACTTCTGTTGCCCTGAGTAATAGCCCTCCCCTGCTCTCATGGAAGGAGAAGTGGGGATTACTCACATGTATAAAGCTAAGCACATTTTTAACAGCTTTGCTACACCACAGCTCAAGACTTTAAACAACAAGGCTTCCTTGTGAAACTTAATACAGCTTAGACTCAGGCCTGCAATTGGATCCCACAAGTGTGCAGGGTTCTGCAGGCAACAGATCTATGGCAGAATTAAGCTCCTGATGGCATTAACTACACCACAGTGGCCTCACAAAAATCTAGGGAGCAAGACAGCATTCACCCCAGCTCTATGGTTACTTCTCCAGGCTGTTTCAGAGGACCTGAGGATCACAAGGTGAAAGTGTTATGGCATTCTTGGTGCGGGGAGAGAAACACTTGTAATAAACAGGTAGGTCCCCCTTCTATCTGGCCAGAGGCAGAGCCTGCCTAGAGGAAGAGCCCAAAGTGTGGCTCCTAATGTACACACGCTAGTCTGTCAGTCTCCACTCAACTTCTTCAGGATAAGCTTATCAGGAACATCATGATCCTTTACAGTTAAACTGCCTCCTCTGAACAATACTGGGGTGCACACCAAATCACAGCTTACACAGATCACTATCAAAAAACACCTGCAGATCCCCCCTCAGAAGGAGGGCTGGCCCTCTATGCCATCTCATTACACATTCAGATACCAGAGCCTTCCTCTTGCTCTGAGCCTTGCCCAGCTACAGAGGAATTCAATCAGGATTAAACTGCATGAACTGCAAAGCCCTAGAGCTGCCAGGTCTCTGTTGGTTTTTGTTGGCTTCTCAAGGAATCATGCCGGCAACATTTATAAGTGTATTGAAAAACTATGTGCAGCTTGAAAGCAAGAAGTACACAAACAAATTTTTAATATTCCCCAACTACAACCTCTGGAGCCAACTGGGGACATAATCTCTATGAGAAGCGCTTTAATTGTGAAGATGCAAATGAACTCAGCAAAATGTAAAGCACCCATGAAGAGAAATTAAGAAGTTCAGGTGATAATGTGGCAACATCATGTTGCTATTCCCTAAGGAAAGCAAACTCCATGGGTAAAAGCACAGCTTTGCTATTGTAAACGAGCCTACACTCAAGGCTTATACTGCCTACGCTGCTCCGTGAGCTGGAAGTTACATCTCATAGTGTTCAGTACAGCAAAAAGTATCTGAAAGAAGCCTGTCACGTACAGATGGCCCATAATAATTAGCCCTATCTATTGTGTTGATCTACTTGGAACATGCTATACTATTTTGGATGGATTCAGAAGGTTCTGAATCAACACCCCCACAATGATCTAAACTAGGTATTGATTGATTTACGGCAGCATCCTTTTACCTTAAAACATACTATGGCCAGCTTCATCCATTAATTTTTCCTGTTTAGGAGTTTAAGTTTGTATGTGTCTGTATTACTACTGTATTTCAGCTACATACCCTATAGTAAATAATGTTAATGATCAAATGACAGCCTTCGTATCTCTCTGGGCAGAGTTCATCTGATTTATTAAAGTGACACCAGACATTTACTCAAGGAGTAAACAAAGCTGACATTATAGGATGATCTCCAAGGGGAACGCTCCAGGGTAAATACTGAGGAAAAGGTGCAGTTATGCATTCCATTCCTTTGTACGTCTTGCCTAATTCTTTACTTTTTTATTTTTAATGTTCTTACTAGTATTACAACATTTTTTGTGATCTTTATGCAATAATCTCTGAAAGGGAGCCCATATAATAGGGTCAGTCTTTACAGAAAAGGAGCAACTGGCTGAATCTGGAGAAGCCCACTGACTCCTTGTCTGAAATATAGTCCTGGTGAAACCGTGACTACTTGCTCTGTAGTAGGGTCCCACCTTTACAGGGATTCATTGAGAAGCTCTGAATAAATCTCTTCACCTAGTGACTAGTTAAGAACAGCGTTGTTGCCCTTCATCCTCATCCCCAGAGAACTTCAACCAGATTTAGGTTTTCTTGTCAGGATCGTACATTTGTTTTTGTTAATAAGAACAATGGGAAACAAAAGGAAAAAGAGGGAAATATATATATATATATATACATATACATATATATATATATAAAAATATATAAAAATAAATCTTCCAGTCTAACCACAAGTGTAGAATTTTCTCTTATGACATATACACAAAATGACATATGAATTGGAACAACTTGACCCAGCAGTTCTATCCCTTCTGTGAATGACAGTAAGAAAGTGTGTGGCTCACTTTTGGTAGCCAATAGAATTAAAACTTAAGATAGCTATTCTGTTATTTGCATAAAAAATAAGTCTTACCATCCTTCAGATCTAGAGCAACACAATATGCTGTTTCAAAACACTGCCCTAGTGACCATCTATCCCCACCTGCATCACTGCAGAAAGCAAACCACCTCAAAGTAAATGCAGGCGCAGCTGTTCAGATGATCAGTTATTCATAAGTGGGGTACAACATTTCATACTCCAAAATGCATAGAAAAAACCCTCAGGACCCTTAAAATGACACTCATGGGAGCAAAATGTTTTCCAGGCTCACACTTACACCAACCAAAGTCAAGAGAAAAGGAAACAGCTTATTGTATTTTTTTTAAATCACAACCATGAGCCAAACACAGTAAGATGCAACTGAACCATGGAAACAAAATGTCTGAGGCAAGAAGGCCACAAAGGACTTCTTTAAAGCTTTCAGTTTTACCAAGAAGCACTCTGATGGTCTGGTGACTGCTGGTAAGACAATATATAGTCAGACAATGAAACAATATCCACAGGCAGTACAAGAGGCCTGGTTAGGCATGCAGTGCAGCACAACGAGAAGCTACAGCACCTAGAACACAACTCTAGGTGGTCTAGCACCATGTAAGCATTATCTTCTCTCACCTTTTCTGACAGATGTTTCGCTAGTGCTTGAGCAAAGCTGAAGCAAGGCCAAACAGCTCTTATCCCCTCAAAAAGAAAGTGCTTCAAAGTAGTACATAGGGAATGGGAGGAGCCTGTAACATACACTGAGTACATAGACACTAAGAAATGCAACATGAATGACACATATCACAAGTAAAAGCCTTGCCATGGCTACATTAAGAAGGACAATGCTAAAGCCTGCATTGCCTTGCTTTGTCAGCCATCACCAAAAGAGAAGTATAAAAGGGTTCCCCTAAAATCACAGCATCAGTTAGGCCGCCACAGCAGAAACACCTCTGACATGAGCCATCCTTTCCCCTCCCCTCACATGGGGGATCATCTAAACCCATTCCCTCTCATCCTCCCCTCAGATAACTATGTGGGTCTCACTATGTATATAGGACAGATAAATGTAGGGAGATGTCTTGTCCTCTAAGCCAGAAGGTTCAGGCTTCTTAAGGCACTATCTTAAAGTTGAAAGTACTTTAACTTTTTTAGCTAAAACTTGGCTAAAATGCTGCTGAAAAACAAAACTGTGCTATTCAAGATTGTTCCATCTGCAACATGACCGCACACATGAACGTCCACATCTCCAACTGGCATAATTCAATATAATGCTCCTTCAGCTGGCAGTGATATAAGCAGAACTTAAAAGGCCTTACCACCATAAACACTGAAGACAGCTGGAAAATTATATTTAGCTACAACCAGCAAGTTAACCTGGTGCTGTCATGAAAAATGTCTGTTTCCTTGACTCATCCATCATCAAGGCATAATAAACTTATAATCAAAATTATATCACTTCAACTCTGCTGCCAATATTTCCTTAACGAATTTAATTTAATAAAATTTTAAAAAAATTTTCCATGTATGCCTACAGTATACAAAAACAGTAACAATGGCCTCATAGGGACTGTGGAAAAAACTCCAACCTATTCCACAGTGACAAAGTGCTCTGCCTGCCGGATGTTACTGGGACACCACAGGGCTGAAGGGACTTCACCTCGCAGGGCAGAATTGAGTTTAACTGCCCTTTCAGGGAAATGGAGTGAAAAGAGTTAAACTTCTTTCCCGATTCTATTTTATCTGCCACTGGCTGGAATCCAAGCCCAGAAGGGTTGTTTGCTGTCATTTCAGGAGACTTTGGAGGTTTTAGGAGGGTTAGGTCTCTGCACCTGTAGATAACATTGCAGTCTCACTTTGTAACATTCGTGAGATGGTAAACTGCTATTTCCCTTCAGCTATTTGCCTCATTCAAAAGTGTTGCTTTTTAATTGCCCCTTTCTTCCAATCACTCACAATGATGGGCCCAATCCAGTGTTTACTGAAGTTTTGGGCCTTTCTGCTGAGCTCAAAAAGTCCAATGACTTTTTCCACTAGATGAGAACAGCACCCACTACAAAGTAGAAAGGTAAGTTCAGTTCTGCATTCCAGGCAGAGACGCACCTCCAGATTGAGAAGCTAGAGTGATAATTGAAATTTACAACGGCAAAACCTAAGCCAAAGTCACTGGGAGTTTTGGTTGGTTCTTGAGATCAAAGGAGTGTTAGCATGGCATTTGCAGCACCTACAGACCAGTTTCTACTAGTTTTAGTCCTAGTTCTTCCATCACAAAACAAATCCAAGATTAACAGAGATTGCAATCAATCAAAACCAGAGAAAATTCACTTCAGTTGGAGCAAAAGTGAGTTTTCTATTTAAACTAAAGCAGTACTTCGACACACAAAAAAATGGCTTTTAAGTTGCTCATGGGCACATTTTGACTCGAAGTAAGAAAGGTATCATTAAACCAACAGCTTAAATACAGGAATACAATTTTGGATCAACTTTCTCAGGGCCAACAAACATAACTAGTTAAGGATATTTACAGGATTTTTTAAGAGGACTAGAAAACACCAGTGTCTAGTGGAGGACTTGATATCCCTGTACTAGAATCCATCTTAATTGTTAGACTAATGCCCTCTCTTGTCTTAATGTAGAGCATTACAGAAGGCAGCACAGGTACAGACACATTGTTTATGAAGAAAAGCTAAGGGGAGAAAGAGTAAAAATACCTTTCTCTCAAGAAATACACACAATCTGGTTTACCTCTTAAAAAAAAATAATTAAAGAGCTAAAGGTTTTGGCAGCTAGTATTCATTCTCTACTGGGTTTCTTCTGGGAGCCGAGTATTTTGCATTCACACTGCGAGATACGAACAGGGAATTCATCTTGCGACTCAGCCAGTGTAATGTTATACCAATGGGTTGATTCAGGAGCAAAATCTTCAAAGAGACTCATACTGATGAAATTCTGGAGAGAAAAAAAGGAATGACCAGTATGCAAGTAACTGCACGTGTCAATGGGCTGTGACTGAAGCTAAAAGACCTGACTTTGCATTCCTCCTAAATTCAGTGGGGAAACTGGGGCAGGAGGGGTGAATCACCAGAAGTTTTGCTCAAAGAATTCAAACCGGAACACAAGGTCTATTGCCACCCTTGGGATTTCACAACTATATAATACTGGTGATTTCATTAGAGCCAGCCCTGATTTATTAAAAACCAGAATCAAACTTGAGGTCTAAGGAAGCCCTTAAAATAAGTCTTTACTAATTTCTTATTATTTTATTGGTGTAAATCCACAGGAATCAGTCATGCTATCCAAGATTTAGAGGTATGAGTGAAAGCAAAATTCAAAACTTAATATAGAAGTTTCTTGGACATGTGATGTGCTCATTTGCTGGTTTAAGCACAGGCATGAAAGTCATTGGTGACCAGATGCTAAGCTGAGAATAAACACTGTGAAAATTAGACCTTACCTCAAAAAAAAATCCTGGATGAAGTTATTTTTTAAAAGTAGGTATTTGAGGCTACCAACCTTTGCTGAGGAAAACCAGCATCATTCCATTAGTAGAAGAACATCCACTTTTGCTGGCTAGGGCTGCAGCCCTTGATCATCTTTTCCCTCCCACTGGGAAGGACGCAACTCCAATTTGAATGGGGTACTGCACAGATGTGCTAACTTCAAACAACACACCTAGCATGACACATCATGCCAGCTAGGTCTGATAGGCAGTTAGCAGGTAAGACAGTCAACACCTGCTTAGCCATCCTGGCAAATCTGCATCACTTCATTCCCAAAGAAAGGCAAAGCCTTTAGAGTCCACGCGCATTGCACGTTGCACCAGCTGGGGTCCTGTCCTCCAGTCTGCAGTTGAGAAAGGCTGCCCTTTCCTACTCAATATTTGCAATCTATCAGGATCCTGAGAGGAAGTATAAAGGACCTGATCTGCTTCTTACTTACACCATTGTAAATTAGAAACAAACCCATCAGCATTAGCAGCCTTCCATGAGTATAACACATGTTTTATAACAGGTGTGAGAGTAGAAACAGGTCTATAAACTCATCTGAATTTAGAAGTCAACCTATTACTTTCGAATCGTGCAGAGATTATATTACGTGTACACATACACACGCATATTCACACACCATTTTTAAAACCTCTCCAAGAAATCAGATAGAAACTAAAGCAGAGGTATGGAAATGTAACTGATTGCTCATAAAAAGCTGCTAAAATCTGCCACAGACACAGTGCAGTCTACTACACAGGCTTGTTAAAAAGCAAGGGAAGAAGAAAAACATTTTAAACTATGACTACCTGATGGGTGGCACAGAAGTTTAACTTGTCTTAGAAATGCAGCATTTCTGTATTTTTAAAGATAATGAAAGCTTGGGTTCTTTTTCTGGTTTTTTGTTTTGTTTGGTTTGGTTGGGTTGGTTTGGTTGTTTTTTGGTGTTTTTTTTTTTGTCCCTGAACCTCAGGAGCAGATTGCTAAGGCTTCTAAAAAAAAACACCTCTCGCCGCTGCCTCCCGCCTGTTTGATGCTCCTTTGCTGCCACCAAGTGGAAAAGAAAGAGTAAGGCTAAAATTTGCCGGAAAAGCCCTTGGCTGACGCCATGTGTCAAAGGCCTCGTTTAAATTTTGCTTTCCCGCTTTTCTCTGCCAGCTTTTCCCTCAGCCTCAGCCTCTGCCTCCTCCGGGGCTGCTGCAGGGAGAAGGAGATGGCAGCTACCGCCATGTTAACCACAGGGTCGTCCCCAGCAAAGCCACCCTGAGCAGCCTGCGACAGCACTCCCATCCATGGCATACACTGAGGAAAAAGCTGTAAAGAAATAACAAATACACAGTGTCACCACACAGCACCTCTAACAAACGTTGAAAGGAAGGAGCTCCTCAAGCATTACATTAATTTTCTCAGTAACACAGCCCCACTTTGCCTCCTTAGAGAGCTGCAGCTCCTCCATTAAGTGCCACAGGTGCACTCGATAGGTGTAAGATCTACAAGGAAGAGTAAATTCTAACTTCTTCCTGTAGAGGGACCGAAGAACAGGTCAAAACACGCTGGGAAGCAAACACGGCACCTCACAGCCCTGCTCAGGGCAGTGTGTCATTCCAGGCGGCGTCGCCATTTTAGCACTGGGGCTGGGCAGTGACTGACCACAAAATGGCGCACAGAGCCTGCAGCTACCTTGGGCAGGGCAGTAGGGTGAGCTGCGGCTTTTGCTCTCTGGGTGAGTGCAGAGAGCGAGGGGAAGGCCACACATGAAACCTACCAAGTTCAGGATGAGCCATGTTTGCCTTCAGAATGTGCAAGGGATGTTGGCGTTTCTCTCTGAAGGGCTTTGCTGAGGAGGAAGGAGCAGAGGTTAGGTGATGGCTGTAGCCTCTGAGGGGATTTTTGTGAGGTACAGGAAAATGGCCTCCTTTGAGCTCCTGGGCCTGGAAGTGCATTGGTAATTGAAGCAACAGTCCCATTGCAGAATGAGGTTTGTGACATTCAAAGAGAGGAAAGGGCAGGAGTGAGGAAAATAAGTCTTTTGGTGAACCATTAAGTGTGGCTGCTGTGTTTGCTTAAACAATGCATGATGCACCTGTGTATTTAAACAAGGTAACCCATGCCAGGGCAGATACCATCAGTGGTTATATTCTGTGAAGGATAAAATCAAGATACAGTATGCCTACTTGGATAAGTCGAGCGCTTCTTGCTGAGATGAATCCAGTGGTTAAAGGAACAAGCATCTGCTTTATTGTGTTATGGATATTTTGGAGGCAGGAGTGCTGCCCACTCTGGAGGGGTGTGGAGGACTCTGAGGAGAGTTCTGAGGGAGAGACTTCTGTCCAGATGCTGCAAAAGAACCAAACGGTGCGTGTTGGTTTCAAGGGATATATATGCTGTTCACCTTCCCCTTTAATTTGAACTAATTTAAACTACTATAAGATGTTCTCTGTGTTTTAATAGATCTTGGTTTTGTTACAATTACTGTCATTTAGGTAATATCGCACAGATGTGCCCAAGGAGCACAAACTTGTGAGAAGCCCTGAAGAATTTCTGGTAGTATTTCTTTCATTTGGTCTAATTTCAGAGGCAGAAGGCGAGCCACCCAATTGAATTATGTTGAAGGCAGACATAGGAAAAGCAGCTGAAAGACTGAAAAAGAGATTAAATGGCCTTTAAGTACAAAGATAATTAAACATGATTATTTGCACACCTTCTGTGTTGTGTAATCAAACTGAAAAATGCTTGCCTCTCAAACTTATACAAGTAAACTAACTTACTGAAATAAGGAAGTATCAGATGCACTGAGCAGGGAAAAATGGCAAATTTCTAAGCTTGTCGTTGGCTGTTTCATTTTCCAGATGCTTTTCAGAACCTAAGCTTTAAGATGTGTTCTTCAGTTATGTCCAAGAAATATTCAGTCATCTTAAAAACATGGGGGGCCACGTATATGTTAATACAGACACTGCCAGCAAAGTCACTCTAGTTAACACCAGCTGACAATCAGCTTTTGGGTTTTGCATAGGGTTTTTTTATTCCCTGCTGTTGGTGGGACCTTGGCTCAAATGCTTAAATAGAGTAAATCATTACTAATCTTTGCCAGCTGAGGTAATGGCCACTGAGGTTCCTGAGGCCAGCAGGCTACCCCAATACAGGCTTTGTCTTAAATGACTTAAAACCTCAGATTCTTTTGGGACACAGATGAGCTTTCCAACTATACATTAACTGAAGGCTTGGTTCAATTACGTATCTTGGCTTTTTGCTATGGGAATGGAAGTGCCATGGCATCAGGAAACTCTCTCAAGTCAGAAGCTAAAGTAGTTAACGTCAGAATCTGGCCTCTTTGCCTTCTGAAAACCTAAGCAAACAAATCCAAAGGCAAAATCTGGCCCTTAATTTTTCTCATACAACCTTACCTAGGTGGCAGAAGACAAAAAAAAAAAATGTTTTACAACCTTATTTTGTTCTTGCTAAACTTTTTAAGTGGGCCAAGACTCCATCTGGTCAGTTTTTCCTGGTTTCAGGAAGGAGGGGAAAAAAGGTCACTACAAGGTACAGGTACATCTTGGAATGTTAACCTATGCCCAAATATGACTCAATTTATCTACCAAAATTCTTCTGTGTAATTCTGTATATAAGGGATGAAGTCACATTCTTAGTGTTTAATGATCTGAGTGTCTTCCAGAAAATAGGATACTTCTTTCTACATATCCCAAGAACACCTACTAAAAAGAATACATTAAATGGACATTTTATCAGCTCAGATTTGGAGCAGCTCCACAGCTTAAAAACATATACCCCACAAAAAAAAAAAAAAAATCAACCAAAAAAAACCAGTATGACAAGTGCAACCTTTCGTTTCATTATGGTTTGAGTGGAGACAAAAATTTAAGTTTCAGATTTCTAATACATTCAGCATACTTAAACAGTGAAAAGAAGTACACTCACACTGGAGTTACCTCTTAGGAAGGTGACGTGAATTAATTCCATTTTAGTTCAACTGGTATGATGTTAAATTCCAGTGAGATCATAATGTAAATTAATCAGATACAAGAGCATCCTTTTCTAAGAATTAACTTTTTAAAAATCTGGAATCCATATAAAGCCACATTAAAACAATGCTATTAAAAGTTGCAAAGTTGTACTAGATCTGCCATTCTGCAAATACAGTATGTTACAGAGCCCTGCCATTATATGAGATAAATTGGACTTTAATTGCAGAGCCCATATTCCTCCTTAAGCTATTTGTGGCTTCAAAACTGTGCTGGGAGCTCAGTAATGCTGATGACCATGCATGGGAAAACTGGAATACAAGCAAATTAAGAGTCAATATCTACCCTGCAGTTCTCTGAGGTTTCTCTAGAGCCTGAATCTGGATAGATTTTCACTGGGGTAATTTTTCTTTTTAATCTCCTGACAGTGCATTTCAAACTTGTACCTCAATGAAGGGGAGTTACAACCTTTAGAAAAACATGGTCAGAATGTTTAACATTAGCTAACATTGCCAATGTGGCCTATACTTTACAAACCATGTTCTTAACTCTAAGAATAACTGCTCACCATTTCTGGGGCAGAGGGGGTAGTGAAGGGGGCAGGGAATTCATCCATGGCAGCAACCAAGCGTTCAGAAGTCCAATACATGTAGTTAAAAGCTGGCGAAATTATAAACATCTGGGTACATAACGTTACCGTAAGAAGCTGAGGCTGGTGTGGAAGTATCAGTGGCAAGCCCAGTATATAATAAAAGGTAAACAAAGCTTAAGAAATACTGTCAAAGCATCAAGGAAGTGGGCTTTAACAGACAAGTAAATTTCACTGGAAGTCAGTGACTTAGAATCAGCTAGATTTTTAGTGCTGTTTTTGTTACATAAAGACATTCATACCTACATAAAGACAAATTCTTTGTTCTTTTGTGCTGGATTTTTGCAGCTGTGGCCCTAACAAAATCAGAAGTTAAACTGACTTAAAGCAATGCAGAATTAAGCTTGTGATGTTATACACAGTCTCCAACAATAGCATTTCACTAATAGGCGCTTTGTATTCTATTACACACCAAGAGAAGAACTCACTGCCAGTCAGGAGAAATATACCATACAGGTGGATGGGTGATGTGAACGTTCACAGACAGCACCTCATGAGATTAACTGCCTTGAGGAAACTCTTTCTCCATGGAAACTTCATAGGAGAAAACATGTTTTGTCTTGTGTGTGAGTTAGGGAGTAGATTTGTCAGCCCAGGGCAACAAATTAAAAAGATTGTTTATGCTATCAACTTGACAGTGTTTGTTACTTGGCATTTCTCCTTCTCACCTTTTAATAACGGGGACAGTAACTTTGTGGCTTTAAACAATTACTAATTTGTTCCTGTGAGGCCAAAAAACACTCAAGAGAGGACCAAGAAAAAATAAACATTCTAGGAAACAAAGACTATAACATATTCATGAAAATGAATTCATATCATTCATATCAAATGTGAGAGTATCAGAAACTACTGCTTTTTCAGACAACTTTTCCACTTAACTCAGCAGCTGCTCACTTACTTTAACAGACTCTGCTAGTAAACAGCAGCTAAGAACATGCCCCTAGAATTACTACTTTTAGAAGAGTGTATTTGCAAGCACAGCTGAGTTTTGTTTCTTTTCTGCCTATTTTGTTGTTCATGTACTCTTTGGATATACCCTGTAAATACCTTTGATATCAAGATTGTCTTGATGTAAAGCTGGAACAACAGTGCTGAATTGGACCCATTTCCTTTCACTTAATATAGGCTTTAAATTCATCCATGGAATGTGTCCACACTAGACCGAGAAGAAGCCTCTTGGCAATACTGAATTATCATACTGAATTGCTTCCATCCATTTGCTGGGGCTGCCAAATTGAAATGATGCATGTCACGGCAACCCTACACTGAAAAGTAAAAGATAGCCTCTTAAATGTTCCATTTATAAAGCTTTTTATTCAGAGTCAGATTTAGTATCCCCTCTGAAATATATCACTTTACAAAATTGATACCTTGCCATTACAAGATTTCCACACCATATTCACTCAGCTTAGTAGTAAAAACAAGCTTTTGCTCTTCTCCCTTTGGTGCAGCCGGTGAAAACTGAGCAGGTCAAGGTCTGCTTCTTAGATCACCGGCACTAAGTATTCCATAGATGTGTAATCTTCTCCTTCAGGGAAGGCTAAAAGTCAGCAAAAAGGCAAACTGTTGTTCTATCAGTAAAATATTACAAGTGCATCATACTGGAATGCAGAAATCGAAGAAAAAAACCCTAAATACCACTAATGCTAAGGGTGCTAAGAGTCATCTACAAAACGAAAGCACTCATGTGGCTCATGTGGACTTTCTGGAACTCTCTGCAAGGAGCATCACTGAAAGCAAATTAGCAAAAATAAAAATTACACTGTCACAGTGCAGAACTTTAATGCATTTTTTCCTAATATGTGTCACCTGTGATTCTAAAATGACAAATTGCATTATTTACTTTCTATATTACTTCCCCTAAACTGCTGTAGCCTAACACTTCTTTTAATCACTGGCAAGTAAACTTTTGAGAAACATATATAGTCTTTTTAACTAATGCCCTGTTTTGGCATCTTTAAATTTGAGTTTATGACAAAGGAATAACCTGCCCACATTTGGGATGCAACGTGTTTCAATTATTTTGGCCCTCTAAGCTGGAAAGTTTCTTTGGCTTTAAGCTTGTCAGACTTACTCTTGCAGAAGCAGAACATGTCCACAAAGCCTTATGATCATTTCTCCAATTATATTCTGATTTGCATGTCACTGTTTAGCTAAATTTTTTTTCAGCTTCTGATTTACATCAAAAATAAATAGTTTGCTATTGTTTCCTTACACTCCAACTCTCTAAAGCAGCTATACATTACTAGCCAGCCATGTCTGATGGAAGAAAGAACTGACATTCCAATCAAGTTGTTTCATATGTTTTTTTATGCATAACTTGGCACATATCCCAACTTGTAGCAATGTTCAACAGAGAAAAGTGTTTTTTTCTTGTGTAAGGGAGATTTGGAGTTGCTTGCAGTAGAGGAGAATCTGCATGAATTGAGTCAAAAGTTCAGAGACATCTTGCCAGACGGAACCCTGTGCCACTTACACCAATGTACTTCCACCTGTGTTTCCAGTTACAGATTGGAGTTTGCTGTTCACAATTCCTGAAAGCCTTCCTGTGGCCAACAGCAGATAGAAGCCTTAATCCAGGTAACCAAGGTCTCATCCTTCTGGGTCTGCAGAACGAGGTCTTCATCAATCCCTGCATGAAGTATGTCATTTACTATGGAAACCAGGATTTCCCTTTACATTTGTAATGGTCCCAGCCCCAGTGAATTCGTCTACCCTCTTAAACCCAAGAAATTTCTTAATTGCAAGAGACTTAAGTTTGTTTGACGTTTACCATTCCAGATAACTTTGTTTATATATAACTGTGTTTTGAGACTTCCAATGACACCGCAACATTAATACTCTTTGACAAAGCTTCATGCTAGTATTGATTTTCAGGGCCAGGAAAAAATAGGATAACTTAATAAAACATTCACTCTTGAGGATGCAGTTCTCAAACAATAAAAATACTGTCAGAGTAGACATGAGCACCAGTGATGGGTTGACTTCCCAAATCATGGCTAGCATTTATAAGGGTGGGAATTTAAGTTCTAGTAAGATTCCTGTGTTTGCAGTCAGTAAACTCTGAGAGAGAGGGCATCTACATCTGCAGAGACTTTAGACATCTGAGAGAAGACCTAGTTTCTCAAGTCAAAGATGCCCATTTTGTTATTCTAAAAATCTTTGTGCATGGCTGGGACAGTTAATGACATGGAGTTTTCTCCCTGCAATATTTTTTTTTTTTTTTTGAGAAGCATAGGTGGGAGGTGTGGGGAGCAACTCTTTCACTAGACATTTAAAGATGCATCTATGAAAAAGATATTTCACCAACTGAAAAAAACGCAGAGTAGTGGCCAGACATCTACTACAAAGCCCTGAGACATCGATTTGATAACCAAATATTTTACTTTTCCTGTCCCACTGTAGCAGTTCAATGAAGCTATGCTAATTCAAGGACCAAAGTCTGTAAGGACCAATTAGAAAGTCTCCCATTAAATTTAAAGTCAATGGGTCAAGTCCCAACTACCCAATGACCTCCAATTTTTGCCAAGCAGAGCTTCATGGATGCTCCCAAGTGCTGTTTGCTATTGTAATGTAGTTATTTAACACTAACAATAGTGGGGCTTAAGATCTTGACTTGCGTTTTCATTTCTCTTCTGAAGTATTTTGTTTGTAAGCTTGGAAAAGTCCCCATGCAAACTCGTATCAAATTCTAGTCAGAGCTGCTAACTTCACAAGCTCTTGCCAGCCTCATCACTTTCTTGGTGCAAAGACTAGAAAGGAAGAAAAGTTCCAAGAACAGGTAACACATTAAATACATGTATCAAAGCACAGTCTTTAATAAAATAAAGACTATTTTCACTATTAACATAAACCCTAATTTTGACATCATCCATTAGCTCTAGTTAGTCCAACTACATGTATATTTCTACCGTTAACTTAGAGTTTTATGTAATTTTCTCATTTCTCATAGTTAAAAGCATTCTCAGAAACAGCAATTTTGCCAGTGCTTCTCTTAGCTGGTATGGCTAACATATTAATAACCCATAATACATTTACAGCAAAATCAAGACAAAGCAGGGAGATGTCACACACCACCCCTTAATGTTCTCTTTAAATATCTTAAGTTCATTAATACTTTAATTCACTATAACTTACCATTATAATAGCAACTCTTTGCATTACATTGGCATTAACTAATGCAGAATTGGTATTTCTGCACCAGATTCAGCACATACAGCAATGGGACTAGAAGTCTCCCAGATGTTTTCTTCCTATTCAGGCCCTGTAGAACCATTGTATGAACTATGGCTGATACAGATATATGTACACAACCACTGCAATAAATGTTCTTCTTGCCAGCCTCCTATTTTAAGACAGGAAAGTTATTTTTTATTCCAATAGCCATAGCTTTTCCAGGGAGGAACTTTCATGAACAATGTTCAGTCAAGTCATTTCACATTTGAGGCCTCAGTAAAGTTATACCTGTCCTCAAGTCTAGATGTTCCACAAACACTTCAGTGATATAAAGAACACTTAGCGTTCATGATCTTGTATTTCAAGCCTCTTTCTAATAGGGCTGTTAGTGAATAAACACATGGTGATACTATTTAGCTTGTGGGGTATTGGGGTATTTGTTCAGTTGTTTTCTTTTGTGTAGAAAAGCCACAGATCCAGGCTGTGAACAGCCATACTGAATGATACAAGCCTTAAAAAAAAAAAAAGTTTATGAAGTTGCATTTGTTACAGCTATTTAAACTGCCCTATTGCAAATGCCAAAGACCTGTATATAATTAATTATACCAAATGGACTTGTACCTCAGTAAGTCTTCACTAATAGCCTTGCATTATTCTTGTTTAAACATTTACCAATGAAACTTGTGTACTTTACTGGACATGACTTATGATCCTTTTCAGAAATGATCCATTTAAAACAAAAACTGTAATTGAAGCTTAAGAGGAAAATCATGTAATGGAAATGTCCTTCGGTCCCCTTTTAATTAACAGCACTGTGTGTAAATAAAAGCTGAGCTACTAATTTCCTCAAGACAATGCCTCTCAAAGTATAGAATAAAGCGCTCTGGCTTGTGCCACTTCAGATCGCTTCTATCACATTGTCTTCCCAAGTAGATCATAGGACACCTGGCCTTTTCTCTTTTTTTAAACTGATGGTTTTGAGATTAACGTTTTAAAATTCACGCTTTGCACTTGCAGACCTCTACATCCACACAAAGTCCCGAAGTCTGTTTATAACAGTCTACAGCTGTCACCTGCACTATCAGGTTGAAAGAGGTACAAGACAGGACACACATACTTCCAAACTCTCCAGATCTACAGAGTACACCAAGGGAAGAACCGCTTTACACAAGTATTGCTGTCTTTGGCCAAGAACACACTCTGGGTCCTTTGCATTTGTAACTTTAATTGCACACACACACACACACACAAAAGACTCCCAAGTCCAACAGCTCTTTTGTTTGGTATAACCATGACATTAACCTGTAGAAATAAAGCATTCTCATTCTAGTTTTCAGCTGGCAAATGTTTGAGGGCTTCTGACTGCACAAGCAGTTCTGCAGATTTGAGGCAGCAAAGTTAGGCACCTACATGAATATATATACAAGCAAATTCTCTTGTTAGATTGAAGGAACTACTATTGATTCAGTTTATCATAAACAAAAATGTGTAAATTCATACCAGCCACTGAAGAAGTTTCTAGAGATATGCAACAATTGTTTCAGTTTAATAAACTTGTGTCTTGGTAACTAAGCACCACACAGCTGCTTGCTCACTCCTCCCACCCCCAGTGGGATAGGGAGAAAATTGGGAGGGTAAAAGTGAGAAAACCCATGGGTTGAGATAAAGGCAGTTTAATAGGTAAAGCAAAAGCCATACGTGCAAGCAAAGCAAAAAAAGGAATTAACACACTACCTCCCATCACCAGGCAGGTGTTCAGCCATCTCTAGGAAAGCAAGGCTCCATCCCATGGAATGGTGGCATGGGAAAACGAATGCTGTAACTCAGAACGTCCCCTGCTTCCTTCTTCTTCCCCCAGCTTTATATGCTGAGCATGATGTTATACGGCATGGAATATCCCTTTGGTCAGTTGGGGTCATCGGTCCCAGCTGTGTCCCCTCCCAGCTCCTTGTGCCCCCCCAGCCCACTGGCTGGTGGGGTGGGGTGAGAAGCAGCAAAGGCCTTGGCTCTGTGTAAGCCCAGCTCAGCAGTAATGAAAACATCCCTGTGTCATCAACGCTGTTTCCAGCACAAATCCCAGACACAGCCCCATACCAGCTGCCATGAAGAAAATTAACTCTACCCCAGCAAAAAGCTGCATGCTTGTCAATGTATTGAACTTTTACTTTTAAATATATATTTTTAGATTGTCAATGACAAGAGAACCTTCATTTTAGCATGTAATTCAATTTAGTCCATATTTTGCATGGCATGATAACAGTACAACTCTGGAAGGACAGTAACCATCCACTACACATCATTCAGCTTGCAGTACTACAGGGATACTGGATTCACTCATTCTTATCATTTAGTCTTTCATATTAACAATATTTCCCAACCAGTTTTGTAGACTGCTACCCAAACTGCATTTTGGTGAACTTAATTGTTTATTTTTCCTTCATAAGTAGTTAGGTTACTGCTAATTGTTAAATAGCTTTTGGGCAGATAATTGTGTTTTGCTTTGTAGCATATTGAAAAATGAACTAGTGAGGTTCTTCAGAAGAAAGTAACACACCTCTTCTCCTAAATGACTAAGCTTCACGTGTTGAAAACAAATAGAATGGTTGCAAGACAGAACAACAGCTTTTATTGCACCAGAGAATACTCTTCCCGATGAAGATCTGAGAAATAGCAATGGATGACCACACTCCTACCACCTCAGAGCACATTCTTTCTCTCACAGTGTCAGCAGTAAGGGATAAGCACTGCAGCCAAAATTCCAATCAAGTTCCTGCACGTGCTGTTTCCTAATAACTGTCCCTAGCCTGCTCCTTTTTTTGGACCCTACAAATTTCCCTTTGGGGTTACCTAGTTTTTCCATTGACTAGACACGGTAGCTTAGAGTGGAATTCAGGCTGTTTGCTTGTGGCCCTTGAAGCTTGATTTTCTCAGAGGCAACAGAGGGGAATGTGGCATATGTTCAAGTTCAGAAGCTGGAAAGGAAACAGTTTAACACAATGAATAAACCTTAACTACAAATACAGCACTTCACACAATGATGTAATGAGAAAGTAAACATGGCTCTTTCATAAACACCACAGCCTGGATAGCATTCTTTGAGACTTTTTAATATTCAGAAGATTAAGGACGTATAAAAAAGAATCATTCAGCAGTAAAAAAAAGAAGGAATTCTTAGGCATTATGAGCAAAACATCACTAGTGTCTGTTACCAGCAAGAGTGTGTCAGGTCATTATCATTTGAATACTGAAATGTTACTTCTCGCACCAAATGGGACTTCTAGATACACATACAATTCAATCACCTCAGTGACAAGTGTTCTGGACAAAATACAATCCTATAAAATTCTTAAGTATAACTTAATCAAGATTAAGCACCTCTGCAAGGTGCATGCAGTATGCAAAACACATTCTGAAGTAAGTTCTAGGAGTCTCTGATTTATATAAGGGGAAACAAAAAGTTAGTCCATCTTTCTCTTTTTTCCTTTAGCAGGAGTTTTGGAGGTATGTTCATCTTCAGCATTTGGTTCCCAGAGTGCGTTTCTTACAAATCTAGAAGCAGCGCCTTTATCAAGTTTGGAAGCCTTTTTCTTGTCTGCTATTTCTTTGACCTTGTTCATGTATGTTCTTATTCTCTCCTAGGAAGAAGGGGGGGTGAGGGTGGGGAGAAAAAATAAGTAGTATATTTCACACCATTCTCCCAAGATTGCTGCTAAAATAACAGTAAGTAGAAGCTCTCCACACTGTACATTTCTATAACTATAATACCTAGAAAACCAGCATCATTTGAATATATATACCAGGCTCTTTGCAAACTTGAGTTTTCCCCTTTAGCAAGTTTTCCATCACAGGCACCTACCATACTAATATCTGTGTGACATCCACTGTCATAGGAACATGAAGTTCTACAGAGATGAAGACTTTGCATCTAATTTACAGTGAGCTGAGAATTGTTCTTGCAAGCAAAGTCAGAAAACAAAATACTGAACTCAATTTAGAGTTTGGCCTACATAAAGAGGGCAAAATAATATTTAAATATTTGACATATTTATAGATGAATTATACTGCCTGACTACTGTCTACAACAAAACCCACAACCAAACAAATCAAAAAAACCTTCAGCACATCCAAGTAAAACCAAAAAGCATCTTACACAAAACCAAGCATTACACATGCAACTACACAGAAGTCTTATGGTTAAGATCCTGAAATGGTCAAGGGAGCCTATCAATTTAAGGCAGCCTGATGAATTTCCAGCTGTACCATAAGTTCCTTTATGACCATAAATAACAAACTCTGTTTCCACTGCCATTCCACAAAGCAAGGAGATACTTTCTTGCCATCTTAGCCTACCATAGTCATTTGGTATCTAAGGTTCTTTTTGAACAAAGCATGGCTTGGATTGATGTAACATACACAGAAGTTTGGTTGATAGATTTCATGTCTACATATTTAGCCTAATATGGCCTTCAACTCTAGGGCCTTTAGGTGTTACTGTAATACAAAAACCAGTAACATATATATATATATATATGCGCACACATATATATAGCATTCTACTCAATAGCTGAATTATAAATGTGGATTAACAGAACATTTCTGGATACTGCTAACTAAATAAATGTTGATGTTATGTAACCCACAATTTATCACACAGCCATTGACAGCTCTTTGAATCTGGAACAAAAGTTACAAGACCTACACTATGGGACTTATTTTCAGTTCTTCAGTGACCATTATAAGCAACTGATTTGACAAAAAGTTGGATGCTCTTGCTGTTCAAAAACATAGCTTTAATGAGGAGAGCTTTACAGGGTCTGAAAACATGATAGACTGTAATATTTCTTTGGTGCCTGAGATGGCTAATGAGAACAGATGGCAAACCTACGTATATCAGCATGGGAAAAAGGAGCTGACAAATGTCAACGTGACAAAAGAAATGAACTCTGATCACTTGAATGTGAGTTTTAATACAGGTTGAAGCCCTGTGTATTCCCTGTATGTACACAAGAAGAGCAATTCTAAAAACAAAACAATTGTGATATAAGTCTTTTTTTTATTCCCTTTCAACATGAATAAGAGTATCACAGTGCTCTTGGAAGGAAGGAATGTGCATTCATTCACCTCGATACTTGTAAAAGGAAAAGAGAACTGGATAAGAACCCAGACTATGATGATTCCCTCATTCTTCAGAGTTTAAATGACTGGCAATTGTGAAGTAAAATACCAGCAAAAAATATCCACAGCAGAAGAGATAAAATTTATTATTTAGCATTGCTAAATTAACACAACATTCAGACACTATATAATGTAGGAGGAACAAGAAACTGACTGAAAGCTCATGAAATATTAACTGATTCATTTTTAATAAGATACAGTCTAGACTACTGAAAAGCTCACAAAATTAAAAATAGAAGTATTCTTGTTATTCAGGCTAGCTTTCCACATTTTTCAGTCCTATCTTCCGTTCTACTGGTTATGTAAGTATTACATTATAAGCTAAGTATTTTATGATTGCCCAGACTTAATATTTTCATTTATATAGGAATTAAAGTGGATAGCTATAAGTTTTGATTGGTATTTTTTCTTTAGGCTAAATTATTTGATTTTTTAAGTCAGCAGAATTTTCAAGATAGCCAGCCTTCTATACTGTAGTCGTGCATCTAAATGGAATATAAAGACAAACCTAGAAGATTTATTATAGGTTGTAAATATGTCACTAATGCAGAATTACTGGACAATACACATACAACTGGTGCCAAAAAAGCTTTTAGCTTTGTTGCTGAACTGGATTCTTTACTGCTGAGAAAATGAATTAATGGAGGACTTGGAAAGGGGAGGGGGGCTCTTTCCCGTCTTCACTAGTAAATCAACCACACTATACTTTTAGAGTCATACAAAAGTAAGAAAAGGCAGCCTCAGAGATTAACATGATTCCAAGTATTTATAAGAAAAAAATGCCATAGTGGAAGTTATAAATTATTATCAGATATGTAACATCTTTCCATTTAACAGATACAAGTGAAAAGCTGCTCTGTTCAGAATCCAATTCTCAAACAAAGGTGGAGAAAAGAAAAGGTAAGATGACATCATTCATCTTCTTGTTCTTTTCTAATTTCAGCAGGCTCTACAATTTTCTTTGCTTTAAACAGTACTGTTTGGAACTACAAATACAACTTTTTTAATTTAGGGAGCCCAGCAGGGCATATGAACATTACACAACACCATGTACCATATCCATATTATTATGGCAACATACCAATTTTAAATGTAGATAGAAACATTATTTTATTTCTAAATGAGTTAACTGTCCTGGGCAAGTAAGATACTGCGCTGCGTGAAGTGTAAGAATCTTAGAATCTTACCAGTTCTTGTTTCACGGGATGTTCCTTTGGATTGATTCCCTGAGTAGCCAAGTATACTACAAGAAAAATACATGTTTTTTTGAAACTGAAGGCTGTCATAACTACAGACCCAATCAATCAGTCACACAGGAAAACTGTACTTTCCACATAAAACCATTAATAAGAACTGAAGTTAACTGTGTTGTTAAGTATCTGACGAACTATTATCATCAAGTATTGCAGCTAAAAAAAAATAATAAAATCTAACATGGTTAAACCTGCTGTCCTTAAAAGGGCAGGAAAGGTTGCCACAAAAGGCCCAGAAAGAAACATCCTAATGCATGTCCAAAGTCAGCTTTTGTAAATACCTATTTTTGATTTGGAGTTTGGACATCATTTACCCTACAGATGGCAATGATTTGGGTCCTCACAGTAATTACAAGTTTCTGATTATTTGCTATGAAATATGATTATTTAATGTTTGCAGCTGTCTAGAAGGTGTTCAAATGGCAATCATAAACACTACTTTTTCCTCCTACCACATACTTACCCCAGAACATTGAATTTAATGTGTACACCGAAACCAAATCCAGCTTTGCTTGCTCAAGAGGCTCTAACTAGAATGAAAAAAAACCACACACTTTTGCACATTTTTAAACAAGATATGCACAATTTTAGTAATATGCACATTTTATAATTGTGAATGCATTCATAACAAACCCACACTAAATGAGCACATTTCTGTACCACCAGTTCACCGAGACCATATCTATGCCTATTTCCATGCCATCACAGAACCGTTCTTTCCTCTGCAAGTATTCATGTCGTTTTCCCAGTCTGATGTTAAATGCCAGTCCCATATGGCTGAAAACACAAAAATCTCTTGGTACATAGCTCTTTGACTACAGTTGCCATAGTCAGAACTAAATCCCTGCTTTTCCACAGAAACGTAATTCAAAATAGTTGTTGCTATCAATGGAATAAAAATAAATAAATAAAGTCTTAAGGTTGCTGAAGCCCATATGTGAATATATTATGCTATAGAGAATCAATGAACATTAACATAACAGTACACATGGTAGACTGTGTTCAACGCATGCTGGAATACTTAGGGCTGTAAAGCAAAGGAAGAATAAAGGTAATGAGGGTTTTTTTTTCCTTGACTGTCAGAGTCAATTTATTATTTTAGTTCTATAGGATTTCCAGAAACTCTGATAACACCATTGTACAGCTCACTAGTTCTAACATGGATACTGTCAAAAGATCAGTGTTGTCAAGGCTGTTTTCTTCATAATTTATTTGTGTTAGAAATCCTCAGAGGATAAAGAAGTTCCCCCATGTGCTAGCTTTTTCTTGCCCTACAGAAAGAAATTACATGTTAGGCTTTAAATGTTAAAAGATAGAGAGGCTTGTATGAAGTCTTTGGGCAGTACCTTGCTCTGTCTTTATGTCCCGAAAAAAACCCACGTTGTACAGACTTGCACTTATAACATAGCTAGAGGAGACAGCTCAGTTTTTCAAACATCAGGTTCTGCAAGTCCAGACTTCTAGAATCAGATCAATTCTCACTGTTGTCAATCCACCTCTACATCCTTCTGGGTATACCATGTTCCGTTAAGTTTGTTGTGAAAAGGAAAAAAAACATGAATGACCTCTCTGTTATGAAAGGCATTCAGTGTGCATTTTAAGGAAGGCCAGGAATAAGCCAGAATGTCCTCCACCTAATGACTCATTGGTAAGATCATCACTTTTCAGCTTGGAGCAGCATATATTGCTTTGTTTCCTTTGTAAGACCATCTGGATATCTTAGAAACGTAAGAATTTCAAATATTAGGTATCAAGGGTAGGAAGCATCATATTTTTTATTTCTGTGTGGCTGCTAGCCTAACAGACCCTTTTATTTCAGTTTGGGTTCCCAAGTGTTCTTGTATTAATAACAAAAAGGTTGTCAAAGGGAAAATTATTTACCTTTTGGAGAAGCTCACTCCTGGAAACTGACATCATTGTCTTCAGCATCTCATCTACAGAACCAAGAGATTTTTCAAATGCTGCAAGATAATCATGAATTTCAGTGGGGTAGTCTTCCGTATTAGTATCATCTTCTGACATTTCCATCTGGAAAGAGGAAACAACCTCATAATCCTTTTCATTAAGTCTCTATGGAGTCAAAAGACTGTATTTTACAATACAAAGCATTAGCATTAATTCATTAAACATTATAAGAAATGCCTACTTCTGAAGAGTTCTAGCAGGTAATGTCAATAGTGACATAGTTAAAGGTCGTATAATTTCAGGGGTATCTCGTAACTGCTGTGCAAAATGGCATGAAGGAGCATTACAAATGACACGACTGTAGTACCTATTCTTGTAAGAGTCCCAAAACAGTATTTAGCTTTTACAGTCTGTGATAGAAAGAAATTATTTGCTTGTTTAAAAGAACTGCTCCATAAATCACTGTATATAAAGAGCTACACCAAGCAAGAGGGAGGACACTAAAAAAAATCCAAACAAAAAAAAAAAACCAAACCAAACAGGAATATGGCTTCAGCCTGTCATAGGAACAGGCATTACTTCAGTTTTAAAGCGGTTATGCAGCACCAGTTATGTCAGGGTCAGTTACATCTTCCAATGCTAAATTTAGGAGTTGGTCCAAGAAATTCTTCTTGTGAACGCTGTATCCAGTTTTCTGAATTCTCTATGGGGTATTCTAATCTGTGATACAACTCTACCAGTAACAAAGCAGAGCTGATTTGGCCATTGCAAAATACTCTGGAAATCTTGCAGACACGGCTATGTACAGCAACTGTGAGATAAGCAAAGAGGAAAATTTTATTCACCAAAAGGGTTGTCAGGCATTGGAACAGGCTGCCTGGGGAAGCAGTTGATACCTGGAGGTATTTAAAAGACAGTGTAGATGTGACACTTAGGGACATGGTTTAGCAGCGGACGTGGCAGCACCAGGTTAACAGTTGGACTCGATCTTTAAAGTCTCTTCCAGCCTAAACGATTTAAGATTTTACAATTCTATGTGAAAAATCCCAAAGCACTCCTTTTTTGATCCCAGCATTCATGGTTACATGGCATGGCTACTGCTGAGCCACCTGGCTGCTGGCTTACAATCAATACCTTTAATTCTTCTCAAATAAAAAATCACATATTATCTTGGGGAGTTAATGCTACTTAAAGCTACGTTATTTTCTACAACTTCTACTGATTGAGCAACAAGTTTTGGAATGTTATAAGGAAAGAAGAAAAGAAATATATAATTTTCCTGCCCATTTGATGAGCTGCATCATGAACAGTGGGGCCACCTGGATCACTGCAGTCCTTCCTACTTAGGATCAGTGTAATAATCCCACTACCCAGCCACTGAGTACAGAGAGTGGGAACATAAGTTAGATAAAGCGCAGTTTCTCCATAAACACCAAGCCACACAGTCACTGCAAACAGCAAGGAAACAGCAACCAGCTGTCACATCACTGGCATTTGTTTTAGGTAACGATTTGATCTTTCCCTTTTCCTGGCAAGAGCATGGTACATGTGAGAGACGTTTCTTTTTATTTATATTGTCTCCTGGAGGTCAAACAGAAGGAGGATTGGGAGGAAAAACAGTGTGGAGCTACTCAAGCTTGTCTGCAACTCCAGTTTTAACCGCACCAGTGTGATTCCAGAAATATGATTGGCCAGTTAACAAGTCCAGTTTCACTGCTGTTGTTTGCATAGTTAAGAATTATAATCCTACTCAGCTGCATGACTTTTCATCCTGGACAGAGCTGCTTTTCAGACTGGGTACAGAATCACAATGCTAACCATGACATGTTGAAGGTCCCCTCCCTACTCCCTTCTCAGGCTGATCAAAAGAATCCAGAAACCATGTTCGCTGTTCACTTTTAGTCATATAATACAGCATAAAAAAATACTCAAAGCTACAGAAGAAACTAGATTTTCCCAGCTGTTAATACAGTTAAGCTTGGTTAGAAGGTGTCTGTCAATACACATTTACTACACATACAGGAAGAGAGGTGTAATCCAGTCCAACAATCATCTACAGAGCTTACCATCACTACAATACGTAATCTACTATGGTCTTAATTTGATAGACAGATATAAACATAGTGATAAATTCCAACTCTTCTCTCTCCCTTTATCAGGGCATCCAGCAGCAGCAGCAACTGCAGGAATAAAAAACCAGCAACAAAAACCAGTTGCAGTAATGTGTTATCAATTAAAACTAATTTAAGCTACTTTACAGCAGTTGCAAGGATAAACAGTCACTAGAGCATATATGATATTCTTTCCAATATTCCAAGCTAGACTTAAAGAATGAAACAGAGAAAGAATACGAAGATAGAAGGAAAGATAAGAGATACAGTCCAAAAGATATTTTTTCTATGATTGCTGTCTCATGAAAGAGAATTTTGACACTATCAATTAGCAAGGAAAGCCGGGGGAGGGGGACAGAAATACATAGCCCTCAGTTAAACAAGGCTGTACATCAGCCTGTGTACATCACCCTTCGTTGATAAGTCCGCTCCTTCCGCCCAGGGAGAGGGAAGAATCTGTTGAACTTGTGTTTTCTTTTCATTTCAACAGGAACTAGTAAGTTCCTACTCCTGCTGAGTAGGGACCTCTCTCTTTTCATCAGGCTGTTGTTTCAGCATTACTAATCTCTAAGCAGGATATGTTACAGTGTTGGCGCATGCCAATAATAAGGCAGCAGTCAACAGCCTAAAATAGTTTTGCTAATATTAAATCAACAAGAGAAAACTTACACTACATTACAAAAAGCATACGCTGGAAACACTGCAAATTTTTTTCTGCCAAAATCAACACAAAGACTGCACAGTTGCACCTGCAGAATGACAAAGCCAAGGATGGAACTAAGACCACATCAGTGATTCTCTAAACATACCTAAAGGCTATACTGCCCTCAATAGTTATGTTTCAGTTATTAAACCACAAAGAAAATTTTCCTCAAAGTTTTACAAGTGTTCCTCTCTATATATTTTGAACATACAGAAATTTAACTCAGTTCCTGGAGTCAATGCTTACTGCACAGGTCTTCTCTTGTTGAATTTGCTGATTTTCAGTGAAATTTTATCTGGCACAGAGATCCTGCTTAAAAAAATTAAGGACAGTAAAAATATTCAGATAAGAGAAATGATGATGAAAATATTTGCTAAGTAAGTATGTGAATAATGGGGAACTCTAAGGGAAATAAGGATAAGGCAGCATTTTCATTATTAAGTAATAACACCTGTAACTGAGAACACATAATCTGTGGTTGTGTGCATGATGATAATACTTCGTAAGAGCTTTAATTCTGAGAATGCACAGGAAAGTTCACAACCCATAAACATAAAATAGGAGAGAAAAGGCCTACTTTGATTAAGGACACAAAGCAAATAAATAGCAATAAAAAATGTGGTATGACTTCACAACATCAATCTACTAGAAACAACTTTCCCTTTTAACCTTGAACATTAAAAACTGCCATGTAGTTTCTGAGAAAACAGCATAAAAAAGAAATATATTTGAGGAAGAAAAGAACTTTAAATAAGTAAACCATTTTCATGAGAAAACTTACTCGCTGCATTTAAGTCCAATCAAAAATTGTCTTACGAGCTTTCACAGGTGAAAAATTTCTGAATATTCTAAAAATTTCTGAATAAATTCTCATCTACATAACATGACTACATTCGTGTAAACTTCTACTTAGACAACACAGTATAAACCACAGCAAGTAATACACTCAACCTGCAAAAAGGGAAGGGAAGAAAATATCAGAGATGATGAGCCACAGAAAAGACACAAATATGAAAAGGAGAAAGCAAGAGAAAATACATGATCTTCTGCAGATGGTATAAAGACTAAATGGGTGACAAACAGAAGCAGTTTACTGTAGTGCTAATGTGGCTATTGATCTAAGATCAGACTGAGTTAAATGCAGTATTAAGGAAGTTTAAATAAAAACAAAATACAGATGATTGTGCACAATACAACTAGCAAAATCGTCTATCTTCCCATTTATCTTCCAGGAGAATGACAAGAAGAGCTCTGCAGACTCCTTTCAAGAAAAGCACACCCATGACTGGCATAGAAAGGTGAGAAAATGAAAAAGGGAAACTGCAGACAATTTGCTGGTGGCTTTTATGAATAATCTTTGAATATATCTGGTGCTTTAACACAAGCCTTGGAAAGTAATTGCCAGCTGGCTTAAAAAGCAAAACCACACCTCCCTTCCTGCCCACCTCCACAGCAAAACTGAATTTGTCATACTGACAGATACAAACTCTAATTAGGCCCTGGGTACCTCTACAAGAGATTTTGCTGAAGATGCATGGTGAAAGTAACAGGAGCTACATGCATATATCAACATGGCAATTGGAAAAACCCCAAAAGACAGAATTAAAAAATGCTCCGTGTTAGCATCATGCACATGGTTTTCAACTGGAATTATATCTGCAAGTTCAGCATAAACATGGTGTATTTGTAATATTCTGTAACATGCACAGAGAAGACAAAAGCAATTTAGCAACCATTCTGCTTAATATTGCAAGTCACTTCACACTTCATTTTAATTCTTACCTATTTCTTAAAACACTAGAAGACCTTGTCTTCATACTAAGCTCAGATCTTTCAGTTTTTCAGATTATTCACCTAACAAAAGTCAGATCAGACTTTCCTTCTTTTCATGGATATTTACATATTATATGGAGAAACCCAAAACAAACCCAACACCTTTTGGTCAGGGCATATAAAAAAGCTCTCCAATTCAAAACAAATGCATTAGCAGCATCAGTATCACAAACCATCTCTGTCACTCCTAAAAACTGACACTGTCCTCTCTCTCATTGAGTTCTGACTCACAAACCTGCAGTGAATGTGGCTGATGCACAAGTGCAGCAGTGATGTCCCTTCTGCTCAAACGCTGTAGTTCACTGCTGTGGCTGTAGGAGAACGGAGCAACAAGCATCTTAAGTTTAAAGCTACAAGTGATCACAACTAAGTTCTTTGATCACAAACCTCTTTTGGGCACAGAAATCCACTTTATTTCAATGTCTGCAAAGCTCTTAAGTACGACAGGCTCTAAGCTGTGACAGACACTGCTCAGCATTATTGCTGCATAATAAATAATTAGTTGCCTGCTAGTCGTCACTGTGTTCACAGATCTGTTTTGCTACTACCGCCTTTCAAGCCAGCATGGGGCAGCTGGAGAGCAGATCCAAGTACAATTAGTCAGAGCACTCTTGCAATGCCAACTCGCAATCTTGTTCGCCAGAAAGATTTCCATTGCAGAAGTAATTAAGCCTACCATGAAATATGAAGTACGCATCAACAGGCTTATCTTGATCCCCTAAAAATATCCCAACTCAACCCACAGTAGTTACCCAATGCACAATTTGTACTATATTACAAACGGGCAACAGCCGAGCAATCATTTTTAACCCTGCCTTCAAAGCTGGGCTCCAGTCAGCATTCCAGTATGCACAGAAGAACCCTACAGAACAGCTCACAGCCATCAGGCTCTTGCTGATGCCACTGAGATAAAGTCTCTCGAGCCTCAAAGGATTTGCAAAGTTTATTCTGATCTGTCTTTAAAAAATATTCAAATTTAAAGGGAGGGAATAATACTTCTAAGGCTCACTTACACTTCAGCCCATGGTAGGTATCACAAGAGAAAACAGGTATCTCAACTTGGATTAAACAACCCATATTCACTACGGCCCCATCTATATCCACACCAACTTTGATGTAAACCTTCAGCTTGATCTGCATGATTCATAAAACATTTTTACTCTCTGTAATCAGCTGTCCTAAATTCCACATTTTGATGACACAGTTGTTTCCTCTTCTGAACAAATCAAATATACCCAGGCTCTCATTCAGCTCCAACCCGTCAGTACACCCATCAGTAAATACAACAATGAAACCAGCCTTCTTTAGGTATGTCCAGAAGACTTCTCAGTGAGAGGTTTTCATAAAAGCTCTCACACTCAGACTATGCTACCACAGCTCAGTTCATGACTGGGGCTTTAAAGTGATGTTAAATTTATACATCTAAACTGGTCTTTAAAACATACACTTTTGGTTACACTGAACCTAGCAAGAACTTCTCATACAGCAAAATACTGTCTCCTTGTACAAAACATTTTACACACAGAGGGCTTTTGTTTGTGAAACCAATCAGTCCTGAATACTTCTACCAAATTTGCAGCTAACAGGAAATAACCTGTCTCCAGTCGATAGTTGCTGTATACTCTAAACCATGGAGTTTACTACATCTTCTAAAATTTGCTGCCACACTCCACTGGTATCAGGAGCATGAACATCCAGAATTAAAGCCAAGGAGCTTAAAAATCCTTTTGAACTGCTGACCTCCTTTCTTTCCTTTAGCCACTAGTTCCACAAGGCATGAAAAAGTACTTGCTTTCATCAGAATTCAATTTCCTGTATTTGTACTTCATGCAGTACCTTTCTCTACTGTTTAGAATAGTGACCCAAATCTCTTTTTGGCAGTTCATTATTTAACTGTGCTAACAAGACTCTGTTCAACTGTTAGAAGCATATTTAGCCATTTTTGATTGAACATAATGCAGTAACTGTGGGCTGTTGTGTTCTGAGCATTATGTTCTAAGCATCAATCTTATTTTCCCTGTTTTTTTCCTGCATCAATCTTTTCTACCCATCCCCTAAATAGAATTTAAGGGCTGATAACTTGACAAAAAGAAGACCAACTACTATCAGCAAAGAAAAGGGATGTGTGAAATCACAGAAGTGAGGGAGTAATAGGGAAATCTCATTTGGGGACATGGAGTTTTCACAGGGATTGAAATTGATGAAATAAAACATTGTAGGATGGAGAACAGAGACATACTCTAGCCTGGCACAGGAAGAGAGGGCATGGCAATAACCACAGCCTGACAAGGAAGGGAGAAAAAAGAACCAGCATAGAGGAAGCCAGGAAGAGGGAACCCAGAGCATCATGCATAGGGAACACTGCCTGCATGAAGAGGTAACTAAATGTGGTGTGTATCCCGAGGCCCAGCAGAATGCCTCATAGCAAGCTCGCAGGAAGAATGGAGAAAAGCAAATAGTTATAGTGAACAGAGAGCTCAGACAAAGGTAATAAAGTCCACAACCTCAAAGCTTTCATAGTCTGTTATCACATCCCCTTGGCATCATCTCTAAAGTTAACAATGTCAAGCTTCATTCTCGTTGTTATCCCTCAGTCAGTCACATTTGATTATTCTTTCTGTGCTGCCTCTTCCAGCTCTGATTCTGCAACACCTATCTGGAGCTGTGGTGACCAACACCATTTCAGTGCACTGTTTATTTATTTAAAGAAATTTACGTTTTTCACAGTTCACCATTCCATATACACTCTACAGTTTTCTACTGCTGCCATTAAAAACAAACAATCTTTACTAAATGCAGGCAGTTCATATGAAAAGCAGACCAACTGCGTACAGATGAAGAATTTATTATAAAAATCTTAAGCCACTTCAAAGAGAAATGTGCTTATCAGAAAGGTCTGCATAGATTCTGCACCGTATTTCTGATGGGAAGCTTAAGAATTCTAACAATCACTTTCAAGTTTCTCACATTGTGGGGTATAGCCTTGTGTTCAGTGCTTTCTGATTTCTTTAGCAAGGGTCATACTTGCTACCACAGGATAAACCACAGGATCAGCAATATCCAAGTATTTTAGATTGGAAGTAATGTTCTATATTTTTTAAAACAAGAAATGTGTCAGACACCTTTCAATTTTTATTTATTTTACACAGAACCATAGAATTTTGGGTTGGAAGGGACCTTAAAGACCATCTAGCTCCAACCCCCCGCCATGGGCAGGGACACCTGCCACCAGCCCAGGTTGCTCCCAGCCCCGTCCAGCCTGGCCTTGGACACTGCCAGGGATGGGGCATCCACAGCTGCTCTGGGCAGCCTGTGCCAGCGCCTCACCATCCTCACAGTGAAGAATTTCTTCCTTATATATAGTTTATATATAGTCTAAATGTATCCTCTTTCAATTTAAAGCCATTGCCCCTTGTCCTACCACTGCACTTGGAAAAAGTCCCTCTCCAACTTTCCTATAAGCCCCCTTTAGGTACTGGGAGGCTGCTATAAGGTCTCTCTAGAGCCTTTTCTTCTTTTGGCTGAACACCCCCAGCTCTACCAGCCTGTCTTCACAGGAGAGGTGCTCCAGCCCTCGGACCACCTTTGTGGCCTCCTCTGGACTCGCTCCAACAGGTCTGTGTCCTTCTTCATTTGGGGGCCCCAGAGCTGAATGCAGTACTGCAGGTGGGGTCCCACCTGAGCGGAGCAGAGGGGCACGATCACCTCCCTTGCCACGCTGCTGGTGATGCTGCCCAGGATGTGGTTGTCTGGGCTGCAGGTGCACATTGCTGACTCATGTTGAGCTTCTGATCAACCAACACCTCAAGTCCTTCTCCTCAGGGCTGCTCTCAATCCATTCTCCACCCAGCCTGTATTTGTGCTTGGGACTGCCCTGACCCATGTGCAGGACCTTGCACTTGGCCTTGTTGAACTTCATGACAGTCACACTGACCCACCACTCAAACCTTCAAGGTCCCTCTGGATCAAGTCTTTCCTTTCTTCTTTGTCTCAAAAATGAGGCCTTCTAATTAGCATAATCTAAAGTTTAATTTGCAAGCCAAAGTCCCTTCTAAGTCGCTAGCAGTTTAAGCTTGCAGTCAGAAAGCTGTAACAAAGTGTAAGGAAGGGGACATCTTCACTTTAGCAGCAACATGAGAAAACCGCAATGTGATACGCTTTATTACAAAGTACTTGAGCTTTGTAAATTGAAGTATCACGTCACTTTCCGTTATGGGAAGAGAGTGCTGCTGAACTATTTTAACCATAGCCTGTACATGCAAACTATACGTATCTTCTCTTTGAAAAAAACACACTCTTCTTACAACAGTTACCAAGTCCTCAAGGCTCCCTGAGTTGCAACTCTAACTGACTTTTAATAGGAACATAACCATTTACTGCCTACAGCACAGCTTTGCTAGGTACAACCATCCTCCAGGCATGACTCCAGCTAAAAAGCCTATAGTGCATATTCTCTTTTTCATAGGTAACTAAACAAGTCATACTTTAAACCATGTTTACGCTCAGTAACAAACTCAGTACCGCACACAACTTGACCCCCAGTTCTGGGAGGTTATGTAGGGCTGTCCACACATTTGGGACGGTGACAACAAAACAATTTACACTGTTTAGCGCTGACTTACAGCTCCCCTGGAAGCCTAGTTTAGCTCTTAGGCCACACACAGGCTCCTGGATCACACATATACCAGGTGAAGTAAGGATTCATGCAGAGCAAGGCTTTCCCAATCGTTTATAACCAATATCTCCTGTCCTAACACCACTTTGTGAAAGACGAAAGGCATTACGGATCCCTTAGAGCCACGGTATAACGGGACTGGAGCACTGACCCGACTCCCCACACGCATTCGGGCACAGCGTCTCCTGCGGGGGGTGGATGTGGATGCACCCCCCGAAGACCCGCACAGGACCGCTGCTTATAGCTCAGCTCGGACACTTCCTTCTTCAAAAAGCCTGACCCTTCTTCGCCGACCTCACCTCCGCGGACCGAAAACCCCCAGGGCCGAGCCACCCCCACCTGCGAACGGCCATCGAGGCCCCTGATCCCCGACCACGCACTTCGCTCCTTTCAAACGCCTCAGGAAAACGCCTCACGCCACACGAAGCGCTCTGCCGGCCCGGGTAACGACTCCCACCCCACGGGCAGACCTGCCTCTCCCCGCCCGGGCCCGCCGCCGCCCCGAAGGCCGAGCCGTGGCGGCGGGAAAGGGAGAGAAGCAGGCAGGCCCGCCGCGGGGCGAGGAGCCCGGAGCCGCTCTTACCTCAGGGTGGCAGGCGGCCCGGCCCCGCGCGCGGGCGAGCGGCGAGGGGGCGGGGCTTCCCCCGGCGCGCAGCAGTGACGTCAGCGGCAGGGCCGTCGGGCGGGAGCGCGGCCGTCGCTGCGCAGGTCTCCGCCGTGGGGGGTGGCGGCCCGGCGGGGATGGCAGCCTGGGGAGCGGCCACAGACCCCCTCCCCGCAGCTGACGTGCCGGGTGCGCGGATGACAGGGATCCGGCCGTAACAAAAATTAACCGGGCCCGCTCTTCTTAGGGCAGAAAACATGTTTTTCGGCAGCCAGGCCGCTTAGGTGGAGGAGGTAAACAGCTGATAAAATCTCCTGCTGTTCCCAGAGACTTCAGTTTTTTCGTGGAAAAAGAGAGGCACAAACTGGTGTTGGATGTGGTTCCTTAATGCCGGAGATGCGGTGTTTGCACGGGGGCAGCCCAGCAGGGTGGTGTCAGTTCTGACTGAGGCTGCACTGCTTCACCTCATCCCGGAGTGAGGGGTGGTTTCTGACATCATTATTGGTTGTAATTTCCGCTGTGTTTCTCCTCACGATTTCAACAAATAAATCTGGGTTCCTGGGTTCAAAATGCAGCGTGTTTCTCCACCATGAGAGCTTGCTGACTGGAATATTGCACAAACACATCTGTGGCTCCCAAAGAGAAGATCCACGTTTCACCAATTTACATTCTGATAAACAGTAAAACAGAAGTCAGCATCTGCATCAAAAGTACTGCATTCCTAGCCAACAACCTTTTTCGCCTCCTTTCTGTTCACAACCTCATCTGAAGCTTATTGTAACTAAAATCTGCAGCCTGTCCCCTCCAAGGCAGGTTAAGATAGGATCACTGGAATCCTTCAGGGTGGTTGAAGGGGGCCTGTTCTCAACTGTAGGTTATGCAGGAGTATATGTGGCTGATTAAGTCATGGCTGGTTGCCTGAACGAAGTGTACTGAGCTGGCTTTCTCAGCATCAGTGTTTCTAGAGGAAGAGAGAAACAGGTCCAGTCTGATGAAGGATGAGGTAGAGACTGGGCAAAGTGGAAGAGTGTACTTGTAGGGGGAACAAGACTGGAAGTCTGGGGTCTGACCTAGCTTCAGTGCACTTCTCTGTGCTTTCAATGTAGTTTAAAATACTGCAAAAGTGAGCTTCCTTTTAATAGGTTGGTTTACATCTAAGTGCTATACTGTGTTCTAATTAAATCGGTATGAACTGCAAATGAGAGTCTTTTTCCCTACTCCCAGTTGAAAGCATATCTAAAGATCTTCAGATGGAACAGTTACTTGTTTACATCTTGTCATCTTCTTTTCCTCCAGGAGACTTAGAGGTTTAGGTTTTCAGTTTCAACCAAAAATGGCTGCAAAAGCAATACAAATATTTTTTTAAAAAAACAGTATTTATGAAACCAGCAAACACAGGGATTCTTTAAGAGCCTTTCAGCTGTATGTGGGGTGAAAATATGCATAGTAGAACCACTGAAGTAGGGCATGGTATCCTTACTGTCTCATAATATTTTAGTGTAATAATATAACATTTCACTAAATTTTCATGACCTTTTCTTATTTTCAAAAAGCATGGTCTTAATTATTTTATCTTGTTCATTTTTACTAGTACAACTCCAGAATTATGCACAGTAGGTAAAAAGGAATTTAGAAGAGTTTTGGTTTTGTTTTTTTCCCCCAAAAAAATCAGAAATATAACACTCTGAAGGGTAGCAGAGAAATAGCAAGACTTGCACTCCTAAATGAAATAATACTTTGCGCTTCCAGTGCGCCAAATGTCTATAAGGACCTTAGAACAGTTGACGTATGTTTAGTTCATCCGTACCTCAGTATTCACATCATAGGTTGGGAAATGCAGAGAGAGAAGTCACCTGATGGACTAATTGATTTACCAAAAGTTAGGTAGACATTTCTGCCAGAGTCTTACTTCCTAAACCAAGTAATTTGTTTCAATTACAAAATCAAAGGAAAATGCAACGCATGCTGATCAGTGTTCAGATTCAGCCAACTCTGTTTGTAGAAGATTGTAACCATGTATAGCATTAATGCAGTACAGGTTGTACTCAGAGTATTTCATGATCATACAGTGTGGCTCTCTGTCTCCTTCTAGTGGTTTATGTTTGTTAAGAGATTTGCTACTGGCTCCAAACTACTACAGATTTAATACTTTTGTTCAGTTAACTGGAGTTCCCATATTAGGCGCCATAAGTCTTGGAATTTCTTGAGGCAGTTCACTCAGAGGATTACTAGGTATATTAGCATTCATTTTCTGCTTAAAATGGCTGTGCTGTTGGTTGGTTTTCAAGAGCAGAGAGTGAGGAGTTAAGGATTTACATTTATTCTAGCCAAAATCTGGTTGAGATACAGCTCATATAATTCAATTGTTTTATGCTGATGCCACTCTGAAAATATATTATTTTTTTATATATATGGATATCTATACAAAAATCTATCCACAAAAAGCTATACTGCCATCCAGTACTTAATGGAAGCCATTTCATTTGAGAGGCCTGTGAATGATTATTGATTTTTCTCCATCATTCCCAAAACAACAGAAAACAATCTTGAATATTTTCTCCAAAGCAGTCAGTGACAGGCATCTTTAACACAATTACTCCTTTATTATGATGTATCTTATTCATTGTATATACTATATATTGCCTCCTGCAGAGTCACAATGTTCTTTGTTGAGCAGATGTGGAGGCCAAATCCTGTAGTCTTGACATCACTGGAAACATTATGTTTACAGGCTGGGTCATGCAAAGCATCACAGTCTGATGTACAGACCAACTGTGGCAACTCCAACTCCCAGAAGCAATGCCACTGAAAAAGCCTTTGGAGATGCTCATATAGAAGACAAGATAAATAACAAAAAAATAGCCTATATTCTTCTGCTGTGAATCTGGTATGAATACAAAGAAGGATGCTAGAAGCTACTTGTAGCAAAAGGGTTAACAAATCATCAGCAGGATAGAAATGCAGACACTAAAATCAGACCAAAAGCAAAAGGTGGTTGTAATAGGCATCTATAGTCATCCTAAGGGAGAAAATAAAGCAATAGAATCGCTTTGTCTGCAAATCCAGCTGCTGCTGACACTAATTGCTCTTTTTGGCCTTTTAATGTGAGTCTTAATAGAGCAGGAGAGTTACTTCATTAAATAATTCAACCTTTATAAGTAGACACTTTTATCAGGTGTCCACCATAAGCCCTTTCTAGCAATTACTGGAAAGCCAGTACATCCAAACACAGAGAGAATGCCTTTTATTCTGTCGGTCTCTGTCTTAACCTCTAGAGATTCAGCAACCACGCTGGAAATGCTAAACTGACACAGACTTAAACGAGATTAAGTCAGTGAGAGTACAGCTAAGCTGTGTGTTGAAATTAACTGAGAATTTTTGTGTTACCTCTAGTCAGTCTGTAGCTTGCATTTAAGATGCGTTTGTCTAAACTTGTGCGACATCACATTTTAAACCATTTCAAGAGTGAGTTAGTCTGCACCTGCATTCCCTGAGCTGCAGACCATTTCATGACAGTTCCTGGCCTAGCATGTTTAAAGTCAAGTTATGGCCAGAGTTATTAAAAAGCAGAGGATGAGATGGTACCTTTCAAAATCCCAGGTCAGAGTGAGCAGACCGGTCTGGGAGATGTTAGTGTGTTTAGTACACTTGTGTCTGAAGGGCCTCAGCCACACTGGGCGTTGCTAGGGTAGGCATTTTGTGATTGCGAGGCCTGTTTCTCTGCAGTGTAATCTAATGAATTTGCAATCTGATGTGTAGGCACACCAGCAAGTTACCAGAAGAGGGTGTAGCAGGAGTAAACTGAAGCATGAACACCCATCTGCTTGCCAGTACCTGCCTGCCTACGTGCGCTTGCAACTCCATAGAAGAGGGGTGAGTACCTGATGTTTCCTCTGGTAAATCAGAAGGCAAACACTCATAAAAGGACAGTTACAGGCAGCTGCCTGGCTCAATGGCATGTTTATAGTAACTTCAGTCTCTGCCTGCATTCTACAGAGGCCAGATATATGCAGAGAGCATGGAGGCAGGGCAGGAATGAGAGATCTTGCAGTGGTTTATTACAAGGCAGATGGTGAGTCCAGAAAAAGAGTGCAAGATATCTAGCTGCCAGGTTTGTGCCCAGCCACTAGATAGGGTAAGAAGGGGAACAGAGTCCTGAGGGTAACCCACAGGGCTGCCTCACTTCTTCAGGAACTAAAAAAACTCTAGAGCGACACTTAGGACAGTGGGAAAGGAGTGTAAGCTCCAAAGTTTCCCATGTTGCAGTACAGTCTGCTGGGCTTGGGGACAGTGTATGTGGCAGCCTAAGCCCAGGTGAACTTAGACTCACCTTTCAGTTAAAATGCTCTGGAAATACCTTTTTTTCTAAGCTCAAATTAAATTAGAATGGCTTTAAACCTACTAAATGCAGACTCTTTTCCCTTTTGAAAACAACATTTCTAATCAAAACACAGATGTAAAAGTACATGGAAAGAAGGAAATGAGCTTGATGTACCTTTGTTTTGAGGAGGAAAAATAATATAATTTAATAAAACTAGCTTAAACGCTCTGATTAAAGCTTTTTTAACATAACAGATAGGGGGGATGAGATCTACACTGAGATAAAGATAGTACAGATCAAAAGCACTTGTGTTCATGCCAACTAGATTAAATGACAGGATGTGGTGAAGTGCTGGGTACCATATCTGGTTACTTTACATACGAAGCTTTATTCGCTGAATGTAGATATATCTATTAAGTTATATATGTTTATATATGGAAACTGTAGAAATAAATTGAAAGCAATCTACTATGTGTAGAGTATTTGTTCTGATACTGTTGTAAGATTGTATTTCTTACAATTAGTATGTAAAGCTGTAATTTTTTATATCTGTCTCTCTCACTAAGACTGTGGAAGTAAATTGTCTTAGAAATTGAGGTTTATTTCTAAATGCATTAGCATTCCACCATTCTCAGTGGTTAGCTTCTGTGCCTAAATTCAGTAGAACGATATATTTCATACTCCAACTTCATTTTAGCAGGAAGCCTAGGACAACTTTAGGAGTAAATTAAACTTAGGACCCAAATTGCAGTTGTCATTTTAGAGGGGTTTTTTATATTAATTTATCTGCACGTGGCCCCTGAAGAGGCAGGATATGGGACTGGAAGGGTCTTTGGTCTCACCCAGTGTGGCTGCTGTTATGTTTCTCATACACTCCACCACAGCAGGATGTGGGAGGAAGGGAATGTGAATGTCAGGAAGGGAAAACACTGCCGGATATGAAGATGCCATAGGCCCGTGCCACTGTGCACTTCTGCAAGGCAGCAGGAAGGGTCTGTCCCCCACATCTGCTGAACAGGCCGTAAAGTCCTGCCTGGTTGAGCTATGCCAGAAAGAAACACAAAGGAGAGATTCTGTCATCTCTGCAGGAAGATTGATGACTCAGAAAATGAAAGGTTTAGCATGGCATGCAACTGAACTTAACAGATTTCATTAGCTGCACATACCTTTTTTTGTTATTTTTCGTTGTTGCTGCTGTGCTACCTAGAAACCTGAGCCTCATGGTGCTTCCAAGCTGGAAATACTCATGAGAAGATTCTCACTCTCAAAAATCTTAAGCAACAAGCAAAAGACAAAAGATGAAGAGAGCAGGAGGAAAAAGCCTTTAGTATACAGAGGACACCACTACTGTCGGATTATTTCTGGTGGGCGAATGCAGGATGGGCTGGAGCAACATCCCCACATCATCAGAGCCAGAAATGGCTACTACTGCAATAGAAGGGGTGCACGGTTCCATTGTGCTCTGTGACACAGGGAAGGGTGCAGCTCTGTTAGCCCTCCCATCAAATCCATGAATAAGAACAACTTACAGCTTTGCACCACATGTAGCCATTCATGTCTGTGCAAAGTGAGGGTAAGTAGCATTTCTGTGCTGGTGGAAATGTTCACACAAAAAATCAGGTCCTCAATATTTTATAAAACACAAATACTGCCAGCGATGGGTTTTAATGTAAGCAGCCTGTAAGAGAAGGAACTGGAAGCAGTTGGGACTTGGAGACTTTAACAGTAATTTACTTGAAAGAAAGAGTAGTTTCAACTGCAAGACCGTAACAGTCAGTCAAACACTGGGCAGTTGATACAATGCAAGCTGGTAAACAGGCTGAGCTTCTATTTCTGAATGACCACCACACAAAAAGGTCCCATCGCATCTCGACTGCTCTGCAGGTCTGTGGGCCTTACTGCCGTTCTGCAACCGATGTGTCCTCTGGCTTCAGAGAATGTCTTAAATGTTTCATAACCTTCAAATCCCAAGCAACCTAGGAGAGCTTGCCTGTGCTTGTTTTATTTATGTTGCTGATGGGCTTTTTACAGTGATGAAAAATATTCAGCTTCACTGCCATGCTTAAGGTCAGGTGTAACATTCTGATCGGGCAATACCCTGAGAAGCTGGCAACCTTGGGTGGCTTCTTGCACACTGACAGGAGAACAAGCAGCTACTGGTTTGGGAAGGGAACCCCAATCTGTGCATTCCGTACAGGCTGTTTTTACCACCAGCCTCAACAGAGAAGGGAACTTACAGGTGCCTTCATGTGGTTCTGCAGCTCAGCTCTCTCTGCACATCCCCAGACACAGAGACGGTGACTAAAGATTTACTAACATTGTGGAGGTAGGGGAGGACAGGCAGAAGGGAAGGAGATCTCTTGGAAGTAGAGAAAACTGGAGCAGACACATCTGTCCCAGAGCTTGGGGCTGTACTATTAAGCTAAACAGTGACAGGCTTGTTCTCAGGCTCAGAGACAGTTTGTGACCATACTGTTAAATTGAGCTGGTCTCCAAAGCAGGGCCACCACACACAGGCTGCCTATCAGGAGCAGCTCCTGTTCACACTACAGTCCTGAATCACACCAGCAAATTACTGGGACAATTATTAGTTGGCCCAGATCAACTAGTTAAAAGTGTAACACTGGAGAGTATTATGGGAGGAGATATTCTGCTGCAATCCCCTTTGCTGCAGGGTGGCAATTACCTTTTTGGTGGCTGAGGAGGAGGAAGACCAGAGCATGGGGCAGCTACTCACTGCCCTTGAGACCCTAGATACTCTTGCAACCATCAAGCAACACGGACCCCCTTCCAGTGTCTTCTGTGGACTACACTGTGCAGCTGCAAGGGAGGCCATGCGGGTGAAAAGCAGGTCCTCCCAAAAAGGCCAGCAAGGAATGAAAACCTTTTGCAGCCAAGGCTAGAACTGGCCACATCACCGAGTCACCAAACAGCTCTTGCCCGGTTCCACAGAAATCCCACCTGGTCTTTCCTCTGGGCTGAACCTGCCCTGCCCCGGGCAGCTCCACAGCCACGCTTTACACTGCACACCCAGCTCCTGCCCAACTGTTCCCCTTGCCCAAAGTGCTGGGCCTTGTGTTTGCTACTGCAAAATATCTTGCCTGCACAAAGGCTTTAAATACGCTGTAGACATACAGACTGTGATCCAGACATTCTTTGAGGAGTGAGCAGTTGTTGCGTTCAGAGCATGTGCTACTGAAAATACAGCAGTAACGGCATCAGGAGAAAGAAAATGCAGGCTTAATAATGGGGGGGGGGGGGGGGGGGGCGGGCAGGGAAGAGTAGTAAATCAACATCTTTTCTGGCAGTTTGTCAATACCAACTTCAGACAAGTTTATTACAGTGATGAATATGCAGAGCACAAATTAATAGCTTCTCACTTATAAATCAGTCGGCTTAGCCAAACAATCCCTATTTGCTATTGAATATATTTGACGGCAATAATTTAGAGAAGATTAACTGAACAGTATTGCCAAGCTCTATCTGCTGTGTCTGAAGTTACTACCGGAAGACAGGTGTCTTTTTTCCACACAATTCCCCGTCTTCTGTGCACCAGTTTCGTGATGTCCCTAACACCATCAGTGGTTGTGAAGAGGTAAGGGCACATGCACTTCCGGATGTTAGTGTATGTTGTGCAGTGCACAGGTTTGCCATTTATTGCCTGCTTTAACTCTGCCCTTCAGAGTTACAGTTGCTATCTTGGATGGCACAAGCAATAAGCAATTATAAACTAATACCATTCACACATGAGCCCTTCTAACTTGATTGGGTAAATTCTCAAATGCTGGCATGCTACTTAACTTTCTTCTCATTCCTTTCTTCTGTCATGGCTCTTTTGTTGCCGATTCTGGTTTTGAATACCTTCTATATCACAGCTGAACTTTGCTAAAATCAGAGACAATAGGTGATGTTTCACCCACCTTGACAGTGCACTGTGTTGTAGCTTCCCATACAGCCATAACTTGCCCTACTTCGCTTAAAATTCAATCCAAGTCATGGCAAAGCTGTAATTTTTTTTAATGATTATTATTTTTTTGGTGATGAAAACTATATACTGTCAGCCAAATACAGACTACCTGCACAGAAACCTTGGAAGGCTGTAATCTCCGAGGACCTGTACCAATGGTGAAGGCCGAAGTAACTATGTTAATGTGAAGGGATTTGGGCAGCACCTGGTAAAAACAAAATAAAACCTGCCAAAAAAACCTGAAAAACCCCCAGCAAAATTGTGTGACACGTACCTATGCTCTGGCTGCAGTCATGCCCATAAACAGATTAATCTCTTCGATGAGCATACAGGGATAGTTTGCACAGGAAACAAGCGATAGCTGCCAAGCAGATATACTTGTTAAATGTGGTCACTCACAGCAGAGCCATCCAACTCGGTAGTACATTCCATTCCCTCGCCCTGGGCTAGGCAGGGGTTTTCCAGAGTGCTCCTCCGTGCTGCACCAGAGAGGATTTGGCCCTGTGCATTTAATCTCTGATGCATTATGATTTTATTTAGAACACACTTAAGCTCTTCAGCCTCCAGGCTGCAGAGGCAAGGTGCCAGTCTTCAGCAAGAGGTGGAAGGACTATAAATAGAGCAGGCTAGGCTGCCACAAGCAGCTTTTGGTCTGCTTAAGTTTCTTGTTTGGCTTGGGAGAAGCAGAAACCCAATCCTCTGAGGAGATACAGCATAGTACAGGCACTAGCAACAGCCCTTCTCTCCAGCCAGTTAACCATCTTTCATTTTCCAGGCACAGAGATACAGCTACTTTCAGATACTACAGATACTTACAGATACTACCTTTCCTGAACAAAGACGGCACTACCCTTCATCTGTGCCTCCTTCCAGCTCTCAGCTTTTTGAAAACTCTTGCCATGCCAGCCATCACGTATTTTCATGAAACCAGCCACTCATGAGGGAAATGCATTCCTTCCTTTGCAAATCAACAAATAAAATTAATCCCAAAATTAAGTACCCAGAGGCAACATACGTTCAATCTTTTTGAGGCCCATGGAGCTTTAAGAAGCATTGTTTATTAGTTCTTGCTCTAATTTGTATCACCATCATGTAGGCTCGCTAGGAGTGCTCCCTGGAGTTGTTTGTATAAGGAAGGGACATTTTTTGCTCTAGGCTAAGTACATAATAAAAATATCACCAAAAGCCCAGGCCTGCACTCAAGAGTTCTTTGTTTTCCCTCACAGGAACCCATACTGAGAGCTTTCTCTGTGCTTGACTCAGTTACTATTAAAGAGAGAAACCGTATTTTCACAAATTTCTGCTGCCTAGCACGCCTTTCAGAGAGTATATTTTATTTACAGCACAAAGCTAATGGAGGCCATCTTTGAGCAGTGCATTTTAGACTCAAAGCATTTGAATTGGTTCTTTGAACTCCCACACCCCCAGCTTCTCAAAGCAAGCTGCAGCCAAGATTGCAGAGCAGTAGTTCTCCCTATTCCCTCCTGCTGGGATGCACCCTAAGAGGGACAACATTTAAAATAATTTCAGAATATGCTCTCAGCATTACACTATGCACACAAACAGATGGGATTACTTGTGTCAAAAAAAAAAAAATCATATACTAAATATTACACTTCAAGGCAAACCATCAAGTCATAAGGAAGACAGCTGGATCTCATAAATCTTGGTCTTCCACCAAATATTTAGCCTACATCCCTTGAAAGAACACTTGCGGACCTACGTACATCTAGCGTGCTACACAACCTGCCATTTGCTTGCCAAGCCAAAGTGAAACCTGCACATATACCTGCACCAGAGGTTAGCGAGGCACGTTTTTGACAGATGGACAGACCTCATTAGCCCTTGCTCAGGGGTCTTGAAATTCTGAGGTCAGCCTTAGCAGCTTCGGTGCTGGCCCACAGCACTGGGAACTTACCTCACCAGAGCATCCCCATGGTTCTGGCCACAGCCGGGGCACCCTCCCCACACCAAGCCACTGAGCACAATGCCTCCTTCACAGGGGGGTGGGCTCCCGCCGGTCAAACCTCAGGGCTGCTCTCCTGGCAGCTAAGCTTTTGTTGCTGTTTCAGATACCTCCCGGTCTGATCAATGTGCTTTCATCCCCGCTGGCCCTTGCTAGTCCTGAGGCACAAGAGTCTGTGTCTGAAGGCAGGCTAGAGCCCAGCAGCAGCCTACTAACAGCATACACCTCCACAGGTGCATCAGGTTTACGGTCTGTTGCAATTTTCCTGCTGGCCCTCTTCTACTACACAAGCATTAATGATTTCTCCGTTCTGCAGTATTTAAGGTTTAATAGTTTGTGAGCCTTTTCTACCCACAGGTGCCTGCTGCTCTCTTTCCTCACCTGGTTTAATCAATTAAGAAACCCAGGAGTTAGTAAGGACAATTTTATTTCATTTTTTATTGTATTTATGTATGTAAATAATTGTATTTAGCTGGAATCTTAGATGAGAGAAAAAGTCCAAAGTCTCTCAGTCTAAAGCTTGTCACCTCGTGCTCTCCAGAACAGAGCTGCTGGACAATACACAATACACAGGCAAATTTGCAACCCATTTCCCTTTTAAGTTTGCAATTTTGCTATCCCAGTGTCATTTTACTAACACTATCCCAGTAACATTTTTCTGTTTGGAGGGGTAATGTTTCTAGATTTTGGGAAGCTGTAATTTTTGTATTATAAATAACTGTAACACAGCAGTAGCACAGCAGTATAGCCAGGTCCAGTTTGGATCCATCAGCACATTCAGACCTTTTAGCCCTGCCTCAGCCTCTAGCATGTGACTCGCTGCAGCAGAGCGCTCAGCAGCCCCAGCAAACTGAAGAGACAGCTTTGGGGAAGGTTGCAGAGCCGAGGACGTCACACAGTGCCAGGTCTGCATCTGTGCCATACCTCACCCCAGCCCTAGTGCTGCCCTTCCACCACATCTCCTCAACTCTCCCTTCAAGCCAGTTTCCCCCTCTGCTCTCTGGCTTCCGCGCTGCTTCCCCCATTTGCCACCTTCCCTGCCTTACCCTCCGTACGTGGCCGTTTCCAGCTGCACCTTGCTCGGATGGCAGCTGGTGGCAGGCCCAGGACAGACATAAGGCCCCAGCAGGTCTCTCCCGGCAGCCCAGCCTCCACCTTCGGGAGCCGTCCCTGGGAGGTCAGGCTTGGTGTGCCACAGGTGACTCGCCTGAATTTGTCAGCTACCCATTCCTCATCCCGAAGTCTGAGAAATCAGAGCTTCTTTGCAAAAACGGCCACACAGGGGCTTTCCCGTTGTTAACCTGGAGAAAGTCGACATTTTCCTATGACAATCTGGTTTCACCAATAGTTAAAAACTGAAACTTGCATAAACACATACGAGTCAGCTGAAAGCCAACAGCAGGCAAAGAAGTGCCAAATAAAATCATCATTTACTGAAATTATGAAAGCCCCAACCACACATCCATAAATAGGGGACAGTCACTGGATGTGCCTTCTAAAAAGAACTGCCAGCAGCACACGCTGGTGAAATCAGAAAAGAAACACACTGGAGATAAAAGGAATTACAATGAGAAGTTCAGGTGAAACTACAGTAACAAAGCTACCCTGTCACATCAGGTTTTGAAGAAATACCAAATCCACTAAAAAGAGACAGCAAGCTGGCTACCTTATAAAGTTTTTCAGGATGGAGGTAAGTTTTAGTGACTTTTGCTGCAAAACTAGTGAAGTTTTACCCAAGTACTGACGCTGTTCCTGTAAACTTACACAAGTACATTCCTTCTCTAAATCTCCAGATGTTTGAATAAGAGGTTTTGTTCTTATTAAGACAACACTCCACACAATTTTATTTGTAGAATACCAAGTTGCAGACAGATACAAAACCAGAACATAAAAACTTGTTACAAAACCAAACTAAAATAATAAAACACTGCATTTTTCTCAATAGTTTAATTTTAATATGATCTTTTAAAAAAAGCTTACTTCATTAAATCTGAATATTTCAGCATTCATTATAGTTTCTGTAATGTATTAAAGAATCCTAAGTCACTTTAACACACATTCTAATTAATGTATCCAATAACACAGGGTTTCTGTGAGGGAGCATATAGTAGCTTCCATTGCATGAATGCATATGGACAATACTATATATAAAAAAAGTCGAGCCATTTAACAAGTGTGAACAGATTTGCAATGTGTTTAAACTGAACACAATTTAAAGTGATTTTTGAAATTACAGGTTGTGCTAACACAAAGGCACATTTTATTTTAAATGTAAATTCACATTTCTAGAAGGTAAGACTTCTGTGCCCAGGCAACTTCAAGCCATTGCGGCACAATCACTGAAACAACTCGAACTGCACGTCTCTCAACTTTCAACAGACAGATCTGGTTTCTATTTCTTTAATCCAGTTTTAGAACGGGAGAAATTAAATTAAAATCAGGAGGGCTCTCCCTCCCATATTTAGAGACTGCAAACTATACTGCTTTCTCCATCAGAATTTCTAGTTTTCCTGTTAAACTTTGTTAAGCTTCGTAACTATCAGCACCCTCACAGTTTGGTCAAAGGCACCACAAACACACAGTCCCTTTTTGTCAGGGCTCCAGTCTAGGCTAGAAATCGGCTGCGTTGACAGAGTCACGTTCTGCAGGAGACTGACAGAACCTGCGACCCCCATCTCGGCTCCTTCAGAATCCTTCTTCGAGCGCTGAGCTGGGTACTCACTGGCAATAAGAGAAGTACACAAAAACACGCACTTAGAATTTACTGATACAAACACACCACTATCCTCTTTATTTTCAAAAGAAGGGTTTCCTCTGTGCTACAGATAAGGCAAACAAATGTCTTAAAAATAACGAATGATCGCATCCAGCTATATTCACACTGTATACTTAGTAAATATTTCATGAAAGAAAAAACAAGGCAGGAAGTTTTGAATCCTACCCCTCTCTTCTATAGCCCCTCATGTTTCAACTGTTTGGCTTTTACCACAGGCAAGAAAATTTCATCTCAGCTATCCCATTGAAAATTAACGCACCTACTTCACTGCGTTCAGGATGATTAAATTATTTTGCCATCTAACAGAAGAAGATGTAAACATTAGAACCATTAAAAGTTCAGGCTTTCAGTACTCTTTTCAGACATCACTGTTACTATATGAGAGTTTTAAGAAATCCACTTTCTTCCATTTATCACCTTGTTAACCAAGGATAAAATTAGCTCTTGGTTATGTTAAGAAAACTGACAAGGGCAAAATTCACCTGTGCTGCTGTTATGTTCTTTTAGTGATTAATTCAAGATTCCAGATCAAGTACTGACACTGAAATCACCCTTTCCTACTGCATTCGTAAGCAGTAATTTTAACTAGATATTCTGAAGCTGGAAGCAGGACCCCACTCATCATTTTCAGGAAGATTCTTTCTTAAAACATTAAATGGTTTTCTTACTCTTCCTGTTGCAGGCTGGAGAACCATCACTTACTATTTCCAGAGATGAAGGCTCCCAGCTCCTCCACTTGTCATGAATATATCTCTGTTCTGTGGTAGGTGTCGAACCTGCCATATGGTAGATTTTTGTGCCTAATAAAAAAAATAAAATAATCAGCATTACATAAAAGTCGGTTACGGATGAGCTTTACAGGAAAGCATGCAGAATCTTAAAAGAAGAGAACCTGGCCTTCCCATGATGGGTACTGGAACATTCGTTCTGAGGTACCTTTCCTTCCTCCAGCCTTGCAACCTGCTGGCATAGGAGCAGCCAGTTCCCACACAGGAGGAGCCAAGCCAGGCCTGCAACCCGCCCCGCTCTTCCAGAGGGATAAGGCAGCAGCCCTACCAAGGCTACCACTCGCTAGGACCTCAGCTTCTTTGGGACCGGCCACACGAGCAAACTGCTCGTGGCTGCATAAGCATGGCTTTTGGAACTGCTCAAGAACTACGGGATTCCCAGGCTCTCACATGACCCGGTCACAGGGTTCACTTCACTGACATCTCTCAAAATCATGACTGGAAGGGAATACATTACAAACACTGTGCAAAAACAACAAGCAATCTACAATTCAGATTTACATCTCAGCCAGAGCACAGCAAGGCTAGACAGCAAAAGAAACCTCTTAGGGAAAAACCTCAACACAGGTACTCTGGCTTAATGCATCTTTGTCTGTAAATGTTCAAAACGAAAAGCTTAAACGCAGTAAAGGTAAGAAATTCCATTTTCACATTTTGATTATTACAAACAATAATTCAGTAAATACTTTTTGCGTTCTCTAATCAAAGTACTTCCAACATCTTATCTGCTTTGAATGGTGATCTGGAACATGTTAATTTATAAAGATATTAAGTTGATACTCAGCTTTTTCTAGTTTAGGCAAGTCCTGGACAACTTCACCACAAAAGTTAACTTTTCTCTAATTAGCATCAGATTTTGTTCACTTAAAAACAAAAAATTTAAAAAATACTGTTTTATAAAGACCTTAAACTAACCAACACAGTGGTCACAGATGGAAGAAAACAAGGTTATAAAAGTTCTCTATATTTAACAGCCTCCAGGCCACTAAGTCTCTCCTATATATCCTTTCACTCACTCTTAATATCCCAGTCAAAAAAGTTTGGTTCTGAAGAAGAGTAATTATTTCTATTTTTCAAGAGGTGTGATGACTGCAGGATGAAAAGCGTTTGCAGAGGGCTCACTTTGTTTGGGGATATATTTAAGATTTGAATCTGCATGCTCATCACAATTTAATATGGCCTTCCATAACATGACTCCCAGACCAGGGGCACAGCTGAGTGCACAGAGGTGCAACTGCAACAGAACCCGAAGGCCGGAGAAGCCCAAATATCAGGTTATAAAAGGGAGGAAACCTGGGTGAGCGCTGGCAGCTGGACGCACAGGAGCCCTTCCACTGCGTGCACCTGTGGCCACACCAGTTAGCGTCCCAGTACCCTGGGCATCTAATCACCTATCAAAGACAGCGCTTTAGACCAGTAGAACTTTGACAGCCTATATTCAAAAGGTTCGTCTCTTATTAAGAAATTCTGTTTCCCCATACCTTCTCTGAAACAGAAGCAAAACCTTTGGTTGGATGCTGAGTTCTCATATCGAAAACATGAAATTTTCCCTCAAGCGATGTGGCCACTAGCTTGTTCATATTTATATCTTTTCTGTCAAACTCCACACTGCAAACCTGGAAATATTAAACAAACAACAACATTCAGGCTTGAAATTCAGCCAACTGCTAAAGAGAAAAAAAAAGGGAGTTTTGTGATTTGTAAATATATATTAATCATTGGTTATTTTTACAATGATATCACCTATTTGGAAATAAAAAAATAATCTGAAAGCATAAATCAACTGAAGAACACCCCATGCTATCCAGACCAGGAATTTAAGAGGTTCAATTTGCTGAACCTAAAGAAAAAGATTCCTTGGTACAATCTCAGCAGAACTGTCTTCTCAGTAAGTTTCAGACGAACAGTCCTTTTAATTTTTCCATCCTGCATAGGAGCTGGAATGAAAAATACTTTTATGGTTTCCTTACCCCATTCTTAATGTTGGTCTCCCATCGTAGTGACATTGTTTTTAAGTCAAACAATTTAATGTCCCCATTGTCATATCCAGCACATACAACACGTTCCTCTTGATTGTAAGCATTGCCTGGGCACAGAGAAAGAGTTAATCAAAACAGAGAAACCCTCTCTCATCTGTACATTTCAGACCTCCTAAGCCTGAAATTTCAACTTACATTTATGCCACAGAAATATTACTATTGGGATATTAAGATTTAAAGAACCGGCTGGTTTTCAAACCTAAAGTGTACAGAAAAATACAGCTTCAAAACTGACAAGTCTGTTTCTTTTAAAAATACGAACAAAATTCTTATCCCCTCTGCCAACTACTGCCTAAACCGCACAGACTAAGTACTGCACACTGTTCTTGTAAACTTCTACAAATACATTCCTTCTCTTAAATCTTCATCTGCTATAAACCACACTCCTCAGACAGGACCATGGCACCGGAGCGGAAAGTGGTTCAGCAGCCCGTGAACCAGCCTCTCAAGCATGAAATGTGAGTGGGACAAGAAGGCTTTTCTGCAGACACAGCCGCAGGGAGGCCCCAGGTGTTACCATGGCCATCACTAGACATCACCACCTCCAAAACCCCTCAGCTCACAGGATCAAGGAAGCACATCAGTGTCTGAAATCAGTTAGCCCAGAGCACGTAGTTCAAGATAAACCTGGCCTTGGCTCAAGCTTCAGTAACTCAAAAGAAAAATTGAAGGACGCTTTTTTGCTCTGTTCATCAAAGCAGAAAACAAAGCTATCAATTGCGACAAGCATTACAGTTGCACTTTCTTGCCAGGAAATATCATCTCCTTACTATCAAATTTGCTATTATAATCCGTGCGCTTATTAGCAGTTGTAAAACTTGGTCCCCAACTCTGGAGGCAAAACCAGAGCTAATCCAGAAATACTAGCTTGTGTAGAACCCAAGCAGCTTTTTCTCTCCAGAAGAAAAATGCAGAGCACACATCAAGCATCGCAGTTGTCTTTAATTAGCTCTCAGCTACAAGGATCTTTTCTTAAATTAACGCTTTAACGCTTGATAGTTGGAACTACAGAACAGTGATTGGTTACATGAGCACTGCAACATTTACTGTCCTTGGGACAACGCAGCTGGATATACTGTTTTTATGTTCCTAGGCATACAAATAAAGCTTGCACAGCTTATCTGTGAAACCACAGAACCACAGACTCATTTAGGTTGGAAAAGACCTTCAACATCATGGATGATGATGACCAAAGGTGGTAAGAGAACGAGTCCAAACCCCAGCTATAACAAAATTGGCTTGTTTGGGAAAAAAAACCAAACCAACCCAAACAAAAACATTAAAAACACCTACAGTTGGCAACGTTGAAAACCACAATGTGTTACTTATGTGTCCATACAAAATAAGCTATTCCATAACATCCCGAAATACTCTGGTAAATTGTCAAAGCACAGTCATATTAGAGGAACGGTTATAATCTGATAAATTACCAAATGCTACTGTCCAGCAGTCTCTTTTGCTCTCTCCCTGTACAGGTTCCATATTAGCGACAGGAGTATCCTTCTGTCTGGGGTCCCATACCTTCACAGTTCCTGTGAAAGAAGCACAATGGATTTTGGATTCTGGGTGCACTGTCACATTGTGCTCATCTTCCCAGGGAAGGCCTCTGCTCTTCAGCCTGACCATTCAAAACACAGGAGCACCTCTTTCAATTCCAGAAAGCCAGACTGCATTTAGTGGATAGGGGGAGGAAAAGGAGGGGGAAAAAATATCAAACCAGAAATAAAGCGAAAGTATTTGTTAAGGATATATGTTCTCTAGCTGATATTTTGTATTTATTCTGCTTTGTATCCCTTCTGTCCCATGCTCAGTGACAACAGTATCTTTTGCTTATCTGCAGCTCTAAAAGAATTAGAGAAAATTGGTGCCAAGGGAGATTCAAAAGACAGTGTATGAAGAACTAGTTGCAACAGATTTGTAACTAGTTCAGATGGCAGACTGAGCCCGGCCATCAAAGCTCACAGACTACTTTCTCAGCGTAACTGAAAAGACTTTCAGAGTTCACTAACTCACCATCTCGACTGCCAGTCACAATTTCTGGTGCACCTTCCCCAATTCCTAAGCCACCTACACCATCTATACTGTTTATGATTTCCTTATGACCTTTCACAGAATACACTGGTATTTCAGGAGCTTCTAAATTCCTAGGTAAGAAAGAAAAAGAACAGACAATATGGCATTTTCCTTGACACTCAAGATCTGTATAAAAATGAGAGGAAACTTGAGCACAAAGTATATAAGCTCAGATTAACAGTGGGAACAAAATATGGATGTCACCATTAAGAACCATGAGTCTTTGTTCCTTCTTTGGCTACTGCTTTAGACGAGTGCAAAAGTTTCTGCTCAGTTCTGGACTTCCCTGTTTGTAAAGGCAGCTGTGGGATTCACCAGAGAAACCCTTAACAAACAGGTTTTATGTTGGGCTCAAAATTAATCACACTACAGATCAAAATACTCCAATTAACTTTACTTTCAGTAAGTATATAAACCAACCTTATTCACTGATCCCCACCCAGCTCTGACTACTGCTCTTCAAATGGAAGTTGCATCCAGCTACGAGTTTCACAGTTCTTTCCCACAGGTTCTCATCCTTTGAGAATCCTGCAGAATTTTATTTTAGATTTCAACTAGTGACTAATCCATGTTTCAGCAAAACAGAACGAAGAGTTCCTTGGCAAAGGAAATAGAATAATAATAATGAACACCTTCTTTTTCAGCCTGTAACTTTATTTGATAATCAATTTATCTACACAAGTTAATTATACAAATCGTTCAGGGACCTGAAAACAACATTTGAAACTTCAAGATTAAAAGTATGTATTTAATCTAGACATCAAAATTAGGCTGAACACAAACTCTTACTTGCACTCATGCATCCATTCAAAAGCCTTTTTTCAGAAGAGGGCCTCGCAGAGGTTTAACAGGTTTTTGTAGCTGCACGCAGAAGATGCAAGTGAAAACAGCTTTGAATTCAACCACTGTGCAGAATTCACATTGCTTTTACAAAACGGGCATGGTCCAAACACAGTAGCCAGCGAAGCTTACAACTAGGTCCCAACCATATGCAGCACCAGGAGCATCTTACACAGAAGGCAGCCATTGTACAGAAACATCAGACAGACTCTGACAACATCAAATAAAAAAGCTTTGAGAGTATCCGCGCTTACCATATGTTAAGGTTTCCACCAAAATCTCCTGTAGCCAAGTATCTTTGCTGCAGAGATGTAGCACCAAAAGTTCCACATTTTAGAGGTTTAGCCTTTTCGATCTTTTAAAAAAGGATACATTCTGTGTCAGTACATGGGAAAACACGACACCAGTGCGGCAGCAGTTCTTGAGAGTCCGTGGGTGGCACGTTTCAGTGAAATACGTACATAGGTTTTTTGGCATAAAACACAATCAAAATGCTATCACAGGCAAATCACACTTTGCCTTTATTTCAGAGAAAAGCAGAGACTCCAGTTCAGTGGTCTTAAAAAAAATACGTATTTGCACTTTAGCTTGTTAATGATAGTCATTAGAGGCTGCTGTCTCTGCTGATTTGCATATATAGGGCAGAGGGGATGCCAGCCAGGAGGGGAGCCAGGCCCAATCCTGCACCTTGCTGCGCATTGCCCCCAGCGCCAGCCGGCGTGGCGCAAGGGCCTGGGCCCGTCCCGAGTGGGGCTGGGGGCCTCGTGCTGCCGAGGGGATGGCACGGGGGGTGAGGCACCCCACCACCCCAGGGCCACGCAGCCCCGCACCCACTCACTCCCCCCCCCAGCCCCCTGTCAGCCTGCACGTACCCGCACTCACCCCCCTGTCTCAGCCCACAGCCACACACACCCCGCCACGCCAGGGCCACGCAGCCCTGCACCCACTCACCCCACGCACCCCAGCAGCCCCCTCTCACCCCACACACCCCCCCGTCTCGCCCCACAGACATACACCCCACCACCCCACACACACCCCCACTCACAACCCCACCCCCCACTACCCTCCTCAACCCCCCCACTCCTCTCACCCCACACACCCCCACCCCTCTCACCCCCGACTCCTCTCACACCCCTACCCCCCCACCGCCCCTCTCACCCCACACACTCCTCTCACTCCACAGGCCCCCACCCCGACCCGTTTCGCCCCCCCGACTCCTCGCCGTCCCTATCCCCCCCCCCCACCCCCGACTCCTCTCACAGTCCCTACCCCCCACCCCCCGCTCACCTCCTGCAGCAGCGCCAGGCGGCCGCCCCGCAGCTCGTACAGCTGCAGCAGCCCGGTGCCGCGGGCGGCGCTGCCCAGGCACAGCACCCGCGCGCTGCGCGGCACCCACTTGCAGTCGAACAGGGTGTAGCTCAGCGCCTGCTGAACGTGCGCCACCACCTGCGGCCGCTCCGGGCCCGCCGCCGCCGCCATCCCCGGGCCGGCACCCCCCGCCCGCCCCCCAGCGCAGCCGGCAGGGCCGCGGGCACCGGCGGAAGCAGGGCGGCGGGGGCGGGGCGGCGCGCGGGCCCTTTCCGGCGGGCGCTGAGGCGGCGCGTGGCGCGGCGGGAGCGCGGGCCGGCCGCCATGGAGGCTGAGGCGGCGGCGGCCCCGGCCGAGGGCGGCTTCACCAGCGTCGTGTCCAGGCGCGGCCGGCGGAAGCGGCGGGCGGCCGGGGGGGCCGCCACGGACACGGCTATGGACACGGCGGAACCGCGGCCCAGCAAGAGGCCGGCCTTCCCGCCGGTGGCCGCCGAGGCGCTGGGGGTACGCGGGGAGCGGGGGGCAGGCTGAGGGGGTACGCGGGGGAGGGGGGAGGCTGAGGGGGAACGTGGTGGGGGAGGAGGCTGGGGCGGTACGTGTGGGGGGGAGGCTGAGGGGGTACGCGGGGGGGGGGGGGGGGAGGAGGCTGAGGGGATACGTGGGGAGGGGGGAGGCTGAGGCGCCCCCAGCGCCTTCCTGGCCCTTCCTGCGCTTCAGCGCCCGCTCCCCCCACCAGGTTGGGAAGGGCGAGCTGCGGAAGGTGCCCGTGCCGGCCAACAGGTACACGCCGCTGAAGGAGAACTGGATGAAGATATTCACGCCCATCGTGGAGCATCTGCAGCTGCAAATCAGGTTTAATTTGAAAACGAGGAACGTTGAAATCAAGGTAAGGACGGCTCCTGCCCCCCCTGGCTGGCCCCGAGGGGTGCCCCCCCCTCACCTGGGTGCTTCAGAGTTATTCTTGGTCTAGTTCTGGGACATTAGAGGAAATAAATGAGATGATTAACAAAAAAACATCTACAGCAGGCCAGAATTCCAGGCTCATACAGATCTCAGTGCTGGAGGAGCCTTGGAAATCCCAGATAACGCCTCGGAAAATGGGAACTGTGTAGTTGCACCTGACCAGAGAACCCTCACTGGGGATCAGAATCTGCCAGTTACGGCTTAGAAGCCAGTAGCTGATGCAGGAAAAGCTCAGAAGTGTTGATCTCTTCCAGGAGGGGCCAGCACAAGCTGGTGGGGGGACATCACTCCTGCCTCCTCAGGAGAAAATGACATACTCGAGGATTAAGGATCTTAGGCTACGTGTTAAGAGTTTTGGAATGCAATGTTCTCCAGATATTTAAGGCTACTAAACACTTAGGTATGCTCCTAAATACTGACATTTTTGAATTAACAGCATCTTTCGAGGGGGCCACCGAATCTAAAAATGTCTTGTTTGTGGCAGAAGGGCCTGTAATTTAATAGCTTTTGATTTTTCTTCAATGGATTGCGCTGCAATAGCTTATGGTACAGATACCGATACATAATTGTACATCTTGTAGGTGCTCGTTCTTTAGCCTTATTCCTTCTTAGGAATATTGAGCCCAGCTGTTTGTAAATGTACATCCAAAGCTCACACTGTGCTTTTGACATACAACTTACTGTGTTAGCAACGTTGGCGTTATGAGATCTTCTAACATAGTAGTGAAAATATAGACACCAACAGGAATTTTGCGTCCTAACTTTGAACCTTACTGCCAGTTCAACGGTAGCAACTAAAGGAAAGGTGACAGAACTATCCCTTACTTACACTTAGAAATAACTTGGAAGAAAAGGTGAGGAAGAGCAGGAACTCTTGCAGTTCCACTGAATAACTGTGCAGGTGAAAAAGCTGGGATTTTACACCGCTTTTTGATACAAAATGATGTCTGGTTGGAAAGTGAGGTGGTTGTGTTCCTGATCAAGCAGATTTCATTTTGTCTGTATCTATCATGAACGTAAAATGATTGAAAACTTTGGAATGAGTTTCTGTCATTTCTTTGACGTGGCATAGAAGCCATATATGGCATTTCAGAATACTTTTTATGTATTCCAGACATTAATGTATCTTCCTTAATTAGAGTTTCCTGCTTTTCTTTTCTTTTCTTACAGCTTCAAAAACTGCTCTTTTCCAAGCTGCCCCCGTTAGGCTTTGTAAATGCAGATGTGTGCAAGCTTTTCCACTGGTAGCAGAGGAATGCTTGGTTTTAGAACATGAACTGAAAAAAATGTGCCAAACAGCAAATCCTGTGGCCTCTGCTGGTAGGGTGGGGAAAAACCATATATAAAACTTAAACACTGCAATACTTGCTCCTTTGTCGGGTCAGTTTGTTCCTGGTTCCAAGTATCTTGTTAATCTTTCTAATCCCGTATGTTTTATTAAGCCTGTCCAGGCTTCTGTTCACCTGCTAAAACACCTTTAGGATATTGTCAATAGATTAACTTTCTCTCCTTAAGCTGCCTCCTGCCATCATCCTTCTCTTTTTCCAGCTGTTCTGTGTTGCAGGTTAGTTTGTGTTGGTTTGGGGGTGGTTTTTTCCATAAAAAGGGTTCTCCTCAGTCAGTGGTGGGGTTTTTTCAGGAGCATCTCTTTTTCCCTCCCCTCCAGGCACAGGCTGTGGTAGTTGATGCATTCTTGTTCTTGAGGTTCAATGTTATAAAAAGGCACAAAGTGTGTTACTTGAGACTTTCAGTAAAAGACGGTGTAGGAGCATGATCTGAATATGGCTTTTTTTATGGTTAGACTGTTATCTCTTAGATTTTTCAAGTCCTCATCCTGCCTGCAGAGAGTTAATTTGCAAATGTAACTTCTTGCCTTGCAGACTTGCCAAGAGACAAAGGATCTCAGTGCTCTAACGAAAGCAGCTGATTTTGTAAAAGCATTTATACTTGGGTTTCAAGTAGAGGTAAGTCTCCCAGTGGCTGGACCATGACGTAAATTGAATTTACTTGCATGTCATCTTTGGCCTCTCTGGAAATTACAGTAAGAAAGGAATAAAAATGTTTCGGTGGTCTTCTAGAAATAGATTTGTTTGAAATTGTGACTGCATGCAATTCTAGTTTCTTAGGCTAATGCAGGATAAAAAAAGTAACCTTCAAACAGCACGTCATTAAAATGACGAAACAGAGGAAATACTGTATGTGAGAGGCAAGCATGAAGCAGTAAAGGGCTCTGAGATGCTCTGCAGCTGTGCAGACTGCTCATTTTGCGTTAGGCCCAGCCAGTGACCCTTCAGTCTTTCCCAAACTCAAAGCTTTACTTTGAGAAAACCAGCCCCGTTTCTGCAGTGCTACGGGGGCTGCGCACTGCTGCAGGCAGTCTCCTGCGGCCTTCACTGGTACTGCTGGGGGTGGGTGAAGGTGGTGGTGGCTAAGCACATGTAGGGTTCTCTACACAGAAATAAAAATTGATGTTGCTGTTGAAAAAGTCAGTCTAGCCTGCCCTGTTTGATGTGGGCAAACCCGTTAAGTGGTGAACTACTACTCATGTCCCCTGTTTACATGTATAAATAAAATGTGAGCTTTCAACTCTTGTGGTACTGTAACACTCATGCTAGTAACAAATCTCTTAATATTTCAGGATGCTCTTGCTCTCATCAGATTAGATGATCTTTTTCTAGAATCATTTGAAGTTACAGATGGTGAGTAGTTTCTGCTGCAGTATTGAAGTAGTTGTGCATACCATCTGCAGGGTTTTTTTTCTTGTTTCCCCCCTGCTATGCATGTCACTTACCTTCAGGGATCAGGAAAACCTTTGTGCCGTTACACAGAATTACTGTCTAGGTAGAGGTGGCTTGAATGGGTGGTCATTTTTCTAACATGTCCCAACAAACCGCTCCCAACCCTCATCCTTAAAATTACGTCACTCCAAGTGATTTTTCATGTATCACTGGCACTCCTCAGAGCAGCACCTAAATCTGCTCTATTTCATTTCTACTGGTGTTGCGTGTACTTGGGCTCTGTTTCTTTCCTCAGTCTTAACTGCTCAGTAACGAAGGGGAGCCCTGTATGAGAATTGCTCGCTGATACTAAAGACCTCACGGCTGGCAGCACTGGATGCTGTTTTCACTTCTGTATTCACCATTGTAAAGTTGCTTTTGTATTACTTCAAATGGGTTGTGTCTGGTAACTTGAACAAGGGGAGCATTACAAAAATACACTCCATGTTGTTACACTGAGCATTTTTCTCATTTTAGTCAAACCCTTGAAGGGAGATCATCTGTCAAGAGCAATAGGGAGAATAGCAGGAAAAGGCGGAAAAACAAAGTTCACGATAGAAAACGTAACCAGGACACGAATTGTTCTTGCTGACGCGTAAGTACTGACTTTCTTCCAGGCAGAGCACCATCCCATAACTGATCCGTATCCTCTTCCAGGAAGAAAGACAACTTGAGGGTTTTTCCAAAACCGTTGGAGAGCAGCAGTAAAACAAATTGAAGTGGTGTTTTTAATGACTGCTATTTGAGTACTTATTTGACCCTTTGTTATGAGAATGCTGCCAATGTCACCAGCCCACCTAGAACTGAGTAATTCCCCACAGCGAAGAATTCCTTAGCAATAATTGGTGTTGAACCCACCAGCCCTGCAATGTTTTCCTCCATAAAGCTGCTACACTCTTAAATTCACAAAAAGTTAACATCTATTTTAAAAAGGATGTAGGAGAGCACAGATTTTATGTTGTAAGTTTTCTTGTTTTGAGGTGTGGGGGGATTTATTTACAAGTACAGAATAGGAACTAGTACACTGGTCTGAAATTCCACATTCCTCTCAACATCCAACTCATCAATTATGTAATCAGATAGTGGGGAAAAGCCTAACTGATGCTACTTTGCTTTTTACAGGAAAATTCATATTTTGGGATCTTTTCAGAACATCAGAATGGCTCGAACAGCAATTTGCAATCTAATTTTAGGTAAGTCCTGTTATCTTCTCTATTACATAGAAACAGATCTTGGCAGTTTGAGATTGCTTTCTGTGGGTCTTACCTTCTCCCCTGGTGCGTCCACACCTGCTTTTGGAGCAGGAAGCTTTCTGGGAGTTGGCTTCATTGCCCATATATATTATTTATATATATATATATAAAGAGAAGGGTTTGGGGAAGAAGCAGCAGGGAGCCCAGAGCTTGGTTTCTGGCTCCAAACCCCTCTCTGTGGTGCAGAAAGCACTTTCTGCCTTTTGATTTAGCTGCAGCATTCCCCAAGAGGCTGTTGTGAATGCACTGTCTAGAAAGCTGAAGGAGGCAACCCCCATCCACTGCAGTTCAGCTCTGCACTTGCAGTAACAGAGAAGGTGGCTGATCTTGGCCATCCTTCTCACCCCTGGGCTTATTTCTCCACTTTAACACAGACACAAGTGCAGAACACCTGTTTTGACACACGTTACCTTGTTTGCTGACTGCATTTGTGCTTTCTTCTGCAGGAAGCCCTCCATCAAAAGTTTATGGCAATATCAGGGCAGTGGCCAGCAGAGCAGCAGAAAGGTTCTGAGCACCACTGAGGGCTGGGGCTGGCAGTGCTTCCTGTGTCCTCCAGGCCCAAGCGCCAGCAGCACTGTCTTCTCTTTGATTTGGATGCCCAGAAGAAAACCACGACTACTCCTGCAGTCTGACTCTCTTCAGAAGTGCTGTCTGATTGGAACACACTTCATGTTCCTGTGTAGTCATTAAATGTTACTTTAAATCTGTTGTGTCTCTCTCAGAAGTACAGGCACCTCATTTGACTTAAACTTAACCTCAAAAGTGTGCTTCATCAGGGATCTTCTGATGTTCAGCAGCAGGCTGCCCAGCTGGTCTCTGCTGCTGATGGAACATCACATGAAAATGGTAAAACAACAGAAGTAAATAGCATATGAATGGGTTTGTTTTTTTTCATTTTATTATCAAAAGTTATCTCTCAGGGCAGCCTCATGGAGCTAAGAGGCACCAGGTTAAGAACTTGCCAGAGTACCAGAGCACAACGGTAGAGTGTTGTGTCTGCTTCAAATGCTACATGTGTGACACCAGTCACAGTCTCCCTCCGACATAAATGTGGGCCCTTTCCTCCTGACCCTGCCAGCCAAACCCAGTGCCAAGTCACAAAATAATTTGGTTTGTGAAGGAAAACAAAAACTGAAATGAGATTATCAAAACCACTAGCAAACTTGTGGTTTTTGCTCGCTGTCTGCAATTCCAGCGCAGCACTCTATAGTATGGCATTATTATTATAGCCAAATAAATTCAAGGCTTCAATCACCAAAATTTAAGACTGGCTGAGTGACCCCAACATACAGCTCTTGGCAGCCTGAGCTACAGTGGGGAAGAGCAGGTCCATTCGAAGTGGCTCAAGGTGAAGGCGCACCTACCTGGTTGGCATCTTTTCTGTTTGCTGGCTGCTTGTGTCACTTACCTCAATTAGTGTGAAATGTAACGGGGGAGAGCGAGGCGAGGACACACAAGGGTGACCCGATCTCTATCCCAAGGCAGGTGACACCAGCCACGAGCAGCAGAGAGGGCAGCACACAGAAGGGCCGAACAACCACACCACAAGGAGCAACAGCAAAGGGCTCCTGCAAAGGCCGCACCTGCCGCAGGGAGGGCTGCGTGCCCCAGCAGGTCTCAGACCCTTCCCCAAGAAAGCAGCTGCCTGTCATTCTCTACCTGCACTAATGTTAGCAGGGGGGGTGGGGGTGGGGGTGGGTGTTTAACTGCCTGCCACTTTGACCATCATCCTGAATGTAGGATTTAAAACAAGGTATTTTATCCAATTGGGGATGTTTAGCAAGGAGATCCAGATGTGCCTTTAACAGAACCACACACCAAAGCGGTCTCAAAACATTGAAACAAAACTTGGAAGTGTTCTGGATTGTCTGCACCCTCTACAGTTTTTCAGTAAATCTTCATATTCAAAGAAGGGACAAAAGACTGAGCAGCAAGTCATCTTTTCTTCAGAGCAGGGCGCAAAGCTGCTCTAAGTTGAACACAGGAAGGGTCTAGGCAAGTACTGAAGCACCCCGGCCAAGGTTCAAATATTTTATTTTGTATTCATATAGTATGAAGGTTCGTATAGTTCCCACAACATATGATGTAGCATGCAGAGGAAAAACTAAACATTCAACAAATCATTTTTCCCCACACAAACTAAAAAAAAAAAAAAACCAAAACACCTCATCCCTCCCCTTCCAGTCCCCCTAAGGAAATAACATTAGCACTAATTTCTATAATGCCAGCCAAGATATGCACAAGCAAGTAAGAGAAATCGAAAGCGTTCGCTAAAATGTTTGTAACAAATACTTATGTACAAAAAAATTCACAAAAGACTAGTTCCCCCTTGAAGCAGAGCACATGGCAGTTGACACTGGAACAGATACAACCACTGGCTGGGATTATAAACCACGTACTGATCCAGAGGAAGAAAAGTTACATGTAGTGGAGATTTTTGTTTTGAACATTAACATTTACCAAAGTTTGGCAACATTATCTTTTAAATTATGCAAATTATGTAAACAAGAGGAACATTTCAAATTGATCTACATGCAAAACTCCATGTCATGCAAGGACACCAAGCACCTGGATTTCTCTCTCACAGACAGAGCCCATGATGTGCAGCACTCAGTTGAAGGAACAGCTATGGCAGACAGGTGCTCGACTGAAGTAGGTTCAGACAACCTGCACTTCCCACTGCTGATTATAAAACAATTTTTTTTTAATAGAAAAACCACTATACAGGAAAGATGTACTGTCCTAAAAAAATCTAGCAAATGTTTTTCTTCCAGCCAATAGTACCACTGCAGAAAAGGGAAGGGATGATATAAAGTTGTAAAACATGGCTCGCTACTTTTATATCACACAAATATATCAAGTTACCATCCATTACAAATTATGATATGGACAAATCTAGAAAAGAAAAAAATTCTCCAGGCAAAGGACTGGAGAACCCCAAGAGGTATAAATTTAGATAGTGTGAAGTTTTCCTCCTCTATGGCATAGGTTAACAAGATTTTCCCCCATATGAATCCTATATACATATATATATATAAAATATTACCAGTTATTTATGCTACCTGTAGTATTCTTTAAATGCAGAGGGGAAACCATCATGGTTGAAACAACAGAATTTAAATGGCAAGAACGTTTTATAATTAAGTACTGTATAAAATAAGTAGATGGGAATTCCTGCACAGTTATGTCGATCCTAATTTCATTAAGCTAAGCACAAGAGGAAATGATGAATGCATCTAACACCTTGAGCAGCTGTATCTAAACCGAATCCGGAACAGCAGATTTGCCTTAATTTCAGGACAGCTGTCACTGCTCCCTGTTCCTAGGTGACAAAATCTAGCGGCCAAAGCGTTCTGCAGTTGCTATATGCGCATGAGGGCTCGTTCTTGGCAGTAGCATTAAACTATATTATCATATTACGTAGAATTGTCCTAAGTTATTTAGCAAAGAGACACAGTCCCTGGTAATATATTAACAGGTATAAATAAACTTAGTCTCCTGTGTTACAAAAAAAAAAATGTAATTAAGGTGAATTAATAAGAAGCAATGCTTTGTCAGCCAGTCAATATATAGAAACATCTCAACAGTCACAGGAAAAGGAAGAGCTGACCTAACACCCAGTTAAAATTTTACATTCTTCTACTATATATATAAAACTGTGTGAAATAAAAGTAAGGATGTATATCCATATATTGAACTGTTAATATTCTGCTTGGCACTTTGTACTCTAGATTTGTTTCTGAATCAAGTATATTAAATTAAAGCCCACCTAGCTACTACATATAGAAAGCTACATATATATCTATATATAAATACACACACACATATATATAGATAGATATTTCCTTGTTATAAAAGATGAAGAAAAATAAATTAAAAAGCCAACCCCTTCCCTTTCTCCACCACACTGATATGCTCTTTCCATCTTTGCTGTCCTTCAGACTTTAAAGTGCTACACTGAGTTATTGAGAGAATAAAAGTTCAATAACACTTAGTTGGCTTCATGAGGCTCATGTTGGAAAATGTGGCTTCACAGAGAAAAATACTTCCATTGAAATACACAGAGAGCATTGCTGGACGTCTTGAGCAGATCTTCAGAGATGGAGAAGAAAGCAAAAGTGTTGGGTGGTGCCCTACAGAGTCACACATCTACGACCATCTTTTTGTGGATATCTAGGCCTCCTACGACCTGGGAGAAAAACAAGCGTTCAAACAACGAGAGAGTTGCCAGTTAGCGAGATGCACAGAACACACTGTATTCTGAACGCACATTCAGGTCCACTGTAACTGCCACGCTTCCCTGGCCCCTCCAAACTCATTTACATTTCACAAGTACTGTGATATATACACCAATGAATGCACACAAACCAAAATAATTACGTTAGTACAATTTACACACTCAAGGGTCTGAAAAACAGTACAAATGACACCATTTTGGCTTTCCTCCCCCCCCCTCACATTCGGGCCTTGTACTACGTTCCTGCACATTACGTGAAGTGCTGACTTGACTTCTAAAACACCCAGTAAAACTGTGTGCCTTTGAGATGCAAAGGGCCTCAGGAAAGGCGGCAGGATTTCTCACAAAACCGCACACACTCAAAAAAAAAAGAATTACCAGTGTTCAATGGCGAGCAATTCATGCACAGCACAAAGGGAAGGTGCGATGTCAGAGGCACTTTTTGTAATGCAGAAATAATATTCAAAGGCCAAAAGGTATAGCCGAATGCCACAGACTAAAAAGTGTTTGTGTAGATGGATGGCACAAAATTCAAAGGTGAAACACAAGAACAAGAGGATAAGAGACTGCAGGAATGAAAGGTGTCTTGTCAGAGTCAACAAAAATTGAAGAAACTAAGAGAAAGGAAGAGGAAAACCAACATAGTACAAGACAGGAACCCTGGGCAGAAGCCCAAGGACAAAAGAAATGGCAACACTGTATGTGATGTACTGGGCCTGTTGCCTTCCTGCCATCCGAGAAAGGAACGGGTATCTCGCCAATCGAGGTAATTCTTTGCAGATGACCACACTGTGTCACATGATGCCATGAAAATAACTAAACTCTACCAAAACATACGCAGCCAATAGAACCTTTTTGCTTTAATAGTTTGGGGGAGGGCAGATTACTTCCCTCCCTCCCTTTTGGTTTTTTTTTGTTTGTTTGTTGGGTGTTTTGGTTTTTTTAGAACTCACATTGATCATGAACACATCACATTTGAAGTTGTAAATTCAAAGAGTAGGAAACAACAATGCTTGACTGCCTGTCAACTCAAACTCTGCTAGCCAGCTGTATGCTCATTAATACAGCATTTACAATTCACGTGTAAATACTCATCATTGCATTTCCAAATGTTGGCATTTCAATGTGTCATTTACTTTTTTTTAAGACAGTAGGAATTGAAAACTCTGTCAACTAGATGAAAATCAACCATTTCAAGTCTCAAGCACTAAACACTCAACCCAGAAGTTTTTACAATGTGCCCATTTGTCCTTTTTTCAAGGGCAGCACTCGAGGGGTTACTCGCCTGGTAACTGACACAAATCCCGCTACCCTGGCCTCGTAAAATCCCCACGTTCTGCAGATGGGGATAATCTCCACACTCTGCAAAGATAAACCTTTCTAAAGGGTGATCTGGGGCAGGCCAGACACCTGGTTTAGAGACAGGGGATTAACCCAACGTTAACCTCTGCAGGACACACCTTCCACCCACCACCCCAACAGTGACACTTTTGGAAAGAGCTGCTACAACATACACTGGGTTTTTTCACCCGCCTTGGCAGACTGTACCTGCCTGCCCACCATGCTTTTGTGGTTTGGTGTTTGTTTTTTTTTTTCACTCAGTGTATTCTGTTAAGCAGCTAGAGACATTTAAAACAACTGGAAGTGCTGTTTCTTTTTTAATCAAACATAACTGTTGAAAATGAGGAAAACCAGCCTCCTATGACAAGCCAGTCACTTGCAACTCATCTTCAGAGCTGCCCTTTTCTACTGGCACAGAGGCTGGAATCCAAAATACGTCCGTGTGTCAGGACAGCATTTTTGTCTACACGCAAAAGTAACTGGGAATGGTCTTGTGTTTAGTGTGTCATAAAATGACACAAATTACTTTGTAAAAGTCACTGTGCTCTGAACAAAGCAATCTTCCTCAGGCACACTAGATCCAGGAGGAAAGTCTGCACCCTGATGGAACTGACCCATGACGTGCTCATACACCATCAGACACAGCCCTCTACTGGAAGCCGTACAACAAAACCGCCCTCTGTAATAAAGCTGTCAGACCACGAAACAAGTCTGCTTCTATAATCTTATCCTTTATACTGTTCACCATTTTTCCTCCCTTTTTTTTTTTTAATTCCGAATTATCAAAGTTGTCTTTAGAGGTTACTTACAGCACAGAATTCTTCAAAGGATATTCTTCCATCACCATCCTTATCTGCGTTAATTATGGTTTTATCTACAATTTGCTGTAACTGAGTGTCTTTGAGATTGTTCCCAACCATCATCTTCAGCACCTGGAAGAGCTCTCCATTTGAGATGTAACCATCTTTGTCCATATCATAAATGCGAAAAGCAACTGCAAAAGTAAAAAATATTAAAAATATATATTAATATATAAATTAAATAATATATTATTACATGATTACATATCATTATATTACATCTAATAACATTAAAATATATATTAAATATATATTTCTTAAAGCCTTCCGTAACGACTATGGTCAGAAAAGAGCAAGATACATTCACGTGTGTTGTATTAACAGTAACTGGTGACAGAATCCTACACAGCTGAGAAAAACACTGTATTTTAAGTGAGATTTCAAACAGCCTCGCAGTTTCATTCTGAAAAACACACGGCACCATTCATTGTATTGTTTCTAATGTTTCTATCGATTTTTAAAGAAAAAAATTCTTGAATAATCTCAATTGAAATTGTTTTAGCACCAACAGTAAATGAATTCTATAAACAATGAACTGGAAAATCACTACCACAAGTAAAGCACCCAGGCAGCAGCTCATCTGCAAGCAGAAAAAATTACAGCCTTCCAGGGAACAGATGAATAAAATCCCACCTGGTTACTTTGCCACAAACAATCTGCCATTTATTTTGAAACATTTTAGCCTTAGTTATCAAAAGCTACACATCCATGACTAAACCGGATCCCTTCCCCACTCAAGAAGCTTAGGTCACGTTGTGTTCCTGAGATGCAGCCCTCAAACAAGAATTTAGTGCTGTTCTGCTGTAGTAGCAAAAACTTCTGTATTATTCTTATGCTCCTATAAAGCAAAGCACATTGCTACACAGTTCTGTGAATTAACTATTCTTAATTTTATTATTTTTTTAAATTTAAATTGGAAGCAACTGAAGATATTTAGAAGGCAACCTCTTCAAACTTTCCTGGCAGAGAAAAGCAGTGGCAAATTCTTCACACAAATGACAACACGTGCAAAATGCTTACAATCTCCCCTCGTGATTTCCCACTTCTGTTGATTTCTCAACGTTAACTAACAAAAGTGTATTTTTGAGGATCAAAAAAATCTTTGTTAAGGAAAATCAAAATACTTACACCTCAACTTCTGTTCCTTATCTCCTTTGACACTGAACTGGGAAACTCCTTCTATGAATTCTGAAGAAAGTAAGAAAAACATTTACAAAAAAGCTTATATTTTAAGAAACCAAGGAAATCAACATTAAAAAATTTTTAGAATTTTTTTTTTAAATTACCCTAAAAACTTTGAAATCTTGCCTGCCTTGAGACACTTAAGTGTCCACACACTTTGATACTTTAATGTTCGTTAGCAGAAAGTACTCCAAACCCAATACTGCACTCCCCTAACAGACCTGTTCACACCAGTATTTAGGTAATTTTGTTGCTAGACTTCCACAAGCTTCTGATACTAATCTACTAAAGCTGCGCCAGTGGGGATTTTAATTGTACAGCTCCTGGAGATGCATTTCTCAAAGCAAAGTTACATTTAAACTGAGAACTGCTCTACAATAAATACCTAAAAAAAATATTTTCCTGTAAGAAATAGGGTAAAAAAAAAAAAATATATATATGTTTACACCGTTAACAATGAAGTCATTATCCCAGGAGCAAAGTCCTGCATTGTCAAAACACTAAAACCCTGGGATGCGATGTGTCTGGATGAGATCCTGTAACTAGATTTCTTAAGAGTTCTGGGTGGTAAAAACAACAATAGTGCAAAACCACGAACTAAACTGCAGTATAGAAATAACACAGAGGTATGGAAATATAGCATTAGGCTGCAAGGCCTACTACAGTGTCAGTATGTTTTGTAAAATTAAGTCAACAATTCCTATATGATTTATCAATAAATTGCTCGACTATTAACTTGGAAAAAAAAAAAACCAAAACAACCCACCACATTATGCTTAAAGATCTATCTAAAAAACCATCTAGGTCTTTCAACACAAGAATGCCATTTTCCTCAGACCAGTATTTTTCCTTTTCAATGGGCTCACAGAACAGTTTGGGCTGGAAAGGACCTTAAAGATCCTACAAGTCCACCCCCTGCCCTGGAGGGACACCTGCTGCCAGCCCCATCCAGCTTGGCCCTGGGTGCTGCCGGGGGGGGGGGGGGGGGGCAGGGGTACCACAAGTGCTGTGGGCAGCCTCCTCCAGCATGTCGCCACCCCCATCGTTAAAGATCTCTTGCACTGATCTACCCTCTTTCAGGTTACAGATCTTTCCTTTGAGCTTCCCTCCGAGACAGATATAAAGAAAGTAACTGAATCAAAACCAAACGCGGCCAGACAACAACAGAATTCATTGCCGCTTACTGCGGCAGCATCACTTTACCATGGAAAACTGATTCTGACAACTTCCTCTTCCCACCCAAGAGGAACAGCTCTTGTTAATTACATTAAACAGCTCAATGTCATACACACTACACCGTCATCTTTCATCAGTATTTTTTTCACAAGGGGATTTTAAGCAATTACATACAACTATTACTGCCGATACCTAGAAAAAGTCTCAAAAATGCAACATTCCAGTTACACCGTAGTTCTCCCTATAGAAATTTAAGGTGCTTTTTTTTTTTTTTTTTAGGTTAGCAGCTTTTGTATGTTAATATTTTATTTAAAATGTCAGCCTGTCAATAAAAGTGAGGTTTAAGAACTTTCTCCAATTAAATAAAACTCCAAGAAAAACTGCTTAACCTTTTCTAGTCATGGAGCAACAAGAAATTCTAAGTACTACGAGACATCACTTCTAAGGGTCAGAGACTGTTTTAACATCAACTAGTAATGAGGTTTTTTTCACCTGCTGGCCCTTTTAATCATCAATATTCAAAGGAAGTCTAACATTTTAGAGGAATGTACTAAATCAGAACTTTAGTTTTTTACTTCAAGCGCCCACCTAAGAACTACCAAAAGAATCCTGTAAAGGAAGCATCAACAGAAAATTTGCACCACTTGCACAATTCAGAAAACTATTTTCAGAATCCTCCAACAAAAGGCAGATCCCATAGAGTTTGGATAAATACAGCTTACGCACAGACACCACTTACGCAGTCCATCCCACTTTTTTCAGTCTCTTCAGCCTAAGAATATACTTCAGACAGCACCACAATTAAAGTACACTAATTCAGGCTCTTACGACAGACTCAGTGAGTAGCCCCAAATCAGTATGACCTGGAAAGCTATTACTAAACAATCTGCCCTTTTAAGCATTTCATTCAGGAGTGCCCTAACGTGCCAGAGAAACTAGTTTTACTGGTATTCAGTTTCATTAAGAATTAGCACCTTATTTTGATTAACTAGTCTTCTTCACCCCTCCTTGCTCAGCTGAAGCTAAATTTGAATTCCAAGCTGCAGGAATTCTGATAAAATGCCACCAACCTGTCACAAAGCACCACGTCTTACCTTTGAAGTCCACTTCTCCATTTCCATCTGTGTCAAAAATATCTATTACTCGCTGTACTAACGGATTCTGTTGCAATTCAGGTAAAGACATGAACTCTTCCACACTCAAAGAACCAGAGTTGTCCAAATCAAGCTTCTTAAATCTCTTTCCTAGTCGTTTTATCTCATCAGCATCAACTGAAAGGAAAAGAAAAAAACGACATCTATTCTCGGAAAGGCTTCAGTAAACCCTTTGCCAGTTCAGCACAATGCATATTTCATTGCTTTCCTACCAAAACATCCTCCTGATTTATTACAGCTATTAAATGCTCTCATGGAAGATTATAAAGGTAACAACAAATTCTGAAAACTAATACATTTTATTTTAAACAAGCCTTACCTTTTTTCTTCCCTGCACCAGCCATAACACAGTTTGTCTTGTGTCTCACTGAATACCACATGCTGACACAACATTTTTAAGGATTGAGGATGCTTAGCTAGTTCTTAGTCAGACAGCTCTTACAAATGCCAAGTATGAAAAAAGTTATAAGAGCCCCAAGTTTTGTTCAAAGGAGCTAGCATTACACATTTACACTAGACCAATGTAATAAGTGAGAAAGACGATTGTATCAGTAAACACATTAGCAGAACTAGCGCTTCTTCAGCACACCAAACCTGCGGTCTCCTGGGATACATGCCAGGTTAAGCAGGTTAACACAGTCCCACTGCTGACCAGCTATCATGCAGCTACTCAAAACATCACCCAAAACAGGGGTCCTCAAACTTTTTAACCAGGGGGCCGGCGCGGATGCAGTGGCAGGCAGTCATCTGTGGCTGCTTGGATCCCCCCCCCAACCCCCGACGGGGGGTGGGTCTGTAAATACCAGGGGAGGGATTGAGGACCCTGGGGGGCTGTATCCAGCCCGCGGGCCGTAGTTTGAGGACCCCTGACCTGAACAGACTTAAATTTTTTTCCTCCACCTCAAACAGATATGTAGCCATGACCTACAAACTTTTATTTATTTTTGTCCCAGAAATTAAAGCAGATTCAGGTTCTGCAGCTGTACCGCTTCACCTATCCTCTTCAAATTTATAGAGCATCTCAAATGACACATGTACTTAGTACCCTACTTTACACCTTAATTTTGCCAGGAATGGACTAAATCTGTAAAGCCATAAAAATGACTAAAAGAAGTCTTGTACTGTTTGCTGCTGAAAAGCTTGAAAAATTTTCCCCACAACAACCTGAAAATTCCCTGTCAGCAGCTTGATTTACAAGCCCAAAGTTAGTTCACACATCGCTCGCCACGTCTGGGCACAGAAGGGGAAGCGGGGTTCTTCGGAAGTCCTCGAAGCAGCCAGCATGCAGCAAACCACCAACACCTGACAGAACCTGAAGCTTTCGAACTCCCCATACCGATTTCCTTCCTAACGCAGTCTCCTCAACGTTTCTTAGCTCCATTTAGAGCGTCTGCTCCAACAGTAAAAAAAAAATTGTATCTTATTTTCTATAAGGCACATACCATCTGGTCCACTTTACATCACGCTAATACCTTCTTAGGCTTTTGTAGAAGTGCAGCACTAAAAACGACCAGCACTGAGCCTTCCCAATACACAAGGTCAGCCAACGTGCAGGGCGTTGTTTGGAAACGGTGGCCGATTCACAGACCTGATTCTCCACCAAAGCAGCAACAAACTCTCAGCTCAGTTTCTTGATATCCTTGTCTAAAAAGCCCCAAATCCAAACACACATACATATAAACCATGCTATTGCAAAAAGAAAGGGAGAGAGCATGCCAGAAGCCCAGATTATTTTCTGTCAAGACTTATTTTACCGAACAGTAAGTTCTGACATTCCGCAGTTTGTCAGTCTTGGTGACTGCTTGCAACTGCAAAGGCAGAGGGCAAAAAAGGATGATCTTCCTTTTGCCGTGCCAGCGACTTACAGATCTGATTCTGCCCCTAAGGCTACAAAAATAAGGCTAAACAGCGTTGGTAGAGGCTTAAAGTAGTTTCTCCTCAGTTCCCAGTACGCAATTTGCTATTTCTATTGCAAACGAGAGCCTTATTAATTAAGCCACATTCCTTTTTCCACCCTTTGCGTGGAAGCCCAGAACACGATGAGGATGTACTGTTAACGGCACAGCACTGCACCACAGCGTCAGGAGCACATTACTGTTGGCGTAGCTCACAGAAACCCCTGTGGATCTCACAAAAGGAGCCATCTCACCACGTGGTACATAATCATGAGACTAAAAAACAGTATTAAAAGAAAACGGCAAAGCAGAGTTCCACCAGCAGTTAGCCCCTATAGCTGCTTAGGAGTTCCACCAGCACAAAACGCTGCTTCTCACCAAAACACTGAAGGCATTTATCAACTCTCACCTCTGTCCACAGAAACTCCTTGGTCCCCGTTTTCCTCAAAACCTTGCCACTGCAAATGGAGTCAGTCAGTTTTTGAAATGGTTGGCACTATCCACCCTCACTCCCTGCCCTGCCGCCAGTTATTGGACCCACTACAGCTTAATGCAAAGCCAGCACCTTGGTGAGCTGTTAACACGCAAACCTCATTTTTACTACAAGCTCTACTCCAGACTTGCAACTTGCATAGGAAGTGTTAATATCCTAAAAAAATCCTTACAGCAAAAGCATTTGAAAAAACCCCAAAACATTAAGCATGGCTTGTCACACTACATACATGAATACCTTTTCCCATGTAAAACAAATGTATGAATAGATAAAATTTATACCTGTATTACAATAACATAAGGACTTGTCTGGCCATTACATCGGTCTCTGTCTACTTTTATTAGTCACGTTGAAAATTATGTCCTGGTCCAACCACAACTCTCCTGCTTCCTTACCTGGACTCAGAAATCACAATGTCTTTCAAGTAACTGGCCATTATTTTGTTAAGACAAGTCCTGCACAGATGATCTATTCTTGAAACCGGGAGTTTGCGGCTGCATCTAGAACTCACGGATGAAAATGAAAGAGGCTGACTCTCCTCTCCCTTGCCACACAAACCAATGAGGTAACAGACTGCAAGCTTTGAAACATTTCTAGCTTACTTCAGACAACTCTAAGCATCAGAACAGAGCAATGACATTTTTACAAATCAGAATGTAATCAAACAGATACCTGAGCCAGGCCTGAGACCCGCAGGCACGAGGAGCATCATTTTCTCAGAACCCAGAAGTATCATTATGCAAAAGTCTTATTTCATGACTCCAGCTCATTTCCTGTCTTGGGAGCCAAACTTTGTAGTTTTTCCTCACAAATATATAAGCAAAGACTGAAAGCGAGGGCCAGAGTTCCGTGAATGTTCTGCTATGAAGTGGGGCTCGTTACCATGTATGTCAGTCAAACACTGCGACAGCTTTCAATGATTACAGCTTGCACAGAAGTCAGGCAAGAGCAACCCTGCCACCACGCCAGCCTGAAGTGGAGAGGTAAGATCTTCTACGCAAGGTGTGCTAAGAAAATCTTTTGCCAGAGAGGTATTCTATCTAGAGCTAATCTGTCTCTAGCAGGACCTACCAACATGAATTGAAAAAGAACGTTTTATTGGGACATTCAGAAACTGACCCACCGCACGCAATGTTAACAAGCAATGCCACACAAACTGCATGCTCTGCCATCATCTGCTGGGCCCCAGAACCACGGTTCACTTACCCAGCCTTGCATTTACAATCAGCCAGATAATTAAATGTACAAACCAGTGATGCTGAAGAGAAGATGAAAGCATGAAATTATTTTTTTTCTTTTAAGGATTGTAGTCAAGGAGGTCAAGACTATGGATGATAGAGACAATCAGATGACGGGAAGGGGAAGATGTTGGAAAGGCATGAAAGAACATTTCTCAAGAATGTTTTTTGTATTCTGCTGAATTGTAGCAAAGCAACCGCTGTCTAAATTATGAAATCAGAGTCTTCACACTTAGAAAATGTTAATTAACTTTTCTCCACATGAACACACATCCAGTTTCATAGCTCATACAGTCAATTCCAGTTCAGCTGCAATAAGCAGTCCAGGTACAGACCTTCAGCAGCAGTTTCTACTAGAAATGGGATGACAAATCCCTCATTCCAACCCTTGAGACATTCAAGGAAGGTGTCTGCACTAGAGATCCGAGAAAGGTTCTACTCTCAGGGGACAAAAAAGCAAGTCAAAGGCCAGTACCAAAGAAATTACATCTCTGCCAAAACCTGACCAAGTGTCAATCTCGTCCAACGTTTTGTTTCTCGCAGTGGGCACGCTGTGGATGAGAGTACTGGAGGAGGAAATAATGAAAAATCAAAGTAATTACAGGAATAGGAAAACTTCCTTTAATAGCTCATGAGCATGAAAACTTCTGTTCATAATGAACATATATAAACAAAACTAACATCTGCAGATCAGTGTTTTATAACTGCGTGTATGAGAACTTCATATCAGAACAATTTAACTATTTTTTCCTTAAATATATTGCGAGCACCTCACTTACCTTTAAAATCCTTTCCACAAGCCAAAATTTAAAAAGCTTAGACACTTAAAAATTCCTATTTCAGTAATACCTTTGTCTTCATAAAATAGCTTTATAAATAAAATAAGGGTATGAAGTAAGGAAGGAACAATTACAGTATAAGCCTTAAATCTGCATAGTCTTTGTCTCTTCCTTCTTCCTTCAGTTGTTCAGTCACCATTTCTGCTAACTCTGCCTGGGCTGAACTTACCTAAAAACCACATAGGTTTTCTGGGGTTGGTTTGATTTTGATTTTTTAAATGAAAACAGCACACATTTATATGTAACAGCACATTTCATTAACAACCTGCTCATTTTTTGTTCAGATTTCCTCCCTGAATGTGCATATATAGCAGTCCTCATCTATGATGGATGTGCCCCCTTTTTACAAGGCTGCTTTTTCCTCAGGACTCAGCAACAGACTGACTTGCTTAAAATTTCACATAGATCTCACTGAAGAACAGAGTACTGAATTAAATTTTCAAAGCCTGGATAAACTACTGTGTTCCTTCTTCTCTTAATGCTCCTTACAGCCATCCCAGTGCCCACATGAACATCCCGAAGCTATACTGGAAATGTAAGGCACAAGACAGTTCAGATACAGTGAAGCTTTCTTTAAGCTGGAAGGACTGATGGTGGCAGTAGCAGACAAAAGTTTTCCAAGACAAGCTCAGGAGACCAGGAGAGACATGAAAACACCAGGAAATCCAAGGAGGTCCAAGTCCACAACAGCGTAAAAAGGGTGGTAACATCACTGAGCAAAATAAGGAGAACCAAGCTTTGTTTACATCATTTGAGGCAGACTTTGCCTGTGACTCATCCCAGCAGTGTGAGCTTCCTCGAGCTCTGGTCACAGTGAGCATTCCTCCAACCTCAAACTCCAGTTAGCCTTTTTTGTGCTTTCCTCACCAGCCAACACGAGGCTCTATGCTCCCTACACTTTTCAGCAGAATCTGAAAGTATCCCATCAGCCTAGCACAGATGCCTGTGCCTACAAACTTACTACCTGGCTGGAAATACCACCTGCTACATGTTTTTTCTTTAAAAGGCTTTTGTTGGTAGCCCTGTAGAAACATCAATTTACTCACTGTTTGAAAGCACACAGAGTAATATATGTTTATTTCATAATCCATTCTGAATTTCATTCACCTTGTAACTAACACATCAAGGTGGTTTAAAGCCATTCCAGTACTAAGGATTTATTGTTAAAGAATTATCATTATTTTCAAAAGATTCCTCTTCCATCCAAGCATCAAAACTCTAGAGCCAGCAATATCTGCTTCGTATCTTAAATTCATGTGCACATCTCTAAAAATGTGATGAATCGGGTTAAAATGCAAGGACTCCATATTTCCAAGAAACTACACGTAAATGCTTTGTGTAATGTTTTAGTACAGGAGGTTTTTTAGCGAGCATCCAACTGGGAGATACGTTGCTACCTATGCTGAATAACCCACTCCTCTCCCCCAACACAACAGCAGAGGATTATCCATTACGTTTTAAAACAATTGTTTGTTTCAAGCTATTATTCACATAACTGGTGCTCAGATGGCATCATAAAACTTATTTAAATGGCAACCCAAAAACCTTACATTAAAATCCAAGTTTCTGGAGTCTAGTATGCTCTATGTTGAAAACTAATTTCAGAAAACATTTAACTATTTTTTTTTTCTAGTCAACATAAAGGTACACAGGCTAGCTTCCTATTAACATGATAGTCAAAAGTAATGAACACCATAAAAAGACTATACTTGAAATCCACTACATTCAGTGGTATTTTAACAGGGTAATTACTTATGTATTCAGAAGCACCATACATCCATTGCTGCAGAGTACCCTTGTATGCATCTGCAAAGCATACAAGCCTTAGAAAAGCTGTGTATCTCTCAGCAAAGAGATGCTGAGCACTTCTGCAAAGTAAGCGTTTACCTAAGTGTTTAAACCTCTGTTTACAACGTTGGCATTTCAGATACTTGCTCAAAGTTACAACTAGCAAAAACCAGACCACAGTGTGGTCAGAGCGTCCAGTTTCCACATATTTTTCAAATATGAGATCATTATAAACAAGAACATTGCTAAGGCACTGGAAAAAAAGTTTTGTAAATAAAACATGTTGTGAAAATTTTAAGTGTTTTCAGGTTTTTAAAAAAAATGTATTTCCCTCCCCCCATAAGAATGGATTGCAGAGATCTCAAAATAAAACAGACCTTCAGCAAACGCTCTCACCTCTATCTGCAGTCTTGTCTGATTCACGAATATAGTGTTTCAGAGTAGCAACCAAGACAGCCATTTCAGTCTTGGAGATCCAATTTCAAAAAGATGACGCCCTTGAGAACACATTCAACCACTTGTCTTGTATATGCTTACACACAGCTGGCCTAATCCTTTTCATGACTTCAGATGCATCAATTACAATTTCCTAAGTTAGAAAACAGATACTGGCCTCCTCATCCTAAAAACAAAACATACTATACAATATTGTTTATACTACAAAATCCTATACCAAGAACTTCTCTCTACTATAAAATACTACACTATAAAACATTTTTTACTAATCTATAAAATAGTTTTCTTCACAGCTTTTTGCTATGAAGTTTTCTTATGAATAATTTGACACAGCTTGGCTGACAAAACCTTCACCATGTAAAAAAAGCACTAGATTTCAGTAATTTCTCAGACACAGCATAGCTGAGAAACAAAACCATACTGCTTTAAGGAATCCAACAACACTAATTGACCCACTGAAAAGAACTGATGTTCTAAAATGAAGGGTAAAAAGAATATTCTTGACTATTTAATTAGGCACAGAAATTTGCTTTCTGTAACTGCCAAGATTAAAACAAAATTATTCTTATAAAACAAGACACCGAAGTAGCAACTGCAGCACCAGGCAGAAGTTATGACCCAATGCCATTGTGCAGACAGCATAAATACATTATTGCCAACTGACAGCCTCCCAAAAATCTATCCATTCCAAAAGCTGATCAAATGATCTTCAAAAACCTTGCCTCATCTTTCTCTGAAAGGCTTTTGTCCTGTTCCTGACCACTACCCAGAAGCAGCGTGAACATTTAACACTGGAAGAAAAAGGTGAACACCTACTCAGAGGACTCATTCACAGGCATGCTACTGCACAGGTCTCCAAAAAACTCTGCTCCTTCAGGATATTCAGGCATGCAAGTTCTTTAAGCACAGCACAATCATTGTGGTGATTAGGCACAATCAAGCAAAGGAGTATCTGTGGTAATTAACGTCTTCCCATAGTTATGTTGCCCAGAGAAGCAGCTCACGCTTCAAGAAGGGCCATCAAAGCAGAAAAAGCTTCATTTTTCTGGGAAAATCTGGGAAACCTCAGATTTACACAACCGACATCCTCCACATACAGTTTAAACACAGAATCGAATGTGGAAATCTTCTCTTTCTCTACAATAAAAGGGGGAAAACAAGCCCAGTAGTAAACCTTCAGGATGACAGTTGCTACCAATAAACATAACTTGTCCTAGAATCAGAAGTTAAGGATGGCAACACACCGCTTACAACACTGGCAGAGACATACCTAGCTATAAAACAACTAAAACCTCCAGAAGCATGTTTGTGCCTAAGGAAAAACTGACCAATGGAACAGTAACCTACGACAGATATACATGATTCAGAAAAAGACTTAAGTCTTCATCAAATATGAAACTTCTGCCCACGCATCCATGTTTAATAAAATACACACAGTGAGCGTAAGACAGCAATGCAGTGCTGTGGGTAAAATTCTCAAGTATTTACAGACTGATGACTCAAATTATAATTCATGTGGTCATGTGTATGAGGCATAGAGGTCTTGCAAGTTACTAGATAAAGTCTCATTTCTCTGAAAAACATATTTAGAAAGATTCCTCCATGTAATTTATATTACTATTTGACTTAGAGCTGGAGTTCAGTTATGACTAGCATTGTGAAAGCAATCTAGAAGACAGTCCCTATCTTGAAGAATTTATTTACCCTGTTTAAAAACAAGATCTGATTCACCGAAGAGGAGGACTTTTATCCATCAGTCCATACACACACACACAGGTCTACACACAAACTGTGCTGGAGAAAAACATTCAAGGAAAAGAGCAATTAAAAATAAGTACGCTTAGCATACCACCATGGGGCCATTTCACAAGACAACCCTTTCTTTGGTTAGCTTTCGGCAAGAAATACTTTTGTTATTTTTACAGGGCAGACTAACCCCATGAGACTGAGCAGTGTATTTTATGCGCACGCAGCCAAAAGCAAGTAACACCAAGTGGCTTCTCACCTAAATGCCTGGCTGCAAGCATACACAGGAAAAAAAAACGCTTTTTTAGCCTCAACCTCTCTTTCCTCTGAGGGCACAAAGGCAGCTTAGGCAATATACGCTTCGCTCCTAACACAGGACACGCTGCACCATGAGCTGCTCCACGGCTCTGAGGAAATGGCACTGCGACCGACAGCAAAGCCCCATCAGTGAACTACCAGTTAGACAGCAAAACCACCATAAGTTTGGTTTGTGCTCTAATGGGGAGAAAAAAAAAAAAGTATCTTTAAGCAATTCCCTCCCCCAAAGACTGACTGATTTTTTATTTTATAATCCAACAGCAAAAGCTACGTTATTTCCAAAGGTAATCTTTCACCTTTTAGTTTTACTCTTTTGGTTAGTATCTAAACTGCGTAATTTCATGCAGTAAATTCATACATGAAATTTCTCCAAATAAGATTAATCTAACAATATAATGCAGCAGTTAACTTACAGTGCGAGCACATTTCCAAAGGGTAGCTTGCCTCATTTCCCTGAAAGACAAAAAAAGAACAAAGTTGCAATTATTCCCAAATTAGCTCAGGGGAACTATCTTAAGTTTCAACACTGTAAACATCTCAGGCAATACCAGTTATATGTTTTTTAAAAAAAAACAAAAACAACCACCACATATTTTAAACCCAACAACCAGGGACAATGTTTTATTTGGATAGATCTATGTTACCAAAACATACAAAGAAATATAAAACCATTGAGTCTCCTCTGATGAGAATTCCCATGAACTTATCAGCAGTCCACACGATGATAAGAACTTCAATTCCATATTCTAAACTCAAAAAAAAAATCACTACTTATATATTGTGCAAATGCTACTTTTCAAGTTAAAAATAGTATTTAATTTCAAAACTTCACATAATCTGCTTTACCATTTTATTTTATACACAGAAACAAGCATGTCCTTATGAATTACCATGCCAAATATTACTCACTTTGCATACGAAAATCAGCATTATTTTCTCCCAAGCCACCATGCCCACTCCCCAAAAAAGGATTCACACAGGAAGAATGATGCAAGAAAGTGGTTTACATGACCAAAAATTCAGATGTTAACAGCTTTACAATTAAATACTTTTGTAACATACTATGGTAGCTACAAAACAGGAACATGTTGAGTGGAAAGTTGAACTAAGATACCAAGATTTTAAATCCTTGCTGCACTATAACAGTCAGAGCAAGAAAAATTAAAACCTTGAGGGTACAGTCACTTTGAATTTGCACATATTGAAATCTGCAACTACTGCAACACGAACGCCAAAAGACAATAGTATTAGAAGTTAGTATTTTTTCTCCAAATGCCTCGCTTTGAGCCAGAGAAGATCACAACACACACTGGCTTAATGCCTCTTCTGAATCAGTCAGCAAAAGAGTGACCAGGTAACTGAAGCGATTCATAACCGAGAATTATTTTTTTAGGGAGTGTTTTAAACAAGAAAACAAAACACATTTAAGATGAGTCTAAGACACACACTATTCAGCAGTGATTCTCTTACTGTGTGGAGCATAAGGGATTCCATAGCTGAGCACTTGCACAGAAAGACTCCTCAAAAAATTACATAAAATTGAGCAGAAATACAGAGATTACTTGACAGAAGGGGGGGAAAAAATAAGGAAGAACTACATTTAGCCTGGAAGCATGCAACTGCATTTCCTAATAAGAACAGAAAGGGGCAGAACAAACATTTCATGAATCTAAACATGTCTGAGATGTGTTGTTCAGGGCAGGGGGTTGCCTTTTTTTTCCCACCTCCAGAAGACATTCACTTTGCTCATCCCCCCAATCCACAAGGTTTCTTGCTTCTTTAGAAAAGGTTAATACATTTGCTTTAGAAGTAGAGCAGCAAAAGATACAGCCTTAACTTCTTCCCCAATGCCTACTCATAGCAAGACAAAGTAGCAGACAAACACGGATGAGGACTATCAGGTCCCTAAAACCTCAAAAGCATGACTGAGACACTCTACAAGAGAAACTTATCCCACTGTGGCAGGGAATCCAGGAGAACAGTGCCACATGAAAATCTTGGATGGAACCCAGTCTTAGAAAAAACAGTGAAGATCAAAACAGGTAGTAAAAGCCTAGTGTACATAAATGAATATAAAAGGGTAGGGGTTTTAAAATGGGGGAAAGCAGAATTTTGAAACAAGAAGAAACAGGAACCAGGGGATCCAGCTAGGCTGCTCAAGACACGAGGTCATGAAGAGGCAAGAAAAACACCAGACTGGAAGGCTGCAAATTAAAGGAGAAAGTCGAATTAAAACCAGTGCACTTATGCACATGCACACACAAATATACAATCATAACTACATTAGAAGACTGTTCTGGGCAATTATATCCCTGTTCAGGTGTTGGGAGAAAGTTCATTTCTAGCACAGGCTACCAAAATCAATCTCCCTAAAGCTGCATTAAAGGCTTCTGAAAACTGAGCAGGAAGAATTACAAAAACAGGAATAACTTTTTTCAGTTCACGAACTGAGTAAGTGTAATGTTTATAAGGAGTCTTACTATGCATTTAGATGCACGTGCTAAACCATAATCAAGTTATCTAAATGAAGTAGCCTATAAAAAATATTTGGAGAACAGAGGACAAAAGTGAATACATTTCAGCTTAATTTTACTGTGAAACTTTGTTACTGCTAAAAAGAAGTGTTAAGAATACTTACCTATCCAGGACTGGAACTTGGGTATCTACAAAAAAATCAGAAAAAAATATTAAGTGAAAATGTACAAATTACATGACTGCTCAATATTTGCAACACGGTATTTAATTAAGGTATTTTAAGAAGTAGTTACCTGCTATGGATGTGCTGAGTGTTCATCTTCACAGAAGAATCCAAAAGTGAGTTTTACAAAGACTTAATCTTTCTCTTTTTTTTGTACAAATAAATGTTCACGCTACTCACGCCAAGATTCCAGTTTGCACAGCTGTGACCTGGACAAATACAAAGGTGCTCCTCTATACCAGAGACTTGAACCTCAGAGATGATGATTAATGGTTTGGTCTTGGGGGCAGGCATTTTTCATCCTATTCTGAACAGCAATATGAAAACATCACTTCTTTGTCCCCAAATACAATCAGTATGTGTGCACATGCTATAAGGTGCAATATAAGCCTTGAAACACAAGTGCTAAATAGATTCTGCATTTTCTTGCTCCGTAAGAACTAGCACACAGTAAGATGGAAGGTCTAGAGCTATACTCACATTAATGTATTATGAAAAAAAGCAGGGAGGGAAGCCCAGCTATGAGACTTCAAAGTGTCAAATAAGCCCTTTAAGAAAAGGGAAGAAAACCAGGTACATATTTTCATCTGTGCAGTTTTAATGCAGAGAACTACCAAAGCTTAACATTGGGACCAGGTAGCATTCAAAAGAATGCTGGAAAATACTACTTCAAGACTAGATGCACTGAAAGAAAATTTGACAGTTACTGCAAGATATCATCATAATTATAAACCTTATTCAGTAAAATAACACAGCATTGACTTTTTTATGATTTTAAGATTATACTCATTTATGAAGACATAGATTACTGTAAAATCTCTGAACAGCATGTTATTTCATCTCTGATGCAGAAAAGTTGATTTATACAAACAAATGTGTAAAGTAAGGTTCCAATACCACTCTTAAGACTGCCAACTTAAAAACCTCATTATAATATTAGTATTTCCTGCCAGATATATATTTAGCATACCTCACATGAAGTGAGAGTATCCTCTCATATACACCATATTAGCACATTTAGAAACAAGTGACACATGCTTGGTTGAAGAAATGCAGCTTGTACAGCATCAACACTCCACAACAGATTTACTTGGCACCTACGCCTAGTATAAAACATGCTTTCCTCAGCTGCATCTGGGTATTAGTACCATTCTGCTCAAGTTCCAACTCTTTTCTCTCAAGTTATACAATTAGAACAAGTGGCTGGCATACTACGGCTATTTTGAATAGCCTTATCCTTTTGGAAAAATCTTGGAAGTTTTCTCAAATGCTGTTAGATCCCTGCAAGTTAATTCCTGGTTAAACAGCAGCAAAACCATGACTTAGAAATACTTATGGATCAAGGAACAGCTGAGTCTACTAACAGACTGAATACTGCAGAAATATCAGTTTACTAAAGAAATTAAACCACTTCAGTAAAGTATTTCTGAAGTTATATGACATGTAGTTTGTTTCTTTAAGAATAAAAATGTTCCTTGCAACTTCATTCTCTAGTAATTATTCTCCTTTTCTCCTTCCAGCAGCCATGCCTTTACTGATTAAGGATAACCTATTAATGGACTTTAGTCTTTATTTCTTCTGTAGATTATCCATAAAAACATGTTTCTTTATTTCTCTTTCTTTGGCAGTTACTTCAAACACTAATCGCTCTCTCTCTTCTTAAGATCAGTTTTGTACATGCTCCTCCAAGATAGAACGGTTAAAGGCAATTATCTTGACAAGTTTCCTCAGCAAAAGACATGAAGAGCTGCGGATAGAAAATAAAAATGAAATTTGCAATTAGCAAAACTAGCAACAGAATCTAAATTTTTAGCTGAAGTTGTTCATACAGAACAGCTTGTACACATTAAGACATCAGACTGCAGAGCAGTCCTTCAGCACACATCAGCAGATACTTTCTAGATCTGTTTGACTGTATGTTACTTTGCTGCATAAGGAACATTTTTTGTAGATAGTTCAGAGACTTAAATTACAGTATCAGTCTTCAATTAGTTTTCTGCTTTTATAGAAAGCAGAAAATGTGTTTAAATGCCAGCAAGCCACAATGTCAGCTTAGGACTTGGTTCCAATTCAGTCCTCAGAGGGCAGTGTTGTAAGGGCCTACAAATACAAATGAACTCCTGGAAGAGTTGAAAAGTTAGATTGTTTCAAAGCGTTTGATTTGTTTCCCTAGCCAGACAACGGATTAATTTAACAAGTGGCAAGAGCGGTCTCTTAAGATCTGTTTAGTACATGTCCAAGCAGTAGCTGTCTGAGATTTACTACAATTCTTGCAGCAACATAGAAAGCAGCATAATAAGCTCCTCCTTGTTGTAAATGGCCTTAAACACACAAACCACCTTGCCACTCCAGTTGGCTTACACCTAGGCACCAAAGCTTTCCGCAGAAACAGAACATTATTAGTGTATCTGCATTTGTGTTTTTGACATGTAGGCACCTCATGAGGTACTGTCAACACACCATATGCTGTGCTTCCTGCATTTGCTCCTGCACCTTCTACATTACTAATTATCTTTGTTACCACAAGAAAGAAACTAGAGTGGGCAGGTGAAACAGTTGGGGGTCAGAACCGGGGATTATTAAGATAATAAATTTCAATTCTCAAGTTACACAAAAAGCTAATTTTCCATCACCCACTACTATAACTAGAAAAGAATGGGAGTGTTAAGAAAGATGGTGGAAGCTGGCAAGCGATCATTTAAAAAGCACCTGCTCAAAAGACCCTTCTTCCTCTTCCACAAACAAAATGCTTCTTTATCTTTTCTCATTCTCCTCCATATCACCAAAATTAACAGTTAATGAAAATTACCTGCTGCAGAGAATTCTTCTTTCTCCTCATTTCCTTCAAGCTCATTTTCCATATACTGCCATTTTCACAAAGCTTTAATGATGAAGAACTGCCAATTTGCTGAAGAGAACTTCGGGGGTTGGATTTTTGTTTGTTTTTTCTTTTTTTTTTCCTTTTTTCTAATGACCCTTGTTAAATAAGTTACTAGAGCTTTGGCTGTCATAGGTTGGCACTGTACCCTTCATCAACAAACACTACGCAAGTTGGCAAACTAAAAAGGATGGCATTTGTTATCAAGGCTCTAAAAAACTTTTGCATCAATTGAACATGCCAGACATCCACAGTGGTTTAAATGTCTTAAAATGAATTTCAGACAAAGGTCAGGAGGCTTTAAGCCACTTTAATGTTTGAATTTCTGAATTAAATGTCAGTCACAAAAATACACAAGATGTCACCTACTGTAATTTGTACATTTCATATGTGAATTACCAGAGCAATTAAAGCCTAAAAGGAGTTTAGAGCACAGACGAAAGACATGCCCAAAATTTCTGTAGACAGTACAAGAAATGTGGTTTAAGACAAGACAAACAGGAATATGGTTTCAGTGGAAAAGAGCAGCAAGAAAAATACCTTCATATACCCCATTTGGCAACAGCATGAATATACTTCACCTTTTTTGGTTAAGTCTGATTAGAAAAAAAAAAGACAAAACACCCTCAAACTACTCAATACAGAGAAGTTGTGTCTTAGCCTGTGAATCAAGAAAAACATGTTACTGGTTATCTTCCAGTATATTTAACAGGAATACCTAATTTGTACACTATCTAAAGGAAACTTGTAGAGATGTCACAGATAAGGTCACTAGGGAATCTAGCATATGTGTTTGACTCTGGAGTAATTAAGTCACCTTTAGGCTTTTCATTGCAGCCACTAAAAGTCTACTTAAAATTGGGATATCACAACAGTTACAGGAAAACAGGACCATAATTAATTTAGAAGCCAGCAATAGTGCTGACTAACTGCCAAAATTTAGAATTAACTTTTAAAACAACTTGGTGGCTTTTACATTGTTTTATGCAAAGCAACTACTAAGTACTTGCTTTGCAAAAGTATTCCAGGCACAGAGTGCAACTCCCCTAAATACTACCTCCTCAGAATAAGCAGCAGTCTAGCACAAGACTTCTACTGAAATACTAAGAAAATACATCTACCTCTAAGGTTAAGCAAAGCGAAGAAATTAGAGGGCATTAAATTAGAAGGCATGTAGAAGTTCGAGCAACTTAAGGGCAGTGACAGTTTCACTGCCGACCCCAAATTCTCAACTTAGTTTCTAGGATTCCCACAGAATTTAAATACTTACATACAAATGCCTGACACCCACCTCACATTCAGTAAGTTCCAAAATTAAGTTTCTTCTTCTAGAAGCATCTGTACTACACTTCCCAATCTCACATTATTTTTCCAGGCCACCAACAAATCCATCCACTCTACTGAGGGGCAGCCTTAGTCCTTGCCTTTCTAACCCCGAACCTAAGACAGTATGACAGCAGTTTAAGCTGCAAGACTTCCAAGCTGAACCCAACCAAGTCAACAATTTATTGAACCTTCACAATTACACAATGTTCACAATCTGAGTTCTGCTTATGCCCCATTCATTTTTTGTATCCAAAGCTGTGAAAAACTCCCGCCACACATTTTATAGCCATCACTTTGTCGGACCATAAACCCAATGTAGTACTCAAAAGTTGGAAACCATCTCATTTCACTTCAAATCTGGGTGCCATGCAACAGAATGAATTAAACAGGTTACAAGTAAGCAATACATTTTTACAGGTTATCCAGAAAAGCAAGGGATTACTGGAGGGGGGGGGTGGGGGGGTGGGGGGGTGGAAGAAAAGAAAAGGCAAGGGAAAAACATAGAAGCAGCAGTAATTGTACCAGGTAAGTAGCACAGATCACAAATGGGACAGTAAACTACTGTCATTCACTTGGTAGTTGAAGAGTTGCGACCTCCTGCTCTTCTGAGTAAAAATTCCCACTAAACCCAGTAATTTTTAACAAAATCCCAACGGCTAGAATTGCCATTGTCTATTTCACAGAATGGCATGGGTCATGAAAGAAACACAGACATAGTCTTTACCAAAGAAATATTCCAATGGTATGTTAGCAAAAGAATAAACAGCATTTCTATGGAAAAGTATCCACCATTTGTTTTCTTTAGTTAGCCCAAAAGAGAGTGCATATCATAGCAATAGATCACAGTTATTTTCTTCTGGACCTCTGAACACAAGATACATCTATAGAAGCAGACTACAAAATATATGTATTGACCTTAAATCTTGGTATTTAGTTAGTACTTCCTACAAGCTGTTAAGAGTTCCCTAGGCACACAGAGATAACAAATGGATCAAACATCCACCAAGTTTCAGAAAGTACCCCAAATATTAAAAAAGAACTCCACTTTGAACTTCCTTTTAAGTTATTCCATGTCTTTCTGGGACACATTTGCTTTCCCAACTATGACTGTTAATCATTGGGAAAACCCACGAAGAAAAAAAAAAAAGCAGCTATTTATTCTAGCACAAGAGTTTCCTTCATTTAGGAATTTGTCTAATGATTTTTAACTTCCTTGACTCAGCTACAACTCCACGCTCGAAGCCTCTAGCGTTGAGGACACTAAACCAAACTTATCCAATAAACAGAGAGAGACTGCGAACTGCTATCGTCTAATTCTTGCACCTTAATGCAAACACATACACATTTTTCAACTCCGAATTTGCCAAGGGACTGCTAACTTGCTCTCCTCTACTTTTTAGTCATATAAACAAATATTATCTATAAGAATTGAAAAAACTGAGGCATGTTTTTGATAGCCCAGATAACGTAGTAACTGAAGTGTCAAATGCTTTATAAAGTCTAATGGTTTATCTTTAAAAAAAAAGCTAGAGAAAGCAGATAAATTTCATTTGGGATTAAAAAAACCCTTAGTTATATTTAGTTAACACACTTGTCCAGTCAATTTATGGTTTCCTTTGAGGAGGTGGCGGCATTTCCCATTTTCTGGCAGCCACGATTTTCAAGAGGATACAACTATCTAGACATGATACACCCACAGCTCCTCAGCATCCCTGTTACAATTCCTAGCTGTTAAAGGCCAACTACATAAGGCTGCCGACAGCCTTTCATTCCACCATCTTCAGTTAGTCTCCATCCTGGAACTACAGCATGAACTGTGCTCTCCCCTATGCCTGCCGATGAGTGTAATCGTTGTCCCTTGAAGCTATAGTAACTTTTTGCCCAATACTTTCAGTTACGCTTCTTGGAAGCTTTCCTAGAATTCTGATAAACCACTGAACTCGTATCAGTTCTCAGTTTTTATATATGATCTTAACTCAAAGGTGAAACTACAAAGGTAGAAGAGAGAGGTCTTACAGCTGATGTTAATATCCTAGCTCAGTATCTCACCTGAACACAATCATCAAGGAAGGCTACAAGCATTTTGTAGACAAAAAAGGGCACTGCCGGAAAAACAAACAAACAAACTACAGCTTGTTTTAACTTACCTTTGGAAGCAGAACATTTCAAGTTTTAAATGTGTTATCCCCAAAGCAGCCTAAATTTGTTAATCCTGCCTCTAAAGAAAACACTGTGACCTTCAGTGCTGGAGGAACTCAAAAAAAAAGATTAATACCTAATTCTTCAACATGGCATTTAAATTGCAGACATCAGAGATAATGAACCAAGGCAAAGGGGATTGCTGGATTTGGGATTACAGTAGAGATCAAGTCAGGTTAAAGCCGTTACAGCATTCTGGCACTGTTGTTCTTTGCAAGTACACAGAGTAAGTGTTATAATTCCCCCTACCTACCACGTTTAAAAAAGAACAAGTCTTACTACAAAAACCTTATTTTGGATGCATTTATTCAGTTTGTCGATAACAAGAGAAGGGATGATTCTTCAGAAGATTCCTCCCTTCATACGTACATCAGGTTCTACCACCTCGCCCCTCAGGATGCAAGAAAGACTGCACAAGTCTTCGGAAAAGCCTGCAGTTTACTCCTTAGTCACCACCTAATCCAGTCATGGCTCTGCTCAAGCTCCGTCAGTCATTTTCAGGGAAGCCACTTGGCCTCTGGCTGGCAGTTGGCCAGTCACTTCTGCTATGTTTTATTTAAATCCTCCACTGTCCACGGGTCTCCTCCAATATGAGATATTAATGGCTTAAGGCCATCTCACAGTCAAGTAGCTATTCTAGGATATCACAGGGAAGCCCTAAACCACTGAAGCAAGAAGCGAACCTGAAATTAGAGACAGCTACTGTTGCCAAAGCCTCCACCAGACAGGAAAACTAAAGGAATCAAGAGTGTAATTGTAACGATAAAGGCCAAATCCTCTTAAAACACCCCTTACCTTTATTAATCTTACAGAACACATTGGAATAAAAAGTATATATGTTCAAATGAAATTCAAAACATTAAAATTTAAAATGCATGGGTTTATTCTAAGTGTTCAGGACTGAAAAGCAACCTGCAAAGTCTGTCCAATTATAGTAGGGATTCTACAATTTATATTCATATACATAAATGCTATAGCTTTTCCTATCTGAACCCAGTTGCAATTACAGAGCTTTCAGGAAGTCTAAATGAGCATAACCTTGATGGTACGGTGAAGTACTTGGTTTAATCCTGCACCTATATATACAAACACACAACACTGTCTACTCAGCTGCAGATAAATTAAAGTTGTCTTCAAGAAAAAAAATTGTCAGAGTGAGACATAAGGACCCAGTAGAAACACCGAAGAAAAATTTGCAAAGCTGCTTCAGAAGAAAGCACGATCAGAGTGGAACATGATTTTACTGCAGTCCTCTTCCTGAATTTGGAGGAGAAAAGGAGCCACCAAGTCAGAGCATACATTGATTGTACCATTCACTAGATCCCTGTCTATCCCCACAAATCACCTTACACAAGGTTGATGTAGACAGAATAAAAACAAAAGGATAACTGGATTGCTTTACACTTATCTCAGTTGTTGCACCTGTAATATATGTGAATATTAAAAGTTCTCTATTCTATTTTACTATCTCCCTGGTGGAATTTGCAATATGTCAGGTAGATAAGATAATTAACAGTGCTAGAGAAACAGTGCAGTGTTTTAAAAACAAGGTGAGGCAGTGAAAAGACTGTGCCACATTTAAAAAACTAACAAATCTTGTTATTTGAAAAAAACAAAACCTCATATGTATGAGAAACCATAACCTCTCATACAAAATAAGAGCTCTCACTGGAAAAAACTTGCATCACTGCAATCTGTAAATAAAACTTGAGAGAAAACCATTCATAGGAACAGAAGTGTTAACTTTATGAGCTAAGGTACAATTCCCTGCGTGATATTAGATAATTTCACTTTTGGCAGTTCCCAGCTACTCCTTGTCAGAAGCAACGACCCAGTTTACTTATGTAATCACTACAGAGCTGGCATTTCTAAAGCTTGCATCACTCTTGAAAATTCTCAGAACCCTGTAATTTTAAAAGCATAAACGAGTAACTAATTCTCCAAAGGCCAAGGAAAGTAGTTTCCCAGAAAGATTCTAAAGCAACTCAGCCTTCAGTAGGTGAACAATAAAGTTCTGCCACCACTAAATCAAAGTAAGTTCTGATGCAATTAACAATTCACATTAGGAAGTCTTTGGGGTAGGACAGGTTGGTCCTCCATGGCTTCTGGAAGAGTCAAAAAAATCTGCAGGATACTCACTTATGTTAACATACTGTTTCACCTACAAAACCTCTTTCTAGGTTTACTACATAAGCCTCCTCTTTAGCTAAGGGAATTGAATAAACTTAAGCGAAGAGAACACAGCAGCCTTCTTTCTCAACTTTAAAGGTAACTGCAATAAAGGTTCACCTTGTGACTCCGCTGTTACACAGAGAGACCACACTAGGGAAAATGAAAACAAGACTACGCTATCCAAGCAGAAAATTTGTAATCCAAGCACAAAACAAGGTAGAAGAGGAGACTGCAAGGCAACAGAATCATTAATGACAAATTTTAAACAGAACAAAATATAGATCTTTATGCATAACAAAAAAGGAGCCGAAGAGTTTTACAGAGCATTTCAAAGAGGACAATTTAAGTAAGTATAGTGCAAAAGCTTTATGGGAGGAAGCATAAAACATGACTGACAATGACTAAAAGCATCATGGAAGTATCAGTTAAGGGTCAACATCTTAATAACAAAGAAATGACACCAACTTACACTTAATGGGATACCTAAAAGGAAACTAAACCCAAAGCGTACTGATCTTGTTCTTCAGGAGACTGATGGATACACATCGGATATCGTCCACTTATCTTTTTCATTTATTCACTTCATTAATAAGGATTTTTTTTCCCTTCATTGGCAAATGTTAACATGGAAAATCCAAACAAGAACAAACAGTAAATCGTGTCATGCTTGTGTGGAGTAACAACTTCAAATTTAGAAAAGTAAATAACAGAACAAAAGAAACAAAACTTCACTCAAAACATTAAGCCAAATTATGCAAGCATCACTGAGAACCTGGAGGGACTATGAACAAAATCAGAGTGTTTGCCAGTAATTAAAAGATATTATACATAAACTATCATTTAGCATCCTATAGTCTGTCAAATGAAGACAAAACTACCCCAAAAGAGTCCAAACACCCATTTTACAGGTAAAAGATTCACTAGGCAATTAAGCCTCCTTCAGTTTCTTCTTTCTCTGCAATAACTTGGAGATGAAACAGGTTTTGTCCAAAGCACCTTCCCAGAAAACAGACAACATTCAAAACTTCAACACAAAACAATAAAAGTTATCCAGCAAAACTGAGAATTAACCACTGGCTGACCTACATAGAAATAGGGACAGAACAGTTACTTTACAAGAATACATTAACTTGACCTAAAGCCATATTGAAATACAATTTTATATATATATACTCTCATGAGGCTGCTTTCAATTATGCCAATTTAATTCTCAGCACTTCCAGATACAATGAAACAAAAAAGAACTGGGAAGCTTGAGCAAACAGTCCTCTAGAACAATCCCATTAAAAAACTCTGCCAAATTAATTGGTAGTTCAATACCTCCCTCCAAAATTAACAGCAACAGTCAAGAAGTTAATTATATTCTCTGTAATACTTCCCATCAAGCACTCTTGCCACTAGATTGATGAGGGATGTGAAAGGTAGGCTTTCTTTTCTCTGCATTGTTTAAAAAACATGCTTCAGTATGTTGTGGAAGTTACTGTCACTTGAAGGTATAGTATTTGTTACCATGCTTGCAAATTTAAACTTATTTTTTGAATAATTTTCAAAGAGCTAAGGGCAAGTGTTGCCAACATCTGTGGAACCAAAAACTGTACCACTTAAAAATAATTTGTAACACTCCAAATACAAAAAGCAAGTAAACCGAAGAGTAGCCCACTCTTCCGAAGTTTCTGAACTTCCTTATTTTGCTTGTACCAAGATTATCAGAAATAACACTGAACGCCCTGACTCCACAGGCAGGAAGAAAACCGATAATCATTAGATAGGTTTCATACTACTACTCTTCAGCAACGCTGTGAGCCTTAGAAAGGAGTAATAATACTTCTCTTTGCAGAGGGTTTTTCAAAAGCAGAAGACGACCTACCGTAGCCACAGAACCCTCAGTAGAGAAAACAAACCTACTCCCTAACTTCTTTAAGACATGGCTACAGGCCTGCTTGTGCCTGATCAGATATATCTCACATATCTATCAGGCTGAGGCAAATATGAAAGGTGAGAAGCTAGCTGGAAGTGAAATGGAGCATGTTATCCTCTGACAGCAACCGACAAATGTACAAATTGATGTTATTTGTTTCCAACGTATCTGGTAAAGTTTCCTTGCCACAAACTGCTCGCCAACTTGTGCAAGCAAAGAATGGGAGATCAGTATCAGTTAGGAAGTAATTTAGAAGGTTTCATTTTTTCAGGGGGGTTCAACATAACAGATGCACTGTACTGCTGCAAGTGGTATTTGAAGAGGGGAAGCAAACAGTAGAGATACATTCTAGAAATTAAGAAAATACATTATACTGCATCATATAAAGTACACAAGGCTATATACTACAGTTGAATATAATTCCCTGTTCACAGAAATAGGTTGGAAATATCCAATAACAATGTGACCAGTTCATATTTCTCTACCAACTGATTATCTCAAGTTTTTAGATTTTAACAGTGTATTCAGTAATGAGTTAATGCAAAGGTTAAGGCTTTGGGAACAGTTATACAGATATTTTTTAATGGATCCGAGAAGGCCTAGAGGAAAAAGAAAGCTGATGCAGCTCTATGGCATACAAGTCTACCAACAGTTTGAAAGACTCAAACACCCTTGAGCAGGGAAGTTTAAGTGCCAATTCAGCAAATACTGCCAATTCACATGGGCTATAACACAAGGACTTAAAACAGATTTAAGGAAGTCACACAGGTCAGTCAGTATACATTACTTGATCAAAGGGTCTAAGAGCACAGAAACAGGTTGCATAAATAGATGTTATCACCAACCCTTCTTCCCATTTAAGAAACTTACAAACAGTTCAATGCCACTTAGCATGAAAAAGGGAAAGCCGAGTTTGAAACAAAGCAGATAAGCATCTTATGGCTGCCGAACAAGAAGAGAGAAGACGGAAACAGTACAGTACAAAAAAAAAATCATAAATGAAAGCAGACAATTACTAAAATGTCATTCAGGGTCTGTCACAAAAGAGACTGAAGAACACTGCAAATAACTGTGTCAAGGACATATCTGAAAAGAGAAGACAGCTCAAAAATGGGATTTGATTTCACAAAGTCAGAACAGAGGATAACCAAGGAGGCAAAGATGCAGACAGAACTAGGCAAGATGTGCAAATCGAAGCAAGAAGCAGACCATACAGAAGGGGAATTGTTGCATAGACAGAGAATCTGCAAAATAGAGACTGTATTCCAGTATTGTTAACCATCTCTAATAGTTAATGCTAATCTTAATACTTAGTGCCTTTTTTATTATTATTTCAAAAGAAAAAAACTTCATCAGAACTTACAGCTATTAAATTGAGATACTTTATGCCACTCAAGGACTCATGAAGAATTCAGCAAAGAATAAAGATGAGTCATAAGGTTTGAAAACAGGCTCTACCAGCACTGTGATCCAATACAGAGCTATGAAAAGCCTTGTAATTAAAATATCAAGAATTTTACAAAACATTAAACAGGTCTTCTGGGCATTACCAGCTTCCATTCTAAGTGAATACTTAATTTACAGCAAATTAGGAATTTTTTTTTCTGAAAAGGATGCAGTGCAAATTTCCAAAGTCTTCTGAGTATCTTTATCACAGACTTCCCATCAAAGGAAAGCAAAATGAAACATAGTAGAAGACAGAAAACTACCACACTGCATTCAATTAAGATTTTCACTGCTATGGAATATTCCAAAATCTTGAAACTGTTTTCTTTACGTGACCTGTGTCATGGAGAAAATACTGACTCTTTTAATCATAATGCTGAGGTGATTTTCATTCGGGAGTTGCTTATATGAAGTAATATTCAAATGCAATTAAAAAGATAGAATATTTTATGTTAAGTTCTTTAGGGCAGGAACTGACTTGGTTCTTGTATTTATGTAAAGGAATGCAAATATTTAACATTGAGTATCATAGAGACACCTAGCACTTTTGCTACAAGCTAATAAAAGGGTACTCAAAGTAATTAGAATTCCAACTCAGTCTCAGTAGCTTATAAAGAATCATATTTTGGATAACTCTTCAAACATTTTACATCTCATTTACTTATAGATGTTAGCATTGTATTTGGTAAAGACTAATAGCACTTGCTAAAAAAAAAATATTCCTTCATCCTGTCAGAAATCAAAGCTTATTAATCGCTGTAAAATTAAAACCAGCTGTCCTGAAGAGCTGTAAGTTTTCCAGAGTTGTAAACGTACATAAAAGCAAGCATAAAAGTACACACAAAGCAGCATTAGAAAAATTACTGCTATTTATAGGGTCCACAGGTCCCAAAAATAAGTCAAGTGGATGCACCCCTGCAGAGCCTTGGTGACTTCCAGTAATAATTACCAGTCACTCTGGAGCCTCACAGTCAATCTAGTGATTCTAGTCCAAGACTCAGCACAAGTAACTGCATTCATCCCCCAAGGACTGAGACAACTGTGCACGTACACACAATTTGACCACAGAACCACAGGCTACCATCTTTCTGCTACTTCCCATCTTCTCTCTTCAGAGGCTACATTTACTGCTTGGAAACCTTAAAGGCAACATACATGCATACGTTCGTACACCAGTCTGTAGTATGAACTAAAATTAAAAATGTTCTTTGATTTGCAAAGTGTTTTAACTATTCTTTGTGAGATGCTAGGTAACATGAATTGACTACACAAAACATTTATGACCCTACACATAGGCTAAACACCACCTCTGAGAAAGTAGCCAAGATAAAACCATCACTAAAAACCACTGACTCCCGCTCAAACCAACTCTTACCAGTTCTTCCGGGATCTTCAGCTGCTCTGTCCCCTACTACAGAGCATTACAGTACTACTACAGCATTACATACAATGCCTTAATCTTAAATCACCATCTTCTATTTCCCCTCAATTTTAGTCTTTCACTTATGTAATTTTGGTGTCTCACCAAGGAAGGGAATCTGGCCGCCTTCTAGCTCGTTTTTTCAAGGCCTCTCAAAAGAGAATTTTTCGGATCGAACTCGGGCAAACTCAGCTGCACCAACACCAGAGTTGCACTCTAACAGTCAAAACTACATGAGTTCAAACTCGCTAACCTTCCATATTTTGTAAATTGCACTTATCACTAATCTGACTTTTCAATGCACTATCTGAAATAAAAAGCTAACAGCAGCAGCACCCAATGCAAATGCTTTAATCTTATTATTAAAATAACCAAACCAATAAAATATTTCAGGAAAGTACCATTTTTTTTAAGAATCACTGAAAAAGTTTAAGCAAGGTATAGATATTTCACTAGATGCCCCATGAAGAACAGTGGTTAGAGTGCTAAGATAGCCTACTTAAAGTCAAATATAAAAATCAAGTCTCTATTTATACTGCACTTTTTGTTACTGTCATTTAAACATTTTCCTATTTGTCATGATTATCATGACTTTTTTCTAGACTTGTTAGCAGCTCTACATGCAATCAAACTTATTTGGGACATCTGAAGTGTTCCTTTGGTGTTACCAACAAAATGGACCCATGACTGCTCAGATACCGAGGTGCTAAGCCTGTTAAGCAGCAGCTCAATACTAAATTAAACTTGCCCAAGGGAACATCCTTACAGATACAACACTGAAAAAGCTGTTCAGTCATCAAGCTAGCAAAGTACATAGTTATGTTCTCCTTCATAAGCTCAGGCCTAAAGCCATATTCATGGAGTCTATTTCAAAAAACAGTCCCCTCTGCTAGCCATAGTATCATTGAGCAGAGGGAATTCCAAGTGACTTCTTTCAGCTTCAGTGATGCTATTCAGAACTTACATGTTCAGCAGTGGAACAACAGTTGTTTTTTATCTTTTACTACCCATTACAAAAAACCCAAAACACCTGGTAAACATACATAGAGGAGCTATTCACAGGATAACAGAGAAGCAGTAGAGGTCTTCCTTCCCAAGTTTCCAGCTGCTTAAAATAAAGGGCAAAAAGCCTCCACATTTGTCACAAATATACTGGAGGAAGACAAGTATTTCCACGGCATTTAAAGATGATCTGAAGATTATATTCTTGTAAGAATCACAGCTGAATCCACTTTCCCAGTAGCTGAGTTTCTTCCCAGAAACATATTAACCCTGGCCCTCCTTCCCGGGCTTCCTATCTGTGACCCTACCCCTTCCTCTCTGCCCCTCCTGAATGCTGACTGAAGTTCTTCAACTAACAAATGTCTTGGTACGTTTTTTTTAATTCCTACTTCACCTTAGACAATGATTTAAAGTGTTTGTGAACTTCAATCTGACTGCATAAGCTTTTTAAAATAGGCATGGTATCAGCTTACTGGGGGAGTTCCGGTTTTTTGCCTTAAGTTTGTTAAAAAGTGTCCATCAACAGCAACTTCACAAATATTCACCTGAGTGTATTAACTGGCACAACCTGTTCACAGCTTGGATGCCAAGATTTTTATTGGCAGTTCATGAGGAATGCCATCCTTCAATCCAAAGCATTTCAAGGGTTTCTGAGACTTCTTTAATGCAGTTAAGGATTATTTATATCACTAGGGATTCTTCTTAATTGTGGAATGGAGTATCAATAGCAGGGCCAACTGACTGCCAAGTTACAAGCAAGTCAGCTATCATCTCCAGCCCATTTTGCACCAACTACCTAATTTTCCCAAGCAGTTAAAGTAACAATGTCCTAGTGACTGTGCTAGGTATAATCTAAAAGTGATATATAAAACATTTTAATGGTCTTTCTGTTTGTGGAAAAGGCCTAATACAATAGTTACTAAATTAAAATTTTCAAGATACACATTCAGAAAGTTACATAAAATGTCAAGATTAAATTTTCCTATTTAAAAGAACTATCACTCCAAAAATCACTTCACTTGAAAAATGTGGGGTTTATTCTTAGAAACACTTGCAAGTTTAAAAAAACCACCAAACACAAACCTCTCCACAGACTTGCCATTCCAATTCTGTAGAACAGACCTGTATAGGAAGACAAGCCATAGTTTAACCTGGGTTAAACTCATCTCAATATTCAATATTACTAAGGAAATATAGTATTTCACATAGTGACCAAAATAATCTAGCTACATCATACGTCAAGCAGAATATATTGCTTCTAGTTCCGTACTTAAATCACTAAGAAATCACGAATTTCAAGTCTTTTAAGATCATTGATCCAGGGAAACTGCAGTGAAAACATTCCCAAAATACTTGAGTTGGTACACTGAAAGATTTATCCATTCCAGATTAAAAGATGTTGGTCCATATTCAAGTCTGTCCCACTTCATTCAGCACATGAAGGCAATCTTTGCAGCAGATCTTTCTCAAAGTGCTGGTGTCAAGATTAGTTTAAGCCAAGACATCTAAGAAACTGAATCGCTTTTATGAGATATAAAAGGCCCATTTCCAGGTCTAATCTCTAAAAGAAGTCACTTTAAGTGGCTAACACAACGCTACAACGATGTTGAAAGGCAGTGTATGACCAAGCTTTCAACCGCTGCACACCATCACATGCCTTAAGCCAAACGGACACACGCAACGCGTTTTCTAGTGGCTGCACCAACAATTTATCAGCCCCAAATTCTCAAAATTTATAGCAGTTAGATTTAGACTTACTTATTTTCAGAGCTACAAACACATTATCCATTTCCTACATCACATACTAACATTAACTTCTAAACAATAAAAAGGACCTCGGATAAGTTATTATCCCACCACGACCTCAAACTTTTTCATTTGTAGAACAAGGCCAATATTTACCAGCTTCACGAGAGCACAGCAAGACAAGCTCTTATGGTCTTTGGAAAAGAAAAAACATGTTTAAGTAATTTATATAATAAAGTCAGCCAATAAAATTCTTACAGCTTCCAGGAGTCCTAACTTTTTTCTGTTTTAATTAACAGAGGCATGCAAGTAAAACAAAATACTAATTTTCTTACAATACCCTGCTCAGAAGGTTCCAGCTGTGTAACCTTTAAGCATAAGCACTTTTCACTCCTCTCTTTTGACGTAGACCCATTCCTCCCATCATTCCTTCCCCATCACTTCAATCTTTACTCCCCCATCCCTCCCATGCTTGCTCTCCCCGAAGCAGAGGAGTTTTATCGTGACAAGGACATCACACAGTAGCACCTTGCCTATTTCTGATGATGATTCTGGCAAAGAACTAGCACGTAGGAAGCGTGGGAACAGCCAGCCCGCTTTACCCCTGTGGTCCTTCTATAGGAAACACACAGGAATAAACAAGCTTAGGAAAAGATAAAAACCTACAGGCCAGAAGAAGGAAAGGACAGAAAACAGGGAAATGTGTCACTAAATGAATTGGCTGCTAATCAACAAAGAACAGTGCAGTGAAATTTTTCTCCTGTCAGAAGTTCACAAATGATACTACCCGAAGCTGGGAGAACAGGCTCAGGAGGAAAGAGGAGGGGCAAGGAAAACAAGAGCAAATTGCTTTCAAGTTATATATTAGCTCAAATTACAAAAAGTTTGTCCTATGAACACAATTTTTGGTCACCACTCCATGAAACTAAACCAAAAAAGTCTTAACACTTTCATGCTCCACTACCATACGGATATATTTGTCATTACTGCCTGTGTTTAGCTGTGTTTTGTTAAAAAAGGGGAGGGAAAGCAAAAATTCTTTTTTTAGCAGGGAAATCAAAGCAATGCTGAAAATCTTATGCAAGTGTAATTTATGAACTACAGTAGGAGAATACAATATTTAAGTACACCTACAATTTAAAAAAGCTACTCTTTCTGCAACACTGTCAGGCAAGCACTGATTCAACATCCAGCTACGAGAAAGCTGTTAAGAGCTTCGTTGCTAGATTCTTCTTCAAAGTATGTATTATGTCAATCAAAACTGATAAATAATTTTCTCATAGCAGTCTGGTCTACAACTCAACATCAGTTTGTATGTCTTTCTGACATACAAAAAGAAGGGAAACAAGGAGGCAGAAGCAGATTGAGAAACCGTCACTAAAATGTGCATTTCTGCCTCATTTGTCCCCCCAGAAATACCAGAATTACTGAAGGCTCCTTTTCTAGCACTGATCAACAGAAGATATTCCCATCTCTTAAAATATGAATAAACTCTCAATTTAGATGTTATTAACTCAATCCCTTAATGCTTCCCCTTTCGTGTTAAGCCACATGCCTTAGAAGAGGGGTGGTTCTGAAGCTCCCGAGGCATGCCCATCACAAACCACTTTCTCTTGAAGTACCCAACTTCCAATCCTCCCTATTGTTAATAGTTTAACCACAAAAATACAGAATTCTACTTCTACCACACAGTGACACAGGATTACTTTTTAAAGTCTCTTCTCTCTTCACCAACAGGAAGATTCTTCCTCTGTAGATCACAGAGTTAAATAAACTTCCATATTCAAACTGGCCTCTGAACTACTCCTCTGAAAATTACTTCCAAAATAAAAACTTTTATTAAACAAACTGGCTTAAATAAGCCTACCAAATACTTAAGACCAACACATGAGCTTCACAGTTTGAATCCTCAATCAAGTCATTCCACCTGCAGCAGAAGACCATCAGTAAGCTGTAAGATGGACCATGTGAGTGCCTCTCAGTTCCTGCCACCTGTTACAACACTGAATAGACTATTCAGATATCTGTAATGATAGCGGTGAGATTATTATTTGTTAATGGTAAAACTAGGGTCATCTTCAGCTAAAACCAACTTATTTAATACCCTCCTCCCTGCTAAATAGTAAGCAATGCTTAAAAATGGTCTTCTGAGGGTTTTATTGCAAAAAATATTTTGGTAGTTCTTTGCTTCAGTGATTTAGAAACACTGTTAGATCAGCTTCAGCTGGAAGAAATGCACCAGAAGCACCACCACTCAAGTAAAACAAGTTAAAATATCTGAATAGTCTAAGAAGATAGGTGCACTACATAACACTGTTTGGGTGACTCCTGTGGAATTCTGTCTTCTGTCCTACAACTATAAATCTCAAGAGCTGGATATAAACCAGAATACAGACCATACCAAGAAAACAGATTTATCTACCCTAACCCAAAACTTGTTGAATAGCATCTATCTGTGCTATTTACCTTTTCCTAGAAATTACTACTCATAGGAAAAACTTGCTACGTCAACTCTGACGGAAGTAGCCTATCAACATTACTTCTAGCATTATGTAATGGACTCATCTTATGCTCTGCCTGATCGATTATTTTAGAACTCGCTAATACCAAAGCATCCAGAACTACATTCTTTGACTCGTTAGACGTTTATGTGTTATCTTAAGCTACCTACTAGGAACACAACAATACGTTCATCTCTCTTCACTGTAACTGTCATCTCCCTGGCCCTGTAAGAACACAGAAAAAATGTTACACCAAACTGTGAAAGAGAATTGCTCTATTTAATAAAGTAAAGGTTGAAACAAGGTCTACTCTTTCATTAAAAGTCAACTCCTTCAGTGAAAAATCCACAAGGTAATGACAGTAAAAATAACTAAATTAACTGAAATGAAATGTTTGGGGTTTTGTTTTTTAATGTTTACCAGCTGTTTAGTTTTAGCTTGGTTTTCAGACTACAAGGCATCTAAGATCAGGTGTTATCAGAATCAGTGTACTGATACAGCTAGGGTGACAACTCTCCTGGTGTTGTTACTGCTTACGCGAGCAAACACACACCTTTACTGGCAGACATAACATCCAGCATAACTTTTTCCTAGCATCTGCATTTACACATTGCAACTGATCATACACAAAATCAGTCATGATTATACCATTAAAATATGCTAGGACCATTTTAGTTACAGCAGAATCAAGAAAAAGTAACTGAAGTTAATCATACATGAAAGTTCATTACAAGACACTAACACACACGGACATCATGGTTAAACAACATTTTCTTTCCTTTCATGCATGTTAGCACATCTTGTCAGGCAAGCCTTTGAGAACAAAACTTTCACAGAACCACCACCTAATGGCAGCACGAGCACAACTGTCATATGGAAGGCGATCACTGTTCATCTATATATTGACAGCAATTAGCGGTATCGCAACCACGGTGTAATTTTTAATCATAACTTTTTTCAAAGTCTCCACTTCATTAATATCTTGTTCTCAAAATACAAGCCTTCTTTTCTCAGTCTTAACATACTCCAAGCCTGCATGAAGGCATTCAGTAAACACGCTGGTTTAGTCCCCAGCTGAAACCAAAACCTGTAGACATTTCAAAGTATTTCTCCAAATGCACATTTAACAAGACATTAAAGCATACACAACTAAGACAGTAGGAGCACGGCGCATTGGTTTCTGCTATAACTTTATTTTTCAGAAGAACGACTGCAATTCCCTGCTTAAAAACAAAAAGGAAACCCATTTTTGGCTCCCAGGCCCTGTGAGGTCTGACATGAAATGTGATAAACAGCTGGCCTTGTTTTTAAAGGTTTAAGAACGAAAAAGTTCAAACCACTTGTATTTCTCCGCTGTAAAACCAAAATATTGCCAGTCTTCCTGCAGCCAGGGTACTGGATAATTTAGGCTAAAATAAATGTTTATTAAAAAAGGGCGTAGATTTCTTGGCAGCGGTGAAAAGCAGGAGACACCCCTAGTGTCGACGTAAAATACTACAGGACTCCATACTGTATCTCCGGGTGAATTTTACGGCAGTAGAAGGGAAATTTAAACCATCATGATTTAAAAAGCAAAGCAACCCAAATGCACACACCTGCCCGTACGGCCCTACCTTCTCCCCGCAGCCTCAAAGCCCACATCCCCATCCCATTTGAGGCGTCAGCTCTCCGAACCCGGCCCCGTTAACGTATGCATTATGTGCCCCCTCTCCCTGCCATGGGCTACGTGCATTATAGCTTTCCGGTCTGCACATGAACAGCAAAACGCCGCCGCACGGCGGGCGCGGGGGGGAGGGGGGCACCCCCCCGAGAGGGCAGAACAACCCTCGCAAGACACCGCTACCACAACGCCGGGCTCGCTCAGGGCGCCGCCGGGGAGCAGCCGAAGCGCAGGCCGGGGAGCGCGAACCCCCGGCCTGGGGAAAGGGGGCGCGCCGGGGGCGGGGGTGAGGGGAGGGGGGGCCTGAGAGCGATGCGGCGGGGGGGGGGGGGGGAGGCCGGGCCCGCGAAGCGCTGCCGGGGCGGGGGGCGGAGGCGGGGAGGCAGCGGGGCGCGGGGGGCCGAGGCGGCGGCCGTGGGCGGCGGAGGGGAAGCGGGGGGCCGTGCCGGCCCCCGGGGAGAGGCGGGGTGGCCAGCGCGGTGGCCCGGGGAGGGGGGGGCGGGGGGGGAGCCCAGCGAGGCGCTCGCCCACGGGAGGACGTGGACGGTGAGGGGCGGGAGGCGGAGGAGACGGGTCAGAGGCAGGGCAGCGGCAGCGAGGCGGGGCGGCCGCCGGTCCGGGCCGCGGGGCCGTTGCCTCGCCCCCCACCCCCGCGGCTTGGCCCGGTCTGGAATATTCCGACGGGGCGGGAGCGGGGGGCTCCGCGGGGAGAGGAAGCGAAGGAGGGTCCTCACCATGGCGGCGGGTGGGCGTTCAGGCGTCTCCCCCGCAGTTCAATCCACCGAAGCCCGGCCTCGCTGTGCCCGTTCGGCGTCGTCGCCGCCGCCGTGCCCCGGGCCCACCGCTGCCGCCGGCTCCGGCTCCCCTCACTGCGGCAGTGGCTCGCGCTGACCCGCAACGCCGCGCAGGGAACGAGGGAGGGGGCGCGAGCGGCACTAACGCTCAGCAGCGGGGGCGGGGCCTCCCACATCCGGGCACCCGCCGCGCCGAGCACCGCCCTCGCCGGGGGCGGGGCGCGGCCGTGACGTCAGGCAGCGAGGCGGGGGAGGGAAGGCAGAGGCGGGCAGGACAAAATGGCGGCCAGAGGAGATGTGGGGGCGGTTTCGATTGTTCTGCGGGGTTCCCCAAGGGTACGGGGTGGGGGAGAAGCCTTTGTGAAGGCAGAGTTGTGGGGTCTTGGCTCTGCTGCTAGGACGTCCCCTCTGTAAGGCGTTGAGTGTTATCTGTTGCCACAAGATAGGCCTGTGCTAGCTTCTTCAGGTCTCCTCCTAGGGAAAGGTTCCCTCAGGTGTTCAGGAGCTATTAGAGCAAGCAGCTGGTTGCCCTGGTTCTCCTACGTGCCCTCTGCTTAGGTTGGCCTCTCTCAACTACTTCATCAGCCGTGTTGCTGGAGTCTTTGCTGCTCTAGCTTTCTTCCACAGGTTATTTTTGCTAAAAAAAAAAAAAAATAAAAAAAATGCAGACAGGGAGAAACCTCAGCATAGGTGGGAGTGGTGCTTGCTTTCCTGATGTTCTAGTTGTTACTTCCCTCAGGGGTTTTTAACCTTACAGCTCAAGAGGCCATCCAGGCTGGAAGGTGCTCCAGCACCTAACAGATTTTAGGGTATTGTGTTTCAGTAGTGCTAATTACACAAAAGGAAAGGAATTGTGCTGTAATTAGATTATTCTTTAAATGCATTTACATGTATGTTTGTGTGCTTGGTATCCTGGATAGTTTACAAAATAAAATGACTGAAACAGTTGAATGCAAACAAAGATGAAAGATTCGGTCTTAGTAAGCCCTTTGAAGCAAGATTTAGGGCAATGCAACTGCTTGCATAAGGAAGGATGACCCTCAGGGAGTGATCTCTGTATTGTAAAGTTTTAAGTAGGCCAGATGACACCTTTGAAAATCTCTGTGAAGGGTAAAGAAAGATAGTGAGTAATGATGGGTTGATTTCACATTCCCTTTGCTGTTTTTGCCCTTCTCTCTGTGCTCGATCTGCTGAATGTGTTTATTTTGGAGCACCATGACACAGCGCATAACACTTGACAAATGAAGTGGTGATGTGAAAATAATAATTACATATAAAATACTGTTGTGTTAATACTGCCAAAGAGAAGATTCAGTTGATGTTGATGTTGTTTTTCAGGCATTTGCTATCTGGCTCACAATAGCTAGAAACTTTGCCAGGGAAATGCAAATCAATCCTGCCAAGTTCAAGGTGAATGGCAACCTCATTTGTGGGGGAAGGGAAGGCTGGATTATTACTTTAAAACCAGGTTAATTTTTTAGGACCATAGCCGAGCATGAACTTTCCAGTCTAAAATGGTAATTTCTTCTCTCTTCAGCTTCTGTAAAAGGAACTGCCTTGTCACTGTTGGCTTGTTTGTGGGAGTCTGAGCTGGTCTAAGGCTAGCAAAAATTACCTTAAGAATTCCTGGAGAAACCTGGGATCTTGAAATCAAATGCTAATGTGCAAATGCTAAGAGGAATGGGGAATTTCTTATACTCCGTGGGAAGCCTGCTCAGGAACCTAGATAAATAAAGGGAGACTGTGAAGATCAAGAACAGATTAGAAGTTTTGATCTGAAAGATAGAAGCCAAGCATGGCTATAAATGTGCAGATCTTAGAAACTGTTAATGACTGATGCAGGTTCAGTTTGGAAACTGATATTCAGCATGCCTTCACGTCTGCAGAACGGGGTGAGGCTGGCCAGGAGGAAGTAAGACTGGATTAGGGACATTGCACAGAAAAATCTGGGAAAAATAAGTAAAAAGAACATGGTGATGAGTGAAACTAAATGGTTATGAATAAAAGGTAATTTTCAACAGAAGAAAACAAACCAACCACTAATGCATAACCGTAAGCTTTGAGTTAATAGCAAATCAGCAAAAAAGGCCTTGTTGGTAAGATCCTCTGCCTGGCCTCAGTGAGAGATTATAAACTGTAAAATAGTCTGATCTAAGGAAGGAATCTCCTGGCTTTTGTTATTAACAGACACGTGTGGCTAGGACAACTCTTCTTTTTTTTGGGGTGGGGGTGGGGGGTGGGTGGGGGTTGCAGAATCTAGTTGCTAGGATGTGTGGGAATAAAACATTCCTAGATTTCACTTAAAACTTGTATTAAAACTAACTGGACTCTAGCCAAAAAATGAAATTATAATAACTTAAGATCTCAAAAAAAAAAAAAAGTTTTGATGTAAAACAGTTTTGCTGCTTACATCTCTCTCACTGCAGCCTTATCTAGCAGATGCAATTCTGGAGTAAAATCAACTAAATTAAGTTGAATATGGCTAGAATTTCTATTGCATAATGTTAATGGACTGAAATAAGCAGGAATGAGGAATACAATACCTTAATTGTTACCTTTTTAAGTTCCAAGTAGAGACAGCCAAGAACTTAGAAAATATAATTCTTACCTTGTAATGCAGTTATGTCATTGCTAGTAGTTTTGAACCTCTAGATGCAGTACAAAGATGAGCTAATTCATTGTTAATTTCTTTTTCTGTTGTGCATATGTGTTGAAGTTGCTTTTCTTTTCTGACTTCTAAAAGTTAAAAACGCAAGATGGCATGTGTTAATGTATAGATAAGAGTCTATATAAAAACATGACTTGCATTTAACACTTTGCATTATATTATCTATATTTCTGACTAGTCTTTTTGCAAATACCGGTATTTCAATTTTCTTTTTTTTTTTTTTAGAGTAAGCTTCAGACAAGTCTGTATTTTGTCAGTTTCTGGTTTTTAGTAAAGCTCATCTGCAACATAATTGCAACCATTCAAACTAGGATAAATATGTATCTTCATGTAATTGTAAGCCTGTTTAGCTACAGCTAAATAAACAGGTATGTAAACTGTACCTGTTTCGGTTCTTCAGTGTTATTAACAGTAATGACTTGGCTTACATAGTGCTTGACCTAATGCCTGGAAAACAGTTTTTGTGTTTCTGCTTATGTGTCTGGACTACAGCTGCAGTTCTTTTGATAGCACGCTTCTTTTAAACTGCTATTTGTGATGCCTTATCTGTCTTCAAGTTTTGAGTTTTTTATAATATAGCACGTCTCTTTGATCCCCCAAGCATATCTTCCTTTGACTTGCCTTGCGCTGGTCTCCATATAAACATCCCTTACTCAGAAACATAACTGGATGCAATTTGAATGAAGCATTCCCCCCCTCTGTTAACCCAAGGTGAGGGCTGCCACCTAATTAAATAATCTTCTGCCCTAACCCTTTACAGACTGTAAGCAGCTTTTCCTAGCAAAGCAGGTAGGCTCTTGGGACAGTGCAGTAAAGCTTCAGAATACATGATTTTTAAGCATGTGCATATTCTCATGGGCTCCAGTAGTGTGTTATAAAAATAAGTAAATTCTTTCACTTCTTTGATGCTCTAGAAGGAGAAAAGGAAAACCACCGTCTTTGGCTTTGAGGGAAAGTGCTTTCATCTATAGTGGGTGGGAGAAGCAGTATTTTATCAGCACAAGAGGAAGCCTTTTTAGATAGAAATTAAAACTGTCCTTTCTCAGCATCTGTGAATTGCCCTGTTAGTGCAGGTCTTGAACTCTAATGTCTGTAAAAGCGATGCACCATATTGATTACTCTCATTTCATTTGTAATAACAGGTAGGATAATAAGCAAATCTGAAGATACAATACTGAGTAGAACTGACAAATGGTTGGAAAGATAAAGCGTGCCTCATTATATCTCCTTTACACCTACATCTGTCGTTTCAGTCGAAAGAAATCAAAGGGAATCTGCCCTTATTTTCTTGCATATTTGTGAGAGTATGTATAAATTGCCAGGATTTGGGAGGAGAGGGAGATGATGCTTTTCAGATCCAGTAAGGCACAGCTGAAAGAACTGGTCAAATGAGAGGGTAGGGACACAGGAGAAGGCTTTTCACTTTACCTAGAAAACAAAGAATACGGCTCTCCTTAAGACCAGAAGAAAGCTGTGGGTCACAGAAGCCTTGTGAAGCTGTAGGTTAATAGGGTAGTTTTGGGTTAACCGTTGGTTCATTTTGCATCACTGCAGGATATTGGATTTTAAATTGCTAGAGCATGTGCAGATGTATGATTGTCTCTAGCACATGTGCTTTTACTGAGACAGTGGTTGTAAATACTTCTGATCTGTGGATCTTGCTGCCCAAGGTGGCGTGAATTAAAAGTCCTGATAGCAGGATTATTGTTTCGGGTACCCTTTTCAGCTCTCGGTGGTAATTAACAGCCCCCAGAGACTTGAAGCTAGAGACTGAAAATCACTGCATGAAACTTGGTGGTTTTTTTTTTTTTTAACTGGGTTATAAAGAGTGGTCTTCTGATTTCCTAACCTTACTGCCAGTTCTGGCTAGGATAAACTGGGGATAAAAATGCATTTGATATCTTTGACACTGTGCCTATAATGGCAGAAGATATCAGATAGCTCCCTACAGAACAAATATATGGAAACAATTTGCAAGAAAGATTGAGACTAAAAGGTTACATTTTTCTTGAGACTGTGCTGTTTGCATAATAATTTCATGTAGTGATCTTATTTGCCTAGCAGCTGATAAGATTTCTTGATGGCATCCAGCTGTAGCTACGCTTGGTATAATTGGCCATTTTTTTCCTGAAGACTTTTGTTCTGGGGAACCTTTAAGAGCTGTGGGCTGACTGCTCAGAGACCTTGTAACAACTGAGGTAAGTGCTGCAAGCAGAAATACAGTGATTTATGGTTTTTTTTCTTCCACTGGTGTGCTTGCCTACCACTGTTTTAACGGCTTGCTGCTTTTGTTTAACTCTGCTAGAGATACACATGTGGCAGTCTGACTTGTGAAGTTCTTATCTTCCTGCAGTAACTGAGTAGGCAGTAGAGATTGGCCTGCACAAGATATTAATGAGCTATTAATGTATGTAACTTCAATCTTGTGGAAACAATTACTTGAATTATTTTAAGTTGGTACCTGTTTTATTACTGGTCACATGTTGGCTGACAGGTTCAGGTTTGGGCCAGTATAAATTCTGAAGATGATGACTGAGGTAGCAAACTAGACCTATAATTTAATAGTGAAACAGTGGAGTCTGAACTGAAACAATGCCAGAAGTTCTAGTTCTTTTTTTTTTTTTTCTTGTGGTAGAGAGAAAATGAGAATTGCTTGATTGTTGATCCCCTAACAGTTTGAGCTGGGGACAAATTTTGAAAACCAGTAAGTAACCTGACTCAAAACTAATAAAAATAGGTGTTGTTGTCATGTGGAGTACCTTTTAATGTATCAATATCCGTTGCAGGGAATTTAATGAATGTAGCATCAATTTTTGTGTCTGTTAACCCTTTTTGTTTTCATGTAAGAGAAAAAGAATTGCATTAACAAATGCTGTCTGTGGTGTGATATGGTAAATTGCATCCATCTTAGCTGTGCATTTTTCCATAGCTTTGATTGCTGTGCTTTCAGTACTCATGTAATCTGTTTTCATTTACAGTGCAGTCATCTGTGTGAAAAATTAAGCAGCTTGTTAGAGCTGTCAAGGAAAACATGATGCAGCATGATCAGATGTATTCATGTAAATGTTCAAGGCCCCCTCAGCCGAGGAGATGAGACCAGACTGAGGTAAGCACCATGCGTGTGTGATTCTCCACTGTGTGCCTCTGTTCCATGCAGAGACTTTCTTAGGAGTGTGTTAAAGAAAATGTATTTTGAATGAAGAAATGTAAAGTGCTGAAGCTGCCAAGTGGCAGAACCAGGCCTTGTCACTTGTATGGCCCTAATCCAAGGCTGATTTAAAACTCAGCCAAGTTAATCAGTGGGAGAATAGAGAAAAAATAGATGATCAATTTGTATACACGGGTGCTTTCAGAAACACAGGTGTTTTTTAAAAAATTAGTATATGTAAGTAGGAATTGCTTGTTCAAAAACTAGGTGTGCTTGAAGGATTGTGTGAGTTAAAGCAGGCAGAAAGAAGATCGTGATCCGAGGAGGACTTTGGAACTGAGGCAGAGACTGGAACCAAATAGATAAATCAACTGGGACAGGGTCAGGTGATGGATTTGCAGAACTGACAAGACCAAAGGAAACTTCTAAAAACTTCAGACGTTGGCTAATGATTTGATAAGTGTATATAAGCTGTGCTGTATCCCTTTGTTCTTTGCCAGTCACTGAGGTGGTGGCCCAACTCTGAGTTGTGATTGAAATAAGCCTAGTGATACCCATGGCTGTGTGAATTTTGCCTTTAACAGAGTGTATATTGAGGACAATGTGGTTTGTAGTTTCAGTTTGAGACACAGGACAGAGTGTAACCCCGTATGTCAACTAGGTCTGTTTGCCACAGGATGTGATTTTTTTTTTTTTTTTTTTTTTTTTTTTGCCACAGGAATTCAGAAGTGCATCTAAGAATTGCCAAGGAACTAATTTGATGCTAACACAGAATACAACCTGTGTGTATATAACAGGTTTTTACTACTTTAGACATGGTGAAACTGGTTTTGGTGATGCTGTTTCCTTGAAGTGCAAAGCACCTAGTCTGTCACCTGTGCCTGTCTGCCAGTGTTTGGATCACTGTTGAATACTGTTTTTTTCATACCGTGGTAGACTTTAAATATTCTGGATCTGCAGCACAGGACTAGAAAATTGCCTTAGCTCTTTGGTGGTGGGTGAAGTTTCAGTCCTGCTTTGTTGCTTTCAGTAGAAGAGTGAAATTACTCTCGCGCTGCTGGATGGGGATTCTGTTTTTTGTTCCCATAAAGCAGGTTCAAGTCCTGAATCCAAAGTGTTTGGACATCCTAGGTTTTATCCTTTCCCCTCGATGCCAGAAGGGATAGATACTGCTGCTGAATGCTTACACTTTGCACTTTTAGCATAGTATGGTCACCTAAGGAATCATAAAAGATGTAGCTTCCTGGCACCCTCCTCTTCCTTAGAGAAACAACAGTTGAAAGACGGCAACTTTTTTTTTGTGCAGAGTCAATACAGCTGCTGGGAGCTCTTGCTTTGCACAGAGGTTAAAGAATCCCTTACAGGAATTAACACTGATTAACAGCCAGTCCAGCCAAGTTGTAATCTGAAGATTTTGTGTGACTTAAATCTTTGGGCCTTCAGGTTGCAAAAGAGTGCCTAATTAAAAGGGGCACTTGCCAGGGACGAGGTGCAACTTGTTACTGTGATATGCTGTAAATCATGATGTTTCTGCTTCATACCTATTTGACAAAGTACCATTTACTTCCTGGTGTGGAATGGATTTATAACTTTAGTGGATTTAGCATTAGCTTCTCATCAATCATCCTGTCACTGAACTTCCCACAAGAAATTCTCCATAAGGAAAAAACAGAGATTTTCCTTTTCCAGAAGGACATGCAGAGTTTCCAGAGGAGATTTCAAAAGTCAGAATAAAGGCATTTGCTCATATTATCATATCAGACTTCCCCCGCTACTTCTCTTTCCCTGCAGACCAAAGGTATGCATAATGAAAGTGAAGTTCCTAAGTAAATACCATGACACTTCGGGTGAGCTAGTCATACAGTACTAGTTTTCCCCTCTCAGTCAACAAGAAAGAATTCTGCTTTCTGGAAATTGTGCATTTTATTTTGCAGCCTGCTTTGCACACTGAAAACAGCTTTGAATTTTGTACTATGAAGTGCCACCACTGGAATTTTCCTACAGCCCAAACAATTTTACCACTGGATGATAATCTCCTCAGATGTGCTGTCCCTAGTTTAAGCACCACATATCATACAACAAGACATACTCCAGGCACTCCTCAATGTAGAGTCTAGTTTCAAAAGACCTGCTCCTCTAAGCCTTGTCTGTGGCAGGAAGAATAAGAGTAGTACTAGTTCTAATGCTTTTCAGCTGGTGGGGAGCTCAACAGAACATTTTGTGACATGGGTGCATATGTTTATGCATAAAAAAACAAATGGAGATTTAAGAGGACAGTATCACACAAAAAAGAATAGTACAGATTATTCGTTATCAGGGTAATACTTATGTGATGAGACTATTTGTGCTGAAAAAAACATATCTGTGTGTAAAGAACTTCAACTTTATATCTCCTCCCATTCAGCTAGAGTTGTCACATGGCCCTTTCTATAGACATAGGGATAGCTGGTAAAACTGCAATGGAGAGTTAATGCACAGGTAGGCGAAGTACGCAAGTGTACTTCGCAATGCTGTGAGAGCTCTGTAATGCATGTAAATCTTAGTATTAAAAAAAGTATGGAAGCTTGTTTAGTGTTGTAATAAGCATGTTGCCTCCGACTAATGCTATAACTGCATGGATTGGAAATTGGACAAAGGTTTACTGAGATGTATACAGTTCTGCTGGACCTGTGGATGAGGCAATGCTGCCATTCTGAGAAACCTTCTTAGTGTAGTTGCAGTCAGTGCCTTTGTCCTGTTACAGCTCGTGCCAGTTTTGGACTAGAATAAACAACGCTGTGGTGGCTCTTTGGTCAACGTAATTTGCAGTCTTCTGGCTGACTTCTACTCACAGGAGTATTTTGCTACCTTCCTGTTGCTAACCAGCAGAGCTAAAAGTGTGGGACGTGTCTGGGAAATGTTTATATTGTGGCCCCCTTGCAGATCGAAACCATTCTGAGAAACGCCCCTTGTGGCATGGTGAGGCAGCATGCTACTTACTGATTTTGGCATACGTAGCAAAGGATAAATACGGGGAATTGATGCTGTCTTGCCCTGCTGGATATGAGCTCTTCAGCTCTAGCAATACTTTGAGCAAGACCTCAGTAGCAAGCAACTGAAAGCTTTCACTCCCTGTGCCTGCATCCTGTAATCGTACCCTGGGATGAAAGGGACTAATTATGCCAGTCAGTCTTCTGCTGATCAAATACAGCAGCAGTTACTACTGGATTTAGCCTAGGGTCAGGGAAGAGAGGAGGACTGCTCTTATGGAGGAGAAGCATGTATGTAATCCTCTTGGGAGTGAACCCCTTTCTCCCTCTGTTGACCAGGACAGTCTTGACAGCATGCCAGATGTACCCACATCTGGTACAGTCAGAGAATTTGTCCAGTGTGTGTGGAGGCTTCCTTTTTTTCCTCAGACACATAAATGCAGATCTACCTTTCACGTTGAACAACCTGCAGCTCTTCTTGTGTGGGCTGTTAGGTTTTTTTAAGCACTGCTGTTCTGAGTGCAATAAATAGAGCATATTTTAGATGAATTCTCCAGGGAAATAATTTTCAGCATAACCTGGTTGTCAACACTCAGAACATTTCAGCTTGGATATAGCTGAAAACTGCTTGTTGCAAGCCTTGGGAGGTCAAAGCCTTTGAAATAGTTGTGTGGAGTAAGTAATGTTTTAAAAATAAAACAAAACAAAAAAAATTCTCCTGATCTGAGAGCTGTATTGCTTTCAGAGCCTCCCAGTTCCTGCAAAGTCTGAGTGACCCTGCAGATGGACTTTTTAAAGAGGAAATGGTGCTACCTGATGAGGGCTTCTGAAGGTGCTAAAAAAGAGCTGAGAATGTCTAAAGCCATTAAAGCTTGTGGTACTAAGAAAAAAAAAAAAAATCCATCACTGAAGCAATTAGAGCTGGAATCTTCTAAAGCACTTGGGATCTGTGGATAAAGCATAGAATCATATCATAGAATAGTTTGGGGTGGAAGAGACCTTAAAGATCATCTAGTTCTAACCTCCCTGCTGTGGGCAGGGACACCTACCACTAGACCAGGTTGCTCCAAGCCCGATCCAACCTGGCCTTAAACACTTGCAGGGATGGGGCATCCACAGCTGCTCTGGGCAGCCTGTGCCAGTGCCTCACCACCCTCATAGTGAAGAATTTCTTGTTTATATATACTCTAAATGTGTCCTCTTTCAATTTAAAGCCACTGCCCCTTGTCCTATCACTACCTGCCCTTGGAAAAAGTCTGGGGGCCCCAGAGCTGAACACAGCACTGCAGGTGGGGTCTCATGAGAGTGGAGTAGAGGGGCAGAATCACCCTCCTTCAACCTGCTGGCTACATTCTTTTGAAGCAGCCCAGGATGTGGTTGGCTTTCTGGGCTGTAAGCACATATTGCTGGCTCATGTTGAACTTCTCATCTGCCAACACAGTGCACACATCCTGCCAAGTCCTTCTCCTCAGGGCTACTCTCAATCCATTCTCCACCCAGCCTGTATTTGTGCTTGGAGCTGCCCCAAGCCACGTGCAGGACCTTGCACTTGGCTTTGTTGAACTTCATGAAGTTTGCATGGGCCCACTTCTCAAGCCTGTCCAGGTCCCTCTGGGTGGCATCCCTTCCCTTTAGTCTGTCAACCACACCACAGAGCTTGGTGGTGGTGGCAAACTTGCTGAGGGTGCGCTCAATCCAGTACTGACCCCTGAGGAGCACTACTTGTCACTGGTCACCACTTGGATATCAAGCCTTTGACTGCAAGTCTTTGAGTGCAACCATCCAGCCAATTCCTTATCCACTGAAAGGTCCATCCACCAAATCTACATCCAGTTTAGAGACAAGGATGTCATTGTCATGTGGGACAGTGTCAAATGCTTTGCACAAGTTTAGGTCGATGATGTCAGCTGCTCTTCCCTGATGCAGCAATGCTGTTACCCTGTCATAGAAGGCCACCAGATTTGTCAGGTGCGATTTGCCTTCAGTGAAGCCATGTTGGCTTCACCAATCACCTCCTATTTTCCATGTGCCTTAGCGTAGTTTCCAGGAGGATCTACTCCATGATCTTGACGGACGTAGAGCTGAGACTGTGTGGCCTGCAGTTACCCAGGTCTTCCTTTTTTCCATCTTACCCCTTTTCCAGTTGGTGGGAACTTCACCAGACTGCCATGACTTCTCAAATATGATGGATAGTGGCTTAGCCACTTCATCTACCAGTTCCCTCAGGACCTGCAGATGCATCTCATCAGGTCCCATGGAGTTGTGCTCCTTCAGATTCCTTAGATGGTCTCAAACCTGATCTCCTACAGTGACTGGTTCGTCATTTTCCCAGTCCCTGCCTTTGCCTTTTGTGGCCTGAGCTGTGTGGCTGGAGCACTTGCTAGTGAAGTCTGAGGCAAAAAAATTGTTGAGTACTTCAGCATTCTCCAGTTCCCAGGTAACCAGGTCTCCCGTTTCCTTCCAGAGAAAGCCCATATTTTTCCTAGTCTTCCTTTTATCACCAGTGTACGTATAGAAGATTTTCTTGTTGCCCTTGACATCTCTGGCCAGAATTCTGTCAGGGTTTTAGGTTTCCTAACCTGATCCCTGGCTGCTCAGACAATTTCTCTGTATTCCTCCCAGCCTACCTGTCCTTGTTTCCACCCTTTGTAGGCTTCCTTATTGTGTTCAAATTTGTCCAGGAGCTCCGTGTTCATCCGGGGGGCCTCCTGGATTTTTTGCCTGACTTTGTCTTTGTTGGGGTGCATTGCTCCTGAGCTTGGAGGAGATTCTTGAATATTAACCAGCCATCTTGGGCTCCTCTTCTCTTCAGGGCTTTATCCCATGGTACTCTACCAAGCACTAAATTCTTAGGAGTTCTTTAACCAAACTAAAATACAATTTAACCAGGGGCTATGCCATCATCTAATTCCTGTTAATGTGGAGTGAAATGTATATAAGAATAAAAAAAAAAAAAAAGAAAAAAAGAACTTGCAGTATGGTAATTCCAGGTTTGGGAATATAGCTTGTTTAATTAAGTACTAAGAATTAAGAGCTTTATTGAACAGTGTTCAATTAGGTACCTGGTTTGTATAATCGTTAAGGAAGAACTCACCTCCCCAGTGATGTCCTTCAGTTTATTGTTACTGTAGTAACATTCAGTGCACATTTCACTGCTCAAATGGTTAATTTGTTAGTGAACATGTGCATTTATCTTCTTTTGAATATGTGGGTGTTCGTTCTGGCTGCATTCATCCATAGATGTATGCTATAGAACGTAATGAAAGCTTAAAATACTCTGTTCTTGGCATGATAGCCGCCACTTTAAGTGTTTGCTTGAGATCTCCATTCATGAGAAGCCAGCTTTGAGTCTTCTCCTGTGTATCTCATAACGATTTTGGGATAATTATATTTTGAGAGAGTTTGGGTTGGGGCTAATCTGCAGATAACTTCCAGTTAAGAGATGAAAATAGTTTCCCAGTGACTGTCTGGTTTTGCTGAGCTATGAGATTCAGCTGGAAGCATGCTGAATCACTGAGCAGACCAACGGAAGGCTGTTGCTGTGAGCAGCCCCTCTTGCCACTCCGGTAATGCTAGCATATAGGCTCTTTGGCATCCTTAATGTCTCCATGCGGTGTGTGGTCCTGTTCAGGAGCCACACCTTGGCCAATGTCTCCTAATGTGTAGTAGTGTGCTCCTGGCTGGCTGTTGCGGTGATGAAGGCCACAGAACAGGTCCAGACATTCTTATCTGCATAATGTTTAGCTTACACCCTGTTATTTCTGTTCTGGTTTATGGGATTACTAAGCACTTAAGTAGTAAGTTTACTGTAGAGTTAGGGATGCCAAACCTTGATCAGGACCACAGTGATTCTTTGCTACAGCTATTAACAAATCAGTCACTTTAACATCCATGAGGTGGGTTAGTGTTAACTCTAAAGTCTAAGACAAATTTTCTAGCGTACATGCTTTCCTGGGTATCACTTTGGGAACACCTCCACTAATATATTGCTCACACCACTGAGTTTAGCGGATTTTTTTACCACCAAATTTGTCATTCATTTGCTGTGTGACCATACGCACTAGGTATCTCAGGTGGGTGTGTAAAATTTAAGGCCCGTTCTGAAATGTCCTTTTTGAAAGGCCATAGCACAGTTAGGTGGAAGATTCAGAAATTCTTACACAAATGTGTGGTATATTTATATGTGCATTGATATTTGCGTGGTATAATCCATAATTACTTACAAAAAAGTACATGATATTCAAATATGGTAAATCCAACTTTGCTTGACACATCCAACCTATATACTATTTGTAGACCAAAAATGAGAAAAAAATATTAAAGGAGTCTTTTTGCCTTATAAAAGTTTCAAAGTGTTAGGTGAGGGTTTTTTATTAGCTGCAAAAATCCATATAAAAGAGAAACAGAATAGCTCACTAATACAATTTTGGGTATTAAAAGGGAGAAAAATCTTTAAAAGCTGCATATTTTCATTGTTTCAGTGCTACAATCTAAATTTGTGGTGAATCCAGTTTTTTAAGTAAAGATACTCACCTAAACTCTTTACTCTTTCATCTTTAAATGAAAACAGGATCTCTTAAGACTGTGTGCCATTAAAGTTTGAAACGAGTTTAAAATGTTAAAGGTATTAAATAAGAAAATCCACTTCAAGATGTCTTAGCTGTAACAATAAGTAATTGACCTGGCTCTCAGCACAACTGATAGCTCTAGTGTCAGTGTTTGGGGATGTCTGCTTCCATGCTATGGATTATCTGGTAACTGTAAATGAATGTTTTGTGAATGGGTTTTAAGGATAAAAAGAGATTCAGTTTGACCTAATTATCTAGTTATTGTCTTTTGCTATAACATGTTGCTGGCTGCAGCTAGAGCTAAATACTCAATTGAAACAAAGATCACTTCTGTAAATATGTAAATGTTTGTCACTTAAAAATCCTTTGATAGAAGGTGGTAAAGCTGGAAACCTTGGTGTTTGTGAAGATCTGTTTTTGATTTGGATGGTCCCTGAGGAGATATTCAGATTCTAAGCTGAGTTTCTTCCCTCAAATACCTGCGTTGTTTTCAGTACTAAATTTGCGTGCAAACTGGAGGAAGGGTTTGGCCTGTTCTTGGAGCAAGTCAAAATTACACTCTCCTTCACGATGAAATGTACATCTTCCTACTAATCTCTTGCACAGCAAGTGTTTGCCTTGGAGGAATTTACAGCCTCAATGTAAAGGATAACTAAATTTAGTCAATGATTTTTTTAGGGTTAAGATCTCACTATTCTCAGTAGGTTGTAGTGTGTGGGTAGGTGCCAGGTGCATACATATGCTCCTGCTGTGCTGTAGGAAGAGTATACGGTGTTGGTTTTGCCCTTCTTACTGGAAGTTTCCCACATATGATCTACTTGCATGAGCCTGCATGTGGTTGCTTCCTAACTCAGTTAAAATGCTATCCCTCTTAGCTTAACACTTTATGTGGTTGAAGTTTTTTCTAAAATTAATTACTCTGACAATTGACCTGGGGAGCAAATACACATGTAGTTGGCAGGCTGGGGAGAAGGGAGAAAAATTTCAGTGAAAGAAAAGAGCTTGTAATAAATGGCTGGGAGTAGAAATATCTTTACTTGCCTGCTGTCAAGTTTCTGACACCCGTAAGGTGGGTAAAGCAGGACTTTGCTATCAGAATTGAGATCAGGGCTGGAACTGGGTCAGGCTGGGAGCGTAGTGCATGTGGACAGGGAAGAGCTGGCAACAGATGGCATCGTAGTGGGAAGAATGAGGCAGCTCATCAGCTGGCAACGTTTCTGCTGCATTTTGCCAATTTGTTTTTCTTCAAGTAGGAATTCAGCATTTGGTTAAGTTTTGTCATTAGTTTTTATACTCATTGATTCTAGGAAATCATCTTGTCTAATCTGAGTTTAGTATTCCTTAAATTTAAAGCAATTTTAGATGCTACGTAATATGACTAGTGATCACGTGTTAGGACTGGATTTTCTTAATAATAATAAAAAGTCTTAAGTTATACATAAATGCTGTGGCAAAGGGTTCCTCAAAACCCTGAGCAGAATATTAATCTTTGTGGCAGATGGTTCTACTGTAATTACTGATTCATAATCTTTTGTAAAAGGAAGTAAGCTACTCATGAGTTTATGAACTAAGCATTTCAACTAAATTAGCTTGTTTATATCGGCTTACTCCTTTTACAGTAAGCTTAGAGTTAGGAAATACTGCTTGTATTTTACAAATAAAAGTGATTTAGTTAAGTGATTGCATAGAAGAAAAGGACTCATACATTCATTTTTTATTGAGTAAGTATTTCATAAGCTTAAACAATAATAAAAAATAAGGTAGTTTTATTAATCATTCCTGTTTTTCTTAAGCAAAAACCTAAAATGTATAAAAACAAGCATTAACTTAATCTCTAGGGAGTTTAGTAGTTTAGACTTCGGAAGAAATGGGATTCTCATTGACCAGTTTTTCATGTGCTTTTTAAAATTCTTGCCATAGGTTTAAATTGCCATTAACTTGAATAGTAGCAATCGTTAAGCTTTAAAATGTTAATACTTTTTTAAAATCTGTTTATTTAAAAAAATTAGTAGCTGCATGTAAGAAGGACTACTGCTTTCTTGAAGGGAGGATTTATCTAATGATATATAAACATTTATTCAATGCTCATCACCATAGTAACTGAGGTCTCAAGTCAGTGTGCTGCTTTCAGCAGGGTTGCAAACACTGTAGTGAGCCAAGGCCTGAGCTCCCGTATGAAAGCACGGTTTCGTTTTTGGTTGAGGCACAGCCAGTCCCTGCTATACCTTCTTCACCTCTTCCTTGTGCCACCGTTTGTATTCTGTGGCTGCAAGTGTGGTGGAAACAGGGAGCTAGTGTGACTGAAAAATAACCTTCCCCCAAATTAGTGTACACCAAATTGACCTTCCGATCTGGCTGACCACGTGACTGCATGAGCACTATTGAGGCACTGGGAAGAGTCAGGAATGTATGACTGTGATAAGTGTGGGGAGAAACAGCTACCAATTAAGCTGTTCACAAAGCTGCTTGTTTAGGGCCTGACAATGCCGTAGCTGAAATCGTTGGAAAACAGGTATTGGGTTGGAAATTAAACCAGGTCAAGTGAGGAAATGATCTAACCCGTATTAAACTTGAAGTAGCTTTGTGAGTTCAGCAGTATATTCCGGAGCCAAGTATACCTACTGCCTATACCAAAGTGCTGTTCTGAGAAAGGAAAATGCTAAATGGAGAGAAAACTGATGTCTCTTCTCATATGCTGACGTCTGAAAAGTGGCCATAGTATTTAATCAGAATGTTCACTTCAGGAGTTCTGTTACAATCAGCATATTGCATCTCTTTATTTTCAGTTTTATCTTCTTTTTGTCTGTACCTAGACAATTACTTTCAGAGAAGCCTCCTCTTTTTACTTCAGCTTTCTTTTTAACAGCAGCAAGGGTAGTAGCTTGCTATTTCTGTAGCCTATTTGTAAATAAATCTGACATATATTTCTTTTCTGGCTGTCTTATAAAACATTGCAATAGGATGTGTTTTATAACTATAAATCTTTACGGACTCAACTTTTAAAACATTTATCCTAAAAACAGATGAAACCTTTTACTTTTTATCTGCTACATTAACCAGGCCTTCATTTTGAGTCTTTAAAATTATGGTGCCATTCTATTTTCCAGTGCACTTTAGATCATCACTTCACAATCCAAGGTCCTGATCCTATGGAGACCTGCACATTTGTTTAATGATGCATATTTCAGCTGGTACCACTGAATTATTCCTCTTCCTGTACTGTTACCTGATTTGAAGGCAATCAGGTACTGAGGCATCTACGTTACTTCTGCAGCATTTGCAAAAAGATAAATGATTTGCAGGTGTAACGCAAATTACAGTTAATCACGCTAGCAAACTGCAGTGTGAAATGTGATTTTGTATAGCCATTTATAGTCTGAGGTTTTAAGAGCTGTATCTGCTTTTGGCTTGGTTAACTTCTGTGGCTGTTGTAGATTACATTTGCAATCAAGCTGTTGCCAAACTTCCACTTGATGTTAAGGTCATGTTTACTACTGCGTAACTGCATAGTGAAGAGTTGCAGTAAAAGCAAAATAAACTTTAGGACTCTTGAAGAAGCAGCTTCGTGTCACTCTGTGGGAGCCTGATAGCAAGTGGATGTTGGGCAGGAGCTCAGACTGACTGTAGAGCAAAGCAGAATGTTGTTGGCAGCAGTTAAATTTTACTGTTTCATTATAGCTGATGTGTCCTTGACTGCAGCTCTAATAAAAACATTTTGTGCGTGTTCTGAGTACTGTTTAAAAAAGAACATAGATGTAAGAAAACTGGAGTCTGCAGCTCTCCATATGTGGTGTTAGTACCGTGCAAGGTTTTCATCTATTAGCCAGATTGAGTGATCTGGTAGCCTCCTAAAAGAACTGTGCACATTGACTTTCTGGCACTGCTGATGAAAAGAATGCTGTTGGAACATTTGAGTTCCTGTTACTCTTCCAGGGAATGGATACAAAGGCTAAATGTGGTCCTCCCAGATGAGGGCTAAGGTATGCTAGCAGTGAGCTGCAGTGGAGCGTACATCATGGCTGTAAGTGTTCTGGATTAGACATCCACACCCACACACCCCTTTTTGGTTTAAAATCTTGTCGATAGCTGCATCTTTAATGGTGTGAATGCCAGTAACTGTTTGAGCTTAGAAAAAACAAAACAAAAACCTAAAAAACCAAAACCCATCGCCAAGGGAAGAAGTATTGCTCCCACTGACACTTTGCAAAGCCTTTTATAGCTTGCTTTAAGGAACAAGGTGTATGCAGTGATGATCCAGCTGCATTTGACAAGCAAAATTCTCCAAAATACTAAGTTCTCTGTGTGAAAACAGGCCATAGAGCAGAGGAGAAATATACTTTTTTTTTTTTTAATTATCCTTATAGGAGAGAAAATGTATAAACCTAATATTTGTTAAATACCAAAAATCCACTGAGGCCCAACTCCTTATTATCTCGCTTATATAAAAAGCTTCAACTGAGGTCTCAACTTTTTAAAGACCAGTCAAACAAATATAGAATATTAGTGCATGGGAAACAAAACTTCTTTATTTCTGGTGCTATGGACCGATTATTTCCCCACTTTTCAGTTACTGAAAAGTTGAGGCAGCTGTTCTTTGGGGGGATGATTGTGCTAGCTTTCTGGTGTGTTGCAAATACAGGTGCAGAAGTTCATGGAACAGTGTTAGAATTGGAGATACAGTAGAGTTACGGCCTGACTCAGCATGGCTTGCGTACTCTCAAATCCCAGTGAACCTGATGGAGTCTAAAACCTTTTGTCTGGACTCAGCCCTTTTTTCTACTGTCAATTACTTTGGTGATCTATTTTTGTTTTAGTATTGTTTCCCATTATAGACATGATTAAAAACAATTTGGAAAATTTGCAGTACTCATTGTGGTGCGTTGACCCTGGCTGGATGCCAGATGTCCGTCAAAGCTGCTCTATCACTCCTCCTCCACTGCTGGACAGGGGAGAGAAAATTAATGAAAGGCTTGTGGGTCGAGATAAGGACAGGCAGAGATCACTCGGCGATTACTGTCATGGCCAAAACCAGACTTGACTTGGGGAAAAGTTAATTTAATTTATTACCAATTAAATCAGAGTAGGGTAATAAACCCCAAATCTTAAAACACCTGCCTTTTACCCCCACCTTCCTTTCTGGGCTCAGCTTCACTCTGGATTTTCTCTACCTCCTCCCCCTGCGTGGTGCAGGGGGACACGGAATGGGGGTTGCAGTCAGTTCATCATGCACGGTTTATGCTGCTCCTTCCTCCTCAGCAGGAGGATCCTTCACACTCTTCCCATGCTCCAGCTTGTGGTCCCTCCCACAAGAGAGACACCACGAACTTCTCCAGCACGAGCCATTCCCACGGGCTGCAGTTCTTCATGCACTGCTCCAGCGTGGGTTCCTCCCTCAGGAGCAGACTGCTCCAGCGTGGGTCCCTCACGGGGTCACGAGTCCTGCCAGCAAACCTGCTCCAACATGGGCTCCTCTCTCCACAGGTCCTGCCAGGAGCCTGCTGCAGCACGGGCTTCCCATGGGGTCATGTCTCCTTTGGCCATCCCACTGCTTCAGTGTGGGGTCCCTCCCCAGGCTGGGGGTGGGGATCTGCTCCACCACGCACACACCCCCCCCCCCCGGCTGGGGGCACAGCCTGCCTCACCATGGTCCTCACCACGGGCTGCAGGGGAACCTCCGCTCCGGCACCTGGAGCAGCTCCTGCCTCCGTCTGCCCTGACCTGGGGGCTGCAGGGCTGCTGCTCTCACATGTTCCCACCCCTCTCTCCAGCTGTAGTTGCTGTTGCACTGGTTTCCCCACCCCCCACCTCGCTTCTTAAATATTTGTTATCCCGGAGGTGCTACCACCATCACTGATTGCCTTGTCCTTGGCCATCAATGGGTCTGTCTTGGAGCTGTCTGGCATTGGCTCTGTTGGACAGGGGGGAAGCTTCTAGCAGCTACCTCTGTAGCTCCCCCCACTACCAACACCTTGCCACTCTAAACCCAGTACTCTCACATGTATCAAGGAGGAACTGAATTACCAAAAAGGGATCAGTTTTGGTTCCTCTGCTTCAATATGATCAATATGTTTCAAACCTCAGTGAAGATGCCCATATGCTTTCTGTATATTTTTTCTTAAATATCAAATATTTTTGTGGAGAGTTTTAATTTTTAGTTAGTTACACTTCTACTTCAATGCAGGCATTTTGCGGGCTCCTGCTCTTACTTAATTGTTGTATTCAAAGGATGCAAAGTAAGAACACTTCTGTGTCCATTGATATTTTACAGGTGCAAATTACTCAGAAATGGCAGCGCGTCACATAGAATGTTGTAAACGCAGTTTTACCAGGCAGGTCAGGTACCTTAAATAAAGCCCTTCTGGGCTGTAAAACTTTTAAAAGGATTCAAGCAGTTCTGTAAAGCTTCATATATGCTGTAAGGATGTCGAGGCATCATGTGAGTGTTTCATGTTCCATAAAAGTGAGCTTCCAAATCAATGTATTGACTTTGCTTCTAAGCTGGAGGCACTGTAGTTGCCCAAGTTCATTTCACACTCAAATAGCAATCTAATTGAAGCAGAAAAGTCCCGATAACTGTTCTGGTTTTCTGCGCTTGCTGCTTGAGCTTGCTTTGCCAGGCAGGAGTTAAATCATGCCCTCTGGAGACTGCAGTTGGACTCTCCAGTCACATTCCCTTTAGTTAAAATTGTGGTATGCCTCCTATGCAAGGGTAGCACAAAAAGGAACCATATTGGGATAAAAGACCTGGTACTCATTAATGTTCAGGGTTAAGTAGATATGTAGCTTAGTAAGGATCATACCCTACCATTTATTTTTGCTAATTTGGAATAAGAGAAAGGATTGAGGCCAAGAGAACCTTAGAAAGCCAAATGATTATTTTAACCCTTCATCTTGTTAGAAAGCAATACTTAAAAGGGGAAAAAACATCACCCTTGGTGACTGTTAGTCTTGTATCTATGAGCCATAGTTATTTTACAGGCATGACACAGAGGTAAGTAGTCTGTAATATTAGTTGTATACAATTGTAGTTACAGCATGCTACTTATGGAGCTCTTTAGACCAAAACAGGTTTTTGTAGAAAATTTCCTGTTACAAAATTTTCAGCTACTAGATCAAAAAAATTAAGCATCCCAAACTTCCAGTTAACTTTTTGTTTGTAAAGATTGCATTTCTGCTAAAAATGCTTGAAAATTAAAAGGTTTTGATAAGGTTTTAGCTGCATGGCATGTGTTTTTCTAAACTTTATTTGAAAAGTAATTTTTGAAGGATCTTTAATATTAAGAAACACTTTAAATAAGAAGGGCCAGTTATTCCCTTTTCAGAATTGCCTGAGAATTTTCTGATTCTTACAGCTTCTCATGTCCCTTTTTCTTTCAAGTCAAGTAAAGCAGATAGATGCTTAGCAATTCTGAAATTCAGGCTATATATCCAGGTATCTAGCTTTGGTTAAAACATTCTGGATCAGTTTCTAAGACTGATTATGGGAACTGGAGTGAAACCAAGTAATTATTATTTCCCAGACTTGAATTCTAGTTACCCACCTTGTACTCTGTCCTTTGCTTTTTTATCTTAGAGTAAAATCTGCTCTGGTGTTTTGTGTTTCTAGTTGCAGTTTCAAATTGTAAGAGAGTGATTCTTTTCAGGATCTTTAAAAAGTCCATACTTCCCTTGCAAATGTAGGGGAAAAAAAAAAAGTAAAAAAAATCGACTTAAAGAATTAGACAGGAGTCATGGAATGAGTGTAAATATTGACATACTGTCTTTGTAAGCTCCAAGTCCTACTGGGAAACTTGAGGTCAAGTTCACTTTAAGTCCTTGTACTCAAAATAAGTAAAGTGAGTGCTGAAAATGCAGTGTTCCTCAGTAAATGTTTTTACTTGATCTAAGGAGATTTAACCTTCCAAGATGATCTTGGCTAACTTCTAAAATGGATCACTGAGGATGCTTTTTTCCTCTGTTTTCTGTGTTCAAGTTATATCAGCGTTCACACTGAACTTTCAGGAGACTCTCTGGATATTTCATTTTATAAAACATCAGCAACAGATGTAATTATGATGAAGAAAAAAAAAAGGGGACAACCAAGGCAGCTTTACACAGCTGTCCCTTTTCCCTCTGGGACTTGTTAAGTGTTATACAAACAAGACTCTCTGGTTGCCTTTGCTTGTACTGGGACTTGCAGTCTTTTCTCAAGCTATGCTGTCTGGCCTGTTTTGTTTCATTATTAATGTTTTTTTGGTAATTCACTTAGTACCATATAGCATGATAATTTGGCAGGCTTTATTACCTGTGAACAGGGAGAGTTTTCTTCTGAAAAATTACCCTGAGTATAGAGTGTGATCTGATGTGGTCTGCAGATTGTTTGGATGTATTTGTTTTCCCCTGGAATGTTAGATAGGGCTTTGATTGGAGAAAATTGAACACCACTATGTTAATCACTCTAGAACTGGCTTTTTTGACTTAACATTCAGCCTTCTGTTTAGCTGACCATGGCAGGCAGATGAATCTATCTTTGTAGAGTTGATTATGTGTAAGCCAAAACACAGCCTGCATGCTTATACCATAGTTGGCTTTGAAGTAATAGCAAGTATTGAGGACAGGGAAGACTTGTAGTGTTTTTTTGTTATGACTTTAATAGGAGGAAAGACTTCTGAGCAGCTATTTTTTGTGTGGCTAGTCATAAATCAAGATTGTAAGACCTTTGGAGCAGATGTATTTTGCCTAATCCTTTCTACCCTGTTTCGCTCCACAGACCTTTGATCTGTGATTAATTTGTGTGTATAAATCTGTATATATAGCAGTTAGTTATTCATGGCAGAACCGTTTCTTGAAACTTGCACAAAGCTGGAAACTAGGTGAGTAGGGTATCCCTAGTGCTCTGAGTGTACAAACCTATAATGTGTTCTTAAACACAGAAACTGGTGCCCAGGCTTATTACCTATCACATGCAAAATATGTTTACCCTGATATTTTGAAATTACTGCTACAACAGGCCTCAAGGGCTCATTGTCCCCTTTGTGGGCACATGTTATTCCCACTGTTGACGATGGCAATTAGCTATACACATCAGGAGGGGGAGATACCCATTGGACTAGAACTTAGATAGCAGGGAATATGAAATCCCCCAGCTATTAGATGGTGAGAACAGCACAGGTTAAGCATCACTCCCACGTGGCTTGTCACCTCTGCATTTTGTGATTTTTTTTTTGCTAAGGAAACAGTAGTGGAAGTAGCAGCTGTGAAACATGATGATAGCACAGTGCTACCTTGGTAGAAATTGCAGCTCAGAGCTGCAGATCAAGTGTGGCACAGAACTTGAATGATGGAAGTGAGCTGTTTTTCTGGAAAAAGCAGCCACCCAAGTTAACCCTAGTAAAAGCTGACTGTCACTTGCTGGATTAATAAATGGTTGTCCAGAGAGAGGGCTGATTTGTGTCCTCTAAAATATATTTTCAAATTTGTATTCAGTTATTTCTTTCAGCTGTTAGGCCAGATTTCTTCTCAGAATGTTATGTTCTTTGAATTACTGTGATTTATTGTTCCTCTTCTGGTATTGTCTGGATAGCTGATAAACTTCACTCATGTGACTGAAGGTATGTATGTCAGATATGTCTGGACATAAATGGTGTTGAACTTGATATTCTCAGGTTTTTCTGCTATATAAATAATTGCATTAGGGGTTGATGGGAAGGAGTAATAGCATGCTGGTAACACCAGGTCCAAGAATGGTTTTGCTTATAAATGCTTGATTTCATTTTCTAGTTTTTTCTTTTTTTCTTCTTCATTTTCTGAATCCTCTTTCCTAATGCTGTGTGGAAGCTGTCAGGCGTGGGGCACTCCAGAACCGTTTAGAGCTCCTACACGTTTCCAAAATGAGACCTGCGAAAGAGATTCAGTCCTCTCTGCAAGAGAAACGCTCCCTCCTGCGGAAGAGAAGAACCTCTGCAGTGGCTAGGAGCAGCGATGGAGCGTAATACTGTGATTGTGAATCAGCAGGATAAAGGGGCACAAGCCCTGTAGGAGGATTTGCAGATGCTAGAATTCAAAACTTTTTTTTTCTGTTTATTTTTTCCCAAAGCAGGTTCTTCAGATTTTATATGACATCTTTCTAAAAATATATTGATTGTAGCTGTTTGCTGTGTGTAAGCAAAATTGCATAGTTTAAATAACATAGTGTGGCCACAGCGGAATCTTTAGTGTTAAAGGGGTCTAAAGCAGCTGGTATTTATACAAATACTGCTTTCTGTAGTTTTCCAGGAAAACAACTCAGTATTTTGGGCACTTCTTTGAATTCCAGTTCATAGAATTTACATTACATATATATTTTTTTTTAATTCTCTCTCCCCCTGCCCCCCCCCCCCCCTTCTAGTGGTGATAATCTGTTCTGTATGTCCTGAAGATCTGTATCAAAATGACTTTGGATCTTGCTGCAGTTGGTCCTTGGCAGAAGGCTCTGCTGAGCTCAAAGCCTTGTCTAACTTGGAAAATACAACTGCACAGAAAGCATAAAGATGAATTTGTGAGGGAGGAGCTGGAACTAGAACTCATGCTGATATCGAATTTCTGCTAGAAACGGTGTTTTTACCTTTGAGCTGAATAGGATTCATGCTTGTGATCTGAAGGTGGAAGGCTTTAGCTCATTAGCACATAAGCAAAACCCTGAGGCATTTACTTCCATAAATGCTAATGTTACTCCCCTGAGAATGAAGCACTTTGGAGGGGGTGGGGAGAGACAGATCGTTTAACATTACAGTGGAGATTTAAATTTGCCAACTCAGATTCATTGCCAGGTAGAGGACTGAGACAGCAGAGTGTGCACTGGCCCACTGCAGAAAAATGCTGTGTTGAGACTGGGTATTAGAATCCTGTTAACTGGCAAAATGCTAGATTATTATCTTGTTCAGAGCTAGCTCGGTTCTAGCTTCTGGCACACAGCAACATGGACATAAATTTGATTACAGAAGCTTGTGGTTTGGCATGTTCTTTGTAGTATCTAGTGCTGAAGTGAGATTTAGTTCTGTCTTCAGAAATTTACAGAATACCTGCCTATTTTGGTCCAGTGTGGAGTTATCTCTGAAGTGGGGAATAGTTGCTCTATTAAGGAAGAATCCTTATTTATAAGAACTGTGAAGGTGTTGTAGTTTGGGTGAGTAGTCCGTAAGATTGTGCATGTCAAGAAACGCAAGCTCCTGAACTTGTGGGAAAGCAGAAACTTCTCCTGAGGCTGCACACAACGAAGGCTCAAGGCAGGGTGGTGAGGGCTGCGGGCAGCCGTGGCCTGTCAAGGAGGTCCAGCACCGTGTGTGCCCCAGACCTCTGTCTGCCTCTGACTTGCTCCTGCACCCCAGAGCGCTCCGTGGCAGCTGCTCCTCAGGAGAAGTTTCAGCTTTGAATTCAAAGAGACTCATCAATAGCAAAGGGGAGTCGCTTTTGCATATAAGTACTTGCACTAGGTTCTGCAAGATTGTAGCGTGTTTGCATGTGAGGAGAAGTGGCCTGCGGAGTTACAAATGGGATGGGGAGTCTTTTGCAAGAGGCTTACACCTTACAGATGGCTCCTGGGTTTTTAAAGCTCCTTCATGGTGCCTATTTGCCCTTAGTAGCACCATCTAGTGATTGCCTGGAGTAATTTTCATTGCTGCTTTTTTTCCTCTGGCAATTCTAGTCTGGTTTCTTAAGAAACTGAAGCTTGTGCTAGGCATGTTTGTCCTGCTTTTCTTCCTTCTCTGCACGTCTCCACCTCCAATGTTACATATTTTCCGTGAAAATCGAGACTGAGGTCCCATACTGAGTTGCTTTGCGTTTTATGAGATTACATATCTGGACAGAGTACAATGGATGAAATTAGTGTCCGTAATGACAAGAGGGGCTACAAAATGAGTTGAACCATAATATTAAAACACCATAGAATCCATAGGAGATGTACAGGAAATTAGTCTCTGTAAGTTCCATTGTTCATTGTGGTATACTACTGACAACAAAAGTAAAAGTTTTACTGTTTTTAGTATTCACATGGTAGTGATTTCTGTGAAGCAGCTGTGAGCTGGAAGAAAATTGCTTCAAATCCCTGAATCCTCAGCAGTTAGTTTGCTTTTACTGGAGCTGTGGGAATTGAAATAATCATGAAAATACAGAGGAGAAATCTTACCAGAGCTGGGCATTTATTCTTGACTGTAATGACTAATAATTTGTACCTGCTCATTTTAAATAAAGCTTTGCTTGAAAATTTGTAGTCCATGAATGAAACAGAATTGAAGATAAATGTTCTTGTGTTTTTGCAGCAGTTTAAAACACTGATTTGGGTTACCCGATGCAGATTGCACTAAAGCCTTGTCCTCCTCCAGGATTTTTGCATCAAAGGGGCTATGCAGCAGGTAACTCATAAATGAGCTGATAGAACCAGCCTACTTTTTCACAGCATCCTAAGGACCATTACTTCACTTAATCTTTTATTTCTATGACTTTTTAATAAAAGCCCAGAAAGTATAGAAGTAGATGGACTGAAATTGATTCTACCTTTTTTTCTCCTCAATTTAAGTTCTCCAGTATCAAATAAAATGTGGGGTAAACCAAGCTTGAATCTTGTGGAATGGAAAATTCTAGCATGGCACTTGTGATGAGTACATAAAGGAGAAAGATTTCCTGGATTTGGCACTTGAACTTGTGGTTAACTTGTGTTTTGGCCCTTTTTATTTGTAAAATAATCTTTAAAATTGGGGTTATGTTCAACACATTAAAACACTTCTTTGCATGTGCTTCTGTGTGTGAATATACATATGAGTATGTGAGTTCTTCTCATCTTTCTCTCCAGAAAGTAAGAACTGGTTGTTGTACCAGATGTACTGTAAAAGAGAAAACTAGGTGGCTATTTAAGCGATTGCATTGTTTATCCACACAAATTATTAGCTTACATCAAGATTTGTAGTATGCAGAAATTAAGAATCTGAAAAATAAAAAGAAAATTAATACAGTCTTTAGAACAAGCAAACAGGAACAGTGACAGTGAAATCCATGAGTTTTTCTGGGCTACCTTACACTGTCTTGACAGAGCAAACACTTCCTTCTTGTAGGGAGAACAATTTAAAAATGATGCCGTCTGAAGAAATAATCACTTCGGATTTTAAGATTCCAGTTTCTTGATTTTTCACAGTCAAGTGTAGCTTCATGAAGTACTTGTCAGAAAGTGGATTGCTAAGAAAACACAGTTTAGATACGTGTTTTCTTTGGAGCCAGAGAAGTGAAAGCCAGTAGTGTGCGCTAACCAGGGAGGATCTGTGCCTCTTCTCCCAGTAGAAAGTTATCCTTTTCATAGTCTGCTCTTCAAGAGAATCAGTAGTGGCAGAGCAGGTAAGAAGGCTGTGATGGTAACGTGCTTAATGTCTAGATTTTTGTATTTTGATTAGAAAAAAGATGGGTGACAATTGCTAAGAGGCTAGCCTGGCTGTGGTGTGATACAGGTTAAACACTGTGTTCTACCCAGGTGGAATTCCTTAAAAGAATATAGTAGGTCCCTTGGTTTACACCTGGACTTCATTTATGTGGGAAAACAGGATGCAGCAGTCAGGGCAAGGAGACTGCTCTATGTCCACACTTTATCCTGGTGTTGAATTTGGGTTCAGACGGGGTGTGTACCCTGGACCTGGGGAATAACAAGTGCTCTCTGATTCCCTTAGCCACTTGTTCTTTTTTGTCATAGCTGTGCCTCACAGGAATGCAGCTCAAAGACTGCTACTTGAACAGAGTAGGAAGTGGCACAAAATCAGAGCAATGAACCCTGCCAGGCTGAGCTGTGCCAACGTCTGCTTTGAGTGCTTCCTTGTATCTCTTAGTGGTGCTTCTCCGCAGGGTATTGATGGACATACAAGGCTTCCTTGCCCATCCTGTAATATGCAGTATAGTGCTGTTTCCCCCATCCCCATGGATTATTACATTAGAAGTTATTGAATGACTGGGGACCTTACGCAGAGCCTTCAAGGCAAAGGAGTAATAAAAGATTAACAGCAAATGGTGAGACAGAAGAGAAAGCCTTTTCTCTCTCTCTGTTACAGATGAGACAGAACATTAGGGGATGGTAGATAAGCTATGACAGTATTCACTAGCAACTGCTGACTGCCTGGAGAATGGTCTAGTGAGATCTGAAAGTTCTGAGATTGGTATGAAATCTGTAGAAAGTTACTGACGCTGAACTTAGTGAGCCAGAAGCTTAAAGCTACTTACCAATAAAACTCAGGAAGTTCTGTAGGAGATTTTTGAGGTTAGGAGCAATCTTTCTAGCAGAACCCGGAAGAAGAGGTGACTGAGATAGAGACTACCAAAGGAATTTTTTTGTGGGTTCGCTGGTATTGTATTTTCATTTGAAGATTCCTAGTGACTGTTTCCCCTGCTGCCTGTGTGTCAAAAGCTCAGTGTCTTTGAATACACTTTGAGATTCTCCTGTCTCTCTTGCTGTTTCTATAGTACCATGGCTCCAAGCTCATGCCTCTCCGCTGTTTTCCCTTTAGATACCTGGACAGAAGCTGGTGTCCCTGATCAGGCATGATCACTTGTGGATTTGTAGAATGGAGTGCATGGGAGGAAGAAGTGTACTTACCTGTCCTAGTCATGGTTTTCCAAGAATGGAAAGGCTATGGGAAGACTGACAAGGTGGCTAGTAATCTCTCTTTCCTGTGCTGTTTGGATCATATCTTAATCCTGGAGCTAAGTATGTGGCAGCATTCCTTCTTTGCTTGCTTATTTGTGCTTGAGGGCTGCTGCTGCTAGCATTTCAGGGCTGAAGCAGAAGGAATAATTGATAGCTTGCTTTATTAAAACCAAACCAAACCAAACCAAACCCACCAAAACAAACCTGCAAGAAATTTTCCAGCTCTGCTAGCTCATTATGTAACTGATTCTGTACCTGTATGCAAGCACAAAATGTTAGTTCTAGATCCCTAGTGAAAAATAAGCACTTTTCTAAGCTAGGGCAAATGATCTGTAGAGGAAATATTTTCACTGTATTTAAAACAAACATCATCCCTGGAAGTATTTCCTCAGTGAGTTTGTATTAAATACTGAATTTGTATTAAAATGGTTGGGTCTAAATTCTTACAGTTCTGTTTTAAGCAAGAGCAGTTAATCCATGTTTTAGCATATTGGGGCAAATTTGTTCTTCCATACGCTTTGGTGGGACTTTGCACCAGGAGTGCATTAGCACCCTTTCTTGGTTTCTTAGCCATCCACCTCAAGGGTAGCAAAGTTCATTGTGCATCTGAAAATGAAATGATCAGCATTTATATATGACTGTTGCCTTGTTCTGATAGACAGAGTGTTGCAAGCCTCTTGAACAGTGTTCAGTCTGTGACAGAACTGAAAGACACATGAAGTCTGAGTTTTTTTGTTTTGTTTTAATGCTTTTAAAACTTTGGAGTGCAGTCACATCGTTTTCATATGGAACAGGGGTGACTGCAGTTGTATTTTCACACAGTAGCATTTCTTGCATTTGCTCAGCTTGCCTGTAGTGTAGTATTTAGGCTGAGATGTCTCTGAAGCCAGAAGTAAAAATAATGAAGTTAATTCAAACCCAACCCAAACCACACCAGCTTTAGACTATATATTCTATATGTAGAATTGGCCAGGGCTTGTTCTCTACAATAAGTCTGAAAGGTGGAAGTACCTTGGTTGAATCTATTGGCACAGCGACTTAGATTGAGCAATAAATAGTGTGTGTTGTGATGTTATTGCATGCTACTACCACTTCTCTGCAGACAGTGCCCTCTGGGCTTCACATTAAACTCATAATGGTTCAGTTTGAGCTTCTGAGAACATTTGGTCCCTGTAGCACATATGTTGTAGCTTAATGTAGATATTACCAGCAGTGTTACCACAGTCACTCCTGTAACAGCAGGATGGCACCTAACCTTGCAGTTACCATGCTGGGAATGGGCAGAAGGTCCATCCTACCTCCGACACAGTCGTATGGTTCTTGCCTCCATCATCATCAACTGGTAGTTTATTGTCACTTCTCTCAGGACTGTTCGAAGGCTGCAGAAGTTACCGGATGGGATACCATGCTGTTCCTCGCTGTTTGGGATAAAGGGAGTAGAAGTGTCTGTCCTCTGGGGAAGGGAAAGCCATTACAGATAGCACATGAAGCACTTGTAAATGGCAACACTGAGACTCAAGTTTGTCTAAATAAGGAAAAAAAGAATATCAAAGCCTTACACTTGGTCAATGCAGATGTGCTGGTATGAATTATTTTTTTAATTTAAGATTTTTGGCATCAACATTGATGGAAAAGCTGTCATTGTTTTTAAGCCTTGTCTCCAATGGAGATCTGTTTGTATCTATGCACTCATACTGGAGTGGTGCAGCTCACTGCGGGTCAAAAGATTACAAACTCCAATGATAACAGCGAGAGAACCCGCAAAAGCTCACGATTCTTGACTTGTGTATATATTACTATACAGAGGAATTCCAGGAGTGTCAGAGCACTGTAGAAGCAATCTACGTAGTTGTCTCAGTTCTGCAGCACAGTAATAGCTGATGCTGCAGGACCTCTACCACTGACCATCAGCAGCGCTTTCTGTAGTCCAATGTCACTTTTTAATTTTTTGGGGAACTGGACATTTTTTCTTATTTACAGTCAGGATATAGTTGGAATGCCTGTGAATTTCTTCTGCAGGAAGAGGCAGAGAAGTTTGTATGTCATGTATAAGATCAGTCACGGGTTTATCCTTCCTGAGCGCACAGAACAAGCTGTGTTGATTAATAAGAGAAATAATCAACAACTTTGAGGTAGGGACAGCAAAAGCAATGCAGAGCGGACTGGTTTGGCTCTTCCTGGGTTGACGCAGCCTTGTCTTCCTAAGGCTGGAAGCCAGGGCTCACAGGGGTTTGAAGCCTTGAATGCTGGTCTCAGGGAGAGGAGGAAAAGAAGCAGTCCAAGGAATGCTGGCAAAAGCTGCCAAGCATGCAGCAGGGAAGGCCTGTGGCCAGGAGTGCCTGTCTCTCCTAGCCAAAGATCTGGAGTAGCTGCACTGAGGGGACTTTCCACTTAGCGCTTTGTGAGCTTTGTAGAGCTAAGGGGAAGCATGAATGTTGCAAGGCTCATTATACTGCTGCTTTGTGCTTCGGAGTTGACACGGCTATTAAGGCAATGCTTAGTGCTTTGAATTCTGGAAGCCACAGCACTTGTTTCAGATCTCAAAAAGAGGTTAGCATTTAAAACATGCCATGTCCTTATTTAATCAAAGTTTTACAGAGAGGCTCTAGAAGAGTAGAATGGTTCAACATAACACGTGCATCAAAATTTAACATGGGAAGTGAGACAGGTGTTCTTAACCCAGCAGAGACCAACCTCTGCTGGCATGTAAAAGCCTTGTATTACAAAGCTTACAGCTTCATTGTACAGACATTCTGTCCACATCTTTTATAGGAAGTTGTAATGAACAAGGTTTTCTGAGACTCTGCTAGTCTGGAATCAGTCAGGGTCACACTGCACCGCAAACCAATGGGCAGAGCCTCACCTGAAGCCAGTGAAACCTCCCCACCTTATGTTAGCAGGGCATGGAGACTTTAGCAGTATTTTTTCTTCTTCAGATACTGTTGGATGGTAGAAGCCTGTAGTAGCTGTAATAAACACAAAGCGTTGTGCAAACCCTTAATGTTCTAATGTAAGCCCTGTGCAGGGTTGCAACTGTGATAATCATGACTAATAACTGGCTTTTGGATGCTGTTACTCAGCTGTCTGAAAGTGCTAACTGCTACTGAAATATAGATGAAAAAGTGACTCTGAAAGATTCAGTATATTTATTTCAATCTTATTAAAAAAAAAAGCTGGACACTTCAGGAGAAAAATCTTCAAGTCTCTCATGTATAAAACCTTCAGATATGAGTGCTTTGTGGTTTTAGCTGGATTGACACACTGTCAGCATTTTCTGACATTGTAATGAATAAAAATAAATATATATTTAAGCTTAGTGTATTGTTTCCTGTTCTGAATCAACATTCAGTTCGGTACAAAGATGGAAATACTAATTAGAAAAAGCTGTGTAACGAACAAACTTCTCTGGAGATTAAACGCTGCTGATTGAATAATGCATCAAACTGTCACAGCAACAGTTTTTTTGGTGACTCAAGATTTATGAATATTTACCAGAGTTGTCCTGGATGAAAGAAATTCAAAACATTATTTTCCAGGGAACTGCTGGAGTGTTGGGTCTCCTTTATTAGGAACAAATGTTTGCTTTGTTAGCAAAGCACTTGTTGAGCAAGGGGAAACCGATGGGACTATTTTGCTTTACATGTGCAGAAGAGCATCAGCGCTGGTGGTGTGGATATGCAACAAACACCACTTGAATAATCTTCTATTGAGGAGCAATGCAAGGCCATCAAGCCACACTTCTGTATGTTTAAACCTCATCTAGGGGAGAAGGATATACACCTGATAAATGCCATTTACGCCTTCCCCTAGAGAAGCTGTTAACCAGCCATCCTTTCTATCATTGCCATTGTAAAAGGGTGCTGCAATCCTGGGCAGCGATGCTGAGGCTCAGGATATGGAGCTTGGGCTTGCTGTCTTCTCCTTCCTTTGGAAAACAGCTCCTCCATCTGCAGGCTCTTTCTTGACCACCCTCTGAACTGAATTGCTACAGGGCTGCCCCATTTGGCATTAATACAGGCACCAGTATTTATCTCGGGAAGGGCGTGCATCCAGCTAGCAGAGTGTAACAGCCCTCCTGTGCCAGCACAGGCTAGATGTATCCATTGTAACATCTCCTAAATGCTGAAGAGCTCAGATGTTGTGGGCCAAGGATTTCATAGAAGCTGAAGTCAAAGTGAAGGCCTACCTTAGATGTTTTGTTTTTACTAGGGCAGAAGTTTCTCTGTTATGTATCATACATATTTCTTGCTGATGTGCTTTCAGTTCACGTGTACAAACAAAATACACCAAAGTATGCCAATTGTTGAAGAATAAAATCACTTTCTAGTAGTGCAGACATAGAATCGATTGACAGCTGGAAGTTTGCTATCATTGAAACCTGTTATCTGGAAACTTCTGCTAAAGTGCCGGCAATAACACTTCTGTCTGAAGTACAGACTTCATTCAAATTTGCTCAGTTCATTTTTTTCATTTTGAAGAATTCTTTCTGTAGTCTAGGAAAAGTCTTAAGAAAGAAGATTATTTCTAGAATTTCACTGCAGTTAAATCTGCCTGTGTAACATTGCCTCAGAGCAGGGATGCAGCTGGCTAGCTCACTGTTTCAGTGCTACTGCCAGGCTCTTTTGTCTGTAGAAATCTGCAAACAGTCAAGCTTTTTGATTACTAAGTCAATGGATGAAAATATTTCTTTGATGTCTCACTTCTGTCCTAAATCTCTACGTTCCACACTATGTTAATGCAACAAAATGCAGCTGAGTTCTGTTGAAAAGCTCTATTGAGTGTTATTAAATTAACTGTCTGCATTCTAGTGTATTGGATCTCTATTTCCTAGAAACAGTAGCTTTGGGTAAAGAACATAAGGTAATTTGGACTGGATTCTCAGAAAGCACCGACTACATAACCTCTGCTGTCTGACTTTCTAAAACCGCTTCCTTTTTCATACAGTATTTTCAAGTCATTTAGGTGGTCAGACTAGAGAAGAAATTGTTTAAGTCCTTTATTACAAAGATCAAAAGTCATTGTTACCATTTACATACACAATTTACAAATTATACACAAAGGAAATACCAGATACGCAAGAACTGACAGCTTGCTTCAGCCCAAGTTGGGGGTGGGACAGTGTAGTTGTTTCCCTGCTTTATTTACTGGAAGAAAATATATGTTTGTTTTTTGTCATCCGTACGTGTTAAACACTATCTAGTGTTTATGTAGCACCTTTATCTTAACCATGCAAATGCTTACATGCTTATCTTTATTTGAAAGAGTGCAATGCACATATAAACATGTGCTGGGATCTGCACTCTTCACGCTTCTGAGTGTTTGTTGGTCAGAAATCCTGTTGGTTTTGGTATAATACAGCGGTCAGGCTTGAGAAAGTTGATTTGTAGGATTTAGCAGATTTGAGCAATGTGTCATTAAAACAAATGTGTAGATTACTACCAGAACGCTAAGAACTAAATTAAGTATGGCTGCTGTATCTTTCAAGAATACTATGTGATCTTAAGATAGATATTAGCCGTGTTGTTAGATGTCTTGGATACCACAACTGATTTATTGCTTTTCCTTCATTCAGGTTAGCACGTTTTATACAGTTTCCTAAAGCTATTTCAGAGACTGGGAAACTTAACAACAAAGAATCCTATTTTGAGAGATTTGGTAAATTAGTAAACTTCACAGAATGTCTTACAGCACTTAACAAAAGGGAGAATGATTTTCCAAACCCCCGGTATGAGAGCACAATATCAACAGTGCAGTAGCTGCCATTTAGCTAAACCTACACATACCCATAATCTGCACTTTTTGCTGTCCACTGGGATGACATGTAACACAAAATGCTTAAAGTGCACACCGATTTAGGAGCAAACACAACTGTAAGTACAGAAATCACTGATGTGATGTGGCATCCAAATTCTAAGCAATAAAGCAAAACACTTCACAAAAGTTGTTACATCTAGTGGGAATAATCCAATACTTACAACAGTATTATGACAGTATGACTTTCTACCCAGCTATCAAATATTCTTTACCATGAACTTTTCAGTATTCTCAGGGTGATAGATAAAGAGCGTTGCAGATGTCATGGTAAATTAAAATACAGTAATAGGCAAAGATTTCAATGGCACCAGCTGTATATACAGCGTAGTCATCAGAACCTTATGGAACACAGCAATGTTACGGTATGCCTTTGTTAAGGCTTCTTGCTGGTTTAAAAAGGTAGATTTTTTCCTTAGGGAGATTGTCCAGCAGTATTGGTTTCACTCTCTTCAGTGGAAGGTCTCTTTATTGATCCACATAAGACTGCGCGTTTCGTTTGGTTTGCATTCGTACTCAATACTGCCAAAACTGTTTCCCCACTGGCAGTGATCCCGTTTGTGGTAGTTGTAGAATTTGACTTGCCAGACTGTTTCAAAAACGCCAATGTCGTTAAACTGCAAGGAAGAGGGAATAGCAGGGTTAGTGAGCTGATTAGTTGATTTCTCTCCCTTAATGAGAAACAACACTCTTATGAAACCGTGGAACGTAAAGCAGCTGACAGGAGGATTATTGTTCCTCAAGTCAATAAATCAAAGACCCATAAAGCCTGCTTTAGCAGTCACAAAGTCTTTTATGTTTAGGCATACGTAAAACATAAAGGATCAGATTCTCCACGTATTGTCCTCTTGCACTGATATCTGGGAAAGGCAAGGGAGTAAAAATGTTCAAGTTCTCATCTGGATAAATGTTACTGACAGCAAAAATCAAAGCTGCAATCCTTCTTAAGATGACACAGCAGTAGCTGGCCTGATGATCTTGGCTTGCATATGCTGTAGGTCAATCAGTACTGATCTGTAATGACACAGGTCATCACCTCACCTTCATACCCTACCTAGAGGCTGCAGTTAGCATTGGTAAGTTTCCTTCTTTTGCTTAATTGTATTTTTTTTCTCTGCTGTATTTTATTTGCTCTGTTATATTTTGTAGGCTTGCGTTGGCAGAGTCTTGATTGAGACACGCTGCTATGAGACCACTCACTTCTTCCCTGGAATTCTCTTCTGCAAGTTACATGAAACTTACGCAAAAGAAGTTCTTTGTGCATTTCTTTAATTGCTAGTTGTACTACGATACTGCAGCTTTTCAAACTTAGATAGGAGTAACAGAAGCCAGGAAGGAGATAATCAGTGTGTTTAGCCGGTAACTGTCTAATACAGTGAAGGAGTAGACATTAACGGTAAGTTATCTGATTGTGCTTGCAACTTTGAAGTGAATGAGACTATGGTTACATTAAGTTCTGTAGAATAAAATCTCCTTTCTGTTTTTTTAAGCACTGCTGGACACCCTTAGAATATCGGAAAAACCTTATGAGTGAGGCTTTCAAGGATAGATTTCAGTTATAATGATGATGTAAAATGTGGGTTTCTGTGCCTTGAGACCTTGCAGAGATTCTGAAGTGTGGGTGTGAAGCCTGTACATATTGCTGTTGGTCCCAGTAGTATGGCTTGTTGATTGTGTTATGTTGTTAGAAGATACTACACAGTGGATTCAGCGCTACTGAAGAGCACTGTTCTTCAACATTTTTTCCTTTTGAATATTTCCATCACTCACTTTAATGACAGCTTCTTCACTTGACTGTTTTCCATTCCCATCATGTGTCTGGGAGCTGACCTTTGATCATCTGCCCGTTTTAATCACACTTGCAATGTCAGTATGAAAGCCCTTTTACAAAGTGACTCTTCCCGAGTTGCAAGCAGAGCCTTCTGTATCCAGTTTTCTCAGAAGGACATCTTTTTAATTATTTTTTTTAAGTCAAGATGTGGTTTGTAAGCTGCTGCTGCATAATGGACCTTGCTTTAAACCTTCCCCCAGACCACTGTGGTAAGTTAAATTTAGCCATGACAACAGCAGGAGTTGCTGTGTGCTGTTAGTGGAAGGTTTTTATTCATCTCCAGTTCCAAGTGTTACCTTAAAGGAGCAGCTGAAATATTTCTACCGCTTCCTTTGACTAAAAGAGGATGAGATGTACAGGCTATTTTATCTCTCCCTAAATCTAAAAGCTTAATTAAGGATATATTTTTTAATTAAACATCTCTGTTAGTAACCCTGATACACTCATAATGCAAGATAGTAAAGCTTAAGCACATTGGGTATTACGGTGCGCAATCCACAAAGAGCAATTGTCAGAGGAGCATCAGCCACCCTCAGTGTGCAAACTGAGGAAGAAAAAGCTTTTCTAACAGCATTTGTAGAAGGTGATATGGTACAAGAGCAGCATTTCATCAATGTATGGAGGATCTGAATTTCAACAGGATAGAGGAAGAAAACAAATTCTATCTACCCGCAATGACCCAGTCTGCTGAGCTACCCTGAGCAGTTTGACTGCTGTGGATTTCCAGGAGAAGGAAAGAATTAATTGCAGAGCTTTTCTGGTACCCTGTGCCCCCACCCCCCCCACCCCGCCCCAGCCCAGTACTTAGCAGATACAGCAGCTCTGTGGCATAATGAGCATCCTGCATGCTTAGAGCTCCCCTGAATTCCCATGGCTCTGCCACTGAATCCTGGCTTCTCCGCTAGGACTGTGTACGGGGTTCCCCAGGGAGGGGGGATGGCCCTTGGAAGCCTATTTCCCTGTCTGCTGTCCTCTGTCATCCAGTGCTATAGGTGTGAATAGTTATTTAATCACTCCCTCTGAATTTGCATGCTAGGATGATTTGGTGTCTGGTTATTACTGGGAGTAGAAGTCTTTATTCAATCTTACTTTAGACTGACCAAGAATAACATGAGACCCAAAGAGAGGTTTCTAACTTAGTATTTGTTAGACAATTCAGCAGTTTCTGGAGAACACGCATAATTGAGCATTCAGGTAACAGAAATGCATCCTCTGATTCTGAATTCACAAACAGGATTGTTGTTTTATGTGTATAAACTATGCTGTAATAGGTCAGATGTCTACTAGTCAGTTAAAGTAGGACCACAAATAATTATTTGTCTAAAGTTTTGAAATGGATGGGAAATAAATTATTATGGACTTCTATGGACCTTCTGTCTTTCAAGCATTAGACAGGCTGTATCAGTTTGGTTTTTAACTGCAAGACTGGCCTCACAATCTATTTCTAATGTGAGTTCAGATCTTAGGCCTTCAATAGTGTCCTTATTTCCCTGGGATGCATCGGGATCCTGCCTCTTCCAGAAAAGGAACTGGAGGCAGAAGTTCCTCATAGCTGAAGGAAATAGGAAAATTTAAAGCTGTATGCGATAAGCCCAGTTTTGAAGATTCAGGACGTAGGTATTAGAAGCAGTTTTTAGACTGGGGTATCTGAGGCTGGTCCCCTAAATCTGTTACGGCTCTGTCTGGCTAAGCAGCTAAATGATGAGTTAAACATGTTAAATCCCTATCGAGTTTCCTATACTTAATACTTAGAAGTATCAATTGTGGATGTACAAGTCTGTACTGAAGAACCTCTCTATCAAGACGAGATCCTAAAAGGGGTTGAGGACCTGCTTAATGCTTGAAAATCCTATTAGCTTCATGGTTAGTACCGCAGGATTCCATTTGTAACAACATCTCTTTGGGCAAATATTGTGGCTACCCCTCCTGATGCCACAACAAACCACGGCAGAGCTTGTAGCTGAAAATCAGACCCTCCAGGCGTTTCTTGGAATTACTGTATTTCTGACTGACTTGGTTTCTCCATAAGAAAAGTCAAACTTCCAGATTTTCAGAGTTCACATCAGTGCTACACTTAAGGGTAAAGGTGGCTATCAAAACAGGGATGCCTTTAGTCAAAGAAGCTGGTTTTTTTTGGAAGCACGGCCCTTTCACCTCCTGGTGTAAGGACATGGTGAAATATAACTGTAATACTAAACAACGGCACCCAGCAGCCCTGTTCTGCTGGTTGAGAAGTCATACTGGGGGTTTGGGTTTCCTGGGTGTTAAGAGGAGATGACCGTATAGAAAAGTGATTAACGTGAACAAATACTTCAGGGCAGTCTTATTAACGTAAGATTATAAAGCGGTAAGTGTTAATGAGATGTAGGTCTCCAAAATAAAGTTAGGCATGCTGTAATTACTAGAAACACCAAATGGAGATATTACAGTTCTTATTCAGAAGGGTATTGCCATGCTAAATGATGATTCCAGAAAAAAATAGTGAAGATAAAGATCAAGATAAAGTCTTGTGTGCAGTGGAGCAAAAGTGAGAAAGCTGAAATCTGGTGGGCTTGGCAAGGTTCTAAACTTGTGTAAGTTGGAACAGACCCTTAAGAGAGCTTCAGATGAAGATGGCTTACTGCCCTCTTTCCCCTTTTGGCACAGGAGGTGTAGAACATACAGCAGAAATCCCTCACAACAGTAATAGGAGAGGGGGAAAAAACCCGCAAACAACCAAACCAAAGCCAAAGCAAAACAAATCTCCCTCTGCACCCCGAGCCTACCACCCAAAGAGTGCTGTGGAAATCTTACTGCTGGTTCTCCCTGTCTTCCATCTCAGCTCTGTTGCCTTTCAGGTTGAAGCTTTTGCCATCTCACTGTGGGGCCATGGCACATACTGATTCTGGCCCTTGGAACTTCTCTTTAAGCTTGGGGTGAGGAACCACTTGAATAAGAACTTAGGTTTGTGGATGCAGAGATCATGTGGTAATGGAAGCATATGGGGAAAGGGAGAAGACAGCCTTTGGGGTGGGGTGGTGCGTGTTCTCATGGCTGCTTTTGGCCTCTGGCATCCTGCAGATGACAGGTGGAAGGGGAGAGTAATCAGCCCTTGTGCTTGGGGCATGCTCTGCTCCAAAAATCCTGGTGGTGCTGTACACCAAGGGCTTGGGTTTGGGCTTGCCTGGTTCCTAGCCAGGGACCTTGGTGGGGGTGGCCTGAAGTCTGTAAGAAGCCCTGCAGAAGGGGTGAGAGGTTCAGCTCACATTTCTTTCTGCTGCAGCACCCCAAAGGGCTTTGCACGTCTCTAGAAATCCCCCTACTGCATCCTGGCCCTTGCTGCTCTCTTGGCTTCCCCTTGGGAAGCAGAGCTTGTGTTTTCCAGCTAGGTTATAACCAGTGGTGTTACTGACAGAAAGCAAAGAGGAGGGCAGCAGCTCCGCCCTGGAATATTTCACCTCCACACCTCTCTCTGTCAGACAAGCCCCTAATGCCCTCCCTCATCTTCCCATGCCAGGCTGGGAGAACCTCATACCTGCATGTTGACCTGGATGGGCTGTCTCTCCCCGCTTTTGGTGTGGGGCACTCCTTCTGTGTCGTAGATCCCGATGTAAGAGGCCACCTGTGCATCCCTCGATTTCTCTTCCAGCGGGACATTGACACCCCCGATGCCCATTGTCCTGCAAAGAGACGGATGGGATCCAACCTTCAGCAGCCCAGCACGGCACCTCCCCTGGCAGCTTGGAACCGGCGTGGGCTTGCAGCCTGGCAGCTTCTGTGCGGGGGGATGCCTCAGGGATTTTAGCAGACCTGCAGGTGCTGCTGACTCACTGGGGCTCCTGAAAAATGTCAGGGCTCTGCAGTCACCCGGGGGAGGTGTAGAAAGAAAAGGCAGGAGGGATCTGATCTCCAGCAGCTGGGGAGAGGCGAGTTGAATCTCCTCTCCAGGGCTGCCTCTCCACCCAGCACCGGTTCTCCATCTGCATCCTCACTGGTCCCAGGCCCTGCTTTGCCGTGGTGCAGTGAGGCTTGGGCTCGGTGCATCCCTGGCACGCAGGGCCAGAGGCGCCCCTTCCCCTGTCTGCAGGGCAAACCGCAGGGAAGGAGGGAGAAAAGGAGCTGGGCTTGGAAGAGCTTCGGGAGAAGGTGGGCAGGGAGAGGGAAGGAAGCGGTTCCCAAAGCGCAGCCTCTCCCCCGAGCCAGCCGGGCAGAGAGCACCGGGAACAGCTGGCCAGGGACCCAGAAACGGGGCCACCAAAGCACAACACGGGGCGGGGAGGGAGAAATGACAGAAACGCCGCGTTGTCAGCCTGCCAGGAAAAAATATTAAACCTCTAAAAATAAAGCGCCGGGGAAGGGAGGGCCGGGGGGGCTGCACTTACGTGGCCTGGACGGTGCCGGGCCGCAGGGCCACCTCGATCTTGTACTTGGCCCCGGTCAGCAGCTTGATGGTGCGGTTCTGCCCGAAGCGTTGCCCGTCCACCTTGAAATAGACCGCCCCGTCGTTGGGCTGGATCTTGAGGGAGACGCTGATTTTCACGAGGCCGGGGATGTCGTCCATGGCTTGTCAGCGGGGGAGGGGGAGGGGAGGCTGCGCTCCTGCGTCCCCCTCCGCGGGAGGCGGCTGGCCGGGACGGAGCGAGGCTGCGAGGGAGAGGAAGAGGAGGAGGGAGGAGGAAGAGGAGGGGCTGCGGATCCTCGCCAGCCCAGCCCTTCCCAAAGGCCGCGGATGATGGATATTTGGGTTTCTCCCTCCCCCTAATCGCGGCGCAGCATCTGGGCGGTGGCTGCCCACCCCCCTCCCGCCCCCCGCGCCGCCCCGCAGCCCGGCCTGGGGGGCGCTCACAGCTGCTCAGGCTGCGCCCGGTTTCCAGGGAGTTAATCCGGCCCCGATTACGGCAGCCTTAATCTCGCCATCGGGCCCGGAGGGAGCACGGGGGGCCCGAGCCGAGCCGTGCCGAGCGGTGCTGTGCCGTGCCGTGCCGAGCCGTGCCGTGCCTTGCGGTGCTGTGCCGTGCCGAGCCGTGCCGTGCCGAGCGGTGCCGTGCCGTGCCGAGCCGTGCCGTGCCGTGCCAAGCGGTGCTGCGCCGAGCCGAGCCGTGCCGTGCCGTGCCGTGCCGAGCGGTGCTGTGCCGAGCCGTGCCGAGCCGAGCGGTGCTGTGCCGAGCCGTGCCGTGCCGAGCGGTGCTGTGCCGAGCCGTGCCGAGCCGTGCCGTGCCGAGCGGTGCTGTGCCGAGCCGTGCCGAGCCGTGCCGTGCCGAGCGGTGCTGTGCCGAGCCGTGCCGAGCGGTGCTGTGCCGAGCCGTGCCGAGCCGAGCCGAGCCGTGCCGTACCACCGTGCGCCGCCGCCGTTCAGCACCACGGGCGCGGACAGCGGCCCGGGCCGGCAGCGCCCCGCGGGGGCAGCCCCCCCCCGCTGGCCCCTCTCCTGGCCGGGCCCTGCGCCGGGCCGGGGCAGCGGCGCCGCTGCACGCAGGGGCCAGAGCTCCCCGAGGCGGGTGGGAGGCAAAGGTGCGGGTTTGTGGCTCTTCGCTCCCCCCCTGTACGGCAGCAGGTTTTTGTGGGACACCGCGAGGGTCGGCTCCCTGAGGTCCACGTCAATATTTGGTTTGGGGTTTCTGTTGCGATTGTTTAGAAGCACTTTATTGCAATCTTCTTATTTTCATAGGCAAAAATCCTTTTGTCATTGCAGTATCAGATCAGAATCTCATTTCTTTAAGTCTAATACTACTTTTTACCTGTAGCTGGTACCGTTTCTTCAAGGAGAAAGATCTTTGACGTGAGATCATCTCATAATTCAACTCTCCTGTTCAACAGATTGCTTTTAACCCAGGAGCAGGTTGGTGTGTCCTTTCCATTCTTTTCTATTTATTATTCTTTGCTGTTAAAGCTGCAGTGTTCTTATGGCTGACACGGGACTTGGGCCACAAACATTATCTTTTTTTAATGGACATCATGGCAGGGTTAATGATTTTGTAAGGAGAATTTCACAGCTACATGTTGTGCTGGACCTGATCTTTTCTTTGTTTTTCTAAAGCTTGGATGCACATGTGGGTGAATGTATATAAGCCAAATACAGGATCATTCAGCTGCATTTCTTTGTGCGTGCAAGTTAGCGAATTTTGTTGTGGACATTAAGCAAAAGAATACATTCTGCTGAAAAATTAACCTCTGGAAAAAAATAATAGTAATCCTACTGTATTTGCCTTGATTAGGTATCCAGCTAAGAACAGCCTTCATAATGTGTCCAGCCGGCCAGGTTTGCACAAAGGTAAGAGCAGGCCATGATCCCTGTCTCTTCAAACTGCGTGTGTGATGAGGTTTGTAAGGAACATCCTACCTTCAACAGCAGTCACCGGCAGCAGGGACTCCCCTGTAGGGAAGTTTTACACAGTGCAGTCATCACTTCTCCCACAGAACAGCAAGAATGAAACAAATGCTATTTAACCCCCCCACATTTCCCTGTGTATGATGAGGTACCAGCATTATCAATGTTAATGTATGAGACGAATCCTTTGGGTTTGGTGACTCACCTAAGACTCTTGTTTTGTCAAAAGACACCTAATCAAAGAATAGTTGCATGTAATCAAGTATGAAGTTGCAGGAGCAACTCATCCCACAGTGGGGAACAACATTTGATCCCGAATCATACACTGAACTCCATTGATTTGTTGCCAAGATCTTTGCTAACTTCAAAGGTCCTCAAAAGCAGTCACAGAAAGTTCGGTAAAATGAATCCCTCCACCCACTGTCAAGGTCAGCAATGAATGGTCTTGAAAATATCTTGGAAATTATCAGATAATCGAGTGGTATGCACAGGTTTTCACATGAGGAAGCAGCTGCTATGTATAGTCAGGTATCTAATAACAGTACAGCTCCACGTGTGCATTTCTCCCAGTCTTTTTTACTCATTGCAAGAGACTTCTCATTTTTCATTATATTTTGCTGAAACTGCTGCATGTTGTAGCTTGCCATTTCGCTTGCAGCGATTCCTAGTTCTGTAAGTTTAAATGTAATTCAGTATGAAATCACAGAGGCCTTACACATGGGGAATCTGATAATATCGCTTAAAGTGGTGCGTGAAAAATAATGGCCATTGCCAGGGATCACTTTTACTCGCCTCATGGGCGAGGCATATTATGCTGTAGTAAATTGTGTGTAGCTGAAAACATTGACTGCAATTAGTTTCCCAAGTACATGAGAGGTCAGATCTATAACGAGTCTTTTTTTCTCTTATTATTTCTGCCTGAATGATCATCTTTCTCTGGACACAGCCCAGGCTGTGACTTTATTCCAGACCAGTATGGCAGAAAGTGGCAAACATGAAGCAGGACTAAAAAGCATCATGTTATGGATTATGTATGCATAGGCTGAGTAACTGTTTTACCATGTGAAAGTGAAATGTGGTGAGAACAGAACATTTACGAAGAAGGAATTTTAACTGTAGGCATTGCCTTTTGTTTTATCAATCTGATAACTTTGCATGTGTTAATGCATTTACTCATCTGATCCTGCCATATGCTCTTCATCAGTGTAGATCAAGAGGAAGGGTTGTCTTTGCTAAGTCTTTCTGGGAGGTTAGCTTTGCTGCTGCCCACCTTAATGGCCCTGAGCAGTCTCACCTGAGGCCTCTACCCACACCTCTGCCCATGGGCCCTGTTCCAGCTCAGCCCTGGCCCTTCAGTCTCTGCTGCAGACGTATTAGCCATGCGTGCTATTGATCTCGTCGTGCAGGCTGACTGCATGGCTTGACCCCAGCCCATCCCCACGGAGGTGCCCGATGCTGAGGGAGGTGGGGTGGGCCCTGGCTAGGGAAACCCATGCCCTTTCAGTCCCCACAGGGATTTTCTATGGGTCCCAGCCCCCAGGCTGTGGCATGGTTACCTGATATTAATTGCTTGCTGTTCTGTAGGGAGCAAAATGCCTGGAGGAAGAAGGAACCAGCGTGTTTTTTGCCAGGAGCACAGAGCGAATGTGCTGATGTTTACAAGATCCAAAGCTAAAGAGAACATCATAGACTTGGGACAAGGTCCCATTTCTCCTAAGCCACAGCAGTATTTTACTCCCAGGAACAAAGAGATAAATTTGTGTCTATTCCTTCATTCTCTACACCTAGGTTTGAGGGGTGGGGTTTGGAACCTTTTTGCACTTTGTAAAGTGCAAAACTGCTTTTGGGTTTTTTTGGGGGGTTGCTTTGTTGTTTTTTTGTTGGCTTTTTTTTTTTTTAAGTTCTTCAAATTTACCTTTTGTTCCCCTGGTACCTGAGACTTTCCAACCTGTTGCCTGGAGTCAGCAAGGTACATTGACCTAATTCTGTTCCCTTGGGGCAGGAGCACTGCAGCCCTCCCCTGTGCCCTGGCCAACCCCCTAGTGCTTTTGAGGGGAGTTGTGAGCTCCCTCAAGTGAGCTGCAGCCAGCGTGCTCGCCTGTTCTCGTCCCTTTTTTTCTTCCCAGAACTAGGAAAGTCTTCTCAGACTGCAGCTTCATCCTCCGAGACCTCTCTCTCATGCCTAGGCCTTTCCTGCTGTGGCTGCATTGCCTGCGTATATCACCGATGGGAACTACTGTGGGGGAGGTGAGTACGTTACAAGCGATCCATCCAATGAGAAGTCAGAGCTAATACGCACATAAGCCATGGCCTGTGCTTTGTGCTGGTCCAATTTACGTAGAAAACATTCTGGAGAAATGGATTTGCATCCACTAAATGTGATCTCTCCCAGCATGATAATATGTCGACCACGGCAGCTTTTCAGCATTACCATTTATGCCGGCCTTCCCACTTACAAGTTAATGCGCTAATCCTGCTGCACAGCTCCACAATAGCTACAAGTATAAAATGTGCCTTGAGGTCAGAACGAGAGGGTTCGTTTACGACAGCCAACCCAGAGCATTTCAATTCCAAGGTGACGTGGACAATACCTGCAATAGCCTTTGCACGCTTGCCCCTCTTTGATTCCTTCTTAACGCAGTGCTAAATGTGGAAATGTTCTGGGTTTTCGGTTTCTTTTTGAGAAGTGGATGCAAAGCTACAATCTCTCATTTGCTAAAAATAGCCACATGCGTGATTCCATATGGAGTGAATTGTGCTGAGACTTGCGCCTGCCAGCTCTATTTAATACCGTAATTCTTTTGAGACCTCTGCCTCTGTGCAGAAGTGAGAAAGGGTTTGGCTGAACTATGAGATGGACTGAGTCTTTATCACCTTTGCAAATCACTTGTGTATATAATTTTTCCCCTGTGGACAATAATTTTGAATATATAGCATTTGGTTTACTTTCCCCTGGAAATGCAGCTTGATTTGCTGGAAAGATGCATGTTTACAGAGAGCTCATGTGTTCTGTTGCAGATGGAGTGGGCTTATGGCATTTACAGTGCAGAAAACACATTTGAGGAACAGCTACGCAAGGGCTAGTAGAGCGCGCAGTGAAGCTGATGTAACAAGCTGAGAAACTGTCTTCCTCGCAGCTGACATTTTATTTGCAAAGATATGGTTCCAATTTTTGGTATAAACGCCCATCGGTCTCTCAGCTAGATCCCTTGCTGAGACAGATGCGGTTGATTTTTATTTATTTTTTTTTAATGCTTGCAGGAGTGGACCCTGAAGTAGCAGAAAACCCCCAGAATTTTCTGAGGAATTAGAGCAGCAAGATCTCCCGTACAAGAATACATGTCACCAGTAAAATGAGCTAAGACGCTCAGCTGTGTGGCAGCTTGTGCTGTTGTGACAGATGCTACTCCAGCATCACACCCCTTTACCTCCTTCAGGCAGAAATGGGGTGAACAGGGTAAGTGGTAGCAGGTTTCCACTTTCTGCCAAACAAAGCTTTATCCTCCCCTCTGTGGAGAGCTGGAAGAAACACAGCTCTTCCTTTCTCTTATGCCCAGTGCTGCTCCTTCGGAATGGCTGCACACAGATGATGTGCATCAGCAGTCCAGGCTGTCCCTCACGCCTGCCATGGCCACCGCGTGGTTAAGGACCATTTGGGAATGATTTAGCTGATCAGCACATTTCTGCCTGGGGGAAGATGAAGTGCTGATTCTCCTGTGGTGATGTGTGATAAACGAAACCAACCTTCAGTGTTAAAAGAATTGTTCCAGACACGTAAGGTAGAAGGGCAAAAGGAATAGCAGAGCTCTGAGGATGAAATAGAAACAATATGGAGAAAAGAAGTGTGATAAAAGTAGTTGCTGCCAGGTAATATTAGAACCTAGAATTAGAACCTAAACAATTCTATGATCATAGATATTAGGAAGAAATTCTTTACTGTGGGGTTGCTGAGGCGCTGGCACAGGCTGCCCAGAGCAGCTGTGGATGCCCCATCCCTGGCAGTGTCCAAGGCCAGGCTGGACGGGGCTGGGAGCAACCTGGGCTGGTGGGAGGTGTCCCTGCCCAGGGCAAGGGGTTGGAACTGGGTGACCTTTAAGACCCTTTCCAACCCAAACCATTCAATGAATCTATGATTGGATGGAGGCGATTTTATGCTTTGACACTGAGTTGCTAAAGTTAAGCTAAAGGTAAATTCTGGAGTCGTTGGCTTGGTGCCACTGTGTCTAGAATTGCATTTCACACCTCCAGGGGCTTTTCATGCAGGTAAATGAGAAACTAAGCTTTTGTAAAATGGTTGAGTCAGCATCCTTTTCTGTTCCCATTAAACGACTTAGTATAAGGTCATCTAGATGTTCTGTTGAAGAGGATCTGTCCCTGGACATTTCATATCATCAACTTCTCGTACAGGGCCCTGTCATCCTGACTCAGCACAAACACGGAACTAGCAGGAGCAGGCGAGTGGAAAGGCTGCCTGCAGGGAGGAAGATGCTGGCAGATTCTTTTGTCTTTGTTCCCCATAAGCCCTTCCAGCTGGGAAAAGAGTTTCATTTTCTCAGGTCAGAGGGGCAGCAAGGTAGAGAGGAACAGGAGCTAACTGTAAGCCCGTTCTTGGTCTCTAATGCCCACCCCAGGCTCTGTAGCGTTACGGCCTCAAGGCACTTAATAAAGGGATAGTTTGGCTTCCAGCCATACATTGAAAGATATTTAATTGGAGTTGTTATCCTCTATGACCTGAACTTTTGGGTTATCCATTCAGAGAGGAAAAAAAAAATCTGTACCTTTTCCCAAAGATGGAAGCACTGGAATGAAAGGGAAGAGAAGGAAATAATTCACTTTCTTAAATCAAAAGCAATTACTGACCAAAAAAGACAGTATACAGCAGGAGTCTACGAGATGCTGAGTCCACCAAGCATCATTTTAAAGCTTATGGGAAGCGAAGGGAGACTTCACAGAAATGTAACTCAGAAATTCAGTTAGGTTTTCTCAGCTCTGCACTGCATCTTTAACTCATTCCGGTCCTTGTGACTGGTAGGCAGATTTTAACTATTAATGTGGCACAAAGCTTTTTGATCACTTTTCAGTGATCAATTTTTACTTTTAGCTCAGTTTCCAAAGAGTGTGAAGCTTTTATTAGCCATGTGTGAGTTCCTGTCTCGATTAATTTTAGAATCCGTTGGCTGATGTCAAGCACACTTGGCAGCCAGAGAACTGGAAAGCCTATATTGACTCTTGGATTTGCAAACTGCCAGTGGATGCTTGGCTTGGTCAGCAGCTGGAGCCTTTAACAGCAACCAGATCCTCGCAACAGCATGATTTACATGAGCAAAGGAACAATGTACTGAGACTGTAAGTTCTAGAAACAAAACCTAAAGAACCTTATGATACATAAAGTCATCACAGAAAGGTATGCTCTGGGCAGAATGCGCTGCAAAGTGTGCACCCTGAGACTGCTGGTACAGGCAAGTGCTCTGCTTGAAGGTGAGACTGGAGGGGTCATTTAAGCAGCAGCTAGTTTAGAAAGTTCTGGAAAGGAAAATCTCAATTCAGACAGTGAGGAGAAACATTCAGCAGTTGGGATGGTTGGAAAGACTAATACAGATAACCAAGGAAGGAGTGAGGTCTCATCTGTGGGAGAGCCGCTAAATAGGCATCAGTGAGGAGTGACTCTCTGAGGGCTCTTCTAACCCTCTGATCCTCTACCACGGACCTCATCGGGCTCCTGGATCCTCCTGAGTAAAGGCTGGGAGAGAGTCAAACGGAGAGCAGGAATTTCTGTCTGTGGAAAAGGTCCCTGTTTGGGGATCTTTATCAGTGGCAGAGGTGACAGGTGGAGTAATTCTGGGCTCAGCCCTTATCTGAGTGGGCTTAGCTGTAGAAGTGATTTGGGGTCTTGTGCATGGGAGAATACTCTGCTCTTGGTGATGCAGCAGCGTCCTTATTGCCTCCCATACACCGCCACCCTTCCTTCTGTATGGCGAAGAGGGATTGTGACTCTGGTATATATCAACTTTTGGAAAATTGTGGGTTTGCCTTATCTTTTACCAAATATAGCCAAATGAGCTCTGCACCAAGTAAAAGATACTCGTAGGAAGTGACGTTCTGCGGTGCTTTATGTGATGCGCTGGTTTAATCCGTTTGTGCTTATTTGACAACTAACCTCTTTGGGGTGCCTCAGCCTCAAACTCTGAAATCTGATGAAGTCTAATAAACAAACCTCTTCTATCAGGAGAGGGTGCATTGTCATTACCCAAGCGAGAGCTCTCCAGCTCGCTGCCTGACCTCATGTGCTCACCCACCGGGAGACAGGCTTCAAAGGTGGGACGAAGTGACTGGACCAGTGAGTTGGAAACCTGCTGCTAAGATCCTTTTGGCATGCACCAAGCAGCAACACAGCACGCCACCTCTTTGTTGTTTTGCTAGAGTTTGTGTATTTGCAGTGGGCCTGGTTTCTTTGGATCAGGCACTAAAATGCTTATTTAATTTCCCAGGGCTCTGTCACCAAGGCTGGCTGCGTTTGATACAGTTGAGTGTTTTGTCAGGCTGTTGGCTGTTCTGTCAAAGCCAAACTATAAATACACACGTGTTTCCGCGTTTCCCTATCTCTCGCTCTGTAAGAGGAAACGGGCTTGTTTTCATGTGATTAGCAGGCAGGGGAACTTCTGAGAGTGACACAGCTGTGCTGTAAAGAACGCCAGCCCACGGACTGCGCTGCAGAAGAACTTTCCTGCCAGTGCTGATAGACCCGAGAGCTGGATTGCCTGAGCCATGGAGCGAGAACCCATGCGCATCAGGGAGGGCTACTTGGTTAAGAAGGTAAGTGAGCAGGTTTGGACTGAGCCGGGGAGGAACTAACTCTGAACAGGCTGAGGAGGTGTAGGAAAACACACTTGGGTTTCAGTTATTAACAAAATGATTTTTTTTCAAAGAAGAAAATGCAAATGAACAGAATTCCTTGAGCAGTAAAACGAGGTGGTGTTAGTGATTATAGAGGTACTTGCTAGCAGTTATAAAGCATTTTGCATGTATCTCAGATGTACCCTTGGATCAAAAGATTTGTGTTTTTATGAAGTAACCTAATGCCTTTAGTGGAAGCTTGGCAAAACAGGTAACAGCTTGAAATGGCCGCAGCCTACTTGATTGAGCTTAATCGCTGAGTTAAACATCAGGGAAGCCTAGTGAGATTAAAGAGGTCAGATCACCTTGGCCTAGAGACAGCGTGTGGGGCCACAGACACTTCCCTCTTTTGCGAAGGTAGTTGCTTTTAATTTTTTTTTTTTTTTGCCCCACAGTAACTTCTGCTCTGGAGTCTTTTGCGGTGGAGCCCATAGGGTAAAGCCTTGACTTTCATTTAAGTCCTTAGTGAGATCAGTCTGGCTGAAAGCAGCCACACTAAACAGCGTCAGTCCTGGAGCAAGAGACGAGCTCTCTCCTGTGATGTCTCTGCTCATCCAAATGAGAATTTCACTCATTAGAACAGCTGGCTGGAGGGATCTCTTAATACGGGACTGAGGCCACTCCTCAGTCTTATTTCCACTGATACTGAAAGGAAGTATGTTCATAAAGTAATCACAAAGCTCCAGTGGTGCTGTCATGAGGAAGGAGACAAATTTGTGCTGTGCAGGTTGCACATCTCTAGTTCCTGATAGATAGAGCAAGCGGCTCACGAGATGTATATTCCTCCACGATAGGGCAGTGGCTGGAAACCTGGACACTGGGACAATCCCAGACTGTGTGCCTGCTGGGTGTGCTGGGGAAAAGATGCATACAGATGTGCCAGCATCAGTCCCTCATATTCCTTGGGGTGCTGGGTCCCCAAAAAGTGTTTCTGTGCGGTACTAATGCAGTTGCTGCTGGGTGCCATTGCAGTGGTGACAGGGAAGTGGGAATTGTGGCCATTTCCCGGAACAGCCTCACAGGTGGCTCTGTCCTTCACGAGTGAGCTGATGCTGGTGGTGCTGAGCAGCAGCATGCTGGAGGGAGGGCTAGAGGGCAAAAGGAGCAGAAGGTACAGATCAGACGGGTACCAGCTGTTTGATACATCAGTGAGGCTGCTGTGCATCCCACAACCAGAGCTTCCAGCAAGGATGAGCATGCTCTTGATTAACCTTACCTGTTAATTATGTACTCTCCTCACCTTTATGCCTGTAAAGTGAAGCCAAGGATTGGACCTCTCAAAGGAGTTATCCATGCAGCCTCAGCTCTCTTTGCAGGGAGTGAAAACCATTTGTCACTGACTTTGTCCTGGTATTTACATTAGGCTGGGGACCAGTGCTGTCCCTGGGGGTCAGTGCTTTAGCTGGGACAATGTGACCTCCAGTAAATGTGGGTTCAGACTTCAGTGTTGATTTAGGTCAGCTTAAACCTCCATCTGTATCTTTTGTGGACCATGTGTCATCTTCTGAGCACAAGAAACAGTTAATTTTCAAATCTTGTAGTGCCACAGATGCTATAAAAAGAAGTCGTTCTATCAAAGGGAAGTTGCATGTGTTTTTAGGGTGGCTGGTGATTTCGGAGGGTAATTCCAGCAACACCCATCTGTATGTGCCATCTTTGGAGGGGATGTGACAATTTGTTTTTCAGTCCAGGAAAATCAAATCCAGCATCCTGCTTGCTAGGGTTTCGTGAGATGTTTTAGATGGGAACAGTGTGACCCTGTTTGGGTTTGTTTGCCGGTGGTGTGGATCTGAGACTGCCCGTCTGACGCTGCTCTGTGGTGGCTTCCATTGGCAAAGCGTGTCGGAGTCTGGTCTTCAGGAAGTGTTGGACTTGCCTCTTTATGAGCAGAAGTTTTCTAACCTGTGGTAATCCCACACGAGGAAATTGCAACAGTTCTTGTCTTGGCTCATCATTTTAATTGAGTTCTTAGCAGAAAATCAACCAGTGGGTCAGTCTGAGCTCTGAGAAAATGGTAAATTTTTACGGCTTATTAAGAAAAAAAAAAGTGAGAGAGAAAAGAAAACAGCAGTAAACCCATATGTGGTACTGAGAGGAGGCGTTTTTTTAGTAGTTCCCTGTTTAACTGGGTGTCCAGAGAACCCCCCGGGGCAGTGACTTTCCTTTGGAAGATAACATTCTTTTATGGGGCACCTCTGAGGGCCGCAGAGGCTGGAAGCGGGTCCTGCTCTTAATGAGAACTTGGCTGGAGGTTTTCCCTCCCCACCCTGTAGTTGAACATAAGGTCTGAGTCAGAGTGCAAAAAGCCTTTCTTGGAAGGTAGGGCAGCCAAAAAGGCTGTGACAAAGGGTTCATTTGGAGAATAATAACAATAATAAAAAAAGACTCAGCAGGTTTGTGCCCTGGTCACTTCTGCAGGAAAAAACATAATGCAAATGTCTCCTACCCCTGCTCAGCTCTCAGGTTTAACCAGCCGAAGGCAGGCAGTGGCACAGCACCGCGGGCTGCCTTGCTGCTGCTGCCTGCAGCTTCAGTGGTGCTCAGCTGCCACACTGGGAGAGGACAGGGATGCTGTGCACGGAGCTGTAGGGGGCGGGGGAATAAATTTAGGTCTCTCTTTGTAACAGAAGGAGCAAGGCAAGCCAGTATTTGTGATGAATAGCCTCTGATTTGGGGCCCACAAGTGTTGGTTGTGTTTTGGTAACTCTTCAGAGGAACTGTTGGTATTGAGCATGTCTAAATGTTCATTTTCCCCCTGCGCTGGGCACCGGTGAGGCCACCCCTGGACCCCTGTGTTCAGCTTTGGGCCCCTCACTGCAGGGGGACGTGGAGGGGCTGGAGCGTGTCCAGAGCCGGGCAGGGGGCTGGGGCAGGGGCTGGGGCACCAGCCTTGTGAGGGGCGGCTGAGGGACCTGGGGGGGTTGGCCTGGAGAGGAGGGGGCTCAGGGGGGACCTGATCGCTCTCCGCAGCCGCCTGACAGGGGCCGTAGGCAGCGGGGGTCGGTCTCTTCTCCTGGATAACGAGCGACAGGACAAGAGGAAACGGCCTCAAATTGTGCCAGGGGAGGTTTAGGTTGGATATTAGGAAAAATTTCTTCACTGAAAGGGTGGTGAAGCATTGGAGCAGGCTGCCCATGGAGGTGGTGGAGTCACCATCCCCGGGGGTGTTTAAAAAAACCCACATAGATGCAGCACTTAGGGACAGGGTTTAGTGGTGGGCTTGGCAGTGCTGGGCTAACAGTTGGACTTGATGATCTCAAATGTCTTTTTCAACCTAAATAATTCTGTGATTCTTTGATTGGGCTGAGCAGTAAGTCACCTGGGTGTCGGGAACTGTGACTACTTTTGAAGCTGGTTGCAGGCAGGTCCGGAGAGGTCACCTAGCTGGAGTGCAACGGTCTCAGTAATTCTAGCGGTTAATTGTGCCTGACACAGAGAAACAGGTCGTTCCTCTCGGAGTCCCTGAAAGTTTTGCTGTGTGTTGTACTATATGTAGGATCCATCCCTGTCTTTATCTCCGTATTTCTCACATCTAACAGCTGTGTTTCAGGAATAGGAAGTAAAAGCTTTAAAATAGGAAATGAAGCATTTCTATTCCTCACCACAGCAGCTGGAGATCTGTGGCCTCAGGCCCTTAAACTATTCATTACTCTTACAGTTTGTTCTTATATGTCTAGAAATCCTCCAAGATGTGTGCTTTCTTACCAGCCAGCCAAGCCTCAACAACGCACTGTACTGTAGCATCAAGCCTCAAATATAGCACAGGATGCCCAAGTTAATGAGACAGTCCTAATGTGCTAATTCACACCCTGAAATGTTGAGGATCATTCATGATATTGCCACTATGTCATCTTGAAGACAGCGGTTGGGACTACCTGACACTGGAGAACCACCTGCTCAGGCAGGCAATGCTATTTTGGGAAAACTCATGGCTGGGGTGACCGCAAGGGGAAATTAATGGTGGTCAAAAGAATAGCGACAATATTTTTTTTCCCCCTCCATCGTAAGGTGGGTGGGGTTGTGGTATGTTCCCCTTGAAACACTAACTATAGTTATTTTAGCATCAGTCAGGCACTCCCTGGAAGGTTGTATCTTAAGTGCATATCATGTGAGGAGTGATTTATTGACCATAATATACACGGTGATTTATTGATGCAGGGCAGCATGTTTAATACCTGGAAGCCAATGTGGGTCGTGCTCTTAGAAGATGGAATTGAATTCTACAAGCGGAAGGCTGACAACAGCCCCAAAGGGATGATACCACTAAAAGGAAGCTCTATTAACAGCCCATGCCAAGATTTTGGCAAAAGAATGGTAAGTACTTCTTTTGTAACAAAAATTGATGGTATACTTAGGCTCCTGGAAGCACTGAAGGGGCAAAAGGCTTGGGGTTACAAATTCCTTACACTCATCATAGTGGCAATTCTCACTTGTCTTAGAAGATCACAAGCAGGCTTGGACCTGTGTAGTATTTGAAAAGTGTGACTGCTCAGGAAAAATTCAGGATACTTCCAGAGGAGCAAATCAGAAAATGATTTTTAATTTTTTTTTTTTTTTTTTAATCTCTGAGTCTGTCAAAGAGCAAAGCTAAATTATGTTGCTGTGAGGACGCTTAGCAGCTGAATGGTGCAACTCTTGCATTAAATATAAATCTAGCTGCCACAGAATAAAGGTGTGAGAAACTATTTCATACTCGGTGGAAGCATTTATTTATTGTCCAAAAGCAAGGACTGACTTGCTCACACAGGAAGGAAATAAATGCTGTGACAAAAATGGCCAAGTAAAGCTGTATTCTAAACCTTTTTGTTACCATTTCGTAACTACCCGATGCCACACGCTTCAGATTCATGTGGTCTGTGTTAATGACCCACTGCGCTGTTACTTGTAGGGCTTTTGCAAGTGACTAAGAGTCTAAGTCACTAAGTGACTTGCAAGCAAAAAGCAAAACTGATTTAGAGAAAGTACTTCAAATGCTGCCTAGACATTTGGGATCTCTAATGTCAAGGGTAGCAAACAGACAGGCTGAGGTCCTGGTGCCCAGTGAAACACACAGGTCACCGTGTGCACAAATTCTGAGTCTTATTTGACAGAAAATAAGATGCAGGAAGATAACTGTACAAGCCAAGGTATTTTGTTACAGGGTTCCTGAAAAACATTTGCTGGTAAAACAGGGTTTCTGGTATGAGCAAAGAATCATATCTTTAGTCAGTCATTTATGTCAGCAACTCAGTTTCATCAAATAGGCATTAAAGCCCCAGGAATTCCTGTGACAAAGGGGTCCCCCACAATCGGGAAGATTATCCAGTTACGGTTTAAAGCAATTTACTGCAAGGATGCCTGACTAAAGATAGTCTTTGAGAGCATTAGAAAAATAAAAAGAAAGTAGGAGAGAGCAAGCTGCAATTTCTCATATGAGTAAACTGAGGAGAATTATCCTTGCCCTTAGGTTTTGTGGTAAGCAGAGTCAGGGTCCCTGGTGTCAAGTTTGAGCCTGCTGGCTTTCCTTTTCCATTCCTTTCTGCTTTTCTTTCTTCTGCTCCTTTCTTTCTTTTTTTGTTTTTTTTTTTTTTTTTGTTTTGTTTTTTTGTTGTTGGTTGTTTTTCTGCAGACCCCACATTTATATGGAAAAAAAAATAAGTTGATTCTTAGGGAGTCTTTTTAGACTTACATCTGTTAAGAAAAAGAGTCTCTTAGAGTTAAAGCTGTCTTTAAGGCAGTACAATAAAAGGATGGGGTAGAGAATAAAGTTTGTTGTTAATCCTGTGCTGAGTCAAAGAAGTTGTAGATGGCTGCTTCTCCTGGGAACAAAATGCTTTAGAGGGCCATTACCTTGGAAATCCCACCTGGAGCAGGATCAAGAGCTACCTGCTCTTCCTGGCTCTCTCTAGGTACTGGGAGTTGTCCACAGGAGGAGACTGTTACCATGCCTGGAAGGAGAACTGCACGATCATGCATTCCCACCCCATGCCCATCATAGGTTTTTGCTCTCTGAGCTGGCAAGGGAGATTGTCCAACTGATCCTGAAGGGTTTGACTGACTGCTGGTCAAGCCCATTTACTCTTCCTTATTGCTGGCAGCTCCTGCCTGAGCCGCTGGTGGGCATGCCTGGGAAAACCTTACTGTTTAACCCCTGCAGCTTTGGATCGGACCTCCTGCTTCAGCCAGCGTGGCTGTGTGGCACTGCACTGCCTGGGCACCAGCTGGGAGCTCTTTGTTACAGCACTTGGCTTCACATCTATTGCAAACCATTAATAATAAAGGTGAATGAGTAATTGCATCTAGGGACTAGAGCACAGGGCAGGAGCATTAAACAGCCAAAAAAAGGAACAGAAATTAAGTGTATCTGCAGACATTTACTTCTAATTCTGCCGATTATAAGCCATGTTCCTACATTATCTAATTAATATGCCTCAGCACAACTCTCCTTACTCTATACATGAGGTATAATGCATGGGGAGAAGGGTACTATGTTCAAGAGTATCACAGATCCGACATTATAATGGTAGAAATGAAATTTTTCTCACAAAGCCTTCCCTTCCAAACAATTTGGGGCAAGGCAAGGGCATTTGGTTTTGTTGTCATTTGTTTTTTAACTCCCACAGAGGCACTGACATCAGTATTGGTCTATGGTAGCTGCCTGGAAACGTCGGTAACAGTAATGCATTTAACAATCGTGAAAAGGTAATTCACCAGCGTATGTGCATTCATATTCTACAAAATAGGCAGAGAGGTCTGAAGGATCTGGTGCCTCCTGAAGAGAGATTCTCACCTGTTGAGGATGTGGCAGTTTGCAGAAGCGGCATTGTCTCTGCATCGAAGGGTGATGAAGTCTTTGAGGATCGTTCCTTCGACTGCATTGAGTTTTATGTCATGCTTTGTTTTACATTATGAGTTTACATCTGGAGTTTTGCATTATGTTTCATTGTAGTTGGTGGGGCCTTTTCTGAGGGAGAGTAGAGTAAAAAGGAAGGAGCTCAGACCTGGGGGCTGAGGCACCCAAAACACCTTTTCATAAATGAGACCTGACGCAGTTTGCTGAAGTCAGTGGAAGCAATCCAAACTATTCGGCAGGTGCTGGAGCAGATTCTCCTTACTGAGTCGGTGAGGTCGTTCTGCAGGTCCATGGACTTATAGCCCTGGCTATGTATTTTCGCTAAAAATTTGAACTGTTCCATAGTCAAAACTGCAACACACCATCACTGGGGTTGTTCTTACACATAGTTACTGCCCGATATGATTAAACCTAAATTTCTACATGTATTCCTTGGAAATGTAGTATATAAAGTATATAAAAAATGACTTCTGTATCTTAGGTTTTACAGCTTTGCTATACTGCTGAATCCAATGCCTCTGCATTCCGTCCTGCTTTCTCGTTGGTCACATGTCAAAACATACAGTTGTTCTGTTCCCGTTCTTATGGGAATTACTGTGGTTCTTAGTGGTTTGAATTCATTTACTTCATATGGCTAGAAATGCGAGTATAATTTTTAGGACAGAATTTCTGTAGGGTGAGAAGTGGGATAATTCTCATTAGGTCAGTTTTAAGTGCAGTCTCACTCACCTGACCAGTGTGGAGCAGGGACTATTGAGGACTGCTTGGAATTATTTAGCACTGTTTGGAGCAGGGACTGTGGAGCCATGAGCAGGTTTTTATATTCATCTGGTTAGATTTCAGCTTTTTGAATCGGCTTGTGTATCTGCATCAGGACCTAGCTGAAAACCTCAGGGCACATCACCAGCACCCTTTGCTTACTAAATCATTTCCAAAAAGTAGGTGCTGAGGGGAAAGGGAGCAATCCTGGATTTGTTAAACAAAAATAGCCTGTTCAGAAGAGGCTGCGACTGCGTATTTTGAGATTTTACTTCAAAATGCATTCACTGCTCTTTGCTGTTCTTGATCTGAAGTTTGATCATGGCTTAATGTGATGTTAATTCTGCTATACTTGTGCTTTCTCTGTTTCCCCACGGCTTTTCTGTGGATAGCATTATCATGTGTGCTTGCTCATAGTCAGATTAATTTGTCCTGACTTAAGCTATTTAAAATCGTGGTGTTTAGTTTGGTCTAATGGTCTAACTTTCTCAAAAGCACAAACAGATACACATCATCAGAGGGAGACTTGGTCACTTCTAGCATTGGAAACTCAACCTCTTCCCCAGTTTCAGAGGAAGCCTGGATGTCCAGCTTAGTGACCTAGCTTTCTAAAAGCTACATTTAAGAGAATTTTCCCAGTCTCCTCTGTACTGGGAACAAAAACACTTCTTTAGTATTTATCTATATGTTGCTTCTCAGCTCTTCAGCTTGAAGAATGCTGATCTTCCCTTTGCTAAAAATTTGCTTTAATGCTTTGATATTTTGTTCTGTTAATCTGGTGTGTTAGCATCACCCTTGGATATTGGGATTTGGAGAGATCTGTCTGTTTTCTTTGCACATGCACCATACATTGATTTTCAGGATGTAGCTCTTTACTGCATAATAGAAAAGGTGGATATTGCTGGAAATGCAAACAGTGTCGGATAAGAAATGGTCACATTCTGTCTGAAATGGAGTTTTGAGGACTCGCTGCTTTGTACATTTGAAATCTGTCTTCCATGAAAGCCAGCGGGACTTTGCACCATTTGAAGGTGTCAGATTTTTTTTCCATTGGCAACAATCTGGAAGATGCGTATTAGGGATGTTCAGAAATGTGCCATTTACAAACAGAAGCTTCAGGAGACTCATTCAGTGTTCTGATCTAATTGCTATAGGTTCACTGTGCGCTGCTCTCTGACGATAGTCTCTGCTTTACTTGCCCTCATATCGCCGTGCTGTTTGCTTACTGATTAGCCCCTCGTTTTTAGATGCCTGCTGAGTCAGAACCTGTTTTATTTATTCTAATAAAACTACTTATGTGGAACTATATTTTAGAAGAAGTGGAAACCGTCTTGACTGAGCAATTACATCCAGATTTTCCATCAAAAAGATCACTGAATGAAAACGAGATCAAACTGTGAACTTTGTGGTTTGGTTTGTTGTTGGTTGGGTTTTTTTTCCAGGCTGGTGTTATTTTTTTCTGCTTAGAACTACCTTTAAAAGATCTTTTCTCATTTTTGGGAAATACAGACTTTCCATTGTTTCTAGTGCGTTTAGGTAGGTAGTGATCACAAGGTTGTGACAGCCAAGCATTGGATACATCATCTCCCTACCAAGCCCCTGAGGCTTTGCTAGGGTGCAGATGTGTTCAGCTACTCTCCAGTGTGACTGTGACCTTTTTTTCCCCTATGAATCAGCAGCTAAGCAACACGATGTGGGTTTTTTCCCTCCTTCAGACTGACCACATTGCTATAAACATCAAGATGAATTTACACCCACCGTAAACCTGCAGGGGCTGGGCACTTCAGCTTTTCAGCTGCGTTGAACTTCCCAGTCAAAGTTAAAATCAGCAGCTATATCAGTGCTACTCACCTTGGCTGTACTGACATCACCAGGATTGCTCATAGGGAAATAACAAAAGGAGCACTGACCTGCACTGCCTTCTTTAGGTTTTTCTTCAGAGTGTTTTTTTTTTAATTTAACTGTGCTTCTAAGGCACTTTCCATAGTCCCTTAGGCACGGGTAGGCTGTATGTTGTGGTGGTGCTAGGTTAATTGTGCCCAACTGGCTACACCAAAGTAACTTTTAAAAACCCATCATTTATCATTCCAGTTTGTCTTCAAGCTCACTGCAGCCAAGCAGCAGGACCACTTTTTTCAAGCTGCCTACCTGGAGGAGAGAGATGCCTGGGTACGGGATATCAAGAAAGCAATTCATTGCATAGATGGAGGCCAAAGGTTTGCCAGAAAATCCACGAGAAGGTCTATCAGACTGCCTGAAACAATCAACCTGAGGTTTGTTCTCCTAGCTCTGCTCCTCCGTTTCCTTCCATCCACAAACAGTGTGCCAGGTCTGTAACCTTGGTCTGGGAGAGCTGTGAGCATGCCTGCCCATGCTGCCTCTCTGGTTTCACTGGGTCCTTTCTGCATGACTAACAGTTCCAGAGCGTACAATGTGGCAGAAATGAGCTAGTGATCAGAACTGGGAAAAGCATTTTTAATACATCATCTTTTACCAAAACATGCTGATTTATCTAAGGATTTTGCTGATGAGATTTCTGAGTATGCTGCAGTGCCAAAGGAGACTCCAGCCAAAGTGTGATTGTTCCAGGAGAGGCATTTTTATACTATATATAATTTATTGTAAAAGTATTTTAAACCTTTTGTTTGCTCTCCAGAGAAACGCTGATGTTAGCCTGGTGGTGCCTGCCAGAGGATTTGGAGCTGGCAAAGGAAGGAGAGGAGATACAGGGCACACACAGGAAGCCATCTGTTGGTCAATGCTTTAAAAAATTAGGGACAACTTATTCTGAGCGAGCCTGCAATGCTCCTTATAGGACAGTAAAACTGCCCAGGGCCAAGATGCAACTAAATCTGACTTCACAGGCTTCGGCAGAGGGTCACCCTGACTGACAAGCCAAAGGACTTAACCTCTGACATTTAATATTTGTCCTTCTTGTTATTCCAGAGCTCCAAGGAATTAGAATTCTGAGCAAGTGAGAAGTGGGTGGGAGGAACAAAGTCACACCAGGGTTCGCTGAGGTTACTTAGGGCCTCTGAGAGCGTGTGGGCTTTGGGGATGTTAGTGACAGGTTTTCTGCTCGGCCAAGGACCTTTAGGGGAACACAGGGGCCCTGTGAAGGTGCCCCAGCGGTGGGCGCTCCTCCGTTCGTACGGCAGGCCCCACACGTTGTTCCAGTCTCAGAATACGGGGGTGTGCAGGGCCGTTTGCACACTCTCCCCTCTGCTCCTGCAGCCGTGACAGCCACGTAGTGAGGCCTCCAGGCCCGGCAACGTCAATTTTTCAGCAGATTAAAGTTAAGCTATAGTACTGCAGAGAGCAATGTGCCAGCAAAATGTGAAGATCCCCTGAATGACAATGATATTATTGTACGCACTGGCTAAAGCTTTTTATTTGCTAACAGCTTTTGTGGTTCTTTTTATGCATAGCGCTTTATACCTCTCAATGAAAGATCCTGAAAAGGGAATAAAGGAGTTGAAGCTGGAAAAAGATAAAAAGGTGTTCAATCACTGCTTTACAGGTAAGGAGCTCTTGTCTCTCTTTTCCATACAATGAAGGGAGCAAAGGGCCAAGAGGCTAAAGATAGATAAAACAGCGCTAAGCTCTGTAAAGCACAGAGAAGTTTGAAAGGAAAACCTGGGAGATGTTTTCTTGACCAACACAGGAGGTGCTCAAAGGATGAGGCTTGGAAAAGTGTTCAGTTATGGCCATGGAAAGCAAGAGGGGAGGAGGAAATCTAACCAGTGCCAGAAAGTTTGAAGTAGATCTTTGTAGAAAGTCGCATGAAACACTTAACTACAAAAGAATTATTCCTTTCTGAACTTTTCATCAACAAACTGTGTCACATTGTAATTCCTGTCCTGCTCCAAGTCAAGTCTGTGAGGGCACGAGTCGAAAGTCACCCTGTGATGACAGCACTGTGTCAGTAACACAGCAGCCTGGAAGACTGGCTTCTCCAGGCTTGGCTGTCCTTCATACCTCCCCTGTCCCCGAGGCTTCCCAGCTCAGCCCTGCCTGCCCTCCCAGCTCTCCGCTCCTCTACAGTGTCCAGGAGTTGTGCTGGCCCCTGCCATCAGCTGGATCAGCTGTACCTCACTGGATGACCCCAGCATCCTTCCCGATCAGCTCTGCGTTGTCACTAAGAACATCTTTCAGGAGGTTGATGAATGGATGGAATAGGCTTGTTGCCTGTGTGTTTTCAGGCTTCGTCGTGTCTGTCTTGGGTTGTGGCTGATACTGTTTGTTCCTTTGTAACCAGGCACCTCTGTGATTGACTGGCTGGTGTCCAGCAAATCCATCCGAAATCGCAAAGAAGGTCTCATGCTTGCCTCGTCCCTCTTGAGTGAAGGCTACCTACAGCCTGCAGGGGACACGTCCAAGGCTGCTGCCGAGGGACTCTCAGAC